>NW_027412557.1:6489710-7689710 GCF_025532065.1 Leptinotarsa decemlineata
GAATATCTATACATTATATGACAAATAAATTACTACTTTGACTGAAAAGTCGATATTTGGAATTTGATAGTCATTGAATATCTATGCATATGATGAGTACTACTTTAAATGAAAGTTGAAGTTGGCATTTTGTCAATCATTGTATGCATATAATGATGAATACTTTTACATACATACATTTTGTTTGAGACTATAATGTTAACAATGTATGAACCTGTTTCTGTTTGAAAGTATAAAATGATAGCTCTGAAAAGAGCTATTTTTTTTATTGTTTCAGTCTTCAATTGTAGCCCTGAAAAGGGCTGTTTTTTTTTATTAATCCATGCAATGGTATGGACTAACGCTCCTCATCATCATCAGAAACAATGATGATTGTATCTCATCTGTATCTGATGATATACTGATGATGTCATCCTCATAATCATCTGAATCAGACGATATACTAATGGCATCATCATTAGCATAATTATCTAGCTCATTATCCTCTAGATCGTCTAACTCATTGACATCCCATCTCTAACTCTGCCTCTACTTCCTCTTGCATACCTTCTTCCATACGTGCCGGGAAATCATCAGGTAGATCATAGATACGTTGCAGCATTTTGTGCAAAATTTGTACTGAAATGATCGAACGTTGAATCTATTCCATGTACCTGGATGGGCCTGTACTCGTCATAGAACACTCTGGTACACTCATCGTTCGGTGGTGGAATCAGCACTCGACATTGTGGAAGAATGATATAGAACTGGATTGATGGCTTTATTTATATTGGAAAAAAAAGGAGGGGGTGAAGTGTAAATGTAGAACAATTCAGTGTTTGAAATTCGAAAGCAATAAGAATGACAATTTTCTTGAAATTCTAAGTGATTATTATTATGAGAAACTCTGAGGTGATTATTATAAAAAAAACTAATAAGGGAGAGGGAAAAAGACACTGCCCCAACCTCGCAGTGCCTCGTGTACACCAACCAAAAAGTGTGTACTCCATGGAAGGAAAAGGAAAGAATAGAAAGGAAGGAGAAATGAGGAAACGATTACATATCATCGTCTGAATTCAGACTTCATCAATCAGGATAGGGGATGGTGGAGGACTATCATCGGACTCATTGTCAGCGTCACCGTCATCATCGTCATCGCTGTCGTCGTCGTCTGTGTTTCCGGACTGTGTATCCCAATCGTAATCATTCCGCCAATCATAGGGATCTGGATAATCCCCATCAGACAGGTCCGCTTGATCGGTTCCAGTAACGTGAAGCACTTGTATCCGATCATCATAAATTATGTCATCATAATTCATCGAGTGAGGTGCCGTCGTGGAGGTAACGAAACCTTCATGATAGAAGCCCAGTAAGGATGTTGATGCGCTGGGTCACTGTACGGCTCATTAGTTTAATCAGTTTCCATGTTGAAGGTGGCTGATCAACTAAATTTCCAACAAGATAATTCCTACTTTTATACTTTTGAAAGGGAGTGGGGGAGGAGTGGGAAGGAGAGGGGATTAAGGGGAATGAATTTCAAAATGACATGAGCTATATTCCATGAAAGAGAAAATTGTGAAAATACTATAGAATTATATGAAATATACTTATTGATTTCATTATGAAACATATTTTCTTCCCAAGAGAATTATTTACAATAGATTAGAGAACACAAAAATTGATGTGAGGTATTTGCATAGAAGAACTTGTAGTTGAAATAAAAAAAGGAAATAATAATGAGACGAAATTTAAGAAAAATGCTCCAACCATCGCATTGTTCAATGTGTACAACAAACCAAAACAATGTACACCCTTAAATTCACTTCTTTTTTTTTATTTTATTTTTATTTCCTAAAATTACAAACATAAACTTAAAACTATCTTAATTAAATATTCCTAACTAACCTAAAACTGAATCTTACTACACTTACACTTAATCTATGGGAAAGTTTTTATAAAAGTCACTAACTTTTTATAAGTCTCTACGAAGAGGTATCTGCTTCACACTTTTTCTCCAGAGATGCATACTTCCGATCTAGTTCGGCTATTTACTTTTTTCTGCTTCCCTCCGTCGGTTAACAATTTCAGCCATTTCGCGCTTCCTTTTAACCAACGCGGCCTCACTAGCTCGAGAAGCATGTTCTGCTTCCTTACATCTCTGTAGAAAACTGTCCAACATTTCACTAACCTCTCCGATAGGCTGTCGCACTTGTGGCACTAACACTTCAGGATTCGTCACCGGTGTTGCCAGCATCGCGAAAGCGGCACCACCGACGGAGTGAATACGATGGGAGCCTCCTCCGATGGGACAATACAACTGGTGGCTCCTCCGGAGAAGGCGCCCTAGGTTTTTCCACTACTGCTGCGGGTGGTGTGGAGGGCCTTAAGCTGTTGGAGCGGTCGACCAACTACCTGCATAAGGATTAGTCCTATTGCAAGTAGCTCGGTACTTAGAAATAGGACCAACCTTCGCTGCAGGTCGTTGGCAAACCTTCTTACAGGCCTGACTTCCTCCTCCTCCTCGAATAAGTCAGGGCTGGTGGATCTGGCACCTAACTCGCGAAGTGGATGCCTTCCCTGCTCTGTCATAGGCATGTGGGCCACAGCGTTTATTTAATTCTGAGTGTTGGATGCCATTCTGAAAATGTAAAATAAATACAAAGTTAGTAGATGTAAAAAATTAAAGTACATTGTTAACTTACTCAAACTTAGCTCCTCGTCGTATAGTACACTGCTTCTGGTTGAGTATGGCTGGACTGCTCTGGATGACTGGCGGCCCGCCGCGCCCCCACCCCCACCCGCGCGCTTCGCGCGCCGTGAAACCTAACCTAACCTAACACCTATGACCCTAACCTACAGTATGTATTAATCTAATCTAACCTAACGCGGAGTAAATTCACCATGTTGGTTCAATTAATACGTCATCTGTTGGTTTTGGTTTGGTTCTATTATTCTAACATTTGGATCAATGTCCATTCCTGGATATCCCAGTCCACCTGATGGCCTGACTTTATGGCTTTTCTCCAAAACTTCAACTCTCTCTTCTAGTACATCATACTTTTTCATTGTAGTCCCTGTTATGTTTGACATAGCATCAAATTTTTTATTTGTAGACGCTATTATGTCAGACATTTTATGTCCACATCATTTGTAAGTTTGTCAAATTTACGAGTGAAAGTTATCCGAGCCTCTGCAATTTTATCGTCAAATGCTTGACGGGCATCGCGAGCAATATTACCTATTGTGGATTGTATTGCAGCTTGTAGGGCTAGAAGTATAACCTCCTTTGTTCCGTTAATTTCCCCTCAAGATATGATACAGTTACACAATCACTCTTGTCAATTGGTTCGCTTATATTTTTCAATATTTTTCTTTGCATGTCATAATGACCATCTTTTGTTAATTTAAAACCAATCCCGGGAGGACCTCGAATGACATTACCACCCAATTTTCTTTTTCTACCAAACTTATCGATTGTTTTAGACATTGTGCACTCTACGATGATTCTTTTCAAACTGATATTTCTTTCATTTACATTATGCTATATACTTTACAGTAATTGGTTAGGAAAATAGAAATGAAACAAATAATATTTTTATCATTTTTTATTCATCTAAGTAACTTGGTAAAAGTGATACATATACAATACATAATACAATAATCACAAATAATCACAAATAAGAATTTCCGGTTTGAAGGAATAAGCAATAATACTTCGAATTATAATTCAATTATTCATCTCTACAGTCAACAAATTGATTAGTTGGTCTAAGGCGCTCTCTTGAGAAAAAGAATGAACGATTTCAGACACCCAACGAATGTTATCTTTAGGATCATTTCGATAAAATTCTATATCGCTATGACCCCATGGAAGAGTTCGAGTGGTATTCGGAATGATGAATCTCTTGTCGTCATGATACGATAAAGCGACTTTATTTTTCAATTCAGTGTAAATATCATGCAATACGCTTCTGAACGAGTTCATCTTCCTGAATATCATACCTCCCTCTTCAATGATTTTTTCATAGTCTTCACATGTCAATTCATTCTTTATAACAGATCGTTTCACACCTTTGGCCTTCTTCAGTTCACCATCAACAGATTTCACGTAATACGTTTTAGCACCTGTACCGTAAAAGCTGATTATTGGATCATTTGGAATTCATCTTTGAAATTACCCAGAACTGACTTTGTCACTGGAATATTGAATTGGTTTCCTATTTTATAATTAGATGTATCGAACTTATTTATATTATTTTTGATAAATTCATAGAAATTGTTTGTATTTACTTTGAGAATAAGGGAGTCGGTATCAGTGTAGAGTAAGGACGCATCTTCTCCAAACTGTTGTTTGATATATCCATAGAAAAAATCATACATAACTGTTTTAGATAATTCTAGAATGGAAAATCCTAAATATAGTGGTTTATCATAATGAACTTTTACTCTAGCCAATTGAATGGCAACAAAATTTCTGTAAAAATAGAGCATTTTTTAAAATTTGGTCGAGATATGAGACAACTAGCACCTATAGTTCTTTTTATATTTTCCCCAATGTGTAATGAGTCTAACATCAATTCTATTGTCTACGTTTTCCATTGTTTTTCCATAGACTGCATTATTCATTAGTTTGTAGAAATCTTTTTCAGATTTGTTATTAGACCTATTACGCATTTCAGTATTCAAATCTATATAAGGCTTCATCCAACATGATTGCTTAAACCTCAATACTCTATGTGTGTTCATCACTATCAAACCATGATTGACAGCTTGCTGTAAGTTTCTATAGTGAACAATATATTTTCTTTTGTCGTTTAAATTTGGATTAATTTGGGAACTTTCGATTTTGCATATGGAGGTATCAAACGTTCAACTAAGAATGGTAAATCGGAATGTTTATCATGAAGTTCTTGGGGATAATGTATATCCACTTCCAATACATATCCATAAGGACTATCGATATCCACATTCATTATATCAAGATTGAGAATTTCATGAGGTGCTAACCATGAAAATTCACCTGTTGGTAATGGTTGCGACATGCTGTGACCATATAGATTTGTTGCATCCAAATATGAAATGAATGAAGATGGTTCATTTGGATTATAATCCGGTAAAAATGTATTGTTTGCTTTATGTTTCCTTTCACTACATTGACTTATTCCACCACGAATACCTTTTTGAAAGAAGTGAACCATATCAATATCAGTTAGTAATTCCAATTCAATATTAGTATATTTCAACATGGCATCCCACGATAATCCGGGTGCATGAAGTATTGTGCCGGATCCAATTTATATTTATCAACAGATATATTTCTAAAGTTTTCAAAAATGTCACATAATAGTAACACATCTGACTTTAAATATAAATCAGAGTATTCACCCAAATCCTGACATTCGAATAAATTCCAAACAAGTTGAGCTCTCCCATAATCATTATCTGATATATGTTCACAATTGAGTTTATCATAAAATTGATTTTTGGTTGGAAGTCTTGGATGATTCAGTTTTTCGATGTCATCAACAAAAATAGGGAAATACACCTTTCTTTCTCATCAAATTGAAATTTTCAATTTGTGGGAAATGTTTGCGCATCTCGATACACTGATCAGATGTTAAATTTGCACCTAAATTCTCCAAAGAACTAGGCATGAATCTGAAACTATCAATGAATCTCATTTTCAAATAATTCTTCTTCACCCTACCATCTTTATCCGTATAGGAGTGTGTAAAGAGATGTTTTGTGAAAGATATATATTTTTCATTAGTTTGTGGGATGACATCCACTTTATCTTTGTTTTTATACAATTCCTTTATGAATAAATGACAATCATATCCACTGAGATTGTGAAAAATTATAGGAATGAAATTTGGCAATTTAAAATTCAAATTACAAGATGAATGAGCAGTAGGGACCTTTTTTTTTCCTGTGAGGTGACAATGATCCCTCACTTTGACTTCGCCATCATTAAATTGTTTGGAACAAATACCACAATTTGTGGCAGAAGCAAACTGTTCCTCTTCCTCAGGAGTTTGTACATCCATAGGAATAGGAAACCTGAGATGATTTTCATAAATATTTTTCAAATCATCTTCGATTTTGCTAACGAATTTTTGGCTGCATCCACACCCCTATACGAAACAAATTTTGATGAATCATCATTGTATGAACATTTAATCAAATAAGCAAATGAATAAGGCTCATGTTTGAATGTCTTGATCGAATACGAGTATTCAGGATTTGGTTTAGTGGTTTGAATCGGCTTCAGTACTGATTCAAAATCTGCATACACTACAAATGGTACCTTCATTTGTTTCTCAAAGTTTTCAAAAGTTAGTATATTTTCAGGTACCGTTTTCCCATATTTATTGACTTTGAAATTGTTGATGGTGTTGTAGTACTCAAGTGATTACAATCATTTATCTTATGACGTAATAGTAATTGTTCATTAGAAAAATATAATAAACAGCCATCACAAAAATATTCTTATGTTCATGAGCCGATAATTGGCTTGAAACTAATCTTGAAAGATCTTTGATCCAACAATAATGATTATTACCGAAATCATCTGTGATAAGTAACAATTGACATGTCTTCTAAGTCTTCTCTGAGAGTAACGTAATGGTCCAATTATTTCATACATTATTTTACCCTTCTCGAATTTACTTTCTAAACCGTACACATTAACTGAAATATCATTCTTGTCTTCAAATTTCACAATATCTTTCAACTTTACCGGAAAATTCATACCTGTTACATCTATGACTGTACTGAAATGTGGATACGATGAAACTTCTGATGTTCTATCGATTGCAGGATGTAGTGCTGAAGTGATAGCCCATGCAAAACAATGCTGATCTTCATTACGGACATTAACCACGGCCTTCCTACGCTCAATACATTCAGGCAGCTTCACATATGAACATCCACTGAGCGGGCTGTATTTATTAATGTTCAACTCCAGAAACATGATTTTTCACAAGTCCAACCTTAAATACAGAACAATATTACTAATCCATCCAATTAAAAACTTGGTAGAAATGTTTACCTGAATCACGTTCCTGGAATTCTGTAGTTTGAGCGATAATCCCATTTCGAAATCCATCAAATAAGGAATTCAAATCAGTAGATTGATCAACTGTTCTATTCTGTGAATTAAATGATTTCGTTTCCTTCAGGTCTTGTGTTTGTAGTAGAATATAACTCCCAAATACTTCCATATTCACTTTGATGATTTTGTGAACCCTGATGGCCGATTCCAATAATTCTATAACTTTCTGCCTGATTTCATTAAAGAATAACATGTAATCGGTGGAAACAATGGAACTCTGCACCCTGTATGTCGCAATCCGACGTTTGAAGGCGCTCTTTATAATTTGAACACCATCACTGAATTGAACACATGTATTATTCTTAGTTTGTAGAGTTCTATTGTGAGAATTCACTTGAGTCAATGGAATCATCACATTACAACAATTACATGTGTACATAGGTGCTGCAGCGTCATCTAATCTCACTCGTTTCACTGATGGCCCTCCTTGGCAACTCTGGAGCTGATGACGACGAAGGTTGTCACTACGGGTGAAAGATTTACCACATTCACAAGAATACATTTTCTATGATATGTTCTCACTAACTCACTCGATGGAAACTGACATAACCAACACTCGCCCGCTTCTTAAATACCATAATCCACGTCGCCTGCGCATCCACCGTAGAGAGTGAGGGTAGGTAAGGACACATAGATGCGATAACAGTTGCCGGCACGAGCAAGCAGTGATCGTTGCGCTCTCGGAGAGGGCAGACGTTTGCACAGTCCTCGCCCGCCTGCGTGTCACCATCAATAGCGAGGGTAGGGTGATGCGTTACGTCACATCATTCACTGCTTCGAGAGCGATAGCCGAACAAGCAATTGTCGTTGCGCTCTCGGAGAAGACAGACGTTAGCACAGTCCTCGCCCGCCTGCGTGTCACCATTGATGGCGAGTCTGGGGCGTTACGTCACATCCTTCACTACATCGAGGGAGGTGAGAGCAGACCGATGAATACGCATTACTCTGCCACACGTCGTGGAGTGAACATGTCGCTCTCTAGCCGTTGAACGGTTATTGCTGTGACGTCACTCCACTACTAACTTGGTGCCCTCACACCGATGGAGCATTCATTACTTGGAGGATCTTCGAAGTATGCAGACGTATGTTTGTACATAGACAAACAAGCACATGATGAAACCCTGTACCGTGCATTCTCTAACACACACACACACATACACACACAAAATCTCATATGAAAAAAAAAATCTGAACGATCCATGCACCAGACACTTCAAGGTCACAACGCCTTGACTTCACTGCACAACAAAAAAAAAGCAAATAACACGTCATATTGGTGGGGGAGTATTAGAACCGGGAAAAAATTTCTGAACGATCCATACACCACACCCTTCAAGGTCACATCACCTTGACTTCACCAAACAACAACCAATAAAAAAGCAATTAATACGTCATAGTGGTGGGGGGAGGCTTAGAACCGGCTCAAAATCTCCTACTGAGGAGATATCTATTCGTCTCCTCAACCCCCCCCCCCCGGTTATAGCCGTCAGTCCTCCTCACCGAGATGGGTACTTCACCAGCTCTTTTATCCTCTAGCATCCGATACCCTCTGTCCCATGGTATCTCCATTTGTACTTTCTCTCTCACTTTCTCCTTCACCCATTCTATTCGTGCCTCCTTCACTCCTCTCTTAAATTCATTCCTTACCCTCCTGTATATTCCCAGTTTTTCCGTCCTCTCGTCTCCCAGTGAGGTCTGGAACTCTCTTCGCGCTCTACGTACTGTTTTTCTCATCACTCCACCATTAATTTTCCCTTTCCGCTGCTCTAGTTATCCGGGGAATTACCCTCTTGCATACATCCTGTAACTTCCTTTGCATTCGTTCTGCCTCTCTCTCTATCTCTTCTCTCCCATTCACCTCCCCCAGTTGGAATCGAGACAGGATTCTGTCCATCCTGTCCCAATTCACCCTGGCCACATTCATTATCTTCTTCACACGCTTCTGAGGACCATCCGCTCTAGTTATCACAATCATTCTGTGGTCACTGATCATCTCTTCTGCTAGCACTCTCCATTCGTCTACTTGCACCCCATCCGTAACTGTTATATCCACCCAACTTTCGCCTCTCGTACTGGAGAATGTTGCCATGCCGTCCCATTCATTCTGAATCGTGTAGCCATTTGTGGATACCCAATTCAACATTTCATCTGTCACATTCCCTCCCCAGGCCTCATTCTTGGCGTTGAAATCGTCCAAGATGATCTTTCGTCCTTCCCATGCATCAAATTCATTCCTAGCCCTCCTCAGGTTCTCACCTATCACTCTGCCTGGTTCATCATATATATTCATCACCTTCACTTTCTTCCTTTCGCTTCCTACAGTCACTCCTATTGCATTCACATTCGTTTCACCTCTGCCTCTACCTCTCTGCCCCTACCTACATTTATCTGGAGGATTTTACACATTGTGATGCGCCCTACATCTCTGTGCCTCCACTCTCCTCTGGTACACAGGGCATTTATTGTCCATTGCTGAATGCGTTCTTTCTAACAGGCCGGCTCTCCTGCAGTTTATGCAGTTGAGGGGCGCGTTTCTCTGCACTCCCTTCCCTCGTGTTTGCCTCCACATTTACTGCACGCTGGTTCATCTCTGCAATTTCTAGCACTGTGGCCGAAGTGGCAGCATTTGAAACATATGCCCACATTCATGCTCTTCTCAACATAGATCCAGGCAATGTCCACACTAATCCGTCCTGCACTGATTAACCTTCTGAAAGCTGTCTGGTTTATTGTTATAGTAACATTCTCCCTCCAGCTGCTATTTTTACATATTTTTATCTTCATGACTTTGATGCTGTCCCAGTCAGACTGTGTCCAGTCACTCGTAAGTCCAGCGTTTTGTTCTCTCAGTACTGTTACAATGTCTGATGTCGTATATCTCTTATCTAGACCTGTTAAGAGTAACTGCGAAGTTAGCGTTGATCCCTGTACTTTTACTATTCCTTCTCTCTCGATTGCATTTTTAATTTTTTCTTTTTCGATGACATTCCTACTTTCTGTTCTTGATTTATATTGATGTCCGCGTACGTCTTATTAATTGTTTTTTTTTCCTTCGTCGTCTAGTTCTCCCTTCACCAACTATCAATCGCGCAGCGTCGGTGTCCATATCTGTTATTGTAGCCGCCTCGTTTATGTACTGACTACCAATCCTGTTGTGCTTGATGTGGTTGCTACTTCTGGTGCCTTATTTGCTGCCTCGGCCATTCTGCTACCTTATCGCTTGCATTCTGACGTTTTGTGGGCATATCTATTCTGTGCGTAAGTTCTTTCATCTCCCACATCGATGCAGTCACCTGTAATGTTAGCGCCTCCAGAACCTCTTTCATACCTGGATTCATTCCTGTTTCTCTCATACTTATCATCCTCTCTCCGCTCTCATACGCCCAATCTCTCTCTCATACTTGTCGACTAGCGTACTCACCTCATTGGCGAATTAGGGTACTTCTTTTTACTGCAAATTGTTCTGACTTAGTGAACTGCACTTTTCCGCTCTGATATCGACTCGTAGCTTCCTCTATTTCTTCTAGCTTACGGCGAATGAACGCCAGTGAAGCATTTCCTTTTTCTTTTCCAGTTCAACCTCTGTCTTCTCCTCTTCATCTTCCTCGTTTGTGGTGTTATTAAGATTTTCGTTTACAATTTTATCAATTTTCTAATAGATTTGTTCAGCATATCTTGAACTGTCTCAACCATAGCTCCTGTAGCTGCCTTAACTACTTCTTCAATCATTTTTTGTTTCTCGACAACTCTTTCATTTCCCTTGTCAGGCGACCTTATTAGTTTAACCTTCGGGGTCAAGGCATCTCTCTCCTTTTCGATAGCTTCCTCATTGTAGTCCTCTGCATCTCTGTTTTGTTTTCTCTTCTTATCTTCCATGTTATGGAAGGTATTAGCATCCATTTCCTGCGCTTTGCCTCAATAATTTTCTCTTTAGGATCTCGACGCTCTGCGTTAAAATTTATTTTAACGCTAGAGTCGCCAGACTCTGTATTTAGACGTGACTGTCGATTCCCAACTTTTTGTCGCCAGGCGTCAAAAAAATGACGCGGGCGTTAAAATGTTTTCTTAAGGTCCAAAAATAATTTTTAAATTGTATTTCTGGAATCGGCCCGTTACTTGTCCTTTGTGGTCCAATATTTCGGGATTTTCGTACGAAAACGGCCCGTAATAGATCGTTAAAGGACCAACAAAATTTTAATCCTTTCCCGATAAGATAACTACTTTTTGTTAATTCTGTTCGTTATTTGTATGCACTTTATGCCACTTTTCTAAGTCCTTTTTCCTGTGTATTGTATAGTTTATGCACTTATCACTTTGATTACCAAGTTCAGTATAACTTTAGGTTCATTTTGATACCAAACTCTTCACTTTATATTACAACTATCACTTAAAATCAGTTCATTAACAACAGCTCACCAAAAATGCGTGTATACAAAACGAATTCTCGATGCCAAGTGCCTTACAGAAAAAAACTTTATAGAACAATAGTTGTACAGAATTAGTCACTACCAGAGTTGTTTTTCACTTCCGCGAAAGGTTTAATACACCCCCTGGTTAAAAGCAACCCCCGTTACAGCATCAACTTTGGAGCAGAGGATACGTAGAATCTACATTCAAACTTTTTCACAAATCTTTGCTGTTTAATGAATTTGTACGGTATCGCCGTATTTCACCGTCAATTATTGAAGTGAAGCAAATACTACAATATTTACTAGCAGCGGCAAATAATCTTTCATTCATCGCAATGAATTATGAAAATCGTAAGAAACTTCTACTGAGACAGATACAACAATATGTTATAACGATTGATTTGTGTGAATATAGAAAAGAAATGGGCTCAGATGGGAATTTCATCCTCAGATTTCCAAAATGGCAATCTAGTGATATCTTTCGATTTCCGATACAATACTGCTTTGCTTTTAAAAACGGTCTATTGTCGTGGAAGATATTATGCTCTGAAATGCTAACAAATAACGTTTTTCGAAAAATGCAAACGTTTAATCGATTTAAAGTAAAACTTTTCATATCGATCTGAAGGTTGAAGATGATTTCCTTCGGAACAATTTGCAAAAAATGAAAGAAAATGAATTAAATTTAGAAAATACTAAAAATACCAGAACTGAAATATTTTATTGACTTATTTATAAAAAGAAAATATAAAAATTAATAAAAAAATCAACAGTGGGTGAGTATAAGATACTCACCCATATAGGAACATTAATTTGTAGAGAAAACAAATTAGGTATTGTGACCTGTAATGGACATTACCTAATGAATGAGTAAACAATAAGTGGAATTTCATCAGTTCGGACCATTGTCTAATATGATATAACATGATTTGAAATCCCTGCTATCGGGCTCTGTAATACGAAAGAAGGTCTCGAGAAGGAACTACACATCATCAAAAATGATCTTCAACGGAATGGCTACTCCAAAGCGATGGTGGAACAGATTTTGGCAAAAAGACAGCAAGAGCCCCGCAAGAAAGAGAAGCCGTCACAACCAGTGCTTGCACGTTCTTACATCAGAAGATTGTCGGAAAGAATAAGAAGAATTGGATCCAAGTATAACATCAGAACCTTCTTCAGATCCGGAAACACCATCCGTTGCAGCCTCACGAAAACCAGACCACCAAACGCGGACTGCGGTGAAACTAAAAGGCTATTGAAAGTCCGCATTGCCGATCATAAGAAACACACATAGCGAGGAGAAACCAGCTAATCGCGAATAGCAAAGCATGTTTGGACTCATCAACAAAACTTCTAGTGGTCCCAAACTGAGATCATCTTCAGGGGAAACACTGGCTTAGGAGGAAATTGAAAACAGCTGCATATATGTTGTCCAGCGACGCATTTAGCGAAAAAAAGTCAACTTTCGCCAAACAGTCATCTACCGGTAAACCGGTGAAGCGGAGAGAGGGAAGAGGGATAGGTAAAAGCACTCGAATGACCTATGAATAGTCATCTCTCGGAGGAATAGTCCAGTCATCACTCGAAGACGATTGTGGATATTAACAATCGAAACGTCGTAAAGTAACTTGGTTTGAAATCTTTCTATAATTTTTTTCATTCTTTTTTTTTGCCTTTTTCATTCTTTTTTATTTGTTTTTACACTGTGGTCATTTTCATCTTCATTATTTACTTCGTTATACTGCATCTTCATTCCACGTTTTATTGCTTGATATATAGTTGATATTTCAGTTCTTCATTTTGATTTCATTTATTCTTTCAAAGATTACGAATCACATTAGAATTATATTAGACAATGGAAGTCCAAAGAAGTAAAATTCACAAGTTTACATTCACCACATTACCTCAACATCCTATATTACTTTTTTTGATAATTCAAATTTTCGTAAAAAAAATCGATTTAACAATGGATTTGTTTCCTGCTGACATACTTAGTGATATTTTGGAAAAAAGCGTTAGGTAACTGAAAAGCATCTTTCTAGATTAATACAATTTTTTTTAGTGAAATAGAAAAAATAAGATAAAGAAGGTGAAATAAGAAGTGAAGGTGATGTAGTGACTGAATACTTGTGTTTTTGTATAGTTTGTATCGTGCAAAAATAAGGTGGCCAACATCCAGCCACGGTGGTTAGCAGAAAGGCACATTGATGCTAGGCACGGTGCCAACATCCGTGGCTAGCCGTCTAACAGTGCCCTCGATATATTTTTCCAGGGTTCCCAACTTAGGAGTTTTTCCCAAATTTAAGGGAGAAAAGTGGGATGGGATTTTTAGCGGTGTTATATTCTCAAGGGTTTTTTTAGGGATTTTTTTTCTGTCAATTTTTTATGGTTCGATTCACGCTGCAACGATATGGTAGATCCTACATAACATTTCAACCGTCCACAAAAATGCTAAAATCATTCAATATCAACATGTATCACTCTGAAAAGTCAGAATAAAAAAATCAAAAAGTTTTGCTGAATAATATTCAGCAATATGAATGATATTTTATAATTTTGTGATTATTTTTAAAGTATTATTTATGTAAAAATATTCAATTATTCATGTCATGAATAATATTTTTTTCAAGGGGGATTCCTAGTAATTGTGGGGATTGTAGGGGTTTTGGTTGGGGCTGTATGGAGATGAATTTTTGAGAGTTGGGGACACTGCATTCTTCACTTTCCGTTATTTACGTGCTTAGCTTACACGACTTTTGAGGGTTGTCGTTCGTAGGAAGGCAAAGCCGGTTAACGGAAAAACAGATTTGAACATATTTTCCCAACTTGCTGATATTCGTTTCAGTAGAATGGTATGGAGACTAACTCACTTTTTTTCAGGTGACCCCCAAGGTGAATGCACCAGATGTGGCAAAATATTTTTGTGTGGATCATCGAGAAAAGGGGTTGTCTCAAATGCAAGAATCCAGTTACGATCAGTGAGCTCATGGGCTCAGCAGCAGAAGAGTCAAGTGGAAATCAAACAGAAGATAGCACAAATCTATAGTGAACAAAATGAACATCCATATGATATTTCAATGGTGGAGAGTAATACAAAATTTTACAATCGTCAAATATATTTCACCCATTGTGAAAATTCGCTACCATTTTAATTATTTCGCATATTGTTTTTTTTTACAAAACTTGTGAAGCATATTGCGTTGGAGAATAGACAAAACCAAAATAACGATCCTTGAGAATTTTAGCTTTGAAGGTTTACTGATATCGATCTGCTAATTCATTTTCACAAATATCCATAGAAAGTAGCAATATCATTTCATGTATTTCTGTAGTCATTACTAATTATTCCTCACAAAAGTATTGGACAATAATTAAATATATATGTACATGGTCATTCCCTTGTAAGTCACTGTTTTTTAGGAGGCTTTGTATTTATTCATTCTCATTAATTAAACGATTTCAAAGAAGTGAGTTAATTAACATTTATCCTTGGTATGAATATGTTACAATTTGTATTTATTTACATTTCACAGCACGTAGATTCCGACATGAGGAGAAATCAAAAGAAGATAAAATCTTTGGTGAGCTGAATAATTTTTGGGAAATATGATATACAGGACGACAGATACAAGGACATATTCTATTGGGGATGAGTTCAAAAAGTTAGTTTGCAGTCGTGTTGAATCGTGTTTTTTTCATGATATAGACGGTCATTTTCGTTTACTTTTTCAATTTCGTAAATTGGTTTACATGATAATAAACGCGACTGACAACACCATTGTTTTTTTATTGAAAAAAATATGTTAAATTATATTTAATTATGACAGATACAGACAAAAAGGTACAAGAATCACGAGTGGATCTGATTATGGCTAAAGTATGTGTTACATACTTGAAGTTCTTCGGAAAGTTCGATATCATTCAAAAAAATTCACAAGGTTTGAAATTTTACAGTTTTCGTCTAAGAGTGAAGATAAGTCAAAATCTAGATTGAATGCTTGACGTTGCACTGAAAATTTTGGGCACTCAACTGAAAACTGACTCACAGTCTCTGGAATTAGGGTCACCAGTCCAGTAAATGAACGAATAACGATAGTTGTCACTTTCTACAACCATAACTTATTTTTCTCGTTAGATTCATTTTTGTGTGATTAGTTTTATTATAACTTCACTGTGTTTATAATCGATTTATATCATAAAAGCGTGCAATTTGTTATAATTTTCTGTATTAAAATCCTTTGAAGATCAAAAACTACCAAACACCCAATGAATGAATACCATAGCCTAATAAATGAACAACAAACACCCAGTTGATGAACAAATACTTTATTCATTTGAACACAATAATTATTTTGTTCAAAGCAACGTTATGTGATTTCATAACATAATTTCAATTCAATAATAAGTTCAAAAACATAATATATAGTGATAATATCAAATTCAATTGATATCAACATAGAAAATTCCACGTGTGTTATAAGGAACTGAAGCAGAAATTGTCTTCTCAGTTTCGTTTGTTTTGTACCAGATTTGGTCGATTGGACCATTTCCATCGTTCTTTAGTAGTTTATTCCATTACACTGATTTCATACCCATCATCATGACAATTCTTTATCAAGCCAGGGTATTGTCTCAATTCATATTCAACTACCACATAGTCCCCTACATTAAAAATATCAGCTGGGGATTCGTGTATGTTGTCTTGTTCTATATTCTCAACCCGCTGTTCTTCTTTGTCTTTTTCAAACTTCCTTCCATGTTTCGATTTCTGGTGCTCTTCACCCTATTTTTCTTTTTTGACTTCATTTTCTTCTTCCATAGTCTGTTGCTATTTTTCCTTTTCATTATTTGTGTTTCCTTTCAGTCTCCTGCTTTTCGCTGTTTTCTTCTTTTTCGGCATTCTCGTCTTCATTCGATTTCTTAGTCTGCTGCTCTTCATCGTATATTTCTTTTTCGAGTTTCCTGTCCTCTCTCATTGCCGTCTGCCCTTCGCTGTTTCCTACTTTTTCGGCTTCATTCTTTTGTTTCGTTTTTTTAATTAGTTGATCTTTCGGAATTCTTTTATAAGGAAACATTACCATTGGCCGTGCTACTATCCCTGCTGCTGAATAATTGCATAGAACGGTAATTGATTCTTTTTCACTGCCGGAAGAAACTTCGTACAGGTTTTTATAACCTTTAGGTGCTAAAACTAGACCTGATTTCATGCACATTCTGATGGCTATTTCATTTGCATTAAAGACTCTAGAAAGATCTTTGATCATATCTAAGATGCTTTCATTTTGCTTTCCTCTTTGAAGATGATCACTTGGTGATCGAAACACGTGTCAAGATGTTAAAAATAACGATTTGGTGCTGGATAAAAACTCCAGTAACATTCATTACTACACCAAAGGTTGCAAATAGTGCATCATAAGATATGTTTTGTACTTACCTTTAAAAAAATGCCGCACACTTGGTCCGATCTGACTGGTACCGATCTGTCGATGTTATAAAAATTCACTGTTTGAGGTTATGATTTTTCCAGTGTATGAACGGAATTGTCCAGACCGTTGCCATATTTACAAACGTTTTCTTCGGCTTCTGATAATTGAAATAACCTTAATAAAGATAAAATCAGTTGAATTGTTCATTTATTGTGTGGTGTTCATTCTCTGGCTCGTTGACCCCAGACATCTGTCGCGCGTTCTTACTTGTTTTCTATTCGATCAGTGTCCATGAGTGTAGCGGGTGTGGCCAGTACGAAAACGTGTAAGAACAACTTGGTGGGTTCTGGTTTGGGAAGTAATTTTCCACGGTTTTATGGTGGATTTAACTTCTTTCAGTTCTTCTTTCTTCTTTCTTTCTTCTTCTTTCAATCGTCTTCGGGTGATGACATCACCCGAAGACGATTGTAGATACCAACAATCGAAACGTCGTGAACTAACGTGACTTGGAATCTCTACACTTTTTTATTTTTATTTTCTTTTTGCATTCCTTTAATTTTTATTTATTCAATTATTATATTTTTACTTGTAGGTTATTTTACTATCATTTCATTTCAGGTTTATTGTTGCTTAATATAAGTGTTATTTTCAACTATTCTTTTTTAATTATTCTTTTTTACTTGTTTCAGGGATTTCAAATCATTTTATATAATAGACAATGGAAGTCCGAACTAGTGAAATTCATCACGAAACATTGTCAATCACCTTCAAACAAACCCAGAAACATGATGTTTTTAGTCTCTCTAGATATTGCACATATTGCTTTTTCTTGCTGTTTATTAAGATTTTATTATCCGAATACATTTGTTGAATACCTAGAATGGCGCTCAGTGAAACCATAATGATTATGGAATTTTTAATATCCTTTTCTAGTAAACGCTTGCGAGTTTGAAGAATAGTGAAAAGTTCCTGCTTCCAAACTTGTTGACTTTAAACTTGTACGCCGAGTTAGACGTCACAAAAGCTGCAGAAACTCCTTTTTTTGGGTTGGGTTGAAAAAGAAAAGTTTAGGAAAAGTTTGGAGATATATGAATTGATTATCTGGTAGAAAGTATGTGTGATGCAAGATCTTCTGGCATAAAGATTGTTGAATCATTATATACGGGCAGTACAAGCTTTTCCTAGGTGTGGTTCTGTAGGTCCCTAAAGCTGTCCTTATTGCCGTATTGTGGATTGAGTCCATCATCTTCGATACGGATCTAGTCGCACTGTCGTAAACAATGGAGCAATAATCAATAATTGACCTGATAAGACTTCTGTATAAAAGTAATAATGTTTGAACATCTGGACCCCACCTACGGTTGGAGACAGTCTTCAGGAGATTGATATCGCTTTGACTAGATTGTCTGACTAGATGAGCTTCCCAGCTACTGGAGTATTTTGTTGGTAAAGATTCAGGGTCAGTTTGAAGTCTTCTTTCCTTCTTGAAAAAAGTATACATTGACAGTTAGAAGGACTTATCTGGAAACTTGTAGTATTTAGCCATTTTCCTATACCATGAACTGCTTCTTGGAATCTGGTTTGAATGGTTCTCATGTTTTTCCCTCGTATGTGGATTATTAAGTCGTCGGTATATGAGCTGGTTTTAACAGGACTCTGGACATGTTCAACTGCGTAATTTATTGCAATCAGAGAAAGTGTACTGCTCAAAATGGATCCTTGATGGATTTCATTCTCCTGTATCTTCCTTTCCGATATGTGTCCGTCCGTTAACTTTCACGGTAAACGATCTTGTCGAAAAAAAAATGTTGCATGAATTTTAATGTTTCCATTGGTGTTCCCGCAATTAAGTTTCTTGAGAATGTAGAATCTGCAAGTCATGTCGAATGCGTTGTGTATGTGTATGATTCCTGGTCGATTGAATTATAGGAAGTTGATCGATTTTTTCTGAAGTCGTTTTGCTTTGTGTCATATTCTGCAGCTCTCACTATGAGGTAACAAGTTAAAACTAGTGCCTAGCACCTCTGCTGAAATGAATACTTGTCAAAATTATCTGAATTGTTAATAAAGATATAAGCCCATCGTAACTTCAACAGTTTTAAAATTTTAATTGAGTAATCAATTATGAGTTTTCTCCCCACTAATTGACAAGTTAATCCTCCTCATTTAACCTTTCGTTTGTTGAAAGGAACAACAAATCTTCGTCCGGTATATCATAGCGTATTTCTAATAGTCAATCGAAGTAATCGATCAAACCCCGAGAAATAGCTTAACGTCGGCTGTCAACAAGGATATGTCACAGCCAGTTTATGTACGCTTCAGTACTGCGAACTATCATCAGATTAAGCTTCAAAGTACGCTTTTCTGATTTCATATACGTTATCAATAATTGGAGTACCCCTCTGTTTACGAGGTTTGTTCAGAAAATTATATGAAAACACTAAGATATGAATAGAATAAAAACAGCCAGTTATGACTGATATTTATGGAGTGGAAGTACAGAGAGCATACAGAGAAAGAATATACGAGTTTACAGGAGTATTCCTGGCATTTGAGGGATTTCACTCCCTTGAAATGAAAAAAAAATCAAATTAATCAAATAAGGGCAAATTACTAAATTTGACCAGAGAAGTTACTGCATTTGAATGAAGAATTCCGAATGGAATAGTTCAATCTACCAGTGATAATCATTATACTGTATACTGTGTATTCGTAAAACTGTGGGTGAACGAGAGACATATGCGAGACTAATCACTATGAGATATTTTGCAAAAATGTCTGTCAGATATAATCCAATATCCATCATAATATTAGCCAGGAAAGTGGTTGTATGCCGCAGGTATTTACCAGAACCTATTGTGAAGAAAGAGATAGTCCGGTCAATTTCGACATCCGAAGCTATCTAAATTCCCACCAAGCTGAAAATTAGTAAGATTGTTTAAAATATGATTAAAAATAAAATTTGAAAGTTCCCCATCTTTCCCATATATGGAAGAAATTGTATTCAAGGTCAAAGGTCAAAAAAATGAGTTCTTAGCGATTTTCAGCAAAACACTAAGTTTTATAATAAAAATACTTCAGACAAAAATTGTAGATCATAAAATTATCTATCTTGTAAAAACTGGAATCGTCATAATATGCACACGTTTCCACGCCACCTATGAGGTGGTGTACTTAGCGCGTTTTTTTTAACGTGGTTTCCCCAGTAGGTATATTCCACGGGTCAGTTGTGATTCTGTTTAATTTGAAACTACTGAAAAATAATGGATATTACCAAAGATTGAAAAAACAAGGGTGATTTGGGTTAAATAAAAGTAGTGAAATTCAATCGTCCGAGTCGCAACTTTCGAATTCTTCTTATTAATTTTCTTGTTCTTGTTCGTCTTGTTCTTCTTTTTCTTGTTCTTCATCTTCATCCCGAGTACATGTAAACTGCGTCAATAGCTATGTATCGCATGTCGCCTCGTTGGAATTAAACGGATCCCCCACTGTTAGTGATTCAATATTAGAGCACGACCGGACTTGACAATGTGTAGATACATGCCAGAGAATAAAACAGCCCGGCTTTTTTGCAACCACATTTAGCACTGCACCCCTTTTTGCAGTCGCAAAAAATTGTATTCAGTAGTATTTCCAGCGCAGGTGGAAGAAAAGTTTGGACTGGTTCTAATGAATTGTTGACCAACTTCCAACCCCAGTCTGTAGGGTCTAGCTGATAACCAAACCACACTTGAACTTGGTAATATACCCGGAAAAGATGTTGATGAGCAGCAACTGAAGTTGGAGAAAGGCAAGATAATTGTACTTGTTTTTTACTTTTGATATTTTTAACGAAACATGCATATCTATACTCATCTAAGCAAGTAGTTTTCCTAAGAGCTCCGTACATAGAAAGAAGAAAGCGAATGCCGTTAGTGATAATTTTTTGTCGAGTTGAATTACTATTTTAGAAAACTTCTGCATATTGAACCAAATTTTGTTTTTCAAACATTTTGAAAACTGTTATTTTACCCCTCCTGTAAAATGCAGATGTCTTATCACAGCTAGTTATTGCTTGTAAAAACAGTACATGATTTTGACATTTTGCAAAAGTAGATAAACATTTTGATGAATATATTTTCCTGGTTTGAAGAAGAAAAAAGTTTTTTCAGTTGAAGTTCGAGAAGTGAGTAATACGAGTAAATCTACATCTTCACCAACAACAATAGTTGTATTTGTCAAATTAAATTGCTCTATTGTTGTTTCAATTATCAATACATCAGCATCATTATTAGCTTGTTTTACCAATATATTTTCAGCAGCAAATTTTTTTTCAACATTGAAATGATCCGAGATTTGTTGTGAGTGCTTGTAAGAAATTCCTGTTGACTAGTTGGAATTGTCATATTTTCATCAAATAAAATATCAATTGATGTGGATGTTGCTGAAGTTCGACGGCGTTGTTCTGCAGCTTTAATATTTCTCTTGCAATCAATATAGCTATCAAATACGACAGTAACTCTGGAACCAAAATATCGACGTACTTGCTGTACGTCTTTATCCAAGATAACGTTAAATGTTTCTTCGTTATCCTACGCATGCATATTATGACGATTTCAACTTTTACAACTTTTTGAATCGTTATGTCTCAAAAAAAGTATTTATACATTTTTTGTAGATAATTTTATCATCTTCAATTTTTGTTGAAAGTATATTAATAATAAAATTTACCATTTGCTGAAAATCGCGAAAATCTTGTTTTCTGACTTTGAATAAATTTTTTTCCTTACAGGGGAAAGATAGAGAAGTTCAAATTTTATTTTCAATCATATTTTGAATAATTTTACTGATTTTCAGCTTGGTGGGAAGTAAGGTAGTTTTACTCTTATTTTTTGGTCTAGTCTGACTGGACTAAGATGAGAGGGAGAGCGTAGTGAAAGATGAATGTTTCGAGATTCCATTTCAAAAGACGCATCTTATTATTTTGTGATGATGCCAACTTGGATAGCGAAACTCGCGTCGAGAGACTGCAATTTATTTCTGTTGAAAGTGTTTCCATTAGATTGATTTCACGCCAAATTCCACTTATAAAGTAGTGTAATATAGTTCCCATTTTTTTCTTCTATACACAATAACAATTATAGGATACCTCGGTAACCTTATAATTATCTACAGGTAACTACTTCCAGACGTTCTGTAATGCTGTCCCGGTTTTATCCTGTATGGTACACTTATGATATCCATGCGATATCATATGCAAGATTGAAATGATCTCAGACATGATCTTACAAGATCCGTGTTTTATCTTCTTGACAGACACGGGATGTCATCAAGCTTGTAAAATTGGATTCCTCAGATATCCCTAATAGTCTCCGTTTTGTCCCAATGCCATTTGCAGGACATCTTGGGAAAGTCCTGAGAAGTCAAAAAGTTGTAACATTTCCATTGCCAGAGAAAAGATTGGGACACACACCAACATCCTAAGGATGATTTGAAGTTGTCTTTATTGGCACAAAATGGTCTTCGTGCTATCTGGGGTAACCATTTATTGATATTAGTAAAAAACCTCACAAAATGCACATCGCTAGCAGCGGCGGAGTAAATAGTGCTATTGAAAAACAAACTGAAGCGAATTCACGTATATGGTGAATATATGTGCGAATAATTACGAAAAGATGACAGCAAACCGAGATATAATGAAGTTCTTTAGGCCATTTACTAAAAAAATAATCACGAAGGGAAATCAAGAAAGGAAAATGAAGAGGATGAAAAACAATAGTAGATACAGAAAAGGGAAAGAAGAACGAAAAGAAGTCTGAGAGTGTTTTTGAAACAGTCATTCTTCTTATTCCTTCTTGATATATCATTCTCAGTAGATATTTGTGATGTACCATGTTAGACATAGGCTTTTCCTAGAACTAGTTACTGGTCCTAATCATGTTTTACTATATTTTAGAACAGAACCTGAACATATATTTCAGTGTACTTTCAACTGGCCCGATTGTATCGTAACTAAAGATTATCAATTACCAGTCATATAATTACTCAAAGGCTAACGTGGGAACAAACCCTTCTGCTCGTCACCACATAAACATTATATTTAATCCTGATGATTAAAAATCTTCCTCGCCTGTTCGCAGCATAACCTGGAGATTGATCTCAAGCTGACTTGTCACTTCTTTAAATCGATTCACATATCAGATTAAATATAAGAACCATATTGCTGTAACGATGACTTTCGTGTGGCGATGACAACATGACATAAATTGAATAATCCTTGAAAAAAAAATCGTGTATAATGAGATGTCATTGACAATGTATTGGAGAATTTATCAACGTTCTCATCATTAACATGGAAATAATAAAATAAGTTCTACTCTTAACCATGTCTAAGTACGAAGTTGAATGTGTACATTTTTTGTATGATTGATTCTCGGCCATTAGTTAATGAATATCTATAGTAATTTCATAAACTACACCTTACGATTTGATTTCCACAAACTTTATTAAAAAAATATCACAACATGTTTCGCTAACACAGAAGCTTTTTCAGTGAATAACGTACTAAAAGTTCATTCCTTACTCATATATTTATATGCCCCACGTAATCACAATTGAGACTACCTACTATGGTACTTACTCGATCCTAGTTACCTAAAGCATCTCCTCAACTTTCATATACCTAAGGCACTTTTTAATTATGATTACCTACCTAGATACTAGGTCTAGAAAAAAAAATTCATTCTCACATATGCAACGGATACTTTTTCGAAGTTAAATGAACACAATTTGTATTCGTTCAAACGGATCAGACATTCATGCAGTTCATGATGAAATTCGCGCGTTCATGAAAAAGCTTTCGTTGTGGAAGAGTTAGTTGTATTGAAGGTGGAAAGTATGATTGTTTTGGAACACTAGAAACTTTTATTGGTGAAAACCAAGTGCAGTCAAAGTTGAACGTAGTGTCTGCAATATCCACCCATTTATCATTATTAAAAAAAAACTTTGAGGACTATTTTGGTGAGGAGATGAAAAAGCTCGATTTTGCAAATTGGATTTGTAACACTTCACAAGACCACCTACCAACTGCTGTGTCAACAAAAGCAAGTGAAGAACTTATTGATTTATCAGAAGATTCGTCACTGAAAAAGAGTTTCAATAGTAAGCAGTTAACGAAATTGTGGCTGTCGGTTGCCGGTAACTATTCATGCCTGTTTGATGAAGCTATGAAGGTTCCCCTTCCTTTTACTACCTAATATCTGTGTGAGGCCGGATTTTCTAATATGATGAACATTAAAACTAAATACCAAACTAAATTGGACATATCAAACTCACTGCCATTAAAAGTAACTCGAATTGAAGTTGATGTCAAAACTGTAATGGCGAATAAAAAACAATTTCATTCTTTCCATTGAAATAACTTTTTGATTTAATTATTTAATCAGTTTATAAAACATTGTCCTCAAACTTTGTTTGTTATTTGTTTGTCCTTTATTTATATTGGTAACGGTTAAATTTCCTAGAGGTGGGTCTCAAGTTTGGTAGATTGTATTAAATGGGTCGTAGCCAGACAACTTTGGAAACCACTGACCTAAATCATATTATATCAATTCTACATCTATACTCATAAATGCGAAAGTCACTCACTTAACACTCACTCTTTCATCTCTGTTTCCCCATACTGGTAAATCTTAGGAAGCTAAAATTCATTAAATAGGTGCTCCTTAGGTCTTAGATACGCACTAAAGACATGATTTTCAAATATTCTAAATGGGGCGCCCCCGTGTAGGGTAAAAGAGGCGCGTTTACATATGAAAATTACCTTTTCATCAATGTTTCTTCATACCATCATATTTTCAAAAGCTGAAATTTTGTATGTAGGTTCGTTTTATGTTATAAATGTGCAATGAGAAAATATTTCAAAATATATCAACTGGGGCGCCAGCCGCGAGAGAAAAGGTGCGTCCATGAAATGGAATCTTTCCATCACTGTTTCACCATGCCCATAAATTTCCGGTGGGTGGATTTATGTTAAGTGTCTGCATTGCACCCGTGCAAAACCTAGCGCGTCGCTAGTCAATAATAATGCTCTATCTGTTTCTGAGAGAGAAAACAAGTTCAATAATGGTGATCTATTCAAATCCAGTTGGTCATTCAGTAAAATGTCCGAATTTTTAAGTTTATTAATTTCCATTGCTTTCAAATGATTACGAGGTAAAATTTCGAAATCTTCTCAAAGATCTGATTTCCTTTTGAAAGATAATTTGAATATGTTGAACTTGTTTTCTTATTTACATAGCTCATATGAAGATCCCGGACATTTAGGAATCGCATCTAGATGTGTAAATCATGCATTGAAGTTATTTTCAGACACGAACTGGAATGAAAAGCCCTCTTGAAGCAATTACTTTCATATAAACATTAGTTTCACGAAAGAAAGAGTACTTTCGAAACAACTACTCTCATATGGACATTGAATCATACAAAATACACTTTTTCCTATTCAGTTTGTACTCCAAATTGGTTATGGAATTGAATCAGATATCTCATAAAGGATTACTACACAATTATATGCAGAAAATAAAATTTCACTCATATGAAACACTGTTCTTCTCAATGGAGGACATCGAGGTTTCGAATAAGACATTTGTCATTGCCTCATCAGCACCAATATGGATTACATTGAATTACATTACATTACATTACATTACAAGATGAAGCACTCAATTCATCCATAATATTACGACTTTATGTCACGAATGAGTTAGATCTACTCATGTCACAATGACCTTACGTAATGACATTCATTCGCTTATTCGATTCAATCTCAGCCAAAGAAATCTAGTCTGAATTGAAAAAAGTATAGTTTAAGAAGATATTCATTTTTGGTATAGAAATGTTTTGGCTTTCCGCTTCTTCATCTTTATACAAAAAATTAGAGAAACTTACGAAGGATTTCTAAATAGACTTTCTACAAAGATATTAAGATAATGCATAGAAGTTACTTTCAAACACGAAATGAATGAAAAAGCCCTCTTGAAGCAACTACTTCCATATAAACATTGAATTACACGAAAGAAAGATGACTTTTGAAACAACTACTTGAACATTGGATCATACAAAAAACTATTTTTCTATCTAGTTTGTACTCCAATGTAGCAAAATTTATTGGTTTTCCTTGGGTCCTGAACGTTTCCCGATATGGTGAATTCGGTTTCACTCAGTATTCCAATATTCTCTTGTATGTATATGTAAATTTTTCAGTGATAAATAAATAAATTCTAAATTCTATCTTTTGAATTTTCTTTCCGTGATCAAAGGAATGGTAATAATTGAAAATAATTATAAACGGTATAGGTTCGGACTTCCATTGTCTGAATAGATTTGAAATCTGTGTAAAAATAAATAAAAAAATATATATTATAAATACTAATAATACCGGAACCGAAATATTTGGATGAATTAGTAGATTGATAAGTTATTGAAAAAACTATCAGTGACATCAGAACTGAATCATTTCATGAATATTTATGTTGAGTATCGATTATATGTACATTTTTGTATAATATCTCACAGGTTTTGCCTATACATATTTCTCTGTCCAATGAGTAGGTACCTACCATTATTCCGCAACAAATCTTTGAATAGATTCCTACTCCAACATAAGTTCATACAAGTATCAACATTATGGACGAAGATAAAATCTATCAAATAATACTTGAAGCAAATACTGAAGAGCTAAAGAAGAAAATCAAAGTTGGAATTAGTAGATGTGTACAATCATTCTCAACAAAAATAATAAATTTATACGAAGAAATCTACTTTTTGGAAACCCGTTGTCAAATACTTAGGGTCGAAATCCTTGAAGAAGATTTGAATAACCTTCATTCAATATGTGGGAATCGTCTATCACCAATCATCATGTAATTTGTCTCGGTTTTAAAAAAGTTGAAAAATGCAAAGAAACTGAAAGTGCCGATCTCTCAATTTCTAATGATTTTTCCAAAGAGGAACGGGAGAATGAAAGAAATCTTTTGATTCACTCAAGATTGGCTTATGACCAGCACTCGAATTCAAATCTACAAGTGTTCAAACCTAAAATTGGCGAAAATACTGATTTTATTCGATTGGAAAATAGTACAGATGTAGAAAAGAAACATAATCTTCAAGTGAAGAAGAACCTGAAACATCTGGACCAGAAAGTAATCTGGTAGACGAAGTTGTAGAGGAAATTCTATGTTTTCCGAAGATCGTAAGAGGAAGAGGAGTCGAATGAAGTTCAGTCCAACCTCATCCAAGACGACCACTGGATCATAGAGAACTCTCTGTGAGTCACAGTGAATCAGTTATTCATAAACTGTTTCTTCTGACTATTTTCATTTTGATAGAAAAATGTTCATCATTGTTTCTCTTTTATTTCAAATGAATATAAATCATTAAAATAGGGATTTTGCAGATCCTGAAAAAAAACGTGAATGTGTACTCTGAAACATCTGTACTGTTTGGGCAAACTACTTATTTTCGGCAAAATAAGATTCTATTTGACTTTCCTGCTTTTTAATCAAAAACAAAACTGACAACAATAATGGTAACTATATAAAACAAATAAATAATCTCAACTTCAATACTAGACAATACTAGATGTGAAATTAATTCACAACATCCTCCGGGGTTCGCAAATTACTGCTTTGGCTTCAACAAAATGATTTTTGTGATAGGACGACGATAAACTCCTGTTGCTGTAGTCACTTCGACTACCCGTACTCTGCCATCGGGACCAGGAAAAATTCGCGTAACTTTTCCTCTTGGCCATGAGTTTCTGGGAAAACTATCATTCGCAATAATGACGATGTCTTCTTCTGCAACATCGCTACTATTGAACTGCCACTTGCTTCTCTTTATCAGCGAGGGTACATATTCTCGTATCCACCGTTTCCAGAAAAGGTCCGCATATCTTTATGCCACTCGCCATTGTTTTCTAAAATGTGAATTTGTATCAGCAGAAATACCTAGTGGATTCACTTCATTGGACTTCCCAATAAGGAAGTGATTGGGTGTCAAAGCTTCCACATCTTGATGATCAGAAGACACATAAGTTAAGGGATGGCTGTTCACTGTATACTCAATTTCAACTATAAGAGTATGCAAAATCTCTTCTTTTGGGCTCTGTTGGGTAAGAATTACTTTTAGGGCACTTTTAACAGATTTAATCATTCTTTCCCATATTCCTTCCATATGACTTGCTGCCGGTGGATTCTTGAACCATTTTATATGACGAATGCAGCAAAACTGTTGAATTCGGTTTGAATCTAGTTCTTTGATGGCTTGTTTCATTTCTTTTTCAGCTCCGCAGAGGTTTGATCCTTTATCAGAGTGTATTTCTGATGGATTACCTCTTCTACAAATGAATCTACGAATTGACATGATGGCAGAATCCGTAGTAAGGGAAGAAGCCAGTTCTAAATGAATTGCCCTCGTTGACATACAGGTGAAGAGAACCCCGTACCTCTTTTCTTTCCTTCTACCAATTGTTACTGTCATTGGGCCAAAATAATCCATGCCTGTAATCATGAATGGCCTGCATTGTTGTACTGTCCTAAAGTCGGGAATTAGTCCCATCTGCTGAGTTTCAACCCTGGCGTTTTTCTTTCTACATATAATGCAGGATGATATACAAGCTTCAACTGCTGATCTAACGTTGATTATCCAAAATATTTCCATCAAATGGTTTATGATTTGTTTTCTTCCCTGATGATAATTCAGTTTATGATAATGTCTTATCAACAACTTGGTCATCCAGTTTCTAGGATTCTTCATACGATTGAGTCTCTCAATATCTTCGAAGAAACAACTCATTTGTGATTGCCTAATAATTTCAAGTTCAGCCTTTTCAAATTCTTCAACCGTTAGCTCTGTGAAAATCTGAGGAGTTGGTAGACCAATTTTCTTCTTCATGAGATGAATGAATCTTATCACCCAAGCGACTGATCTGACAAGTCGTAAATAATTCGAAAATCTTGAAAAATTGATAATTCCTTCACATCTCTTGTTGATTACAAAAACAAAATTCTTCTTTTTTTCTACTTCTGTACCATCTTCTATCTTTTCTTCAGCATGAGGTCATTTAATCTCTTCTGAAGTCAAGAACTGAGGACCTTCAAACCAATTCTGAAAGTTACCAATGTTCCAGACACCCCTGGTCGCTTCATCTGCTACATTGAACTTTGTCGGTAGCCAATGCCATTCATCAGGATTTGTATTATTAGAAATTTCTCCAATTCTGTTGGCAACAAAAGTCTTATAACTCCTTGGGTGCGACTTAATCCAACTTAAAACTATTTTAGAATCAATCCAAAAGAATTTTTTATCTATTTTTATGCTGTGGCCATTTTCGATAGTTTTAGCCAATCTTGATCCAAGAAGAGCTGCTTGAAGTTCAATTCTAGGTACTGTCATGGGTTTCAAGGAAGTGACTCTTGACCTAGCCATTACCAAAGACGTTTTAATCTGATCACTGGAGTCTTTCATTCGAAAATATGACACTGCAGCATATCCTTTTTCACTGCCATCCGTGAAAGTATGTAGTTGAATTTCAAAAATTTGACTGCTGAATCCATACCATCGAGGAATTCTCAAATTTTTTATTTTATACACTGCAGATAGCCAAAATTTCCATTTTCTAAATAGATCAGGAGTGCAAGCAATTTTATGTGACCATATTTCCTGCATCAAAATTCTTGCTTGTATAGTGAAAGCTGCTAACAGGCCAAGTGGATCATAAACTGACATTACCACTTTCAATAGTTCTCTCTTCGTGGGAATATTGTCTGTTACAATTATTTTTTCATGTTTTTTCAAAAATGTATCAGGAAAACTGAGAAGATCATCTTTTGTATACCATATTAAACCTAAAATTCTTTCAGACATCGGTAACTTTTCAGTATCGGTACTACTTTTGGATAGTATTTCAGCAGGTATATTTGTCAGGACATGACTAGAATTGCTGACCCAGTTTATCATTCTGAATTTGCCTTGATTATGGATGTTTATGACTTCGTGAACAATTTCAATGGCTTCTGCTTCGTTTTCAAAACTGTCTAAGTAATCATCCATGTAATGATATTTTTCAATAGCTTTCACTGCTTCTGGATGTTTCTTTCCATGTTTTTTAGCATTTTCACGAAGGACGTAGATCGCAGAGCTTGGAGAACAGATTGCTCCGAAAATCATGGATTTCATTTGGTAAGTAAGGATAGGTCCGTCTTTATTTCATCCCCTCCACAGAAAACGCTGCGAATCTTGATCTTCATTTCGTATGTATATCCTTAAAAACATTTCTTCGATGTCTCCCATTACAGCTATTCGATTTTGACGAAAATTGAATAAAATGTTTACTAAGGAATTCAAAAGATCAGGACCTTTTAATAAATTTTCGTTCAAATTGATTCCATCTATTTTGGCTCTGGCATCAAATACGAATCTGAATTTTTTTGGTTTACTAGGATGTTTTACTGCAAAGTGTGGCAAATACCAGGTTTTGTGAGACGTAACGGCGGCTTCTTCGCAAGTCAAAACTTTTGCGTATCCTTTTTCAACGAAATTTTCTATTTTTTTGGAATATTGCTCTCGAAAATGCTGATCTTTCTGCATTTTCTTCTCTACAGTGAATAATCTATTCAACGCGGTAGCTCTGCTGTCTGGCAGATCGATATTTTCTTTCTTCCAAAGCAAACCAATTTCCCAGTGATTGTTCTCTACTTGGCGACATGTTTCTTCCATGAGTTGGAACGCTTTTTTGTCTTCTTCTGAAATATGATTGAATTTGTCATTTTCAACTCCCAAATTATCCATCAGAATAGTTTCATTCATTAGTTCTTTCAATTCGTCATCTTCAGAAACATCATTTTTCATATAACATGTCATAGAATAATGAGAGTCGACTCGATGTTTGAAATATGAAGAGTTTCCATGAACCACCCATCCTAATTTGGATTTTGAAATAACAGGTGCATTGGGAGGCCCCTGTATAACATCTCTGGCTATTGTTAAATCGATGTGGTCCTGGCCAATCAGAATCAGCGGTTTTGCATTCCTGAGATTGACCAATGGAATTCGTGACAGATGATTCCAAGTTGTCGCTAAATTTTTGACATCTACAGATTGAACAGGAAGCTTCAAATTTGAAACTGTTCTTACATTTGACATGTCAAAAATTTCCTGATTGAGCGTTCCCTGAATTTTCAAATTGACACGTTTCGATTTGTCGTCTGTATAGGAAGTACAATTGGTCCAATACATTTTTAATGGATCATTTACACCATCCACTCCTATCTCCTCGGCAAGGTTGGAGTCCATCAATGTAACTGTGCTTCCTTCATCAAAGAGCGCATATGTTTTCATCGACTTTTTGGGGCCGATGACAGTGACGGGAACTATTCGAAGTAAAACGCTTTTATATTCGGTTTGAATCTGAACAAAATGCTCATTATTGAAACAATCAGGATTCTGTGATTTCTCTTCTTTCTTCTCAGCTGTGATATTGGAAGCGGCTAACTGAGTTTGCAAGTTGTATCCCTGCAATTGGTTTGGATTTACAACACTATTCGGGTGGAGTAAGCGATTATGGTATTTTTCGCATTTCTGCAGACCACAACGTCTTCGATTTTTACATTTGAAAGTACGATGAGACGAATTCAGGCAAGAAAAGCAAACTTTTTGTTCTTTCACCCATTCCCATCTCTTATCAGTGTCGAGACGCAGGAAATGGTCGCATTTGTATATGGAATGAGTAGATTTAGAGCAAAATCGGCAGTACTTTTCCATTGATGAGTTTTCTGTTCCAGTGAAAACGTTCGTTTTATTTTTCTTGTCCATATACGGGACTGTTGATGCAGAATGTGAAATAGAAGGTTTACATAACAAACAAGCTGCTGAAGATTCTTCTTGTAACCACTCTGAAAACTCTTTCAACGATGGTGTAGGTATGTCTTTGTATTTCTTGATAATAATTCTTGCCCACTGGAACTGAAGGTGTTCTGGCAATTTTTGAACGAGCTGACTAAGAAGTTGGCTATTGTCGATATATGTTTCCATTTTCAACGATTTTGCAGTGACAGTAAGATTAAGAACCGAATTGGCAAATTTTATAAAGGATATTGGAGAACGAGTATTCACGGGTGGTAATAATTTCACTTTATTCATCATGGATTCCATTATAAATTCAGGTCGTCCAAATCTAGCCTCTAACGTCTTAAGTATGTCATTGAGATTATCTGGAGATACAAATAGTGGCTTCACTGCATCTAAAGCTTCATTTTTCAGGGCTTTTTGTAAACGTAGCAAATTTTTTTCATCAGAGTAAGCACATGTTTCAGTGGATCGTTGATATAAAGAAATAAACATCGGCCAATCCTCAACATTTCCGTAGAAATAAGGAAGTTCTTTCCCCACAACATTCCTGCAGGATACCTTAGAAGATTCGTTGTGGATTTTATTTTGTTTGGTTACTGATTTGAAAGCATCTGTCATTGCTGAAGTGAATTCTTTCATGAACTGATGTGTTGTGATAGGTTCATTCATTAATTTTTCGGTTTCTGGGTTTGACTGCTTTGAATACGGAAAACTATTGTCCAATAACCAGTCAACAACTTTGACATGAGTATTTTCTATTGAAATATCTGACAACTTGGCGTATGGAAGAGAATTCATTTTGCTACTTCTTTCAATGCTTTTTTTATGTATGCTACTTTCCACACTTTCACTTTGCTCACTACTACTTTCAATGCTTTTTGAAGATTTTTCTGCTTCTATAGACGTTTGAATCTCCAAAATAGCTAGCTCTCTTTCAGTTTCACGTTCTAAATATTCTAATTTTTGTTGTTCGAATTTCAATTGCCTATCTTCTAATTCTTTCTGTAGTTGATTTTCAGCCTGCAACTTCTTTAACCTCAATATTTTCAATTTACTTGCAGTTGATCTACTTGACTTGATAGATTTTGATGACTCAACTGATTCATTTGGCGTATATTTCGACGGCGGGATTCCAGCAGTGGCTCTGCTAGTTCTTCGAACAGCACCTTCCTCTCGTGACATCATTCAATTGGGGTTTTACAAATTTGACAGCAATCAATAATTTCCTTTTTAAAATGCGTCTTCAATTCGAAAAGGTACTGAACAAAACTCGAAGGACCAAAATGTTTGGGCAAACTACTTATTTTCGGCAAAATAAGATTCTATTTGACTTTTCTGCTTTTTAATCAAAAACAAAACTGACAACAATAATGGTAACTATATAAAACAAATAAATAATCTCAACTTCAATACTAGACAATACTAGATGTGAAATTAATTCACAACATGTACCACATAAGTAGACAAGAAGTTGAAGAAAAATAAACTATGCAGAACCATAAGCGAAACCAGTGAAATGTTATATGAACATGGACATATAATTGACTCACTCATTATCCACCAGTTGAATCGGAGCCTTATCGATATTTGTAACGACTATGGATAATTTGTGTCACATCGAGTTTCCATTGAAAGATTTAAATGCTTTTTTTGTTGGATTGATCAGCTATTCACTTTGTAGAAATTCATATTAAATGAAGGATAGAGATAATAACTTTTGTCTAATTTCTACGAAAATTTCCATTTCGGTTTCGGTTTATCAAACCATTCTCAAGAATGGTTCAATAAACCGTAACTAGTCGTAATAAATGAAAATCTTATTAGAAGTTAGACAAAAGTTATTTTCTCTATCCTATATTTAGATATCAATGCTTTGGGTTTTCTGAAATGTTCTTCAATATACAGAGTACCCAGTAGAAGTTCTGTAAGTGGAGTGAGAAATATTACCTTTCATATTCGAATTTCACAGATACTTTTGAAAAATATAGTATTATATAGGGATATACCGACTGGTTTAGAAGTTATGCCCAAAATAATGTCATGAAGTTGATTTATTCAAAATAGTTACTCATTTGAATAGTCTGATTCATTATGAAGATATTCAGAATTCATTTTTTATTATCAAATAATAATTGTTTGAATATCAGTCAGTACCATTCAATTTTGAAAAAATATCTGATTTTCACAATTGAATTTCTCCACCGAAAACTTTGAAATAAGTTCGAGGCAAATTGATACATCTTCAGGTAATCAATCATCTCGAAAATATTAGGAAGAGACTCCAAACAGATGAAGAAGACATAAAAACTTTCGAAAATGTCATATTCCTATTCAAAATGGTCTGAGAAATACAAAAATGTTAAAATATACTGTGTTTCATTTGAAAATTCAAAACCGGCACAATTTTCCCTAATACCACATATTGAATCAAATTCTAATATACCTCATACTGTTGAAGTTATGACATGTTTAATAGCTTAGTTGATATCCGGTATATACTTATGCATGCATACATACATAAGTATAAACATAATAGTTCCTTTTTTAGTTCATATTATTGATTCACTTCCATTTCATGTCACGGTTATTCATTCATCTTGCCAATTGGAAAAAATAATTTTTCATATTTTTTTAACTACTCCATCCAAATACTAGAATTTTCAAAACTTCATTATCTTTCAGTGGAAAGAAATCTGAACCTATAACAGCAAACAGATATTATTTCGATTAAATGGAACTTGAACTTTTCTTCACGTTTCATAACTGTCGACCTACCATTTGACAATCTCTTTCATTTCTCCACCACTGACCAGTCATATAATTAGTTTTTTCTTATTTTTCTTGCGATCTGATAATATCACATAACAATGGAGAATTCCACTTCGAACTGTCAGAAGCTGAAGCACGACACACCACTCCCTGATGATGATATGAGAGCTCGGATCCTAATGGCCTTCATTGATTCACATGTCATTGTTGTTATCTTCGTTGATATAAATGTTTCTTGGATGGAAAATGGATTCCTATCGCTCGTAATATTTCATATACAAAGCGAACTTGAAATCCATGCCGAAAATTCAACAGAAAGTGTTTTTTATTTCAGTGTCAGTTGGATTATTAATGTCACCAGATATAAAACCATATGAATGATTTCCGTAATTTTATTTATATTTGTGTTATAGATCGAACGATGTACCTGAATATGAAACATGAGATATTTTGTAGTCTGAGTGACACTGTCATCAGGATTGCATTTGCATCGATAAGAATCTCAGTACCTGTATTATAGTCATTGCAAAAACGAGTCTCCTGAAGTTGATTTCACAATAATAGCGAACAAAATACATTGTATTTCGTTTTTTCTCTTTTAAAAATCAACCGGGCCATCAATCACACCTATCAGAGAATCTACAGAATATACTTATTCTCAAATTTCTTTCAAATTTCTAAATTGTCAATATTGTTGGAGTTTCCAGTCCGGCGAATATCTTCTTTTTGGGTATGCTCTAGCAGTATCACGTTAAAGTTTGGCGGCAAAACTCCATATAGTGAAACATATTCTTGTTGTCGTGAACGTTCATTTTACCAATTACTCAGCTAACACGTTTCACAGGAATCAGTAGAGCAAACTGACTCCGAAGCCTCATCCATTTTTTTGACGTGGGTCAAACGTGAGTTGCTGGATATGTAGCAAAGACTCTATAAAGACATGAAATTTGAGTAAAAAAAGGTCTCACAGTCAGTCATACCAAAAAAACTGTACCCATAACGTTGTATGGTCACTTAGGGATTACTCCAGAAAAATTGAGATACAGGGTGGGGCACCGAAAACGAAACAGATCGAATATCTTCAAAATACATGTGTTCTGAAAAAAATGCAAAAACACGTCGATTTTTAATCCAAGGGGGACATCTTCCTATTGTAACCTCAACTATCATACCTCTTCCCCCACCCCTCGGTGACTGTCACCCAAACAATTTGAATACGGAAAGTAGTAAATGTGACACATCGTTAAAAAGTGAATTTCATAAGGAATTCAGCCATGTCAATTTTAGCTACCTAACTTTCGATTTTGGCGCCTTCTTGCGGGAAAAAAACAATTCCGTATTCCTAATTATGATACTTCCTTCGCAAGCTAATTTGACATAAATTTGGTGACACTGCATTATGGAGTGTCAGGGGGGAAAACAAGATGGTGGCTTCACAATGGCGGACAAGGTTTGCAATTATGGTCCGATTTGATTCAAAATTGATAAGTGGTGGTTTTCAGGGTCGGAAATTATGAATTGTTTCTCAATGTAAAAATTCAAGATGGTGGCTCCAAAATGACGGACGGAATTTGTAATTAGGTATGGTTCGATTTAACCCGACACCGAAAACGAATTCTTGAAAACACATGTATTGTGAACATAATGCAAAAACACGTCAATTTTAAATCCAAGGGGACATTTTGGCGCTCTAGCAGGAAAAACAACTGTTTCTTTTTTCAATTCACATTTTATTTGAAAGGTAATGTGAACAACTCACGAAAAACCGTTTCTCTAGTTACGGATATGAAATGATGCTAACGAAAAATTTATATGTTTAGACATAAGTGAGGTTGAATATGTAGTCACATAAATATTAAGGAAAGATGTATCTGAATTTAGAAATGAGTAGCAAACTTGTAAAGGAAATAGTTTTCAAGATATAAAAGTTAAACATTTGAAGTAACAGAAATTGATAGTAACTAAGGAAAGTGGATGATTTTCAATTTTTCTCTAAAAGTTCAAATCCAACCAAAGCGCTGCCGTAACAGCCCAAAAAATTAACCAGGCATTTGGCAATGATAGTGTTAATGAACGGACTGTTCGACACTAGTTTGTGAATTTTGTTTTTCGGAGATTTTAGCCTCGAATATGAGCCCCAAAGTGGTCGATCTACGACCACGATGGCGTCCATGCTACCATGCGGTTTATGATGGTTTAAAACATACTGGAAAGGTGCCTCACGATTTGAACGATCGACAGAGATTGTCGCGTTTTGAGTTTTTTTTTTGCTCTTGCACAACGAAAACAATTCTTTTTTGGATAGAGTGCGAAAACCCATGAAATAAAGACCATGGTTACTGTATGGTGGTCAGCGGCTGGTGTGATTCAATATATATGTTTACTGAGCTTCAGTTTGACACTATCAATATAAATTTCTGCAAACTGACCGAGCCATACAGCAGTCCGGTTGTGAGTAAATCGATGAAATAGACCATAAGGATTTCAACTCAACAAAAGAGTCTAGCCGAATCAAAATTTTTATTTCATTAAATAAAAACAACTTTAATAACAATGATATTTATAACCCACTCTTTATATTTTATAATAATATATATCTTTTGGCCATGGATTTCACCAGGATTTTTAAATCCTCGTCCAGTATTACTGTAGGTCAACCACTTCGGGGCTCATCTTCGAGGCTAAGATCTTTGGAACGAATAGTGCTTTCATTGAATGCCGGGTTGATTTTTCGGGCTGTTTCAGCAGCGCTTTGGTTCAATTTGAATTCGTTGGGAGAAATTGGCTGAAAATCGCCTAACGACATCATATAATAATATGCTGAGAAAAAAAAAACTGAAATTTGGATAAATGAACAGTATCAATGTACTTATGGGGTGTACCACGACACAGTGAAATACACATTTATTGAGAGATGGAACTTCAAAAACACACGACAAAACGGACAAAAATTTTGTAACAACTCATTAATAAATATACAGGGTGGGGCACCGAAAACGAAACAGATCGAATATGTTTAAAACACATGTGTTCTGAAAAAAAGCCGTCGATTTGTAATCCAAGGGGGACATCTTTCTATCATAACCTCAACTATCATACCTCTTCCCCCACCCCTCGGTGACTATCACTTAAACAATTTGAGTAGTAAGTGTGACACATCTTTAAAAAGGTTACTTCATAAGGAATTCAGCCATTACAATTTTAGCTACCTAATTTTCGATTTTGGTGCCTTCTTGCGGGAAAAAACTGTTCCGTATTCCAAATTATGATACTTCATTCTCAAGCTAATTTGACATAAATTCGGTGACAATGCATTATGGAGTTTTCCTAGGGGAAAAAATAAGATGGCGGCCTCACAATGGCGGACAAGATTTGCAATTATGGTTCGATTTGATTCAAAATTGATAAGTGGTGGTTTTCAGGGTTGGAAATTATAAATTGTTTTTCAATGCAACAAATCAAGATGGTGGCTCCAAAATAGCGGACGAAATTTGTAATTATGGTTCGATTTAACCCGACACCAAAAACGAATTCTTGAAAACACATGTGTTGTGAACATAATGTAAAAACGCGTTAGATTTGTCCAAGGGGGACAAATCTTATCGTTACCTCAACTGTCATACTCCTCTCCCCACCCCTTGTTCACTCATACAATTTGATTAGGGAAAGTACTAAGGGTGACACAGCATTGAAAAGGTAATTCCATAAGGAATTCAGACATGTGAGTGTTCGCTACTTAACTTTTGCTTTTGGGGCTCTATTGCTGGAAAAACATCTGTTTCGTTTTTCAATTCACATTTTATTTAAAAGGTGATGTGAACAATTCACAAAAAAATAACAAAAATTGAAAAAATTACATAACTTGAAAATTGGAAAATTGTTTGGAAATCATTCCAAACTACATTGATTCATAGTAGATGCTCGAAGTGTTCTCCATTCACTGCCATTCATGAGTATAAATTCATCTCAAAACTGTATCAACGGTATCTTCGAGTAATTCCAAATACATATCTCCAGTCAAATTACCTGGTAGTAAAAATGGACCAATAATACGATCGCCAAATATTGCAGCCCAAACATTCAATTTTTGTGGGGATTTTGCGTATGTACTTGGTGAAACACTCTTCGATGGCAATCTGACCAGTACCGACAATTATGTCGATTGACAATACCGTTGAGATAAAAACTGCATTCATCCGAAAAACAAATATTGAAAACGAAATTTGGAAGTTTCTGAATCAGTTTAATTTTGTATGGACACGTACCTACAAAGTCGTAGGTCTGCATGAGAGAAGAGTATTTATAATTTAATCAATTTGATTCTTGATTGTTATTCTGATAGTTCAAATAATTTGAAAATTTTCTGTGATATCAAAATTCTTAGTGCTCCGGCAGATACCTGTCCTTACCTCTAAATCTTACCTCTATTCTTCAAGGTTGCTCAGCTCAATCGAAGCTCATGCAGCTCTCTTTCTCAGAGTAGAGTTCTTGGAAAGGTGTTATGAATAAAATTTTGCATGTCTGTGTTTTTAAAAATAAAACTTTGTCTCAAAGTTAAAAAAAAATATAATGAATGTAAAATTTTGTAAATGTTTTGTCAAACCAAACTTAAATTACCCTAAAACTGCGCCAAAATACCTTATGCTTAGAAATGTTCCAGTAAATGTTAAATTTGAAACAAAAATATTCTTAGAATTGTGTTCCGTACAGTTAAATTTACGTGTAACGGCAAATTAGTTACTTGAAAACTTAAGATGTCTGTGGTTCGTGCGTGGGAAACGATTCTAAAAATATATGTGCTAAATGTCAGTGAATTTTTCAAATTTTCCTAGTATTAAATCCAATAATAGTTCTTGTAAATAAAATGATGAAGTTCGTTGATAAATAAAAGTTCAGAAGTTGTGATTTTCACACTGGAAGTTCCTTGTGACTGGAAAACTTTTGATTCGATTTGGAGGTTATGAATTGTTCAAGATTTTCAAAAATGTATTCTTCTTATGGATTGGGAATTATAAATGATATTGTAATACCTCAAAACTGGTACAGCTTCCCTGGATTGGCTTTCCCCTGATTGGAATTTTGAATTCTTCCAGACACTCTAAAATCTCCAGTAAGTATCCTTTCTCGATATTATTGTTTATACTCTGGCTCCTATTGATGGTTTTATATTGATAAGAACATGCAAAACGGCCTTTTCTCTTTCTTTTCCCTTTTTATTTCTAACAGCTCTTCAAAAAAATTCGCGTCTCGACAATTCAAAAGCTTCTCTCCCCTGCTACTCTTCGTGACAATAATTTTGAAATTTCTTCAATTTTGACACTTTTCACTGTTCACACATATTATATCTACGATTTCTGTTACCCAATTTTCACTAATACTAATATCGATTAATTTTGATTACATTTCATCACATTTTGTTTTGAATTTTTCTAATTTTGATTCCAAAATTCATCATTTTTCAGAAGTTAACACCTCCTTTTCAATTTATCAATCTGATTGGCTACTCTTTAGTTGCATCCAAATTATGTACTGAGTGTTCTTACCATTTTTCAGATAAAATTCCTAATGTCAGTGTTAACTGAATTTTTGTTATTAATTTGTTGTGTAAATCTGTTTTATTGTATGTTATTATGTTGTATTAATGTCTTTACTGTTTTCAGTGTATTTATCCCGATGATTGATGGTTTCTGGTTAGTTGTGCTGTTTGGAAATGATCTAAAATACTCTAATACTGATAAGTCACAACTTTGCCTGATCTGGGCATGAACATTACTCCAAATTATACAGATAAGAATTTGAATAAAGGTAAAGTATCTGGCTTTCTAATAAAATTAAACATCTAAGAATAACTTTGATTTTCACAAACTTTCAACACTGAACTAACAAAATATGTGAACTTTTAACATCAAATTAATAATAATATGAAAAAGTTTTAACATCGAACTATCAAAATAAATACAAACTTTCAACATTTAACTAATTAAAATATGAAAATCTTCAACTTTGTAAACAGAATAATCTTATAAAAAACTTATCATAACAAAATATATATATATATATATATATATATATATATATATATATATATATATATATATATATATATATATATATATATATATATATATATATATATCTAAGAACAATTCGTTCAGTCTAGTCTCATCTCCCTAAACAGTAGGTTAATAGACTGACACCTATCAGAAAACAACTACTCCCCTGGCTAATACCAGGAAGAGCGTTGGATTATATCCGACAGGTGTCAGTGCAGGATTCTTCACAGAAGTTATTCCTGCATATGCTGTTGGCGATACAACTGCCGCAATAGATTTTCAATTATTGGAACACACTTGCAGACCGTTTCGGGCTGTTTGGCCACTCGTCAGTGCAAGGTAGTGTATATCATCAACATAAAGTCGCTAAGTTCGAGGAATGATACTCTGACGAAATTCGATTTTCAATTATCGGAAATCATCGACTTTATGTTGATGATATACACTACTTTGCACTGACGAGTGGCCAAACAGACCGAAACCGGTCTGCAAGTGTGTTCCAATAATTGAAAATCTATTGCGGCAGTTGTATCGCCAACAGCATATGCAGGAATAATTTCTGTGAAGAATCCTGCACTGACACCTGTCGGATATAATCCAACGCCCTTCGTGGTATTAGCCAGGGGAGTAGTTGTTTTCTGATAGGTGTTAATCTATTAACCTACTGTGTAGGGAGATGAGATTGGCCTGAACGAATAGTTCTTAGATAATTTGATTTATAGCCAGTCTTCAAGTATGCCCACTGACTATATGTGAATATATATATAATATATATATATATATATATATATATATATATATATATATATATATATATATATATATATATATATATATATATATATATATATATATCCGAACAAATCGAGATCCTTCTAAGATATAAAACATACAAGCAAGATCCATTTTTCAAGGTGAGATCCTATTTCGGATCTCGTCTTGTATCCCTGTGTATATAGAGTACATCAGGTGTAGGAAGGGTGGCGAAAGGCATGATTGAATTTTTGTTGGGATCTCACATTGGACCCATTTCATGCAATTTTATACTCCAGAAGTTCCTCGATGTTGCCTACAAAGGGTGTGGCAGTGTGGCAGTAACATACACCGGTATCAGCTCAATATGCATTTTACGGTAAACCTGAGATCTGGTAAATTTGTCATTATTGTGGATCTCGTATCACCTTGCATTCCTCAAGACATATGTTAACATTATATCCTAATATTTTGTGTTCATTATAATTTATTTCGCAAGTGTGCTTTTGCTAAATGGTGAAATATGTCATCAAAAGTTGTCGAACGAGAATGCTGAAAAGGATATGACTCTTGATACTTGCAATTCTGTAGGTCGTCAGATTTTCTAAATTTTTAGATATAGGTATTATTTTAGTGATCAAGAAAAGCAATTTGAGTTCGTAGAAGTTTTTTGTAACTGGACATGGCGAGCCACAAAAAGCATTGAATGTCTAATATATATCAAGAAATTTGTCTACACATGCGTATTTTCTGTTGATTTCTGGAATTTATTTTTTTCAGACAAATCTGATCGAAATTTTTAGAAGAATTATTTCGTTCGTGTATCTACAGGGTTGGCCAAAAAAGTTGTTGAATGTCGGTCACCTCTTATGGGAAATTCTGTCTATGTTCCTGTGGATTGTTTATTGAATTATCGATATGATTTTCTGTGCAATTGACAGAATTTTTGTTTAGTGTATCAGAATGTATTTCTCGTTGGTAAAATTTGTATGCCCATATACAGGGTGTCTCACAATATAGAGGACAAACTCTGATGGTAGAATATTCACTTTATTTTAGGGCTAAAAGTTCTAATAAACATATACCTTAAAATGAATGATAACCGAGTTACTGGGTGTTGAAAGTGACAAAAAATATATGTTTTCCAGATTAACTCCATAACGGCTCAACTTCTCTTAATGAAATTTGGTATGTCACATGACAGCATTCAGTTCCAAATTTACTTTCAAACAGGAGCGTACGGCAGGTGGGTGCCCCTAATCGCCCCTCCCCAAATTTCACCCCTCTGGATTAATATCGATTTCGTCTTCTTTTTCTTAATCGCGAATATTTCCTACACGAAAAAGGATGAGTTTCGTTTCACAAATATCAACGCTTTTCAAGATATTTTAAGTTGAATGAGTGCGTGCGTATCAAAATCTCCTGATTTTTTGAAGGAATGTGTAGGTAACTATTTATAACATTATAACCAACAGATTTCGTACCTTGCAATGAGTATGACTTCAAGTATTTAGAAAATTGTTGGCATTTCTGAGGGATTTTGTTAACAAAAATTTACCGATATAGAAAAACTCGCATAGCAACTAATGAGCATCCATATATCATACGCATACACTTATTCAACTTCAAATATCTGGAAATTCTTATATTTTCATTGGTCTTTGATATGTGTGCCAAATTTTAGATTATTTGGAGGATTGGATGTGGCTGAAAATTAAATTTCAAAATTCTTAACATTATTATTATTATTACATTAATAATAATAAATGTTTGTACTGTTGTCGGTCCTTGATGTGTAAGCCGAATTCTAGATTATTCGGAAGATTGGAAGCAGGTGGAATTTATAATTAATGAATTCACATCATCACCATTTTTTTTCATAAAAGGATATCCCAGTCAGGCCCTAGCTCCGGAGCCCCGATACTTCCGGAGGCCACACTGGATCATTCACTCAGATAACCACTCCCCTCGTCCGTGGGGTGAGTGATTACTGGGTCCGAGAATCATGTGCCCTGAGTAGCCGTAGTGAACCAAGGATGACGGCCTTCTGCATTCTTCCGGCTAAGATTTCTGCCGCATCACGGCAAACCGGTATGATTTTTAGATTGAAGAGCAGCGTGTCCATCATTCCACCTAGAACTCCTATGATCAGAACCACCATTTTTACAGAATGGTTTGGGTAGAGCCTGCGGAGTTCAAAGAGAAAGTCTCGATATTTTGTCCGTTTCTCCTCCTCTTTTCGGACGATGCGATGTTCGTTTCGCCAGGAGACGAAAACTTTATGACGAACATTGTCTTACTTTGATGGTCGAGAACATCATTATTATTATTATTATTATTATTATAAATATAATTATAATAATTATATTCTTCAGACGATTGGAAGTGGGTGAAAATTAACTTCCAAGATTTTATTACAATATTTGTTAGTTACAGGTGAACCAATATATTAGTGTGAAGTTACCCACAACTTCTCATCCACAGTTTGTGACGAGTGACAATCGAACCGAATATAGAATGACATTTGGGAACAGTGTTGCCAAATTGCAAATATTAAGAATTTCACCCGTATTTCGATGTTATCATATTAAAAACACGATATATTATTGAAACCTGTCGAATAAATGAGTCAGCATTTTACCTAAACTCATTCTATCAGCCAACTGTTCCAATACAAGCATTTATACCAAAAAACATGTAAAATAAGAGTATGATATTATTCAGGAAAAATTCATTTGTACCCAAACAGAAAGTATATGGGAATTGGAAAACTGGTTTCTCGGTAAAAATTGTATGACTTCTGTAACTCAAAAGTATGTTATTTGAAATATCCTGAGTTTAACAATACCGAATGCCCGGGAAAGACTCATCCAAAAAAATCAAATTTTTCACCTATCAAAAATAGTTTGTTGATGAAAATTTCAGAGAAAATTCTTCGAAAGTATGTCTATCGACGTGTTTGAACAGATTTGCGTAACATACGTTCCGTCGGTTCGAAAAAAATAGTTCCGTATATACGAAACTGAATTATTCAAAATAGTCAAATTTCTCACTTGTCAAAAATAGTTTGTTGTTCAGATACGTCAAAAGACATACTTTCGAAGAATGTACTCTGAAATTTCCATCAACGATTTATTTTTGATAAGTGAGAAATTTGAATTTTTGAATAAATCGCTTTTGAATATACGTAACTATTTTTTTCGCACCAAAGGAACGTATGGTACGCAATTCTGTTCAGACACGTCAATAGACATACTTTTGTAGAATGTACTCTGGAATTTTCATCAACGATTTTTTTTTGATAAGTGAGAAATTTGAATTTTTGAATAAATCGCTTTTGAATATACGTAACTATTTTTTTCGCACCAAAGGAACGTATGGTTCGCAAATCTGTTCAGACACATCAATACTCATACTTTTGTAGAATGTACCCTGAAATTTTCATCAACAAACTATTTTGATAAGTAAGAAATTTGACTTTTTTGAATAATTCAGTTTCGAATATAGGAAACTATTTTTTTTGCATCAAAGGAACGTATGGTACGCAAATTTGTTCAATTACATAGACATACATCCGTAGAATGTACACTGAAATTTTCATCAACAAACTAATTTTGATAAGTGAAAAGTTTAATTTTTTTTAATAATTCAGTTTCGAATATAAGGAACTATTTTTTTCGCACCAAAGGAACGTATGGTACGCAAATTTGTTCAATTACGTCCATAGACATACATCCGTAGAATGTACACTGAAATTTTCATCAACAAACTATATAATTTTGATAAGTGAGAAATTTAATTTTTTTTTAATAATTCAGTTTCGAATATAAGGAACTATTTTTTTCGCACCGAAGGAACGTACTTTCGAAGAATGTACAAACTATTTTTGATAAGTGAGAAATTTGATTTTTTTGAAACAGTCTTTCCTGGGCATTTGGTATTGTTAAACTCAGGATATTTCAATTGACATACTTTTGAGTTACCAGTCATAAAATTTCTACCGAGAAAACAATTCTCCAATTCTAATATACTACCTGTTTCCGTACAAATGAATTTTTTACCAATAATAATAATATACTCTTATTTAACATGTTTTTTGTTATTGATGCTTGTATTGGGACAGTTGGCGGATATAATGAGTTTACGTAAAATGCTGACTCATTTATTTGACATGTTTCAATAATATATCGTGTTTTTAATATATTAACATCGAAATACAGGTAAAATTCCTAATATTTGCAATCTGGCAACACTGTTCGCAAATCTCATTCTAAACTCTGTTCGATTGTTCCTCGTCATAAACTGTGTTGTGGTAACTTCACACTAATTGCCAATAGAAAATGTTTCAAATATGCAAATACAGTAAATTATTCGAATTGAAGTTGGATAATTATCGTCGTACCTTTCAAATTTTCAGTTCCCTACACTCTTTGTGCACTTACTACCAACACTCATTATATTAATAAAATCATTTAATTGCAAACGCAAACAGATATTCAAATTGATTTGTTAAACTCCTACTGACTCACCCTCTGTTTCAGATTAATCTCCGCGATATTTATAACGTGGTTTATTATTAATTGAAATATGCACTATCACTTCCTGCGATTTATGAAACAGATTATTATAATTGTTTGTAATTTTACAAGAATCATAATCTTGAAGGTCTTTGGAAAACCACAAAAAAATAGTTATAATTGCACACTGAATCATTCATGGAAAACAGTTGCATCGAGATAAGTTGCATTCGACATGATGAATTAGTTGAAATGTATAACAGTTACAATGATTCGAAACGGAAATTCATCAAATTTCAACGCCACTAGTTAGAATATCTTAAAAGTGTGAAAATGAAAAAAGTTAATAAAAGCCCCAAAATTGATTGAATTAAGAGTCTTCCGTAATTGGAAAAAGGTAATCCAAAATAAGATTCCTTAATTGATAATGATCTGAAAAAGTTATGTTTTTTAAAAATATTCCGTTTGAGATGAACTAATCAAAGGGGTTGTTGTACCCCAAACTTACACATTCTCATTATATATTCCTAATATATGGATTGAATCTTTTCTTAGATTTTTTATGCATGTATTAAATATGTTTTTCATTTTTTATCGTATTTTCACCTTCCAAAACCTGAAAAATATGAAAATTGCAATGGAGAACTTTATATAAGTGTAGAAAGAGCAAACTTTTTATAGTTTGCCCCGATAAGTTATTGCGCGAAATCAAAATATTTTTCACAAAGAAAAATTTTCTATTTATCAGTAATTTGAGCCACCAACCTCCAATAGAGTGTTGAGATTCTCATGAAAATTCACTTCCCGGGTTCTGTCTTTCCTGGAACGATGAACTGGACGAAAGTACCAACAACACCCACACAATACGACTGGCAAACTTTTCATAGTTTGCCCCGAAAAGGTATTGCGCGAAATCAAAATATTTTCCACAAAGAAAAATGTTCTATTTATCAGAAATTTGAGCCGCCAACCTCCAAGAGAGTGCTGAGATTCTTATGGAAATTCACTTCCCAGGTTCTGTCTTTCCTGGAACGATGAACTGGACGGAAGTACCAACAACACCCACACAATACGACTGGCAATCTGCTAGTGCAGTAATTGACAAAGAACAGATAAGATGGACCATATCGAGTTTTTCCCCCTTCAAGTCACCAGGGCCTGACACTATAAGACCAGCCCTACTTCAATGGGGACTGGATATTCTTATGCCACATCTGGTTGGAATATTCAGAGCCTCTCTAACTCTGAGGTATATTCCCATACTATGGACTGCACATCGTTCTTCTTGAAGACTATGGAGAGGCTATGTGAGAGGTACATACGAAATGAAGTACTAGTTCACAAGTCACTTCATCCAAATCAGCATGCATATACTCCAGGAAGGTCTACTGATTCAGCCCTTCACCATGTGGTTGGCAGAATCGAGAGATCATAGGACAATATAGAATCCACCCTGGGTATATTCACAGATATCGAGGGAGCGTGTGATAAAACAACCTTTCCAACAATTACTCAGCAACTACACTCCAGGAGTGTACCCCTGGGAGTAGGGGAATAGATACTCAAGATGTTCTTTAGTAGAGCAATAAGTATCAATGTAGGAGACATCACAGTGAGAGTACTGGTCATGAGGAGATGCCCACAGGCAGGGGTCTAATTACCCCTTTTCTGGAACATAGTTGTGGATACCCTGATTAATCACCTCAACATTAATGGATTATATGCAATTGCATATGCAGATGAGATACTTATCTTGCAGACCGACAAATTTGTGAACACACCGTGCGATAGAGCGCAGGATGGGCTCAAATTATTAGAAACATGGTGTGAGGAACACTCACTGTCGATCAATCCCAAGAAGACTGAGATGGTCCTTTTCACCAGGAAAAAAAGTTTATCGGGCTCAAAACTTCACGAAATATTCAAAAGCAAACTAAATGTCTCTGAAGGGGTGAAATACTTTGGTACTATCCTCGACAAAAAACTAACATGGAGCATATATGGCTTATGAGCAATGTCGGAAGACAGTGGGACACGCATGGGGTCTTTCACCCCGTGTGGTCACCTAGATCTACACTGCAATAATAAGACCTATGTTAACGTACAGAGCCATTGAATAGGGACCGAAAGTTCTACAAGCAACGGCCATCCAAAAATTATATCAAATATAGCGACTGGCTTGTTTAAACATCATAGGAGCCATGAGAACACCACCAATCGCGGCAATGGAATCAATTACGGGTCTGACCCCTCTGGACCTGAACGTTAAGGAGGTTGAGTAAATGGCCATGATACCATTGCGCACGGCTAGTGTAAACCTCGAAGTAGGAATGGGTCAATTGAGGCTGGGCATATGACGAGAAACGCTTACTGCGCAACCTCTGCTGCAGGAAACCAGTGATGCAATTAAACCCAGGTTTATAAACACAGAGTCAGATGCTACAAATGCAAGACGCATATTTACAGACGGCTCAAAAACCAAAGAAGGCTCAGGATGTGGAGTGTACTCAAAAATTATATCAAATATAGCGACTGGCTTGTTTAAACATCATAGGAGCCATGAGAACACCACCAATCGCGGCAATGGAATCAATTACGGGTCTGACCCCTCTGGACCTGAACGTTAAGGAGGTTGAGTAAATGGCCATGATACCATTGCGCACGGCTAGTGTAAACCTCGAAGTAGGAATGGGTCAATTGAGGCTGGGCATATGACGAGAAACGCTTACTGCGCAACCTCTGCTGCAGGAAACCAGTGATGCAATTAAACCCAGGTTTATAAACACAGAGTCAGATGCTACAAATGCAAGACGCATATTTACAGACGGCTCAAAAACCAAAGAAGGCTCAGGATGTGGAGTGTACTCCAGAGTACTAAGCCTAAGGATTGAGTAGGGAATGGGAAAAATACCAGCGTGTTCCAAACAGAACTGGTTGGTATCCCAATGGCCACAAAAAAATAACCAGGAGAGGAATTTCTGGCAAAAACATAACAATCTGCACTGGCAGCAGACAAGCCCTATTAGCCTTGAACAGACAACGTGTATCCTCTGGGCTAGTACTAGAGTGTCACTAAGATTTAGCCAAAGCCTCGGTAGATGATAACATTATCCTGAGGTGGATTAAAGGGCACACAAAAGAAATAATCAGGAAAGGAGTTTCTGGCAGAAACATAACAATCTGCACTGGCAGCAGACAAACCCTATTAGCCTTGAACAGACAACGTATAACCTCAGGACTAGTACAAGAGTGTCACCAAGATTTAGCCAAAGCCTCGGAGGCACCTACGGCCTGATGACTTCGACAATTGCAGAACTAGCCATATGTTACACCCATGCTCAATCCCTAAAGAGATGGGATTGAATCAAAGGATACAATCTTGCCAGGATCATCTTGGACGACCCTGAGAAACTGGCGCCGAAGAAATATTTGGCGATGACCAGGAAAAATATATGCCTAACAGTAGGGTTTCTGACTGGTCACTGTCAACTAAGGAAACACCTCCATAATATGGGGCTAGTGGGCACACCTCTATGCAGGATGTGTGAACAGGAAGATGAGACTGTCAGGCATGTCCTATGCGAGTGCCAGGTGTTATCTACAATAAAAGAGTGTGTTTTCGTGACCAGTGACCTGTACACCTTCCTGGAAAGGACAGGATGGACAATGACCTAGGAGGGCAACTACTCGGGAGGATGTACAATGGGTCACATGTGGCCTAAGTTCTGTGGGCTTACAATCACTCTCCCTACTCTACAGATTCAGATTTGTAATTTGTATTTATCAATTTTGCCTATCAAAAAAATTGCTAAGAAATAATACAATACTTATCTTAATGTTTCGGAAGTCAGAATTTGCTTCCATCTTCAGAAACGGAGAAAATTCAAATATACACGCAGTTATTCCTCTGCTGATTATTTTCATTTCTCAACCTTTTTGACAGATATCAATGGAGTGTTGACTTCTGAAACATTCGATGTAGTACAAGGTGTTCCTTGATTTCAGTCGCTATATCGCCACTATCTCTCTATGAGAGAATACGCTGATTCAGTTTGTGTCTCTCAGAGTCTGGTTCATTAGCAATCATTCTTGTCTTGTTCCATTCTCTACGATGTTCACCGTCTGATTTCAAAATGTGTAGAGACAATTCAGATCCTGTTAATTGTCTATTTTTTATGTAATCTCGATGTTCATTCCCATACACTTTCAATGGTCTCGAAGTTTCACCAATAAAACTTCTACTACAAGAACAATTTTTTTTGCGGCATCAACTGCTCAGTTATTAGCCGCGGACTTGTTTGTTTTTCAAATTTCATCTATTATATTTGCGGCTTTCAAAAATGCCATCATGCTGCTCAACGTTCGTCTATCATCACATATAATTTCTTTCATTGCCCCAGTTATATTATGTATATTATGGATATTCTACAAGAATATGTTGTACCGTTAGTACTGTTTGGCATATAGTACATAAAGGTTGTTGTTCTCCTAGGAGCAAGTAAAGGTGTGTTATTTTTGTATGGCCGATTCGCAGACGCGTGAGAACAACTTGTTCTTTCCTGGTCAATTTCAGTGGTGAGATTCGCTTATTCACACTTGGTTGTTGAGTTTTGTATGTGGTGAGTATAGATCTCAGTATATTATTTTTCGTTTTGCGAGAAATTCCAACATCATATCTATTTCCAATTCCTTTTATCTTTTAAGACACACCTAAGATAAAGTCACCCCTGTATTTCAGTCATTTTCCAAAACAGTCCCGCGAAATGGGAAAATTCTTCGATATTTTGTTTCGCGTGAGAGAAAGTTATTTGAAAGTTATTTGAAAAAGTTGCTAAGAAATAGATTCCAAGCCTAATACCGATTTTAAACCCAAAATTTGAATGTATTTGTAATTGTTATCCGATTTTCAATTAATGGTTCCTATTAAGAAGCTACAGAAATGATAAAACAGCCACAATCAATTAAATAAATGTATTGAAATAACTAAAATTGAAAATTTCATTGTGTCGAATATTTGGAAATGGAGTCCAATATTAGTATTTATTTAATTTTCTGTTGAATTCCCTTTATTAATTGTCATTTAATTTTGACCATTTCTCCGTGGCTTTGCAGTAACTAAAAATCAAAATTTGGATTTTTTCATAATGCATAATAGGTTTTTCATTCCTACATTATATATTTCGTAGCTTCTCATTTAGAAATTGAAAATCGGATGTAAATTTGAGAATTACAAAAAAAAACTCAAAGTTCAAATTTTACCTCGAAATTCGGTAAGTAGGACCAGAATCGATTTCCAAGCAACTTTTTAAAATAACTTATTTTAGAATCATCAAGGCGAAGCAAAATATCAAGAATTTGCCTTTTTCGCATAATTGCAGTAGGCTGGGTGTTGTAGACTATGTGATCTATCATTTTCATTGTCATTGGACAGGGTGTCAATAAGGTGATAACTTTAACTTTGGAGGTGATTCATCAATGGAACATTTGTTTATTAAATGATGTGAACAAACAATTTGAATAGAAGACGATCATTTCTACTTCAAAAATTATGCCTGCAAATAAAGCTGCCGGACTGAGTCATGGCCAGTGAGAAGCCCTTCCCTCAAGATGTGCAGTGGATGTGTAGAAATCTGTCTCTTAGATTATTCGAGCCGTAAACGTAAAATTGCAAAAGAAAGTTTCTATTCCTTTTTTCCTAATACTTTTTCATCATACACCGACCCAAACTTTACGCAAATACGATTTTTCCTTTCGGCCATGACTCAGTCCGGTAGCTGTAGTGTCCAATCCGAATTAATTTACCCAATAGTTTCTTGACAGTTTCTTGACAGCACTACATGAAAGTTACTACAAGTTACATGAAATTGTCATGATATCTGAAATTACATTTATCATTTCAATAAATTGATGGATGTAGCCGTTACTACGTGGTAAAAAATCATAATGAAGAAAAGAGAAATGAAACTTTCTATGTTTTTACTACTTTTATTTGTAACTAAGGTTACTGCAGTTTCGTCCTATACGGACATTTTCAAAGTTATACAATAAACTAACAATGATTAATTACATTCGCCATTATATACCACCCCTGTATACTTGACTTGATTGAGTACCTGAATTTACAGTTCACAATGCGGATGTGCCAATTTAAAAACCGGTGAGTAAACTAAATCGATTTGATCATTTAACAAGTTGCACCCGCAATGTTTATGCTTGTGAATGTATAAGGATTCTAAATAATTGAGTATGCAACCCTTCCTGGCATAGTGCAGAATTTCCATATTGTTTAGATTCGGAAACTTGTGGTTGCTTGCAAAGGAATGGTTTGGAAACGTCGATTCATTTTTTCCTAGTCTGAAAGACCTTTCATGTTCAGCATACCGTTTTTGGAAATTTCGGTCACATTGTCCCACATAAACACTATTACACTCCGGACACTTAAGCTCATAATCTCCAGATTTTTACAACTTGTCGACCTTATCTTCAGCATTGAAAAGGAAATGATATAAACACATTATTTTTTCTGAAGAAACCCGCAATTATCTCTGTTCTTTTTTCAAAATATGTTAGCGTATATTAATCTGTAAGTGAATTTCCGACTTTGTTTTCTGACTAACTTCTGGATAGTATCTGTGTTGAAACCATTATTATGACCCATCTATGTAATTATATCAATTTCCCTTGCTAGATTGTTAGCAGAGAAAGGCAGTGAGAATGCTCTGTGCAACATTCAATAGGCTGCTAATTTATCACAGTCTGGATGGAAAAAATCGCTTGGGATGGTGATGTCTGTATAGCTAGGTTTTCTGAAAACATTGAACTCAAATTCATTCTGATTGTGTGTAATGGTCAGGTCTAAGAAATTTATCTGTTTCTCTATCTATGTTTCGAGCCAATTTATGACATCCATGAACAATCTCAATATCAACATTCAGTTCACACTCGAATTCTTTCTCAAAGTTCTTGTTGATTTCGTGGCCTGAATCCTATTATTGGCACTTCCCCAGAAGTCAAAACCCATTGGATTTATGGCAGGAGAGCGAAGGGGCCATTGTTCATATGGGCTTTTTTTACCAATCCAACGTAATGGAAAATGTTCGTTTGAACTCTCTCGAGTCATCCAAGAATTATGCACGGAAGCTCCATCAAGCTGAAAGTGCATCTCTTGCGCACATTGTTGGATATATTTTCAGTGGTTTCACTTACTTCATCATGAAAAAAATCAATATTCGTTCAGCGTTAATGGTATTAATGAAAAAAATCTGTCCAATTATTCTGTTGCCTAAAATACTACACCTTACATTGATCTAATTAGGTAATCATTTATATTGGTCATCTTGTTTCAATGTGTGCAAGAACTTTGGTAAAAAAGATTCATTTTTATGGCGAATGAGACATCTTCTAATTTTCTCTCTACTCAAATTAAATTACTCAAATCTTTCACGCAAACTGATTTGGGGATAGGCACGAATTGAAGGTAAGACATTGTCATTATCATGGTACCTTCGATTTCGATGTGGATTGTCAATAGCTGGACGATTCTTCAATACACTTCCGGTTTGAGTAAAAAAGTTTATTCGCGGAGGCTGCCGTTTCATGTCGAATACGATTTTGTAGCGGATGCCTTCTGTTGACCAACTTGTCTGCTACTTCGAGCACCATCACTTAATAACCTTATTATTTCATTTTTTTTCTCGTAGATTAAAACGTTCAATGGGCATTTTGTTACTGCATTTGACGCATTCACTTTCAAACTGACATTTGAAGTATAAATAGTTCATTTGTTTTCATGACACTTTTGCCCAAACAGAAAACTGTTGAAACAAAAAATATAAGACAACCAATCATATTCAACAGGAAATTGAAAAATTCCTTGAATTTGTAGACAGACTACTAAAGGAGACTGAGTTCGATTAACTCACATATGATGAAATGAAAATTTTCAATTTCAGTTATTTCAATAGATTTTTCATGGATTTTGACTATTTTATCAACTTTGTAGCTTTTTATTCTGAACCGTTAAGTGAAAATCGGACTTGAATATGAAATTTACAAAAAAAAATCGAATATTGGGTTGACAATCGATATCTAGGGTGAAAATCGCTTTCTAAGCAACTTTATGAAATAACTCATTTCTGTATCTCCCAATGCGAAGAAAAACATAGGGAATGCGCCCTTTTTGCGGTATTGCAGTACGCTGTCAGTTGGGCTAAGTATTGCGAAAAGTGCGGCCCATGAAGGTCTACGCATGTACCAAAAATCAAATAGCTGCTCTCAAAAATGACTACAATACTACAAATACAAATGGCACAACTACAATACAAATACAAATGATACTACTACAAATGACTACAAAATGACAACATCTTAAGTGTATAGTCCGGGTTGAAACGCGTCTGTAGTATTCATCTGTTCGACGTTTCAGCTTCTGCTTTGAAGTCATTTTCAAGAACCACTTGAAACTGAAGTAACATTACTGAATAACGGGGTCGTAAACTTCCGGACACCCAAGTCCCGTCTCTGACTTTGTTCTTGTTTGATCATTTCCAAGTTCGGTTTCAGGAAGTATAATTCACATATAATGAGAATTGTTTGACAAATTGGATATATCCATCTATGAATTCCGTATATATAAATAAATCAATAAATTGATGGATGTAGCCGTTACATGGCAACAACTTGCCATGTTTATTTCGATACTTGACGCCATCATCCAAATAGTCCAAATTGTCAATGGGTAATGTATTGTCTTGCGGAACGACTTCCATGTTCTGATCGATGATCGGTAGATTCACTTCAATATGTAGCGTGCACATTGACGTCTTCCATCATTCCAAATGTTGACTTATCACGGAGAAGATATCGTCAATATGCTAATCAATAAGTTACCATTTGAATTACACTTACCTGGCTATCAGTATTGCGGTCCTGGTACGAAACTACAAGAACGTCTTGCACGAGGCGATCCTGGTATTAATCCACTAGACTCGGCTTGTAAACAACACGGCTTGGCATATTCGCAAGATACGTCTCTTGAAGCTAGACATCGAGCTGATAAAGCTCTCGAAGAAATGGCGTGGCAACGAGTGAAATCTAAAGACGCAACACTTGGCGAGAAGGCGAGCGCTCTATTCGTCACCGGAGTAATGAAGTCCAAACGGAAATTAGGAATGGGTGTGAAATCATTTCGACGCAGCATTTTGCAAAATATAATCAAAAACTGGAAGCCTACGACGAACGAGGTGAAAAAATCTGCGGCAACGGCTCTAAAGGCGGCACAAATGGCCGTCCATAAAGCTGGAGGACGTAAGAAGATATGTATACCGCGAGTTATTCCATTCGAAGCAAAATCTGGAGGGATCCTACCACTAATACTCATATATGCAGGCCTTTCAGCTTTGGGTTCGTTGGTAGGAGGAGCGAGCGCCATCGCAAAAACAGTGATAGATGCAAAAAATGCCAAAAAGAAACTCGAAGAAGATCAACGCCACAGTAAAGCTATGGAACATTTGGGTTCCGGTTTGTACTTGCGCAAAATACCTCGGGGATTTGGTCTGTTTCTGAAAAAACAACATCAACGCAAAGGACCAGGCCTCTACTTGCGGAAGCAACAAAAAAACTCCTGTTGAAGCTACCCCATAGAGCATTATATGATTCGGAAATTAAAAAGTGTGCCCATCAATTGAAAATACCACATTTTCGTGGAGTCTTTATGCGTGATGCGTTGCCAACGTGTGGTCCTTGGCCGCGAGAATGTGCTGTATTGAATTTGGATTCTCGATTGAATGAAGGCACTCATTGGGTAGCTTACATTGAAAACGGCAATGCTGTACAATATTTTGATAGTTTCGGTAATCTCAAACCTCCGATGGAATTGGTGCGATATTTTGGAAGGGGTATAACGATTACATATAACAATGATCGGTATCAAAATTTTGACCAGAGTAATTGCGGACATCTGTGCCTTCACTTTCTACTTCATAATGTCTGCAAAAATGGTTAGAGGAATACGGGATTTAACCGATGCTGAATTGAAAACTCTATCGATTAACTATATGATTGAGAATGCTGAACCTTGGGAATTATTGGATGTTTGGCATAGATTACCAAAGGACTACCAACATCGATTCGCTTTGCAGATTCGTTTACCATGTTTCATCCATTATCGACATGAGGTGGTGTCATCGCTACAAAATGCAATGTATTATGGTCCTGTTAGCTCACAAAGAGAATGTTATTATTGTAGGAATAAATGATTCAAAATATTCGTGTTGTTGTTGTTTTCATTTCATTATTTAAGGTGTGTACATGTGGGAAATGTATCAGTCATGTCTATGATATTAACTCTAACGAGTCGTTCTTCGATACTTTCCACCGATTTCAATCCACCCATTCGATTGGATTCCGATTCAGAATACAGTTTGCCTTTGCTCAGTTTCCAATCGTACAACAGTATACCGAATATTGAAGAAGGCACGAAATTCTATTATTACGAAAACGACGACAAAACTAAACAAAAAAATATCGATATCCCTTCTGGATCTTACGAAATTGGTGACATTGAAGCTTTAATAAGCAAATATATTGTGCCTAAAACGTACAAGGAAAATCCCCAGGAATTTTTCTATCTCAAACCGAACAATAATACGTTGAAAAGCGAAATATTTTGTTTGAAACACTCGATTGATTTCCGACCTGCAAATAGCTTGGCTCACATACTGGGCTTTTCATCTACTCTTCTCAAACCCAACTTGCATTACGCATCCGATCTACCTGTGGATATCATTAAAGTACGCATCATACACATAGATAGCAACATTACGTTTGGAGCCTTCTACAACGACACACCATCTCATACGATATACGAATTTGCCGTCGATGTTGATCCTGGTTACGCAATTGACGAAACACCCAATCATCTTATTTATCTACCCATTTCTCATACGAACGAAATAAACAACATTACATTGCGAGTTCTCGACCAAAATTCTAGGCTCGTTGATTTCAGAAACGAAGAAATAATAGTTCGTTTGGAGTTGAAGCGAAAATATGGTGTTAACTATCTATAAGAATAACTCATCACCTAGTCCCACATCAGTCTTCACCAAGACTTTCAAACAGCGTCAACAACTGTCAACGGTGAATAAATTATTTTTGGAATCTCTTGGCTATCTTGATGCCCAATCAAGTGTTCAACATTTTCCGAAAACCACAAAACGATGAATCCATACAAAAAGTAGAATGGCGGACCTACTACCCGTATGTCAAATCTTTTCGCAACAATGATGTTATTGAAATCAACATTAACCAATCCGATGCCTATGATGCTTTGTACGATAGCCTGCTATTCATCAGCGGAAAAGTTGAGAGAATTAAAGGAGATGGTCGGGTGACCTTCGTAAACAATGCTGGTGGTTTCATGTTTCAATCTGCTACCTATGAGCAAAATGGTAAAGAATTGGAAGCAGTTCGTGAAGTTGGAATTGTTAGTACTGTCAGAGGTTATCTCACCTACACCGATGAAGATATCAAACACTTGGCTATCTCAGGATGGAAATACCCCAACAGCTTCGGCATCATTCAAACTACATCTTTAACGTTCAACATACCTATCAAACATTTCTTGAATATTTTCAATGATTATCAATGTGTTTCCTATGGTAAACACACCATCCGATTAGTACGAGCTGGAGATGATAGCAACTGTTTCAAAACAGATGAGACTGCTGGTACAGTAGCATCAAAGACGGAAGTTGAGCTGAACATTGAAAATATCGAACTGAAAGTCAAACGAATCTTCCCTCATGATCAAATCAAATTGCAACTTTTGAAAGCTATCCAAGCCGACACTCCTATTCTTATACCGTTCAGAAAATGGGAACTCCATATGCTGCCTGCTCTCACACAAGGTGCAAAAACTGGAATATGGGCCGTCAAGACTTCTTCGTTTCTCGAAAGCCCTCGCTATGTGATTGTATGTTTCCAAAAAGATCGCGATTACACCAAAGTCAACAATGATCAAACGCAATTCAACCATATAAATATCACCAATATAACGTTGACTCTGAACGGTGAAAATTACCCCAAAGAAAATATGCATCTGAATTTTGGGAAAATGAATTTCTTGCAAGCATATTTCAACTACGCACAATTCGGCCTTACCTATAAAATGACTAATCAACATAATCCTCTCATCAACACCACTGACTTTGTACAAAAAACTCTCTTTGTCATCGATTGCTCTAGAAGGGATGAAAGCATCAAAAGTTCCAGTGTTGATGTAAAACTTGAAATCGAAGCATCCGAGGGATTTCCACAAAATACACGAGCCTATTGTATCATTGTGCACGACACTGTCATTGAACACCTCCCACTCAGCGAAATTATCAAGAAATGAAACTAAACATGTGATTTTGCTGCAGTATCAATCGATGAGTCAACATGAGAATAGCTGTCGTAGATATTCAAGGTTTCATCATCGAGCAACAATTCCATCCTAAGGAGATAGCTATTAGGATCGGAATTCAATGTAGTAACTTTTTACTGTTGCCAAACATACCATTTTCCTGTTTTAGTAAAGAAGATCGTCGTACCGCCTGTTACTTGAAGCGAAACGTTCACGGATTGAGGTATTTCTCTGGTTTTGTGGAATACAATCAATTGGATGCCATCCTCTTGAAAAATCTACAAGGTATCGATATCATTTATGTGCGAGGTCATCAAAAACGTGACTACCTAACAGCGAAATTTCACGAGTTGGATATACCTACACGCGTCGTGAATTTGGAGGACTATGACAATACGACATGGATGGTTCCCACATTCGACAATAACAACAACGAAGGTGTCTCACCTTGTATACATCACATTCATAACCGAACCAAATATAATTGCAGTCTCCGAAACGCAGATATTCTATACAAATGGCTTTGTGATATGTTACCAAAATAAAAATGTATAATAAATGTCTATTCGAAATGTTTTATTTATTTTTTCTACCTAACCTCAACACCTAATGATGGTGACAACGTTTTGAAATCTCTCCAAACCCCCAAATGCCCCGTTTGTTCGTTGCCCCTCACCCCCCCACTCCCCCATTTCCCAACTAACACGAAAAAACGCATCTGACGTATTTTGAAATGTCATTGCTGAATACCCCCATTGCCCCATTTTCGAACGTTTCCCATTGGGATCGCATGCTAAAACGTTAGGCCCCCAGCACCTGACATGTTTTTTCCTTAAATGAGACACCCTGTACACATTGAAGAATCACACGTCAAAACCATAGAGCTCGTTAAACTTTTTTTAAATGACGTATTTTGAGACACCCTGTACATAGTAACGTCATGTTTTTTTTTCAATCCGATTTTTCATTCATTCATTTCAGCCATTTTTTTTATTTAACGCCCGTGGCCATGTTTTTTATTCAATCTAATTTTTCGTTCATTATTATTATTATGCTACTATTTTCCACGCTGACATATTTGAGACACCCTGTACACGTTTTTTCTCAAACGATGAGACACCCTGTATGACAGACATGTTTTTTTCTTTAATGTCTGTGGCCATGTTTTTTCTTTAATCCGATTTTTCGTTCATTATTATTATTATATCATTTTTTTACGCGCTGATGTATTTGAAACACCCCGTACATGTTTTTTCTTAAACGATGAGACACCCTGTATGACACACATGTTATTTTTGTAATTCCACCGCGCTCTTATCTATCAAATGACTTTACTCGATGCTCATTCCATCCTTCTATGCGTCGATCACGTCGCACACGTCTCCTTCCCACTCACCACCGTAAGTACGTCCCCTAGAGAATACGTAATAGAAGCCCTGTATCCCCTCTACTATACCCTCATTTATGACTTGTTTCTTGTGGATTTTATAACTGAATGACGTGATAGGTGGTTCCCACGAAATGAAAAACGACATGATTGCTATCTAGCAAACAGAACTCACACTACCGCTTGTGACGTTTTTTCAGCTAAATTTAGTGAGTTTTCTTAATCTTCAAAATATGGTGGTTTTGAGTTGTGTCGGTTTTCTTCCGGACAAACGAACCATGAAAATGAAATCAGCTGATGATCAATCATCGGAATTTCACTGTAACATTACTTTTTATTAGTATTTTTTCCCTCTGAACCGTTCTACTGAAACGGTTTTATACCAAGCCGTAGAAAGATCACATATTTCCAAAAAAATAAAACTTGTTACGTTTCAATTTAGCACTAGATCAAACTGCTCTTACGTGACCTTTCAAAAACACTACCTTACCTTTTAAGATCTTTATTCAGAGGATATTAACAATGTAATTCAGTTACAAGTTCATTTTATTCATTTAACATCATAGTAATGGGAATCTTCCGTTCCATAGAAAACCATACCTGAAATGTACAAGGATAAATGTATGCTCCCTGACTAACTGCTTTGACCAGTACTTACGCATTCTCCTTTTTGCCAATCGACGTTGGAGATCCGAAATTCCTCGCTAGGTTGAAATAGTTGTTATTGTTTGTTTCTCAGTTTACTTCGCCTATCATTTTTCAGCCGTTGCCTGCCTTATTCTCTATACCTTTCCGAGAATATTTCTTGCATAGATTGTTATTCATCACTTCCAGAAGGATTACTACATATTAGAGCCCTATCGCCTGAAAAACAATATTAGTTAGCTCTGGTTTCTGAATACTGTTTGATATTTTCGGTAAATAATCTGAATAATACGAATGCTCTAATATTTGTACTGAAAGGGAAGGATGTGGCGACTTACCTTGTATGTTTCTATTCCATCGCATGAATAAGGATTGGTAAATAGTTGACAATAGGTTGGAACAATATATTTTGTAAATATTCGTAAACAAGGTTAAGAGACAGCTGTTGGTTGACATCTGCCGAACTTTCGTAGTGTCGTTCCGTCGATTTACACCGAACTAGTTCTACAGTTGTTCACGGGTGAGGGATTGATCGGTTACTCAAGTTGTCAAGGGTTGTTTAAGGGTTGCATTGCTTTGAGAAGGAGTTTTGATGGGTCATGGACTTGTTGATATTGTCTCAAGTGGCTGTGGAGGAATTGATAGATGTATGATGTTGTGCACAGCGCCCCCTTGGTGCTTGTAGTGTAGATTGGATGCATTGTGGCAACAACTGGTTAGCTGTCAGATGTGGCAGTCGCTTAGTATTTGGAAGTTAGCCTTCGGTGAGCTTGGTTCGGAGTTCAAAGGGTACCATCAGACTGATTGTAGGATATATTTGGTTGTATTTGTGCCATCCTTCACGGGGATTATTTCTACAAGTCAGGATTGTATAGTGGAAGACTGATTGGTCATTTTGGTGTGGATATTTGCAGTCTGAAACTTAAGCTCTTTTGAGGATTTGTGGTGGTTACCGAACTCGTGCCAGGTGGAAGGATTTCCGAAATTAGGTATGTCTGAATCACTGTCGCATCTCTCATGTGATCTTAGCTATGATATCACTTCTTCAATTCTATAACCTTCGTTTCTCGTCTCTAGATTCATAAGAAACAGAAGGCCCTCAGTCACTCATCAAGTCCCAGCAGGACTTCCGTGCAGAACACCGCACACGAAGAATCGTATAGAAAACCCCTTGGCCAGGGTAAGAATTTTACCATTAAAGGTGTTTTAAATGATTTTAGTAATTTCTGGTTCCATCGTTATATCTCAACTGAATATTAGTATTGAAGAGAGGTTTCAACACTCATTCAATTTTCTTGATTTTTACGGGTCATATGGTTATACAGGGCACCCAAAAATATACTCTTGTTATCTTGCTACTTTGCTTAAATGAAAATATACCAGGGGTATTGATTAGTCAAATAGTCCTATTGAATGGGGGTTGAATCTCACCTTGTTTTTATCTGATTCTGATTGAGAATTTTCTTCCGTAGGGTTTTTCTTCCTGCTTTTCTTCCTGCTTTTTTTTGTCTTCGTTAAGGGTTCCTGTTTTCCTTTTTTTTCTTCTTGGGTCTTATTTGATGATCCATTACTGGTCCAGCTTGTCGTGCCCTACAGGGTGATCTATCTTGGTGGTGCTACAGGGTGATCCATCTCCGCCGTACTACAGGGTGATCCATCTCAGCAGTACTACAGGGTGATCCACTTCCGTCGAACTACGGGGTAGCCTAACACCATATACCGGGTGGCCCAAAAGGAGCACGCAAGTTATAATTGATTTAATTGAATATTTGTGATATACTGAGATATCTGAATAATTGTTGCCCTTATGTTTATTGATACCTGTTGATATAGTGTTTGTTTATCGTTTATTGATTAAGAGTTTGTTATTGATACCTGATTGACATAGATATTTGTGAAACGGAAATTGAGGTATATTCTTCCTTTCACGATTGCTGATTGACACCGATGCGCCTACGCCTGAGCTCACGCGACGCAAACGAGTGTGTCTTACCATCCGACACTAGTATTTACGATTTCACCTACTCAATTTTCGTGGTAGTTTTACTCGACGTATTGTAGTTTTTTTGAGCGTCGTTACTACCGTAATTTATGGCTGATTGAATTCGTGGTATATACACCGCGCTCTTGTATGGACATTTGAACATCGCGTAGTAGTGTGAATATTGCATTGTTGTCTTAGAAGCGTTGTTGGTTAATCCATGTAAGTTAGGATTACTGAATAAATCATATTGGGGACCTTTATCTTTTATTTCCAATATTAATTGGTAAGTTATTGATATTGTGAGTTACTTAGGGTATCTGGAGGATTAAATTTACCTGGCGCCCATTAAGATCTATTTGAAATTTGCTAAGTTGTTTAACCCACTCCCGTCTCCACTGTTTAGCTTAGCCGCGGATACCCATCTGTCTTATTTGTTACCGACAGATGATTTAGTCTCCTCTTGTGGTTTGTGAGGTGACAAACTCAGAAAATTCCGAGTTTAAGGTATAAATTTTAATACTTTTGTTAAACTATGACTTCAATCTGTAATTTAGACTATATTGTATATACTCGAAATTTGATAAAATTTTAATTTTTGGTCCTTTTGCACCTTCGTAGATAAACTACTATACCTGCACTGCAGTACAGGCAAATTTCCGAAAGGTGTTTAAATAATTGCATATATCCGCTTATGACGTTCATATTCGTATGGACGGCGGTTACTTGGGCGCTAAATAATCAGGTTTTTATTAAAGGTGAAAACTGGTCGTTCGTTTTCGAGACGGCAATAAACCTCTGAATTGATTATTGAGTTCTTAATGTTGAATGCATTATAATATAAGTAACTTGGCTTGAAATCTCTAAATTTTTAAATTTCATTTTTTTTAACTTAAAAAACCCTTAATAAAGAAGTTTTCCATATGATGTATACTTTGGACATGACACTGTATAACCTACACAAAGAATGGAAATTAGCATAATAAAGTACATAATGGAAGGGGCAGCTACAAGGGTGAAAGTGAAAAATTATATGAAAATAACCAAAATACTCATTTATCTACTAGTTTAAAAAATCAACAATCTTCTTGAAATATAACTTCAATATGTCAGTAAGTAACAATCCTGAGTGAAAGTGATATCAAAACAAATTGAACTGAATGTCATTTACCAACCTAGGTACATGGATCAAAAGTTATTATTGGATTACATCCAAGCAGGAAATCAAATTAGGTAACTCATATCTCTAGTCGTCAGTCGTCTTGAAATATTGGTAACATATATATTAAGATATAGACTAAGATAGTGATAGTTTACGTATTTTGATTGTACGGTGTCCTATGAGCGTAATTTTAGAGCCGAAGAGAAAAGAACGTACAGTTTCGCGTATTGAAGAAAAACTTCTGAAGATTGTGAAGATTTTACTATAAAATGAAGAACAAAATCGAAATGAGTCTTGACGACATCATAAAATCAACCGAAAATCCCCGAAGAGGTGGCCGAACTCGTGGTAGTGGAGGAGGAGATAATCAACGCCGAGGAAATTTCAGAAACTCCGGTCGATCTGGTTCGTCAGGAAGTGCTCCAAAAGGCCGAGGACGTGTTCATCGAAAAAACACTCTGGTGAATAAAATTAAAACCTTGATTAATGAATTTGTTCGCGATGGATACGGACCCCGTAAAGTGACAGCGGCTAGAGCAGCTGTTCAAGCTACGATGGAACCAACGAAGCTTGTGATTTCTAATGTAGACTTTGGGCTAGGTGACTCTGATATTCAGGAACTTTTCGCTGAGTTTGGGCCCCTCAAAAGAGTTGCTGTTCATTACGACAGATCAGGCAGACCACTGGGAACTGCTAATGTGATTTTTGAGAAGAGAAGTGATGCAATCAGAGCAATGAAAAGGTATAATGGAGTTTCCCTGAATGGACGGTCTATAAACATTCAACTGAGTATGCCAGAAGTCCCTATCCCTGTGAGAAGACCTGTAGGTGAAAGGGAGTTTCCAAGAAGAGAGAAATTCTGCCCAAGTAGAGGTGCGCAGAACGCGAGAAATCAGAGGAAGCCACCTACGGCTGAAGAACTAGATGCAGAGCTAGAGGCCTACTCTTCAAAAAGGATCCCGAATTGAGCATTGATTTCATTTTGTTGATTTTATTTTTTATTAAACAACATACCCTCATTTATGACTTGTTACTTGTGGATTTTATAACGAAATGAAAAGCGACATAATTGCTATCTAGCGAACAGAACTCACGCTACCGCTTGTGACGTTTTTTCAGCTAAATTTGGTGAGCTATCTCAATCGTCAAAATATGGTGGTTTTGAGTTGTGTCGGTTTTCTTCCGGACACACGAACCATGAAAATGAAATCAGCTGATGATCAACCATCGGAATTCCACTGTAACATTACTTTCTATTAGTATTTTTCTCTTCTGAACCGTTTTACGGAAACGGTTTTATACCAAGCCGTAGAAAGATCACATATTAAAAAAAAATGAAAATGAAAAACGAAATGAAAAGCGACATAATTGCTATCTAGCGAACAGAACTCACGCTACCGCTTGTGACGTTTTTTCAGCTGAATTTGGTGAGTTCTCTCAATCGTCAAAATATGGTGGTTTTGAGTTGTGTCGGTTTTCTTCCGGACACACGAACCATGAAAATGAAATCAGCTGATGATCAACCATCGGGATTCCACTGTAACATTACTTTCTATTAGTATTTTTCTCTTCTGAACCGTTTTACTGAAACGGTTTTATACCAAGCCGTAGAAAGATCACATATTCAAAAAAAAAATACTCAGAAAATTCTCCGAGTTTAAAGTATAAATTTTAATACTTTTGTTAAACTATGACTTCAATCTGTAATTTAGACTATATATGCTCAAAATTTGATAAAATTTTAATTTTTGGTACTTTTGCACCTTCGTAGATAAACTATACCCACTGCAGTACAGGCAAATTCCCGAAATGTGTTTTCATAATTGCATATATCCGCTTATGACGTTCATATAGACGGCGGTTACTTGGGCGCTAAATAATCAGGTTTTGATTAAAGGTGGAAACTGGTCGTCAGTTTTCGAGACGGCAATAAACCTCTGAATTGATTTTTTACTTCTTCATGTTAAATGCATCATAGAAGTAACTTGACTTGAAATTTCCAAACTTTCAAATTTCATTTTCTGTTAACTTGTTCTATATTCATTTGTATTTTACTTTTCTATTATTTCATTTCAGTTTTTTTTTAAGCTCAATATAATTTGTTCTTTAAGCTACTCATCTTCAATTCTTCTTTTCTTTAGTTCTTCAAGATATGTCAAATCATTTAAGTAGTAGAATATAGCCGGTTCTGGGCCTTCCCCCACCACTATGACGTATTATTCGCTTTTTTGTTGTCTAGTAACAAGAACTCAATTTTCAATAATGTCAAATCACAAAACATCGAGATGAAATAATGTATTTTGGAACAAATTGATTGATTTTCTGGGATTCTTTTGGAGAATCATTCTTACTGTATTTTTTTGTGCATGTTTAGTTTTAGGTGATGAAATAACTTTTAATCGATAAACCCTTAATGAAGAAGTTTTCCTTATGATGTATACTTTGGGCATGACACTGTACAGCTACAAGTTGAAGGTGGAAAATCATATGAAAATAACCAAAATACTCATTCATCTAATGCTTTGAAAAATCAATAATCTTCTTGAAATATAACTTCAATATGTCAGTAAGTAACAATCCTGAGTGAATGTGATATCAAAACAAATTACACTGAATGTCATTTACCAACCCAGGTACATGGATCAAAAGTTATTATCGGATTACATCCAAGCAGGTAATCAAATTAGGTGTAAACCAGGTAACTCATATCTCGAGTCGTCAGTCGTCTTGAAATATTGGTAACCTATATATAAAGATATAGACTAAGATAGTGATAGTTTACGTATTTTAATTGTACGGTGTCCTATGAGCGTGTAATTTTAGAGCCCAAGAGAAAAGGACGTATAGTTTCGCGTATTGAAGAAAAATTTCTGAAGATTGTTAAGATTTTACTATAGAATGAAGAACAAAATCGAAATGAGTCCTGACGGCATCATAAAATCAACCGAAAATCCCCGAAGAGGTGGCCGAACTCGTGGTAGTGGAGGAGATAATCAACGCCGAGGAAATTTCAGAAACTCCGGTCGATCTGGTTCGTCAGGAAGTGCTCCAAACGGCCGAGGACGTATTTCTCGAAAAAACAATCTGGTGAATAAAATTAAAACCTTGATTAATGAATTTGTTCGCGATGGATACGGACCCCGTAAAGTGGCAGCGGCTAGAGCAGCTGTTCAAGCTACGATGGAACCAACGAAGCTTGCGATTTCTAATTTAGACTTTGGGCTATCTGACTCTGATATTCAGGAACTTTTCGCTGAGTTTGGGCCCCTCAGAAGAGCTGCTGTTCATTACGACAGATCAGGCAGACCACTGGGAACTGCTAATGTAATTTTTGAGAAGAGAAAAGATGCAATCAGAGCAATGAAACGGTATAATGGAGTTTCCCTGAATGGACGGTCTATGAACATTCAACTGAGTATGCCAGAAGTTCCTATCCCTATGAGAAGACCTGTAGGTGAAAGGGAGTTTCCAAGAAGAGAGAAATTCTGCCCAAGTAGAGGTGCGCAGAACGCGAGAAATCAGAGGAAGCCACCTACGGCTGAAGAACTAGATGCAGAGCTAGAGGCCTACTCTTCAAAAAGGATCCCGAATTGAGCATTGATTTCATTTTGTTGATTTTATTTTTTATTAAACAACATACCCTCATTTATGACTTGTTACTTGTGGATTTTATAACGAAATGAAAAGCGACATAATTGCTATCTAACGAACAGAACTCACGCTACCGCTTGTGACGTTTTTTCAGCTAAATTTGGTGAGTTATCTCAATCGTCAAAATATGGTGGTTTTGAGTTGTGTCGGTTTTCTTCCGGACACACGAACCATGAAAATGAAATCAGCTGATGATCAACCATCGGAATTCCACTGTAACATTACTTTCTATTAGAATTTTAGAAAGATCACATATTAAAAAAAAATAATACTCAGAAATTTCTCCGAGTTTAAAGTATAAATTTTAATACTTTTGTTAAACTATGACTTCAATCTGTAATTTAGACTATATATACTCAAAATTTGATAAAATTTTAATTTTTAGTACTTTTGCACCTTCGTAGATAAACTATACCCACTGCAGTACAGGCAAATTCCCGAAATGTGTTTTCATAATTGCATATATCCGCTTATGACGTTCATATGGCCGGCGGTTACTTGGGCGCTAAATAATCAGGTTTTGATTAAAGGTGGAAACTGGTCGTCAGTTTTCGAGACGGCAATAAACCTCTGAATTGATTTTTTACTTCTTGATGTTAAATGCATCATAGAAGTAACTCGACTTGAAATTTCCAAACTTTCAAATTTCATTTTCATAAATATAAAGTATCTTCAAACAGGTTATGGACCCAGGCACGTTTCAATAAAACTGGCATATATAAGTAAAACTGTTGTTGATATGGATGTGACAAAATTCAACATAGTCAGGCTGAATAGCAATAATTATCAAATATGGAAATACAAGGTTGAAATGCTTCTACTGAAAGAAGAACTATGGAGAATAGTCAATCAAAACCCACCTGAACAAAAGAACAGTGATTGGGATGCAAAAGATGGTAAAGCGAGAGCTACAATTGGTTTACTAATCGAAGATTCACAAGTGATACATGTTAAGAATTGTAAAACAGCCAAAGAAGCTTGGGAAAATTTAAGAAAACAATATGAAAAACCAACTCTCACCAATAAAGTTTTTCTGCTGAAGCGGTTATGTAAAACAACATTACCTGAAAATGGTGACATGGAAAAGCACATAGCTAATATGATGAGCATTATCGATCAGTTAGTCACATTGGCTCTAAAAGTTTACAAGAAAGGGTCTGTTAAAAAGGCATTCGAGCACTGCAACTCGAAAAATGTGATGTCATTTCTGTAAGAAAATGGGACATATAAAGAAAGATTGTTTTCATTATGAGAAATCGAAAAGACAATCAAATACAGCCAATGTAGTTTCTACAGATAATGAAGAAACTGAAGAAAACACTCATGTTTGTTTTAACGTTAGTGATAAAGCTCAAGCTCATGAATGGTATATAGACTCCGGAGCAAGTAGTCATATGACAATCAATAAGGATTTTTTCAAGCATTTCAAGGATTCGCTGAGTGAAGTTGAATTAGCCGACTGTAGAAAAGTTCGTTCTTATGGTGTAGGAACTGGACAGTTAACTTGTATTCTGGATGACAATAAGAAAACAGAAATAACAGTGAAGGACACCCTTTATGTACCCGAGCTCGGTACAAGTTTACTTTCGGTCAAGAAATTAACACTTCTTGGATTCAAAGTCGAATTTGATAAGCAGCATTGTTTCATCAAATCAAATAATACAGTTGTTGCTCAAGGAACGCTGGTTGGTAATTTATATAAACTAAATCAGTACAATTCAGCAATGACTGTATGGGAAGGCTGTAATGACGGCTGCATTCATTTATGGCACAAAAGGTTTGGCCACCGTGATTCTACCATTATACGAGAAATTACAAATAAAAACATGGTGAATGGAATGAAAATCAAAAATTGTGGACGTTTATTGACATGTGAAACTTGCATTAAAGGTAAACTGTCAAGAAAATCATTCCCAAAGAAATCTTTGACAAAATCTACTAAAGTATTGGATTTGGTGCATACTGATGTTTGTGGTCCCATGCGTACTATAACTCCTGGAGGAAAGAAGTATATACTCACCTTCATAGACGATTATAGTAGATATTCCATTATTTATCTTCTCAGTCAGAAATCCGAAGTATCAGAGAAACTTCAAGATTACGTCAGAATGGTCGAAAATAAATTCGACAGAAAACCAAAAATCATCAGATCTGACAGAGGAGGCGAGTATATGAACACAGAAGTTAGGAATTTCCTGAAAAATGAAGGCATAGAAATGCAACTCACGGCGCCATATTCAAGTCAGCAGAATGGTGTAGCTGAACGAAAAAATAGATATTTAACAGAGATGGTCAGGTGCATGTTAATTGATGCTGATCTACCAAATACTTATTGGGGCGAAGCAACCATGACAGCAAATTTACTTGAAAATTTGGTTCTGACAAGGTCAACCAATAGGATCCCCTTTGAAGTATGGCACGGGAAGAAACCAAATGTAAATCACATCAAAACCTTTGGCAGTATTGTTTATGCACATATTCCTAAAGAAAAACGCCATAAATTAAGTGAAAAGGCAAAGAAATTCGTATTAGTTGGTTACGAAGCTGGTTCCAAAGCATATAGACTTCTTGACAGAACCACTGGAAAAATCACCATTAGCAGAGATGTACATATTTTGGAAGAAGCTCATAGCGGATTTCATCAAATGAACGAGTTTCAAAACACTAAAAATAGAAGTGATTGTGAATGTCAAAATGACAGCAGTGAAGTTGAAATATCATTTTGTCAAAAAACTACAACTTCTGATGGAAATATTCATGTAAACGCCGAATTTTCAACAGAAAATATTGAAGAATACTCTGCAGAAATGATGAAGAGACTGGTATCCAGAAAGTTGAAGAAAGTGTAACCTCGAAAGAAAGTAATGCGGAAATCCAAGATGAAGTTCACGGTTTGAGAAGATCACAAAGAATAAATAAAGGTGTTCCAGCCAAGAAATATTCTGAAGAATTTTCAGTGGAAAACATTCAAACCGAGCCAAAGTGTAGAAATGAAGCTCTACAGAGGAGAGATGCGAACAAATGGATCGAGGCTATGGACGAAGAAATACGTTCCATGAAAGATAATAATACTTGGACATTGACTGAATTACCACCAGATAAAACGGCAATTGGAAGCAAATGGATTTTTAAATTAAAAACCGATAATCAAGGCAATATATCCAGATATAAAGCAAGGATTGTTGCTCAGGGTTTTTCTCAAAAATATGGTCTTGATTATGACGAAGTTTTTGCTCCAGTTGTCAAACAAACAACATTCCGTCTTCTCTTAACCATTGCTGGGAGGAAGAAAATGCACGTTCATCATTATGACTTCAAAACGGCTTTCCTAAATGCGGATTTGAATGAAGTAATATACCTGAAACAACCCCAAGGCTATATTGAAGAAGAACAAGAACATTTGGTCTGCAAATTGAATAAAACTATATATGGATTAAAACAATCAGCTCGAATATGGAATTCAACAATAAACAAAGTTCTCATTGATATCGGTTTTAGAAGGGGTGATTATGATCAATGTCTCTACACTAAAAAAGAGGAAGATAATTTCATATACATACTGATATATGTGGATGATATTCTAATAGCTTGTGAAAACATCACCATTATCGAGAAAACAGCCAAATTGATACAAAAAACTTTCAAAATGACAAGTTTGGGAAACATTGAAAATTATCTTGGAATACAAGTAAGAAGAAATAGTGATGGAATTTATTATATTCATCAACAGAAATATATTTCAAAACTATTAAAAAATTTCAATATGGAATCTGCCAAACCAGCTAGCATTCCTTTGGATACAGGATACTACAAAAATAGATTTTCCACTGATGAAAAATTTCATAATGAAGATGTTTATAGAAGCGCAATAGGAGCACTATTGTATCTTTCTGTGAATACGAGGCCAGATATATGTATCGCTACGTCAATTCTTGGAAGAAATGTTAGTAATCCTCATAAATATGACTGGACAGAAGTAAAACGGATCATGAAATATCTTAAAGGAACTCTGAATATAGAAATTGAGTTGGGAAATCTTTCAGAAGGAAATAATATTTTATACGGTTTTTGCGACGCTGACTGGGCTGGAGATAAAACTGACAGAAAGTCAAATAGTGGATATTTATTCAAATACATGGGAGCGATGTTCGATTGGCGATGTAAAAAGCAAACTTGTGTGGCACTTTCATCTACCGAGGCAGAATTCATCTCCCTGTCAGAAGCTTGTCAACAGACCATATATTTAACAGGACTTTTTCAAGATTTTCAAATCGAGATCTCAGAGACGATTATTTTCGAAGACAATCAATCATGTCTTAAAATGATTGACAGTGGCAAAATGAGTGACAGGACAAAACATATAGAAACGAAATACAATTTTATCAAAGATCTGAAGCAGAAAAACAAAATTAATTTTCAGTATTGTCCGACCAGTTCGATGTTGGCTGATTTTCTGACAAAACCACTTGGGTCTGAAAAGTTGTCAACATTAAGAAGTTTGATTGGATTGAAGACAGAAAATTCATTATTGTTGAGAAGGAGTGTTGGAGATTAACAACAAAAATGAATTTGAACCACATTATATTTATATGTTTTTGATTCGATGTTTCTATGGTAGTGTGTTGTTATATATTGTCAAGTTCAGTTGTTATATTTTTACCAGAAATAAAAATTATAAAAAGTCTCCATAAAGTTCTTATCATAAATATAAAGTATCTTCAAACAGCCTACTCTTCAAAAAGGATCCCGAATTGAGCATTGATTTCATTTTGTTGATTTTATTTTTTATTAAACAACATACCCTCATTTATGACTTGTTACTTGTGGATTTTATAACGAAATGAAAAGCGACATAATTGCTATCTAGCGAACAGAACTCACGCTACCGCTTGTGACGTTTTTTCAGCTAAATTTGGTGAGTTCTCTCAATCGTCAAAATATGGTGGTTTTGAGTTGTGTCGGTTTTCTTCCGGACACACGAACCATGAAAATGAAATCAGCTGATGATCAACCATCGGAATTCCACTGTAACATTACTTTCTATTAGAATTTCAGAAAGATCACATATTAAAAAAAAATAATACTCAGAAATTTCTCCGAGTTTAAAGTATAAATTTTAATACTTTTGTTAAACTATGACTTCAATCTGTAATTTAGACTATATATACTCGAAATTGATAAAATTTTAATTTTTAGTACTTTTGCACCTTCGTAGATAAACTATACCCACTGCAGTACAGGCAAATTCCCGAAATGTGTTTTCATAATTGCATATATCCGCTTATGACGTTCATATGGACGGCGGTTACTTGGGCGCTAAATAATCAGGTTTTGATTAAAGGTGGAAACTGGTCGTCAGTTTTCGAGACGGCAATAAACCTCTGAATTGATTTTTTACTTCTTGATGTTAAATGCATCATAGAAGTAACTTGACTTGAAATTTCCAAACTTTCAAATTTCATTTTCTGTTAACTTGTTCTATATTCATTTGTATTTTACTCTACTATTATTTCATTTCAGTTTTTTTTTTAAGCTCAATATAATTTGTTCTTTAAGCTACTCATCTTCAATTCTTCTTTTCTTTAGTTCTTCAAGATATGTCAAATCATTTAAGTAGTAGAATATAGCCGGTTCTGGGCCTTCCCCCACCACTATGACGTATTATTCGCTTATTCGTATAGTTTTGCGTATTGAAGAAAGTCTTCTGAAGATTGTTAAGATTCTACTATAGAATGAAGAACAAAATCGAAATGAGTCCTGACGGCATCATAAAATCAACCGAAAATCCCCGAAGAGGTGGCCGAACTCGTGGTAGTGGAGGAGGAAATAATCAACGCCGAGGAAATTTCAGAAACTCCAGTCGATCTGGTTCGTCAGGAAGTGCTCCAAACGGCCGAGGACGTATTTCTCGAAAAAACAATCTGGTGAATAAAATTAAAACCTTGATTAATGAATTTTTTCGCGATGGATACGGACCCCGTAAAGTGGAAGCGGCTAGAGCAGCTGTTCAAGCTACGATGGAACCAACAAAGCTTGCGATTTCTAATTTAGAATTTGGGCTATCTGACTCTGATATTCAGGAACTTTTCGCTGAGTTTGGGCCCCTCAGAAGAGCTGCTGTTCATTACGACAGATCAGGCAGACCACTGGGAACTGCTAATGTGATTTTTGAGAAGAGAAGTGATGCAATCAGAGCAATGAAACGGTATAATGGAGTTTTCCTGAATGGATGGTCTATGAACATTCAACTGAGTATGCCAGAAGTCCCTATTCCTATGAGAAAACCTGTAGGTGAAAGGGAGTTTCCAAGAAGAGAGAAATTCTGCCCATGTAGAGGTGCGCAGAACGCGAGAAATCAGAGGAAGCCACCTACGGCTGAAGAACTAGATGCAGAGCTAGAGGCCTTCTCTTCAAAAAGGATCCCGAATTGAGCATTGATTTCATTTTGTTGATTTTATTTTTTATTAAACAACATACCCTCATTTATGACTTGTTACTTGTGGATTTCATAACGAAATGAAAAGCGACATGATTGCTATCTAGCGAACAGAACTCATGCTACCGCTTGTGACGTTTGACGTTTTGAAATTTCCAAACTTTCAAATTTCATTTTCTGTTAACTTGTTCTATATTCATTTGTATTTTACTCTACTATTATTTCATTTCAGTTTTTTTTAAGCTCAATTTAATTTGTTCTTTAAGCTACTCATCTTCAATTCTTCTTTTCTTTAGTTCTTCAAGATATGTCAAATCATTTAAGTAGTAGAATATAGCCGGTTCTGGGCCTTCCCCCACCACTATGACGTGTTATTCGCTTTTTTATTGTCTAGTAACAAGAACTCAATTTTCAATAATGTCAAATCACAAAACATCGAGATGAAATAATGTATTTTGGAACAAATTAATTGATTTTCTGGAATTCTTTTGGAGAATCATTCTTATAATTTATTATAATTTATTATATATATATATAAAATTAAAACCTTGATTGATGAATTTGTTCGCGATGGATACGGACCCCGTAAAGTGGCAGCGGCTAGAGCAGCTGTTCAAGCTACGATAGAACCAACGAAGCTTGCGATTTCTAATTTAGACTTTGGGCTATCTGACTCTGATATTCAGGAACTTTTCGCTGAGTTTGGGCCCCTCAGAAGAGCTGCTGTTCATTACGACAGATCAGGCAGACCACTAGGAACTGCTAATGTGATTTTTGAGAAGAGAAGTGATGCAATCAGAGCAATGAAACGGTATAATGGAGTTTCCCTGAATGGACGGTCTATGAACATTCAACTGAGTATGCCAGAAGTCCCTATCCCTATGAAAAGACCTGTAGGTGAAAGGGAGTTTCCAAGAAGAGAGAAATTCTGCCCAAGTAGAGGTGCGCAGAACGCGAGAAATCAGAGGAAGCCACCTACGACTGAAGAACTAGATGCAGATCTAGAGGCCTACTCTTCAAAAAGGATCCCGAATTGAGCATTGATTTCATTCTGTTGATTTTATTTTTCATTAAACAACATACCCTCATTTATGACTTGTTACTTGTGGATTTTATAACGAAATGAAAAGTGACATAATTGCTATTTAGCGAACAGAACTCACGCTACCGCTTGTGACGTTTTTTCAGCTAAATTTGGTGAGTTATCTCAATCGTCAAAATATGGTGGTTTTGAGTTGTGTCGCTTTTCTTCCGGACACACGAACCATGAAAATGAAATCAGCTGATGATCAACCATCGGAATTCCACTGTAACATTACTTTCTATTAGTATTTTTCTCTTCTGAACCGTTTTACTGAAACGGTTTTATACCAAGCCGTAGAAAGATCACATAATAAAAAAAAATAATACTCAGAAAATTCTCCGAGTTTAAAGTATAAAAATTAATACTTTTGTTAAACTATGACTTCAATCTGTAATTTAGACTTTATATACTCAAAATTTGATAAAATTTTAATTTTTGGTACTTTTGCACCTTCGTAGATAAACTATACCCACTGCATTACAGGCAAATTCCCGAAATGTGTTTTCATAATTGCATATATCCGCTTATAACGTTCATATGGACGGCGGTTACTTGGGCGCTAAATAATCAGGTTTTGATTAAAGGTGGAAACTGGTCGTCAGTTTTCGAGACGGCAATAAACCTCTGAATTGATTTTTTACTTCTTGATGTTAAATGCATCATAGAAGTAACTTGACTTGAAATTTCCAAACTTTCAAATTTCATTTTCTGTTAACTTGTTCTATATTCATTTGTATTTTACTCTACTATTATTTCATTTCAGTTTTTTTTTTAAGCTCAATATAATTTGTTCTTTAAGCTACTCATCTTCAATTCTTCTTTTCTTTAGTTCTTCAAGATATGTCAAATCATTTAAGTAGTAGAATATAGCCGGTTCTGGGCCTTCCCCCACCACTATGACGTATTATTCGCTTTTTTGTTGTCTAGTAACAAGAACTCAATTTTCAATAATGTCAAATCACAAAACATCGAGATGAAATAATGTATTTTGGAACAAATTAATTGATTTTCTGGGATTCTTTTGGAGAATCATTCTTACTGTTTTTTTTTTTGTGCATGTTTAGTTTTAGGTGATGAAATAACTCTTAATCTGTTAAGACTCTGTCCTAACGGTATCCATTTATTTATTTTTGGTAATTTGGGCAGGCCACGGAATAGCAAACCCGCCTATGAGCCCTTCGCGACAGCGCGGAGTGGGGTGTGCTAGTGAAGAGCGAGCGCCAGTACGAGACAATTCCAAGGCAAAATAACATCGATGCATACAAAAAAAATAATTTTGTTTTTATGGCAATTTTTAAGCATTGTATTTTGTGCGATTCATTTTGGTCATTTTTAGTAGAATAAACACGTTACAAGTAATTGTGTTTAAAATCCAGGGAAACATCCCAAACATGGTAGCAGAGCGTGGTTCGATTGGTCATATTAATTGGAAGAAAAGGAATTTCATACATACATGAGCAAATACATCGCAAAATCGTAAGTACCTCGATTTTCTAACAATTACATACTTTTTCCTTACCTGACTTTCTGTGTTTTTGCTGTGTTGAGCTTGTTATAAGCGCAATCGAGAGAAATTACGATTATTTAACAATATTATTAGGGCATTTTAAATAAAAATAATTAGATACAACAGCTATTTATAGTTTTTTGAGGTAAAACCATACAGGGTAACACATTTCAGGTTTCAATACGAATACATAAATGTTTGATTATAAATAATTATTCATATCTAATTTACCAATGTCGTTATCAGAGGTAAAGGGTGATGGGGAACAATTGCAAAATGAATTGAATAGATTGCAGAAAAGAAGGGCTACGGTCAAAGGGCAATTATCTAGGTTTGAAACATTAACAAACAAGTACACTAAAGAACAGAGTGCGCAATTACCGGACAGAATAGATAAGTGTCGGGAATTGTGGAGGGAATTTAATGACATTCAATGTGAAATAGAAATCATTTTAGATGACTCCGAGAACGCTGAAAATGAACGTTCAGATTTCGAGGAAAAATATTTCAGGTTAATAGCATGGGCGGAGGTTAAATTACGAGAATTAAATATTGATGAAAATGTCTTAGCCGGTGACACGTCACAAAATGTAACCTTTCCTCAATTCCCGCGCATAGATAGAAACGTCAAGTTGCCTACAATAGATATTCCGAGTTTTCAAGGGTCTTATACAGGGTGGCTCGAATTCCACGATACATTCAATGTTTTGATACATAATAACGAAAACCTAACAAATGTTCAGCGTTTCCATTATTTAAAGAATTCATTAAAAGGCGAAGCCGCAGGTGTTATACGTTCACTGGAAGTTTCAGACAGAAACTATGAGGAAGCATGGGGCCTATTAAAATCCAGGTATGAAAACAAAAGATTAATTGCAATGAGTCACATCGATTCACTATACAATTTTCCAAATTTATGTAAAGAAGGTGGAGGTCAATTAAGGAACTTTTTGGATACAATACGAAAGGATCTTCGAGCATTAAAATCATTGGAAGAGGATGTTGAAAATGGGATATTCTGTTAATATATATTTTAGAGCAAAAACTGGACCCAATTACAAGGAAAGAGTGGCACAAGGAAGGAAAGCACGACAAATTCTCCACAATTGCGGATTTCCAAAGTTTTTTGGAAAAAAAATGTCAAATGCTCGAGGTGTTGGAGGCAAACAAGCAAGGTTCTAAGGGTACATTCACTGATCACAAGGTAAAGGTAGGTAATAGCAGATCATTTGTAACCGTGGAGGAAAAATGTCAATTTTGCGAAGGAAGACATAAGGCATATACTTGTAGAAAATTTATTAATTTGCAGTTAGGCTCAAAACGGGAAGAAGTGAAAAGAACAAAATCATGTTGGAATTGTCTACAGCTGGGACACGGGGCTCCAGACTGTAAATTAGGGGGTTGTAAATCATGTGGGAGGAAACATCATTCTCTCCTCCATGATTCAGCGTTTCGCACAAATGCAAGGACACAAGCTTCAGGAAATAACGAGAACCATTCTCATCAGACACAAGATGGTTCAAGGGCACGATTAGGCAATCAGTTAACTCACACTAGCGTTTCAAATCAATCGCGATATCAAGTGTATCCAACGCATTCATCATCAAATGATAATTTTAGGATGGAAATAAATCAAGGTAACACAACTCAAGAAGAGCAAGGAAATATTGGGGCATTTCAGTCCATTAGCATAGGGGCAAATGCAAATCAAGGACATCTGGTTAATGATACTAATGATCGTCTCTTCATGGGCAATAATTTAAGACAAGATTCGGAAACGGTTGTTTTGCTTTCCACAGCGATTGTTTATATCACGGGTAAAGATGGGATTCTACATGAAGGAAAGGTACTTATAGATTCAGGATCGCAATCCAACTTTATGTCACGGGAGTTCTTGGAGAAAATAGGGTTAATACCAAAACATAGTGATATTTTGGTTAAGGGTATAGGTCAGGGTTCTACTAAAATCACGCACTCAGTAGATGCTAGGGTCAACTCAAGAGTTAATAACTACTCATTCAAGGCTTCATTTTTGGTAATAAATGATATTGTTAGCAATCTCCCAGTAGTTGATATCAATTTAAAACTAATTCAAATTCCGGAAAGATTAACTCTCGCAGACGAACATTTTGGTATATCTACCAGGGTAGACATGATCTTAGGTTCATCAGTCTTTTGGAAACTTCTATGCGTGGGACAAGTGCGTATAGAAAACACTAACTTGACGGTTCAAAAAACGAAATTAGGATGGGTGGTAGCAGGAGCTATATCTTCATACCAAAACATGTCATATTTTTCAAAAATCGAAGCACACACTTGCAACTTTTCTGTTAATAGTTCTATACACAAACAAATAGAAAAATTCTGGTTGTTGGAGGAATTCGGGGATGAACGTAAATCAACCAAAGAGGAACAGGAATGTGAAAGGATTTTCAAGGAAACAACCGTAAAAAATGAAGAAGGACATTTTACGGTAAATTTGTTGCTTCGTGATAACATAAAGCAGCTAGGAAACTCGTCATTGATGGCAGAAAAACGATTCAAACAGCTCGAAAGAAGGTTAGAAAAGGACGAAGATTTGCGAGGGTTATATCATGCATTTATTCGGGAATATATAGATTTGGGGCATATGTCAAAATTAATTTCAGAAGAAGCACCTACCACACAGAGAGGGTACATTTACTACTTACCACATCACGGGGTATTCAAACAAAATTCTAGTACTACAAAATTAAGGGTAGTTTTCGATGGTTCAGCATCCACAGATACTGGTGTCTCGTTGAACGACACATTAATGGTTGGGCCTAAATTACAAGACAATTTGTTTGATATTCTGCTAAGGTTTCGAAAGCATTCCGTCGTAATTAGTGCCGATATTGCCAAGATGTATAGGCAAGTGCAAGTGAAACAAGAACATAGAAATCTACAAAGTATTTTATGGCGATTCAATAGGGAGGAACCAATTCAGACATACGTTCTTAATACGGTCACATATGGAACAGCTTGCGCATCATTCCTATCTATTAGATGTCTTCATCAAACAGCTCTTAACAATTTAGACAAGTATCCAGAAGCAAGCAAAATAATATTAAAAGATTTTTACGTCGATGATTTATTGACAGGTGGTGATACAATTGAAAACGTTCAAAATTTAAAGAGTGAAATTACAGATATCGTAAAGGGGGGCGGATTCTCATTGAGAAAATGGGTATCTAATCGAAAGGAAATTTTAAACGACGAGAGGTATTCCAGTGTAGATATTGAACACTATTTTTCGGATACGGATGTCACAAACACATTAGGAGTTTTATGGAACTCAAACGAGGACACATTACGGTATAGCATCAATATTGATAAATCACAAACAAGAGTAACAAAAAGGATCATTCTGTCAACAATTGCACGTATTTTTGATCCAATGGGATTGCTTGGGCCAATTGTTATTCGAGCAAAGTTAATTATGCAGCAACTTTGGAAGTTAAATCTGACCTGGGACGAATCTGTTCCGATGGACATACAAACAATTTGGGTATGTTTCAGGAACCAAATAGATGAGCTAAGCAAGATCAGTATTAGTCGTCAAGCAATTTGTAAAAACAATGTCGAAATAGAGCTTTATTGTTTTACGGATGCGTCCGAAGTGGCTTATGGGGCTGTTTTATTTATAAAATCAACAGATACAAATGGAAATAATTACGTAAATTTGCTTTGCGCCAAGAGCAAGGTAGCTCCACTAAAGGTGGTATCTTTACCTAGATTAGAATTGTGTGGATGCCTACTGGGTGCAAGGTTGGTCAAACAAGCTCAAGGAGCAATGGGAATTTCAATAAACAAGGTTCAATTTTTTTGTGATTCAACTATTTCGTTGTCTTGGATACGTGGGGAGCCCAGTCAGTGGCAAACATTCGTCTCGCACAGAGTAGCAGAGATTCAACAATTATCTTCAGTGACATCATGGAGACACATTTCTTCTGAGGACAACCTAGCTGACGTACTATCCCGGGGAATTGATCCAAATCAATTATTGAAATGTAGATTATGGTGGGAAGGGCCTGAGTGGCTTAAGCTCGAATCGAATCTATGGCCAGAATCATTAGTCAATAATGTTCAAGAAATACCTGAAAGGAAGAAGAAATCGGTATTATTATGCGCTTCAACGGTTTCCGTGATAAGAATTGATAAGTTTTCTAGCTTTACTAGGATTCAAAGGGTTTGGGCTTACTGTCTTAGATTCATTAACAACTGTCAGTTTTCAAATACAAAATTAAGTGGGACATTGCAAGTAGATGAAATTCATAAGGCAACGATACATTTAATTGAATTTGTTCAAGCAGAAGCTTTTGAGAATGAATTAAAAACACTGAAATCATTAGGCATTGTTAAGGGAAATAGTAAATTAATTTCATTGAACCCGTTTATTGACGAACAGGGATTAATCAGGGTAGGCGGTCGTCTGGAAAAGGCGAATATTTCATATGAACAAAGACATCCGATAATTCTACCCAATAATAATCATTTAACTAACCTAATTGTTCGAGGAGAACACTTAAAAAATATGCATGCAGGTCCTCAACTATTGTTAGGAATAATAAGATTGAAATATTGGCCCATTCAAGGTCTTCGGACAGTATCGAAGGTTACAAGAAAGTGTGTAATTTGTTTCAAGGTAAAGCCGGTGACACAAAAGCATATAATGGGAAATTTAGTTTGGGCAGGCCACGGAATAGCAAACCCGCCTATGAGCCCTTCGCGACAGCGCGGAGTGGGGTGTGCTATTGAAGAGCGAGCGCCAGTACGAGACAATTCAAAGGCAAAATAACATCGATGCATACAAAAAAAATAATTTTGTTTTTATGGCAATTTTTAAACATTGTATTTTGTGCGATTCATTTTGGTCATTTTTAGTAGAATAAACACGTTACAAGTAATTGTGTTTAAAATCCAGGGAAACATCCCAAACATAATCGATAAACCCTTAATGAAGAAGTTTTCCTTATGATGTATACTTTGGGCATGACACTGTACAGCTACAAGTTGAAGGTGGAAAATCATATGAAAATAACCAAAATACTCATTCATCTAATGGTTTGAAAAATCAATAATCTTCTTGAAATATAACTTCAATATGTCAGTAAGTAACAATCCTGAGTGAATGTGATATCAAAACAAATTAAACTGAATGTCAGTTACCAACCCAGATACATGGATCAAAAGTTATTATCGGATTACATCCAAGCAGGTAATCAAATTAGGTGTAAACCAGGTAACTCATATCTCTAGTCGTTAGTCGTCTTGAAATATTGGTAACCTATATATAAAGATATAGACAAAGATAGTGATAGTTTACGTATTTTATTTGTACGGTGTCCTATGAGCGTGTAATTTTAGAGCCCAAGAGAAAAGGACGTATAGTTTCGCTTATTGAAGGAAAATTTCTGAAGATTGTTAAGATTTTACTATAGAATGAAGAACAAAATCGAAATGAGTCCTGACGGCATCATAAAATCAACCGAAAATCTCCGAAGAGGTGGCCGAACTCGTGGTAGTGGAGGAGGAGATAATCAACGCCGAGGAAATTTCAGAAACTCCGGTCGATCTGGTTCGTCAGGAAGTGCTCCAAACGGCCGAGGACGTATTTCTCGAAAAAACAATCTGGTGAATAAAATTAAAACCTTGATTAATGAATTTGTTCGCGATGGATACGGACCCCGTAAAGTGGCAGCGGCTAGAGCAGCTGTTCAAGCTACGATGGAACCAACGAAGCTTGCGATTTCTAATTTAGACTTTGGGCTATCTGACTCTGATATTCAGGAACTTTTCGCTGAGTTTGGGCCCCTCAGAAGAGCTGCTGTTCATTACGACAGATCAGGTAGACCACTGGGAACTGCTCATGTGATTTTTGAGAAGAGAAGTGATGCAATTAGAGCAAGCAAATCAATTATTGAAATGTAAATTATGGTGGGAAGGGCCTGAGTGGCTTAAGCTCGAATCGAATCTATGGCCAGAATCATTAGTCAATAATGTTCAAGAAATATCTGAAAGGATGAAGAAATCGGTATTATTATGCGCTTCAACGGTTTCCGTGATAAGAATTGATAAGTTTTCTAGCTTTACTAGGATTCAAAGGGTTTGGGCTTACTGTCTTAGATTCATTAACAACTGTCAGTTTTCAAATACAAAATTAAGTGGGACATTGCAAGTAGATGAAATTCATAAGGCAACGATACATTTAATTGAATTTGTTCAAGCAGAAGCTTTTGAGAATGAATTAAAAACACTGAAATCATTAGGCATTGTTAAGGGAAATAGTAAATTAATTTCATTGAACCCGTTTATTGACGAACAGGGATTAATCAGGGTAGGCGGTCGTCTGGAAAAGGCGAATATTTCATATGGACAAAGACATCCGATAATTCTACCCAATAATAATCATTTAACTAACCTAATTGTTCGAGGAGAACACTCAAAAAATATGCATGCAGGTCCTCAACTATTGTTAGGAATAATAAGATTGAAATATTGGCCCATTCAAGGTCTTCGGACAGTATCGAAGGTTACAAGAAAGTGTGTAATTTGTTTCAAGGTAAAGCCGGTGACACAAAAGCATATAATGGGAAATTTAGTTTGGGCAGGCCACGGAATAGCAAACCCGCCTATGAGCCCTTCGCGACAGCGCGGAGTGGGGTGTGCTATTGAAGAGCGAGCGCCAGTACGAGACAATTCCAAGTCAAAATAACATCGATGCATACAAAAAAAATAATTTTGTTTTTATGGCAATTTTTGAGCATTGTATTTTGTGCGATTCATTTTGGTCATTTTTAGTAGAATAAACACGTTACAAGTAATTGTTTGAAGGTGGTTGACAATGTTTCGTGATGAATTTCACTAGTTCGGACTTCCATTGTCTATTATATAAAATGATTTGAAATCCCTGAAACAAGTAAAAAAAAAAAAAAAAAAGAATAATTAAAAAAGAATAGTTGAAAATAACAATTATATTAAGCAACAATAAACCTGAAATGAAAAGATAGTAAAATAACCTACAAGTAAAAATATAATAATTGAATAAATAAAAATTAAAGGAATGCAAAAAGAAAATAATAAAAAAAATAAAAAAGTGTAGAGATTCCAAGTCACGTTAGTTCACGACGTTTCGATTGTTGGTATCTACAATCGTCTTCGGGTGATGACTGGACTGATTCCTCCGAGAGATGACTATTTTATAGGTCGTTGAAATACTTTCACTTTCTCTACTTTCCATTTTCCGCTTCACTGATTCCGTGAGAGATGACCGATTTGGCGGGAGTTGGTCATTTCTCGTTTGATGATGGGTTTCCATATGTTTCGTATATCTACGCTGGCCTGGCTGAATACGTTGTTGGACAGCATGTATGCGGCTTCCTTAAATTTTCTCCTGAACCAATGTTCCTCTCTGTGCAAGATCTCAGCTTGGGACCACTCGATGTTGTGTTGATGGGTCCAAACATGGTCTGCTATTCCTGATTTGCTGGTTTCTCCTCGCTGTGTGTGCTTCTTGTGCTCGGCAATGCGAATATTCAATGGCCTCTTAGTTTCACCAATATAGGATTTTCCGCACTCACAGGGTATCCGGTAAATGCAATTCTTGGAATCGCAGTCCGCGTTTGGGGGCCTGGTTTTCGTGAGGCTGCTACGGATAGTGTTACCGGATCTAAAACAGGTTCTAATGTTGTACTTGGAACCAATTCTTCTTATCCTCTCCGATAATCCTCTGATGTAGGGAAGTGCAAGCACTGGTTGTGACGGCTTCTCTTCCTTGCGAGGCTCCTGCTGTCTTTTGGCCAAAGTCTTTTCTACCATCGCTTTGGAGTATCCATTCCGCTGAAGATCACTTTTGATGATGTCTAGTTCCTTCTCGAGACCTTCCTTTGTATTACAAAGCCCAAAAGCACGGTCTAATAGAGTATTGATAATTCCTCTTTTTGTCGATTGATGGTGGTTGGATTCGTGGTTCAGATACTGTCCCGTATGAGTGGGTTTTCGGTATACAGATGTTTCCCACTTAGTGTCGGTCCTCTTCACCAAAACGTCTAAGAATGGCAATTCATTGTGGATTTCCTTCTCCATTGTGAAAGTGATGGAAGGTCTCACGCTGTTGATGTTGATGTCACATCAACAGCGTGAGACCTTCCATCACTTTCACAATGGAGAAGGAAATCCACAATGAATTGCCATTCTTAGACGTTTTGGTGAAGAGGACCGACACTAAGTGGGAAACATCTGTATACCGAAAACCCACTCATACGGGACAGTATCTGAACCACGAATCCAACCACCATCAATCGACAAAAAGAGGAATTATCAATACTCTATTAGACCGTGCTTTTGGGCTTTGTAATACAAAGGAAGGTCTCGAGAAGGAACTAGACATCATCAAAAGTGATCTTCAGCGGAATGGATACTCCAAAGCGATGGTAGAAAAGACTTTGGCCAAAAGACAGCAGGAGCCTCGCAAGGAAGAGAAGCCGTCACAACCAGTGCTTGCACTTCCCTACATCAGAGGATTATCGGAGAGGATAAGAAGAATTGGTTCCAAGTACAACATTAGAACCTGTTTTAGATCCGGTAACACTATCCGTAGCAGCCTCACGAAAACCAGGCCCCCAAACGCGGACTGCGATTCCAAGAATTGCATTTACCGGATACCCTGTGAGTGCGGAAAATCCTATATTGGTGAAACTAAGAGGCCATTGAATATTCGCATTGCCGAGCACAAGAAGCACACACAGCGAGGAGAAACCAGCAAATCAGGAATAGCAGACCATGTTTGGACCCATCAACACAACATCGAGTGGTCCCAAGCTGAGATCTTGCACAGAGAGGAACATTGGTTCAGGAGAAAATTTAAGGAAGCCGCATACATGCTGTCCAACAACGTATTCAGCCAGGCCAGCGTAGATATACGAAACATATGGAAACCCATCATCAAACGAGAAATGACCAACTCCCGCCAAATCGGTCATCTCTCACGGAATCAGTGAAGCGGAAAATGGAAAGTAGAGAAAGTGAAAGTATTTCAACGACCTATAAAATAGTCATCTCTCGGAGGAATCAGTCCAGTCATCACCCGAAGACGATTGTAGATACCAACAATCGAAACGTCGTGAACTAACGTGACTTGGAATCTCTACACTTTTTTATTTTTTTTTTATTATTTTCTTTTTGCATTCCTTTAATTTTTATTTATTCAATTATTATATTTTTACTTGTAGGTTATTTTACTATCTTTTCATTTCAGGTTTATTGTTGCTTAATATAATTGTTATTTTCAACTATTCTTTTTTAATTATTCTTTTTTTTTTTTTTTTTTTTTACTTGTTTCAGGGATTTCAAATCATTTTATATAATAGACAATGGAAGTCCGAACTAGTGAAATTCACAAGTAATTGTGTTTAAAATCCAGGGAAACATCCCAAACATAATCGATAAACCCTTAATGAAGAAGTTTTCCTTATGATGTATACTTTGGGCATGACACTGTACAGCTACAAGTTGAAGGTGGAAAATCATATGAAAATAACCAAAATACTCATTCATCTAATGGTTTGAAAAATCAATAATCTTCTTGAAATATAACTTCAATATGTCAGTAAGTAACAATCCTGAGTGAATGTGATATCAAAACAAATTAAACTGAATGTCATTTACCAACCCAGGTACATGGATCAAAAGTTATTATCGGATTACATCCAAGCAGGTAATCAAATTAGGTGTAAACCAGGTAACTCATATCTCTAGTCGTCAGTCGTCTTGAAATATTGGTAACCTATATATAAAGATATAGACAAAGATAATGATAGTTTACGTATTTTAATTGTACGGTGTCCTATGAGCGTGTAATTTCAGAGCCCAAGAGAAAAGGACGTATAGTTTCGCGTATTGAAGTAAAATTTCTGAAGATTGTTAAGATTTTACTATAGAATGAAGAACAAAATCGAAATGAGTCCTGACGGCATCATAAAATCAACCGAAAATCCCCGAAGAGGTGGCCGAACTCGTGGTAGTGGAGGAGGAGATAATCAACGCCGAGGAAATTTCAGAAACTCCGGTCGATCTGGTTCGTCAGGAAGTGCTCCAAACGGCCGAGGACGTATTTCTCGAAAAAACAATCTGGTGAATAAAATTAAAACCTTGATTAATGAATTTGTTCGCGATGGATACGGACCCCGTAAAGTGGCAGCGGCTAGAGCAGCTGTTCAAGCTACGATGGAACCAACGAAGCTTGCGATTTCTAATTTAGACTTTGGGCTATCTGACTCTGATATTCAGGAACTTTTCGCTGAGTTTGGGCCCCTCAGAAGAGCTGCTGTTCATTACGACAGATCAGGTAGACCACTGGGAACTGCTCATGTGATTTTTGAGAAGAGATGTGATGCAATTAGAGCAATGAAACAGTATAATGGAGTTTCCCTGAATGGACGGTCTATGAACATTCAACTGAGTATGCCAGAAGTCCCTATCCCTATGAGAAGACCTGTAGGTGAAAGGGAGTTTCCAAGAAGAGAGAAATTCTGCCCAAGTAGAGGTGCGCAGAACGCGAGAAATCAGAGGAAGCCACCTACGGCTGAAGAACTAGATGCAGAGCTAGAGGCCTACTCTTCAAAAAGGATCCCGAATTGAGCATTGATTTCATTTTGTTGATTTTATTTTTTATTAAACAACATACCCTCATTTATGACTTGTTACTTGTGGATTTTATAACGAAATGAAAAGCGACATAATTGCTATCTAGCGAACAGAACTCACGCTGCCGCTTGTGACGTTTTTTCAGCTAAATTTGGTGAGTTATCTCAATCGTCAAAATATGGAGGTTTTGAGTTGTGTCGGTTTTCTTCCGGACACACGAACCATGAAAATGAAATCAGCTGATGATCAACCATCGGAATTCCACTGTAACATTACTTTCTATTAATATTTTTCTCTTCTGAACCGTTTTACTGAAACGGTTTTATACCAAGCCGTAGAAAGATCACATATTAAAAAAAAAATAATACTCAGAAAATTCTCCGAGTTTAAAGTATAAATTTTAATACTTTTATTAAACTATGACTTCAATCTGTAATTTAGACTATATATACTCAAAATTTGATAAAATTTTGATTTTTGGTACTTTTGCACCTTCGTAGATAAACTATACCCACTGCAGTACAGGCAAATTCCCGAAATGTGTTTTCATAATTGCATATATTCGCTTATGACGTTCATATTCGTATGGACGGCGGTTACTTGGGCGCTAAATAATCAGGTTTTGATTAAAGGTGGAAACTGGTCGTCAGTTTTCGAGACGGCAATAAACCTCTGAATTGATTTTTTACTTCTTGATGTTAAATGCATCATAGAAGTAACTTGACTTGAAATTTCCAAACTTTCAAATTTCATTTTCTGTTAACTTGTTCTATTTTCATTTGTATTTTACTTTACTATTATTTCATTTCAGTTTTTTTTTAAGCTCAATATAATTTGTTCTTTAAGCTACTCATCTTCAATTCTTCTTTTCTTTAGTTCTTCAAGATATGTCAAATCATTTAAGTAGTAGAATATAGCCGGTTCTGGGCCTTCCCCCACCACTATGACGTATTATTCGCTTTTTTGTTGTCTAGTAACAAGAACTCAATTTTCAATAATGTCAAATCACAAAACATCGAGATGAAATAATGTATTTTGGAACAAATTAATTGATTTTCTGGGATTCTTTTGGAGAATCATTCTTACTGTATTTTTTTTGTGCATGTTTAGTTTTAGGTGATGAAATAACTTTTAATCGATAAACCCTTAATGAAGAAGTTTTCCTTATGATGTATACTTTGGGCATGACACTGTACAGCTACAAGTTGAAGGTGGAAAATCATATAATGTGATATCAAAACAAATTAAACTGAATGTCATTTACCAACCCAGGTACATGGATCAAAAGTTATTATCGGATTACATCCAAGCAGGTAATCAAATTAGGTGTAAACCAGGTAACTCATATCTCTAGTCGTCAGTCGTCTTGAAATATTGGTAACCTATATATAAAGATATAGACAAAGATAGTGATAGTTTACGTATTTTATTTGTACGGTGTCCTATGAGCGTGTAATTTTAGAGCCCAAGAGAAAAGGACGTATAGTTTCGCTTATTGAAGGAAAATTTCTGAAGATTGTTAAGATTTTACTATAGAATGAAGAACAAAATCGAAATGAGTCCTGACGGCATCATAAAATCAACCGAAAATCCCCGAAGAGGTGGCCGAACTCGTGGTAGTGGAGGAGGAAATAATCAACGCCGAGGAAATTTCAGAAACTCCGGTCGATCTGGTTCGTCAGGAAGTGCTCCAAACGGCCGAGGACGTATTTCTCGAAAAAACAATCTGGTGAATAAAATTAAAACCTAGATTAATGAATTTGTTCGTGATGGATACGGACCCCGTAAAGTGGCAGCGGCTAGAGCAGCTGTTCAAGCTACGATGGAACCAACGAAGCTTGCGATTTCTAATTTAGACTTTGGACTATCTGACTCTGATATTCAGGAACTTTTCGCTGAGTTTGGGCCCCTCAGAAGAGCTGCTGTTCATTACGACAGATCAGGCAGACCACTGGGAACTGCTAATGTGATTTTTGAGAAGAGAAGTGATGCAATCAGAGCAATGAAACGGTATAATGGAGTTTCCCTGAATGGACGGTCTATGAACATTCAACTGAGTATGCCAGAAGTCCCTATCCCTATGAGAAGACCTGTAGGTGAAAGGGAGTTTCCAAGAAGAGAGAAATTCTGCCCAAGTAGAGGTGCGCAGAACGCGAGAAATCAGAGGAAGCCACCTACGGCTGAAGAACTAGATGCAGAGCTAGAGGCCTACTCTTCAAAAAGGATCCCGAATTGAGCATTGATTTCATTTTGTTGATTTTATTTTTTATTAAACAACATACCCTCATTTATGACTTGTTACTTGTGGATTTTATAACGAAATGAAAAGCGACATAATTGCTATCTAGTGAACAGAACTCACGCTACCGCTTGTGACGTTTTTTCAGCTAAATTTGGTGAGTTATCTCAATCGTCAAAACATGGTGGTTTTGAGTTGTGTCGGTTTTCTTCCGGACACACGAACCATGAAAATGAAATCAGCTGATGATCAACCATCGGAATTCCACTGTAACATTACTTTCTATTAGTATTTTTCTCTTCTGAACCGTTTTACTGAAACGGTTTTATACCAAGCCGTAGAAAGATCACATATTAAAAAAAAATAATACTCAGAAAATTCTCCGAGTTTAAAGTATAAATTTTAATACTTTTGTTGAACTATGACTTCAATCTGTAATTTGGACTATATATACTCAAAATTTGATAAAATTTTAATTTTTGGTACTTTTGCACCTTCGTAGATAAACTATACCCACTGCAGTACAGGCAAATTCCCGAAATGTGTTTTCATAATTGCATATATCCGCTTATGACGTTCATATTCGTATGGACGGCGGTTACTTGGGCGCTAAATAATCAGGTTTTGATTAAAGGTGGAAACTGGTCGTCAGTTTTCGAGACGGCAATAAACCTCTGAATTGATTTTTTACTTCTTGATGTTAAATGCATCATAGAAGTAACTTGACTTGAAATTTCCAAACTTTCAAATTTCATTTTCTGTTAACTTGTTCTATTTTCATTTGTATTTTACTTTACTATTATTTCATCTCAGTTTTTTTTTAAGCTCAATATAATTTGTTCTTTAAGCTACTCATCTTCAATTCTTCTTTTCTTTAGTTCTTCAAGATATGTCAAATCATTTAAGTAGTAGAATATAGCCGGTTCTGGGCCTTCCCCCACCACTATGACGTATTATTCGCTTTTTTGTTGTCTAGTAACAAGAACTCAATTTTCAATAATGTCAAATCACAAAACATCGAGATGAAATAATGTATTTTGGAACAAATTAATTGATTTTCTGGGATTCTTTTGGAGAATCATTCTTACTGTATTTTTTTTGTGCATGTTTAGTTTTAGGTGATGAAATAACTTTAAATCGATGAACCCTTAATGAAGAAGTTTCCCTTATGATGTATACTTTGGGCATGACACTATACAGCTACAAGTTGAAGGTGGAAAATCATATAATGTGATATCAAAACAAATTAAACTGAATGTCTGAACTGAACTCAGTTTTCAATAATGTCAAATCACAAAACATCGAGATGAAATAATGTATTTTGGAACAAATTAATTGATTTTCTGGGATTCTTTTGGAGAATCATTCTTACTGTATTTTTTTTGTGCATGTTTAGTTTTAGGTAATGAAATAACTTTTAATCGATAAACCCTTAATGAAGAAGTTTTCCTTATGATGTATACTTTGGGCATGACACTGTACAGCTACAAGTTGAAGGTGGAAAATCATATAATGTTATATCAAAACAAATTGAACTGAATGTCATTTACCAACCCAGGTACATGGATCAAAAGTTATTATCGGATTACATCCAAGCAGGTAATCAAATTAGGTGTAAACCAGGTAACTCATATCTCTAGTCGTCAGTCGTCTTGAAATATTGGTAACCTATATATAAAGATATAGACAAAGATAGTGATAGTTTACGTATTTTATTTGTACGGTGTCCTATGAGCGTGTAATTTTAGAGCCCAAGAGAAAAGGACGTATAGTTTCGCTTATTGAAGGAAAATTTCTGAAGATTGTTAAGATTTTACTATAGAATGAAGAACAAAATCGAAATGAGTCCTGACGGCATCATAAAATCAACCGAAAATCCCCGAAGAGGTGGCCGAACTCGTGGTAGTGGAGGAGGAGATTATCAACGCCGAGGAAATTTCAGAAACTCCGGTCGATCTGGTTCGTCAGGAAGTGCTCCAAACGGCCGAGGACGTATTTCTCGAAAAAACAATCTGGTGAATAAAATTAAAACCTTGATTAATGAATTTGTTCGCGATGGATACGGACCCCGTAAAGTGGCAGCGGCTAAAGCAGCTGTTCAGGCTACGATGGAACCAACGAAGCTTGCGATTTCTAATTTAGACTTTGGGCTATCTGACTCTGATATTCAGGAACTTTTCGCTGAGTTTGGGCCCCTCAGAAGAGCTGCTGTTCATTACGACAGATCAGGTAGACCACTGGGAACTGCTCATGTGATTTTTGAGAAGAGGAGTGATGCAATTAGAGCAATGAAACGGTATAATGGAGTTTCCCTGAATGGACGGTCTATGAACATTCAACTGAGTATGCCAGAAGTCCCTATCCCTATGAGAAGACCTGTAGGTGAAAGGGAGTTTCCAAGAAGAGAGAAATTCTGCCCAAGTAGAGGTGCGCAGAACGCGAGAAATCAGAGGAAGCCACCTACGGCTGAATAACTAGATGCAGAGCTAGAGGCCTACTCTTCAAAAAGGATCCCGAATTGAGCATTGATTTCATTTTGTTGATTTTATTTTTTATTAAACAACATACCCTCATTTATGACTTGTTACTTGTGGATTTTATAACGAAATGAAAAGCGACATAATTGCTATCTAGCGAACAGAACTCACGCTGTCGCTTGTGACGTTTTTTCAGCTAAATTTGGTGAGTTATCTCAATCGTCAAAATATGGTGGTTTTGAGTTGTGTCGGTTTTCTTCCGGACACACGAACCATGAAAATGAAATCAGCTGATGATCAACCATCGGAATTCCACTGTAACATTACTTTCTATTAGTATTTTTCTCTTCTGAACCGTTTTACTGAAACGGTTTTATACCAAGCCGTAGAAAGATCACATATTAAAAAAAAATAATACTCAGAAAATTCTCCGAGTTTAAAGTATAAATTTTAATACTTTTATTAAACTATGACTTCAATCTGTAATTTAGACTATATATACTCAAAATTTGATAAAATTTTGATTTTTGGTACTTTTGCACCTTCGTAGATAAACTATACCCACTGCAGTACAGGCAAATTCCCGAAATGTGTTTTCATAATTGCATATATCCGCTTATGACGTTCATATTCGTATGGACGGCGGTTACTTGGGCGCTAAATAATCAGGTTTTGATTAAAGGTGGAAACTGGTCTTCAGTTTTCGAGACGGCAATAAACCTCTGAATTGATTTTTTACTTCTTGATGTTAAATGCATCATAGAAGTAACTTGACTTGAAATTTCCAAACTTTCAAATTTCATTTTCTGTTAACTTGTTCTATATTCATAGTATTTTACTTTACTATTATTTCATTTCAGTTTTTTTTAAGCTCAATATAATTTGTTCTTTAAGCTACTCATCTTCAATTCTTCTTTTCTTTAGTTCTTCAAGATATGTCAAATCATTTAAGTAGTAGAATATAGCCGGTTCTGGGCCTTCCCCCACCACTATGACGTATTATTCGCTTTTTTGTTGTCTAGTAACAAGAACTCAATTTTCAATAATGTCAAATCACAAAACATCGAGATGAAATAATGTATTTTGGAACAAATTGATTGATTTTCTGGGATTCTTTTGGAGAATCATTCTTACTGTATTTTTTTGTGCATGTTTAGTTTTAGGTGATGAAATAACTTTTAATCGATAAACCCTTAATGAAGAAGTTTTCCTTATGATGTATAATTTGGGCATGACACTGTACAGCTACAAGTTGAAGGTGGAAAATCATATAATGTCACAAGTAGGCCTACTCTAGGCCTACTTGTGACGTTTTTTCAGCTAAATTTGGTGAGTTATCTCAATCGTCAAAATATGGTGGTTTTGAGTTGTGTCGGTTTTCTTCCGGACACACGAACCATGAAAATGAAATCAGCTGATGATCAACCATCGGAATTCCACTGTAACATTACTTTCTATTAGAATTTCAGAAAGATCACATATTAAAAAAAAATAATACTCAGAAATTTCTCCGAGTTTAAAGTATAAATTTTAATACTTTTGTTAAACTATGACTTCAATCTGTAATTTAGACTATATATACTCAAAATTTGATAAAATTTTAATTTTTAGTACTTTTGCACCTTCGTAGATAAACTATACCCACTGCAGTACAGGCAAATTCCCGAAATGTGTTTTCATAATTGCATATATCCGCTTATGACGTTCATATGGACGGCGGTTACTTGGGCGCTAAATAATCAGGTTTTGATTAAAGGTGGAAACTGGTCGTCAGTTTTCGAGACGGCAATAAACCTCTGAATTGATTTTTTACTTCTTGATGTTAAATGCATCATAGAAGTAACTTGACTTGAAATTTCCAAACTTTCAAATTTCATTTTCTGTTAACTTGTTCTATATTCATTTGTATTTTACTTTACTATTATTTCATTTCAGTTTTTTTTAAGCTCAATATAATTTGTTCTTTAAGCTACTCATCTTCAATTCTTCTTTTCTTTAGTTCTTCAAGATATGTCAAATCATTTAAGTTGTAGAATATAGCCGGTTCTGGGCCTTCCCCCACCACTATGACGTATTATTCGCTTTTTTGTTGTCTAGTAACAAGAACTCAATTTTCAATAATGTCAAATCACAAAACATCGAGATGAAATAATGTATTTTGGAACAAATTGATTGATTTTCTGGGATTCTTATGGAGAATCATTCTTACTGTATTTTTTTGTGCATGTTTAGTTTTAGGTGATGAAATAACTCTCAATCGATAAACCCTTAATGAAGAAGTTTTCCTTATGATGTATACTTTGGGCATGACACTGTACAGCTACAAGTTGAAGGTGGAAAATCATATGAAAATAACCAAAATACTCATTCATCTAATGGTTTGAAAAATCAATAATCTTCTTGAAATATAACTTCAATATGTCAGTAAGTAACAATCCTGAGTGAATGTGATATCAAAACAAATTAAACTGAATGTCATTTACCAACCCAGGTACATTGATCAAAAGTTACTATCGGATTACATCCAAGCAGGTAAACAAATTAGGTGTAAACCAGGTAACTCATATCTCTAGTCGTCAGTCGTCTTGAAATATTGGTAACCTATATATAAAGATATAGACAAAGATAGTGATAGTTTACGTATTTTAATTGTACGGTGTCCTATGAGCGTGTAATTTTAGAGCCCAAGAGAAAAGGACGTATAGTTTCGCGTATTGAAGAAAAATTTCTGAAGATTGTTAAGATTTTACTATAGAATGAAGAACAAAATCGAAATGAGTCCTGACGGCATCATAAAATCAACCGAAAATCCCCGAAGAGGTGGCCGAACTCGTGGTAGTGGAGGAGGAGATAATCAACGCCGAGGAAATTTCAGAAACTCCGGTCGATCTGGTTCGTCAGGAAGTGCTCCAAACGGCCGAGGACGTATTTCTCGAAAAAACAATCTGGTGAATAAAATTAAAACCTTGATTAATGAATTTGTTCGCGATGGATACGGACCCCGTAAAGTGGCAGCGGCTAGAGCAGCTGTTCAAGCTACGATGGAACCAACGAAGCTTGCGATTTCTAATTTAGACTTTGGGCTATCTGACTCTGATATTCAGGAACTTTTCGCTGAGTTTGGGCCCCTCAGAAGAGCTGCTGTTCATTACGACAGATCAGGCAGACCACTGGGAACTGCTAATGTAATTTTTGAGAAGAGAAAAGATGCAATCAGAGCAATGAAACGGTATAATGGAGTTTCCCTGAATGGACGGTCTATGAACATTCAACTGAGTATGCCAGAAGTTCCTATCCCTATGAGAAGACCTGTAGGTGAAAGGGAGTTTCCAAGAAGAGAGAAATTCTGCCCAAGTAGAGGTGCGCAGAACGCGAGAAATCAGAGGAAGCCACCTACGGCTGAAGAACTAGATGCAGAGCTAGAGGCCTACTCTTCAAAAAGGATCCCGAATTGAGCATTGATTTCATTTTGTTGATTTTATTTTTTATTAAACAACATACCCTCATTTATGACTTGTTACTTGTGGATTTTATAACGAAATGAAAAGCGACATAATTGCTATCTAACGAACAGAACTCACGCTACCGCTTGTGACGTTTTTTCAGCTAAATTTGGTGAGTTATCTCAATCGTCAAAATATGGTGGTTTTGAGTTGTGTCGGTTTTCTTCCGGACACACGAACCATGAAAATGAAATCAGCTGATGATCAACCATCGGAATTCCACTGTAACATTACTTTCTATTAGAATTTTAGAAAGATCACATATTAAAAAAAAATAATACTCAGAAATTTCTCCGAGTTTAAAGTATAAATTTTAATACTTTTGTTAAACTATGACTTCAATCTATAATTTAGACTATATATACTCAAAATTTGATAAAATTTTAATTTTTAGTACTTTTGCACCTTCGTAGATAAACTATACCCACTGCAGTACAGGCAAATTCCCGAAATGTGTTTTCATAATTGCATATATCCGCTTATGACGTTCATATGGACGGCGGTTACTTGGGCGCTAAATAATCAGGTTTTGATTAAAGGTGGAAACTGGTCGTCAGTTTTCGAGACGGCAATAAACCTCTGAATTGATTTTTTACTTCTTGATGTTAAATGCATCATAGAAGTAACTCGACTTGAAATTTCCAAACTTTCAAATTTCATTTTCATAAATATAAAGTATCTTCAAACAGGTTATGGACCCAGGCACGTTTCAATAAAACTGGCATATATAAGTAAAACTGTTGTTGATATGGATGTGACAAAATTCAACATAGTCAGGCTGAATAGCAATAATTATCAAATATGGAAATACAAGGTTGAAATGCTTCTACTGAAAGAAGAACTATGGAGAATAGTCAATCAAAACCCACCTGAACAAAAGAACAGTGATTGGGATGCAAAAGATGGTAAAGCGAGAGCTACAATTGGTTTACTAATCGAAGATTCACAAGTGATACATGTTAAGAATTGTAAAACAGCCAAAGAAGCTTGGGAGAATTTAAGAAAACAATATGAAAAACCAACTCTCACCAATAAAGTTTTTCTGCTGAAGCGGTTATGTAAAACAACATTACCTGAAAATGGTGACATGGAAAAGCACATAGCTAATATGATGAGCATTATCGATCAGTTAGTCACATTGGCTCTAAAAGTTTACAAGAAAGGGTCTGTTAAAAAGGCATTCGAGCACTGCAACTCGAAAAATGTGATGTCATTTCTGTAAGAAAATGGGACATATAAAGAAAGATTGTTTTCATTATGAGAAATCGAAAAGACAATCAAATACAGCCAATGTAGTTTCTACAGATAATGAAGAAACTGAAGAAAACACTCATGTTTGTTTTAACGTTAGTGATAAAGCTCAAGCTCATGAATGGTATATAGACTCCGGAGCAAGTAGTCATATGACAAACAATAAGGATTTTTTCAAGCATTTCAAGGATTCGCTGAGTGAAGTTGAATTAGCCGACTGTAGAAAAGTTCGTTCTTATGGTGTAGGAACTGGACAGTTAACTTGTATTCTGGATGACAATAAGAAAACAGAAATAACAGTGAAGGACACCCTTTATGTACCCGAGCTCGGTACAAGTTTACTTTCGGTCAAGAAATTAACACTTCTTGGATTCAAAGTCGAATTTGATAAGCAGCATTGTTTCATCAAATCAAATAATACAGTTGTTGCTCAAGGAACGCTGGTTGGTAATTTATATAAACTAAATCAGTACAATTCAGCAATGACTGTATGGGAAGGCTGTAATGACGGCTGCATTCATTTATGGCACAAAAGGTTTGGCCACCGTGATTCTACCATTATACGAGAAATTACAAATAAAAACATGGTGAATGGAATGAAAATCAAAAATTGTGGACGTTTATTGACATGTGAAACTTGCATTAAAGGTAAACTGTCAAGAAAATCATTCCCAAAGAAATCTTTGACAAAATCTACTAAAGTATTGGATTTGGTGCATACTGATGTTTGTGGTCCCATGCGTACTATAACTCCTGGAGGAAAGAAGTATATACTCACCTTCATAGACGATTATAGTAGATATTCCATTATTTATCTTCTCAGTCAGAAATCCGAAGTATCAGAGAAACTTCAAGATTACGTCAGAATGGTCGAAAATAAATTCGACAGAAAACCAAAAATCATCAGATCTGACAGAGGAGGCGAGTATATGAACACAGAAGTTAGGAATTTCCTGAAAAATGAAGGCATAGAAATGCAACTCACGGCGCCATATTCAAGTCAGCAGAATGGTGTAGCTGAACGAAAAAATAGATATTTAACAGAGATGGTCAGGTGCATGTTAATTGATGCTGATCTACCAAATACTTATTGGGGCGAAGCAACCATGACAGCAAATTTACTTGAAAATTTGGTTCTGACAAGGTCAACCAATAGGATCCCCTTTGAAGTATGGCACGGGAAGAAACCAAATGTAAATCACATCAAAACCTTTGGCAGTATTGTTTATGCACATATTCCTAAAGAAAAACGCCATAAATTAAGTGAAAAGGCAAAGAAATTCGTATTAGTTGGTTACGAAGCTGGTTCCAAAGCATATAGACTTCTTGACAGAACCACTGGAAAAATCACCATTAGCAGAGATGTACATATTTTGGAAGAAGCTCATAGCGGATTTCATCAAATGAACGAGTTTCAAAACACTAAAAATAGAAGTGATTGTGAATGTCAAAATGACAGCAGTGAAGTTGAAATATCATTTTGTCAAAAATCTACAACTTCTGATGGAAATATTCATGTAAACGCCGAATTTTCAACAGAAAATATTGAAGAATACTCTGCAGAAATGATGAAGAGACTGGTATCCAGAAAGTTGAAGAAAGTGTAACCTCGAAAGAAAGTAATGCGGAAATCCAAGATGAAGTTCACGGTTTGAGAAGATCACAAAGAATAAATAAAGGTGTTCCAGCCAAGAAATATTCTGAAGAATTTTCAGTGGAAAACATTCAAACCGAGCCAAAGTGTAGAAATGAAGCTCTACAGAGGAGAGATGCGAACAAATGGATCGAGGCTATGGACGAAGAAATACGTTCCATGAAAGATAATAATACTTGGACATTGACTGAATTACCACCAGATAAAACGGCAATTGGAAGCAAATGGATTTTTAAATTAAAAACCGATAATCAAGGCAATATATCCAGATATAAAGCAAGGATTGTTGCTCAGGGTTTTTCTCAAAAATATGGTCTTGATTATGACGAAGTTTTTGCTCCAGTTGTCAAACAAACAACATTCCGTCTTCTCTTAACCATTGCTGGGAGGAAGAAAATGCACGTTCATCATTATGACTTCAAAACGGCTTTCCTAAATGCGGATTTGAATGAAGTAATATACCTGAAACAACCCCAAGGCTATATTGAAGAAGAACAAGAACATTTGGTCTGCAAATTGAATAAAACTATATATGGATTAAAACAATCAGCTCGAATATGGAATTCAACAATAAACAAAGTTCTCATTGATATCGGTTTTAGAAGGGGTGATTATGATCAATGTCTCTACACTAAAAAAGAGGAAGATAATTTCATATACATACTGATATATGTGGATGATATTCTAATAGCTTGTGAAAACATCACCATTATCGAGAAAACAGCCAAATTGATACAAAAAACTTTCAAAATGACAAGTTTGGGAAACATTGAAAATTATCTTGGAATACAAGTAAGAAGAAATAGTGATGGAATTTATTATATTCATCAACAGAAATATATTTCAAAACTATTAAAAAATTTCAATATGGAATCTGCCAAACCAGCTAGCATTCCTTTGGATACAGGATACTACAAAAATAGATTTTCCACTGATGAAAAATTTCATAATGAAGATGTTTATAGAAGCGCAATAGGAGCACTATTGTATCTTTCTGTGAATACGAGGCCAGATATATGTATCGCTACGTCAATTCTTGGAAGAAATGTTAGTAATCCTCATAAATATGACTGGACAGAAGTAAAACGGATCATGAAATATCTTAAAGGAACTCTGAATATAGAAATTGAGTTGGGAAATCTTTCAGAAGGAAATAATATTTTATACGGTTTTTGCGACGCTGACTGGGCTGGAGATAAAACTGACAGAAAGTCAAATAGTGGATATTTATTCAAATACATGGGAGCGATGTTCGATTGGCGATGTAAAAAGCAAACTTGTGTGGCACTTTCATCTACCGAGGCAGAATTCATCTCCCTGTCAGAAGCTTGTCAACAGACCATATATTTAACAGGACTTTTTCAAGATTTTCAAATCGAGATCTCAGAGACGATTATTTTCGAAGACAATCAATCATGTCTTAAAATGATTGACAGTGGCAAAATGAGTGACAGGACAAAACATATAGAAACGAAATACAATTTTATCAAAGATCTGAAGCAGAAAAACAAAATTAATTTTCAGTATTGTCCGACCAGTTCGATGTTGGCTGATTTTCTGACAAAACCACTTGGGTCTGAAAAGTTGTCAACATTAAGAAGTTTGATTGGATTGAAGACAGAAAATTCATTATTGTTGAGAAGGAGTGTTGGAGATTAACAACAAAAATGAATTTGAACCACATTATATTTATATGTTTTTGATTCGATGTTTCTATGGTAGTGTGTTGTTATATATTGTCAAGTTCAGTTGTTATATTTTTACCAGAAATAAAAATTATAAAAAGTCTCCATAAAGTTCTTATCATAAATATAAAGTATCTTCAAACAGCCTACTCTTCAAAAAGGATCCCGAATTGAGCATTGATTTCATTTTGTTGATTTTATTTTTTATTAAACAACATACCCTCATTTATGACTTGTTACTTGTGGATTTTATAACGAAATGAAAAGCGACATAATTGCTATCTAGCGAACAGAACTCACGCTACCGCTTGTGACGTTTTTTCAGCTAAATTTGGTGAGTTCTCTCAATCGTCAAAATATGGTGGTTTTGAGTTGTGTCGGTTTTCTTCCGGACACACGAACCATGAAAATGAAATCAGCTGATGATCAACCATCGGAATTCCACTGTAACATTACTTTCTATTAGAATTTCAGAAAGATCACATATTAAAAAAAAATAATACTCAGAAATTTCTCCGAGTTTAAAGTATAAATTTTAATACTTTTGTTAAACTATGACTTCAATCTGTAATTTAGACTATATATACTCGAAATTGATAAAATTTTAATTTTTAGTACTTTTGCACCTTCGTAGATAAACTATACCCACTGCAGTACAGGCAAATTCCCGAAATGTGTTTTCATAATTGCATATATCCGCTTATGACGTTCATATGGACGGCGGTTACTTGGGCGCTAAATAATCAGGTTTTGATTAAAGGTGGAAACTGGTCGTCAGTTTTCGAGACGGCAATAAACCTCTGAATTGATTTTTTACTTCTTGATGTTAAATGCATCATAGAAGTAACTTGACTTGAAATTTCCAAACTTTCAAATTTCATTTTCTGTTAACTTGTTCTATATTCATTTGTATTTTACTCTACTATTATTTCATTTCAGTTTTTTTTTTAAGCTCAATATAATTTGTTCTTTAAGCTACTCATCTTCAATTCTTCTTTTCTTTAGTTCTTCAAGATATGTCAAATCATTTAAGTAGTAGAATATAGCCGGTTCTGGGCCTTCCCCCACCACTATGACGTATTATTCGCTTTTTGTTGTCTAGTAACAAGAACTCAATTTTCAATAATGTCAAATCACAAAACATCGAGATGAAATAATGTATTTTGGAACAAATTGATTGATTTTCTGGGATTCTTATGGAGAATCATTCTTACTGTATTTTTTTGTGCATGTTTAGTTTTAGGTGATGAAATAACTCTCAATCGATAAACCCTTAATGAAGAAGTTTTCCTTATGATGTATACTTTGGGCATGACACTGTACAGCTACAAGTTGAAGGTGGAAAATCATATGAAAATAACCAAAATACTCATTCATCTAATGGTTTGAAAAATCAATAATCTTCTTGAAATATAACTTCAATATGTCAGTAAGTAACAATCCTGAGTGAATGTGATATCAAAACAAATTAAACTGAATGTCATTTACCAACCCAGGTACATTGATCAAAAGTTACTATCGGATTACATCCAAGCAGGTAAACAAATTAGGTGTAAACCAGGTAACTCATATCTCTAGTCGTCAGTCGTCTTGAAATATTGGTAACCTATATATAAAGATATAGACAAAGATAGTGATAGTTTACGTATTTTAATTGTACGGTGTCCTATGAGCGTGTAATTTTAGAGCCCAAGAGAAAAGGACGTATAGTTTCGCGTATTGAAGAAAAATTTCTGAAGATTGTTAAGATTTTACTATAGAATGAAGAACAAAATCGAAATGAGTCCTGACGGCATCATAAAATCAACCGAAAATCCCCGAAGAGGTGGCCGAACTCGTGGTAGTGGAGGAGGAGATAATCAACGCCGAGGAAATTTCAGAAACTCCGGTCGATCTGGTTCGTCAGGAAGTGCTCCAAACGGCCGAGGACGTATTTCTCGAAAAAACAATCTGGTGAATAAAATTAAAACCTTGATTAATGAATTTGTTCGCGATGGATACGGACCCCGTAAAGTGGCAGCGGCTAGAGCAGCTGTTCAAGCTACGATGGAACCAACGAAGCTTGCGATTTCTAATTTAGACTTTGGGCTATCTGACTCTGATATTCAGGAACTTTTCGCTGAGTTTGGGCCCCTCAGAAGAGCTGCTGTTCATTACGACAGATCAGGCAGACCACTGGGAACTGCTAATGTAATTTTTGAGAAGAGAAAAGATGCAATCAGAGCAATGAAACGGTATAATGGAGTTTCCCTGAATGGACGGTCTATGAACATTCAACTGAGTATGCCAGAAGTTCCTATCCCTATGAGAAGACCTGTAGGTGAAAGGGAGTTTCCAAGAAGAGAGAAATTCTGCCCAAGTAGAGGTGCGCAGAACGCGAGAAATCAGAGGAAGCCACCTACGGCTGAAGAACTAGATGCAGAGCTAGAGGCCTACTCTTCAAAAAGGATCCCGAATTGAGCATTGATTTCATTTTGTTGATTTTATTTTTTATTAAACAACATACCCTCATTTATGACTTGTTACTTGTGGATTTTATAACGAAATGAAAAGCGACATAATTGCTATCTAACGAACAGAACTCACGCTACCGCTTGTGACGTTTTTTCAGCTAAATTTGGTGAGTTATCTCAATCGTCAAAATATGGTGGTTTTGAGTTGTGTCGGTTTTCTTCCGGACACACGAACCATGAAAATGAAATCAGCTGATGATCAACCATCGGAATTCCACTGTAACATTACTTTCTATTAGAATTTTAGAAAGATCACATATTAAAAAAAAATAATACTCAGAAATTTCTCCGAGTTTAAAGTATAAATTTTAATACTTTTGTTAAACTATGACTTCAATCTATAATTTAGACTATATATACTCAAAATTTGATAAAATTTTAATTTTTAGTACTTTTGCACCTTCGTAGATAAACTATACCCACTGCAGTACAGGCAAATTCCCGAAATGTGTTTTCATAATTGCATATATCCGCTTATGACGTTCATATGGACGGCGGTTACTTGGGCGCTAAATAATCAGGTTTTGATTAAAGGTGGAAACTGGTCGTCAGTTTTCGAGACGGCAATAAACCTCTGAATTGATTTTTTACTTCTTGATGTTAAATGCATCATAGAAGTAACTCGACTTGAAATTTCCAAACTTTCAAATTTCATTTTCATAAATATAAAGTATCTTCAAACAGGTTATGGACCCAGGCACGTTTCAATAAAACTGGCATATATAAGTAAAACTGTTGTTGATATGGATGTGACAAAATTCAACATAGTCAGGCTGAATAGCAATAATTATCAAATATGGAAATACAAGGTTGAAATGCTTCTACTGAAAGAAGAACTATGGAGAATAGTCAATCAAAACCCACCTGAACAAAAGAACAGTGATTGGGATGCAAAAGATGGTAAAGCGAGAGCTACAATTGGTTTACTAATCGAAGATTCACAAGTGATACATGTTAAGAATTGTAAAACAGCCAAAGAAGCTTGGGAGAATTTAAGAAAACAATATGAAAAACCAACTCTCACCAATAAAGTTTTTCTGCTGAAGCGGTTATGTAAAACAACATTACCTGAAAATGGTGACATGGAAAAGCACATAGCTAATATGATGAGCATTATCGATCAGTTAGTCACATTGGCTCTAAAAGTTTACAAGAAAGGGTCTGTTAAAAAGGCATTCGAGCACTGCAACTCGAAAAATGTGATGTCATTTCTGTAAGAAAATGGGACATATAAAGAAAGATTGTTTTCATTATGAGAAATCGAAAAGACAATCAAATACAGCCAATGTAGTTTCTACAGATAATGAAGAAACTGAAGAAAACACTCATGTTTGTTTTAACGTTAGTGATAAAGCTCAAGCTCATGAATGGTATATAGACTCCGGAGCAAGTAGTCATATGACAAACAATAAGGATTTTTTCAAGCATTTCAAGGATTCGCTGAGTGAAGTTGAATTAGCCGACTGTAGAAAAGTTCGTTCTTATGGTGTAGGAACTGGACAGTTAACTTGTATTCTGGATGACAATAAGAAAACAGAAATAACAGTGAAGGACACCCTTTATGTACCCGAGCTCGGTACAAGTTTACTTTCGGTCAAGAAATTAACACTTCTTGGATTCAAAGTCGAATTTGATAAGCAGCATTGTTTCATCAAATCAAATAATACAGTTGTTGCTCAAGGAACGCTGGTTGGTAATTTATATAAACTAAATCAGTACAATTCAGCAATGACTGTATGGGAAGGCTGTAATGACGGCTGCATTCATTTATGGCACAAAAGGTTTGGCCACCGTGATTCTACCATTATACGAGAAATTACAAATAAAAACATGGTGAATGGAATGAAAATCAAAAATTGTGGACGTTTATTGACATGTGAAACTTGCATTAAAGGTAAACTGTCAAGAAAATCATTCCCAAAGAAATCTTTGACAAAATCTACTAAAGTATTGGATTTGGTGCATACTGATGTTTGTGGTCCCATGCGTACTATAACTCCTGGAGGAAAGAAGTATATACTCACCTTCATAGACGATTATAGTAGATATTCCATTATTTATCTTCTCAGTCAGAAATCCGAAGTATCAGAGAAACTTCAAGATTACGTCAGAATGGTCGAAAATAAATTCGACAGAAAACCAAAAATCATCAGATCTGACAGAGGAGGCGAGTATATGAACACAGAAGTTAGGAATTTCCTGAAAAATGAAGGCATAGAAATGCAACTCACGGCGCCATATTCAAGTCAGCAGAATGGTGTAGCTGAACGAAAAAATAGATATTTAACAGAGATGGTCAGGTGCATGTTAATTGATGCTGATCTACCAAATACTTATTGGGGCGAAGCAACCATGACAGCAAATTTACTTGAAAATTTGGTTCTGACAAGGTCAACCAATAGGATCCCTTTGAAGTATGGCACGGGAAGAAACCAAATGTAAATCACATCAAAACCTTTGGCAGTATTGTTTATGCACATATTCCTAAAGAAAAACGCCATAAATTAAGTGAAAAGGCAAAGAAATTCGTATTAGTTGGTTACGAAGCTGGTTCCAAAGCATATAGACTTCTTGACAGAACCACTGGAAAAATCACCATTAGCAGAGATGTACATATTTTGGAAGAAGCTCATAGCGGATTTCATCAAATGAACGAGTTTCAAAACACTAAAAATAGAAGTGATTGTGAATGTCAAAATGACAGCAGTGAAGTTGAAATATCATTTTGTCAAAAATCTACAACTTCTGATGGAAATATTCATGTAAACGCCGAATTTTCAACAGAAAATATTGAAGAATACTCTGCAGAAATGATGAAGAGACTGGTATCCAGAAAGTTGAAGAAAGTGTAACCTCGAAAGAAAGTAATGCGGAAATCCAAGATGAAGTTCACGGTTTGAGAAGATCACAAAGAATAAATAAAGGTGTTCCAGCCAAGAAATATTCTGAAGAATTTTCAGTGGAAAACATTCAAACCGAGCCAAAGTGTAGAAATGAAGCTCTACAGAGGAGAGATGCGAACAAATGGATCGAGGCTATGGACGAAGAAATACGTTCCATGAAAGATAATAATACTTGGACATTGACTGAATTACCACCAGATAAAACGGCAATTGGAAGCAAATGGATTTTTAAATTAAAAACCGATAATCAAGGCAATATATCCAGATATAAAGCAAGGATTGTTGCTCAGGGTTTTTCTCAAAAATATGGTCTTGATTATGACGAAGTTTTTGCTCCAGTTGTCAAACAAACAACATTCCGTCTTCTCTTAACCATTGCTGGGAGGAAGAAAATGCACGTTCATCATTATGACTTCAAAACGGCTTTCCTAAATGCGGATTTGAATGAAGTAATATACCTGAAACAACCCCAAGGCTATATTGAAGAAGAACAAGAACATTTGGTCTGCAAATTGAATAAAACTATATATGGATTAAAACAATCAGCTCGAATATGGAATTCAACAATAAACAAAGTTCTCATTGATATCGGTTTTAGAAGGGGTGATTATGATCAATGTCTCTACACTAAAAAAGAGGAAGATAATTTCATATACATACTGATATATGTGGATGATATTCTAATAGCTTGTGAAAACATCACCATTATCGAGAAAACAGCCAAATTGATACAAAAAACTTTCAAAATGACAAGTTTGGGAAACATTGAAAATTATCTTGGAATACAAGTAAGAAGAAATAGTGATGGAATTTATTATATTCATCAACAGAAATATATTTCAAAACTATTAAAAAATTTCAATATGGAATCTGCCAAACCAGCTAGCATTCCTTTGGATACAGGATACTACAAAAATAGATTTTCCACTGATGAAAAATTTCATAATGAAGATGTTTATAGAAGCGCAATAGGAGCACTATTGTATCTTTCTGTGAATACGAGGCCAGATATATGTATCGCTACGTCAATTCTTGGAAGAAATGTTAGTAATCCTCATAAATATGACTGGACAGAAGTAAAACGGATCATGAAATATCTTAAAGGAACTCTGAATATAGAAATTGAGTTGGGAAATCTTTCAGAAGGAAATAATATTTTATACGGTTTTTGCGACGCTGACTGGGCTGGAGATAAAACTGACAGAAAGTCAAATAGTGGATATTTATTCAAATACATGGGAGCGATGTTCGATTGGCGATGTAAAAAGCAAACTTGTGTGGCACTTTCATCTACCGAGGCAGAATTCATCTCCCTGTCAGAAGCTTGTCAACAGACCATATATTTAACAGGACTTTTTCAAGATTTTCAAATCGAGATCTCAGAGACGATTATTTTCGAAGACAATCAATCATGTCTTAAAATGATTGACAGTGGCAAAATGAGTGACAGGACAAAACATATAGAAACGAAATACAATTTTATCAAAGATCTGAAGCAGAAAAACAAAATTAATTTTCAGTATTGTCCGACCAGTTCGATGTTGGCTGATTTTCTGACAAAACCACTTGGGTCTGAAAAGTTGTCAACATTAAGAAGTTTGATTGGATTGAAGACAGAAAATTCATTATTGTTGAGAAGGAGTGTTGGAGATTAACAACAAAAATGAATTTGAACCACATTATATTTATATGTTTTTGATTCGATGTTTCTATGGTAGTGTGTTGTTATATATTGTCAAGTTCAGTTGTTATATTTTTACCAGAAATAAAAATTATAAAAAGTCTCCATAAAGTTCTTATCATAAATATAAAGTATCTTCAAACAGCCTACTCTTCAAAAAGGATCCCGAATTGAGCATTGATTTCATTTTGTTGATTTTATTTTTTATTAAACAACATACCCTCATTTATGACTTGTTACTTGTGGATTTTATAACGAAATGAAAAGCGACATAATTGCTATCTAGCGAACAGAACTCACGCTACCGCTTGTGACGTTTTTTCAGCTAAATTTGGTGAGTTCTCTCAATCGTCAAAATATGGTGGTTTTGAGTTGTGTCGGTTTTCTTCCGGACACACGAACCATGAAAATGAAATCAGCTGATGATCAACCATCGGAATTCCACTGTAACATTACTTTCTATTAGAATTTCAGAAAGATCACATATTAAAAAAAAATAATACTCAGAAATTTCTCCGAGTTTAAAGTATAAATTTTAATACTTTTGTTAAACTATGACTTCAATCTGTAATTTAGACTATATATACTCGAAATTGATAAAATTTTAATTTTTAGTACTTTTGCACCTTCGTAGATAAACTATACCCACTGCAGTACAGGCAAATTCCCGAAATGTGTTTTCATAATTGCATATATCCGCTTATGACGTTCATATGGACGGCGGTTACTTGGGCGCTAAATAATCAGGTTTTGATTAAAGGTGGAAACTGGTCGTCAGTTTTCGAGACGGCAATAAACCTCTGAATTGATTTTTTACTTCTTGATGTTAAATGCATCATAGAAGTAACTTGACTTGAAATTTCCAAACTTTCAAATTTCATTTTCTGTTAACTTGTTCTATATTCATTTGTATTTTACTCTACTATTATTTCATTTCAGTTTTTTTTTTAAGCTCAATATAATTTGTTCTTTAAGCTACTCATCTTCAATTCTTCTTTTCTTTAGTTCTTCAAGATATGTCAAATCATTTAAGTAGTAGAATATAGCCGGTTCTGGGCCTTCCCCCACCACTATGACGTATTATTCGCTTTTTGTTGTCTAGTAACAAGAACTCAATTTTCAATAATGTCAAATCACAAAACATCGAGATGAAATAATGTATTTTGGAACAAATTGATTGATTTTCTGGGATTCTTATGGAGAATCATTCTTACTGTATTTTTTTGTGCATGTTTAGTTTTAGGTGATGAAATAACTCTCAATCGATAAACCCTTAATGAAGAAGTTTTCCTTATGATGTATACTTTGGGCATGACACTGTACAGCTACAAGTTGAAGGTGGAAAATCATATGAAAATAACCAAAATACTCATTCATCTAATGGTTTGAAAAATCAATAATCTTCTTGAAATATAACTTCAATATGTCAGTAAGTAACAATCCTGAGTGAATGTGATATCAAAACAAATTAAACTGAATGTCATTTACCAACCCAGGTACATTGATCAAAAGTTACTATCGGATTACATCCAAGCAGGTAAACAAATTAGGTGTAAACCAGGTAACTCATATCTCTAGTCGTCAGTCGTCTTGAAATATTGGTAACCTATATATAAAGATATAGACAAAGATAGTGATAGTTTACGTATTTTAATTGTACGGTGTCCTATGAGCGTGTAATTTTAGAGCCCAAGAGAAAAGGACGTATAGTTTCGCGTATTGAAGAAAAATTTCTGAAGATTGTTAAGATTTTACTATAGAATGAAGAACAAAATCGAAATGAGTCCTGACGGCATCATAAAATCAACCGAAAATCCCCGAAGAGGTGGCCGAACTCGTGGTAGTGGAGGAGGAGATAATCAACGCCGAGGAAATTTCAGAAACTCCGGTCGATCTGGTTCGTCAGGAAGTGCTCCAAACGGCCGAGGACGTATTTCTCGAAAAAACAATCTGGTGAATAAAATTAAAACCTTGATTAATGAATTTGTTCGCGATGGATACGGACCCCGTAAAGTGGCAGCGGCTAGAGCAGCTGTTCAAGCTACGATGGAACCAACGAAGCTTGCGATTTCTAATTTAGACTTTGGGCTATCTGACTCTGATATTCAGGAACTTTTCGCTGAGTTTGGGCCCCTCAGAAGAGCTGCTGTTCATTACGACAGATCAGGCAGACCACTGGGAACTGCTAATGTAATTTTTGAGAAGAGAAAAGATGCAATCAGAGCAATGAAACGGTATAATGGAGTTTCCCTGAATGGACGGTCTATGAACATTCAACTGAGTATGCCAGAAGTTCCTATCCCTATGAGAAGACCTGTAGGTGAAAGGGAGTTTCCAAGAAGAGAGAAATTCTGCCCAAGTAGAGGTGCGCAGAACGCGAGAAATCAGAGGAAGCCACCTACGGCTGAAGAACTAGATGCAGAGCTAGAGGCCTACTCTTCAAAAAGGATCCCGAATTGAGCATTGATTTCATTTTGTTGATTTTATTTTTTATTAAACAACATACCCTCATTTATGACTTGTTACTTGTGGATTTTATAACGAAATGAAAAGCGACATAATTGCTATCTAACGAACAGAACTCACGCTACCGCTTGTGACGTTTTTTCAGCTAAATTTGGTGAGTTATCTCAATCGTCAAAATATGGTGGTTTTGAGTTGTGTCGGTTTTCTTCCGGACACACGAACCATGAAAATGAAATCAGCTGATGATCAACCATCGGAATTCCACTGTAACATTACTTTCTATTAGAATTTTAGAAAGATCACATATTAAAAAAAAATAATACTCAGAAATTTCTCCGAGTTTAAAGTATAAATTTTAATACTTTTGTTAAACTATGACTTCAATCTATAATTTAGACTATATATACTCAAAATTTGATAAAATTTTAATTTTTAGTACTTTTGCACCTTCGTAGATAAACTATACCCACTGCAGTACAGGCAAATTCCCGAAATGTGTTTTCATAATTGCATATATCCGCTTATGACGTTCATATGGACGGCGGTTACTTGGGCGCTAAATAATCAGGTTTTGATTAAAGGTGGAAACTGGTCGTCAGTTTTCGAGACGGCAATAAACCTCTGAATTGATTTTTTACTTCTTGATGTTAAATGCATCATAGAAGTAACTCGACTTGAAATTTCCAAACTTTCAAATTTCATTTTCATAAATATAAAGTATCTTCAAACAGGTTATGGACCCAGGCACGTTTCAATAAAACTGGCATATATAAGTAAAACTGTTGTTGATATGGATGTGACAAAATTCAACATAGTCAGGCTGAATAGCAATAATTATCAAATATGGAAATACAAGGTTGAAATGCTTCTACTGAAAGAAGAACTATGGAGAATAGTCAATCAAAACCCACCTGAACAAAAGAACAGTGATTGGGATGCAAAAGATGGTAAAGCGAGAGCTACAATTGGTTTACTAATCGAAGATTCACAAGTGATACATGTTAAGAATTGTAAAACAGCCAAAGAAGCTTGGGAGAATTTAAGAAAACAATATGAAAAACCAACTCTCACCAATAAAGTTTTTCTGCTGAAGCGGTTATGTAAAACAACATTACCTGAAAATGGTGACATGGAAAAGCACATAGCTAATATGATGAGCATTATCGATCAGTTAGTCACATTGGCTCTAAAAGTTTACAAGAAAGGGTCTGTTAAAAAGGCATTCGAGCACTGCAACTCGAAAAATGTGATGTCATTTCTGTAAGAAAATGGGACATATAAAGAAAGATTGTTTTCATTATGAGAAATCGAAAAGACAATCAAATACAGCCAATGTAGTTTCTACAGATAATGAAGAAACTGAAGAAAACACTCATGTTTGTTTTAACGTTAGTGATAAAGCTCAAGCTCATGAATGGTATATAGACTCCGGAGCAAGTAGTCATATGACAAACAATAAGGATTTTTTCAAGCATTTCAAGGATTCGCTGAGTGAAGTTGAATTAGCCGACTGTAGAAAAGTTCGTTCTTATGGTGTAGGAACTGGACAGTTAACTTGTATTCTGGATGACAATAAGAAAACAGAAATAACAGTGAAGGACACCCTTTATGTACCCGAGCTCGGTACAAGTTTACTTTCGGTCAAGAAATTAACACTTCTTGGATTCAAAGTCGAATTTGATAAGCAGCATTGTTTCATCAAATCAAATAATACAGTTGTTGCTCAAGGAACGCTGGTTGGTAATTTATATAAACTAAATCAGTACAATTCAGCAATGACTGTATGGGAAGGCTGTAATGACGGCTGCATTCATTTATGGCACAAAAGGTTTGGCCACCGTGATTCTACCATTATACGAGAAATTACAAATAAAAACATGGTGAATGGAATGAAAATCAAAAATTGTGGACGTTTATTGACATGTGAAACTTGCATTAAAGGTAAACTGTCAAGAAAATCATTCCCAAAGAAATCTTTGACAAAATCTACTAAAGTATTGGATTTGGTGCATACTGATGTTTGTGGTCCCATGCGTACTATAACTCCTGGAGGAAAGAAGTATATACTCACCTTCATAGACGATTATAGTAGATATTCCATTATTTATCTTCTCAGTCAGAAATCCGAAGTATCAGAGAAACTTCAAGATTACGTCAGAATGGTCGAAAATAAATTCGACAGAAAACCAAAAATCATCAGATCTGACAGAGGAGGCGAGTATATGAACACAGAAGTTAGGAATTTCCTGAAAAATGAAGGCATAGAAATGCAACTCACGGCGCCATATTCAAGTCAGCAGAATGGTGTAGCTGAACGAAAAAATAGATATTTAACAGAGATGGTCAGGTGCATGTTAATTGATGCTGATCTACCAAATACTTATTGGGGCGAAGCAACCATGACAGCAAATTTACTTGAAAATTTGGTTCTGACAAGGTCAACCAATAGGATCCCCTTTGAAGTATGGCACGGGAAGAAACCAAATGTAAATCACATCAAAACCTTTGGCAGTATTGTTTATGCACATATTCCTAAAGAAAAACGCCATAAATTAAGTGAAAAGGCAAAGAAATTCGTATTAGTTGGTTACGAAGCTGGTTCCAAAGCATATAGACTTCTTGACAGAACCACTGGAAAAATCACCATTAGCAGAGATGTACATATTTTGGAAGAAGCTCATAGCGGATTTCATCAAATGAACGAGTTTCAAAACACTAAAAATAGAAGTGATTGTGAATGTCAAAATGACAGCAGTGAAGTTGAAATATCATTTTGTCAAAAATCTACAACTTCTGATGGAAATATTCATGTAAACGCCGAATTTTCAACAGAAAATATTGAAGAATACTCTGCAGAAATGATGAAGAGACTGGTATCCAGAAAGTTGAAGAAAGTGTAACCTCGAAAGAAAGTAATGCGGAAATCCAAGATGAAGTTCACGGTTTGAGAAGATCACAAAGAATAAATAAAGGTGTTCCAGCCAAGAAATATTCTGAAGAATTTTCAGTGGAAAACATTCAAACCGAGCCAAAGTGTAGAAATGAAGCTCTACAGAGGAGAGATGCGAACAAATGGATCGAGGCTATGGACGAAGAAATACGTTCCATGAAAGATAATAATACTTGGACATTGACTGAATTACCACCAGATAAAACGGCAATTGGAAGCAAATGGATTTTTAAATTAAAAACCGATAATCAAGGCAATATATCCAGATATAAAGCAAGGATTGTTGCTCAGGGTTTTTCTCAAAAATATGGTCTTGATTATGACGAAGTTTTTGCTCCAGTTGTCAAACAAACAACATTCCGTCTTCTCTTAACCATTGCTGGGAGGAAGAAAATGCACGTTCATCATTATGACTTCAAAACGGCTTTCCTAAATGCGGATTTGAATGAAGTAATATACCTGAAACAACCCCAAGGCTATATTGAAGAAGAACAAGAACATTTGGTCTGCAAATTGAATAAAACTATATATGGATTAAAACAATCAGCTCGAATATGGAATTCAACAATAAACAAAGTTCTCATTGATATCGGTTTTAGAAGGGGTGATTATGATCAATGTCTCTACACTAAAAAAGAGGAAGATAATTTCATATACATACTGATATATGTGGATGATATTCTAATAGCTTGTGAAAACATCACCATTATCGAGAAAACAGCCAAATTGATACAAAAAACTTTCAAAATGACAAGTTTGGGAAACATTGAAAATTATCTTGGAATACAAGTAAGAAGAAATAGTGATGGAATTTATTATATTCATCAACAGAAATATATTTCAAAACTATTAAAAAATTTCAATATGGAATCTGCCAAACCAGCTAGCATTCCTTTGGATACAGGATACTACAAAAATAGATTTTCCACTGATGAAAAATTTCATAATGAAGATGTTTATAGAAGCGCAATAGGAGCACTATTGTATCTTTCTGTGAATACGAGGCCAGATATATGTATCGCTACGTCAATTCTTGGAAGAAATGTTAGTAATCCTCATAAATATGACTGGACAGAAGTAAAACGGATCATGAAATATCTTAAAGGAACTCTGAATATAGAAATTGAGTTGGGAAATCTTTCAGAAGGAAATAATATTTTATACGGTTTTTGCGACGCTGACTGGGCTGGAGATAAAACTGACAGAAAGTCAAATAGTGGATATTTATTCAAATACATGGGAGCGATGTTCGATTGGCGATGTAAAAAGCAAACTTGTGTGGCACTTTCATCTACCGAGGCAGAATTCATCTCCCTGTCAGAAGCTTGTCAACAGACCATATATTTAACAGGACTTTTTCAAGATTTTCAAATCGAGATCTCAGAGACGATTATTTTCGAAGACAATCAATCATGTCTTAAAATGATTGACAGTGGCAAAATGAGTGACAGGACAAAACATATAGAAACGAAATACAATTTTATCAAAGATCTGAAGCAGAAAAACAAAATTAATTTTCAGTATTGTCCGACCAGTTCGATGTTGGCTGATTTTCTGACAAAACCACTTGGGTCTGAAAAGTTGTCAACATTAAGAAGTTTGATTGGATTGAAGACAGAAAATTCATTATTGTTGAGAAGGAGTGTTGGAGATTAACAACAAAAATGAATTTGAACCACATTATATTTATATGTTTTTGATTCGATGTTTCTATGGTAGTGTGTTGTTATATATTGTCAAGTTCAGTTGTTATATTTTTACCAGAAATAAAAATTATAAAAAGTCTCCATAAAGTTCTTATCATAAATATAAAGTATCTTCAAACAGCCTACTCTTCAAAAAGGATCCCGAATTGAGCATTGATTTCATTTTGTTGATTTTATTTTTTATTAAACAACATACCCTCATTTATGACTTGTTACTTGTGGATTTTATAACGAAATGAAAAGCGACATAATTGCTATCTAGCGAACAGAACTCACGCTACCGCTTGTGACGTTTTTTCAGCTAAATTTGGTGAGTTCTCTCAATCGTCAAAATATGGTGGTTTTGAGTTGTGTCGGTTTTCTTCCGGACACACGAACCATGAAAATGAAATCAGCTGATGATCAACCATCGGAATTCCACTGTAACATTACTTTCTATTAGAATTTCAGAAAGATCACATATTAAAAAAAAATAATACTCAGAAATTTCTCCGAGTTTAAAGTATAAATTTTAATACTTTTGTTAAACTATGACTTCAATCTGTAATTTAGACTATATATACTCGAAATTGATAAAATTTTAATTTTTAGTACTTTTGCACCTTCGTAGATAAACTATACCCACTGCAGTACAGGCAAATTCCCGAAATGTGTTTTCATAATTGCATATATCCGCTTATGACGTTCATATGGACGGCGGTTACTTGGGCGCTAAATAATCAGGTTTTGATTAAAGGTGGAAACTGGTCGTCAGTTTTCGAGACGGCAATAAACCTCTGAATTGATTTTTTACTTCTTGATGTTAAATGCATCATAGAAGTAACTTGACTTGAAATTTCCAAACTTTCAAATTTCATTTTCTGTTAACTTGTTCTATATTCATTTGTATTTTACTCTACTATTATTTCATTTCAGTTTTTTTTTTAAGCTCAATATAATTTGTTCTTTAAGCTACTCATCTTCAATTCTTCTTTTCTTTAGTTCTTCAAGATATGTCAAATCATTTAAGTAGTAGAATATAGCCGGTTCTGGGCCTTCCCCCACCACTATGACGTATTATTCGCTTTTTGTTGTCTAGTAACAAGAACTCAATTTTCAATAATGTCAAATCACAAAACATCGAGATGAAATAATGTATTTTGGAACAAATTAATTGATTTTCTGGGATTCTTTTGGAGAATCATTCTTACTGTATTTTTTTTGTGCATGTTTAGTTTTAGGTGATGAAATAACTTTTAATCGATAAACCCTTAATGAAGAAGTTTTCCTTATGATGTATACTTTGGGCATGACACTGTACAGCTACAAGTTGAAGGTGGAAAATCATATAATGTAATATCAAAACAAATTGAACTGAATGTCATTTACCAACCCAGGTACATGGATCAGAGGTTATTATCGGATTACATCCAAGCAGGTAATCAAATTAGGTGTAAACCAGGTAACTCATATCTCTAGTCGTCAGTCGTCTTGAAATATTGGTAACCTATATATAAAGATATAGACAAAGATAGTGATAAATTACGTATTTTATTTGTACGGTGTCCTATGAGCGTGTAATTTTAGAGCCCAAGAGAAAAGGACGTATAGTTTCGCTTATTGAAGGAAAATTTCTGAAGATTGTTAAGATTTTACTATAGAATGAAGAACAAAATCGAAATGAGTCCTGACGGCATCATAAAATCAACCGAAAATCCCCGAAGAGGTGGCCGAACTCGTGGTAGTGGAGGAGGAGATAATCAACGCCGAGGAAATTTCAGAAACTCCGGTCGATCTGGTTCGTCAGGAAGTGCTCCAAACGGCCGAGGACGTATTTCTCGAAAAAACAATCTGGTGAATAAAATTAAAACCTTGATTAATGAATTTGTTCGCGATGGATACGGACCTCGTAAAGTGGCAGCGGCTAGAGCAGCTGTTCAAGCTACGATGGAACCAACGAAGCTTGCGATTTCTAATTTAGACTTTGGGCTATCTGACTCTGATATTCAGGAACTTTTCGCTGAGTTTGGGCCCCTCAGAAGAGCTGCTGTTCATTACGACAGATCAGGCAGACCACTGGGAACTGCTAATGTGATTTTTGAGAAGAGAAGTGATGCAATCAGAGCAATGAAACGGTATAATGGAGTTTCCCTGAATGGACGGTCTATGAACATTCAACTGAGTATGCCAGAAGTCCCTATCCCTATGAGAAGACTTGTAGGTGAAAGGGAGTTTCCAAGAAGAGAGAAATTCTGCCCAAGTAGAGGTGCGCAGAACGCGAGAAATCAGAGGAAGCCACCTACGGCTGAAGAACTAGATGCAGAGCTAGAGGCCTACTCTTCAAAAAGGATCCCGAATTGAGCATTGATTTCATTTTGTTGATTTTATTTTTTATTAAACAACATACCCTCATTTATGACTTGTTACTTGTGGATTTTATAACGAAATGAAAAGCGACATAATTGCTATCTAGCGAACAGAACTCACTCTACCGCTTGTGACGTTTTTTCAGCTAAATTTGGTGAGTTATCTCAATCGTCAAAATATGGTGGTTTTGAGTTGTGTCGGTTTTCTTCCGGACACACGAACCATGAAGATGAAATCAACTGATGATCAACCATCGGAATTCCACTGTAACATTACTTTCTATTAGTATTTTTCTCTTCTGAACCGTTTTACTGAAACGGTTTTATACCAAGCCGTAGAAAGATCACATATTAAAAAAAAATAATTCTCAGAAAATTTTCCGAGTTTAAAGTATAAATTTTAATACTTTTGTTGAACTATGACTTCAATCTGTAATTTAGACTATATATACTCAAAATTTGATAAAATTTTGATTTTTGGTACTTTTGCACCTTCGTAGATAAACTATACCCACTGCAGTACAGGCAAATTCCCGAAATGTGTTTTCATAATTGCATATATCCGCTTATGACGTTCATATGGACGGCGGTTACTTGGGCGCTAAATAATCAGGTTTTGATTAAAGGTGGAAACTGGTCTTCAGTTTTCGAGACGGCAATAAACCTCTGAATTGATTTTTTACTTCTTGATGTTTAATGCATCATAGAAGTAACTTGACTTGAAATTTCCAGACTTTCAAATTTCATTTTCTGTTAACTTGTTCTATTTTCATTTGTATTTTACTTTACTATTATTTCATTTCAGTTTTTTTTTAAGCTCAATATAATTTGTTCTTTAAGCTACTCATCTTCAATTCTTCTTTTCTTTAGTTCTTCAAGATATGTCAAATCATTTAAGTAGTAGAATATAGCCGGTTCTGGGCCTTCCCCCACCACTATGACGTATTATTCGCTTATTCGTATAGTTTCGCGTATTGAAGAAAGTCTTCTGAAGATTGTTAAAATTCTACTATAGAATGAAGAACAAATTCGAAATGAGTCCTGACGGCATCATAATATCAACCGAAAATCCCCGAAGAGGTGGCCGAACTCGTGGTAGTGGAGGAGGAAATAATCAACGCCGAGGAAATTTCAGAAACTCCGGTCGATCTGGTTCGTCAGGAAGTGCTCCAAACGGCCGAGGACGTATTTCTCGAAAAAACAATCTGGTGAATAAAATTAAAACCTTGATTAATGAATTTGTTCGCGATGGATACGGACCCCGTAAAGTGGCAGCGGCTAGAGCAGCTGTTCAAGCTACGATGGAACCAACGAAGCTTGCGATTTCTAATTCAGAATTTGGGCTATCTGACTCTGATATTCAGGAACTTCTCGCTGAGTTTGGGCCCCTCAGAAGAGCTGCTGTTCATTTCGACAGATCAGGCAGACCACTGGGAACTGCTAATGTGATTTTTGAGAAGAGAAGTGATGCAATCAGAGCAATGAAACGGTATAATGGAGTTTCCCTGAATGGACGGTCTATGAACATTCAACTGAGTATGCCAGAAGTCCCTATCCCTATGAGAAGACCTGTAGGTGAAAGGGAGTTTCCAAGAAGAGAGAAATTCTGCCCAAGTAGAGGTGCGCAGAACGCGAGAAATCAGAGGAAGCCACCTACGGCTGAAGAACTAGATGCAGAGCTAGAAGCCTACTCTTCAAAAAGGATCCCGCATTGAGCATTGATTTCATTTTGTTGATTTTATTTTTTATTAAACAACATATCCTCATTTATGACTTGTTACTTGTGGATTTTATAACGAAATGAAAAGCGACATAATTGCTATCTAGCGAACAGAACTCACGCTACCGCTTGTGACGTTTTTTCAGCTAAATTTGGTGAGTTCTCTCAATCGTCAAAATATGGTGGTTTTGAGTTGTGTCGGTTTTCTTCCGGACACACGAACTATGAAAATGAAATCACCTGATGATCAACCATCGGAATTCCACTGTAATATTACTTTCTATTAGTATTTTTCTCCTCTGAACCGTTTTACTGAAACGGTTTTATACCAAGCCGTAGAAAGATCACATATTAAAAAAAAATAATATTCAGAATATTCCGAGTTTAAAGTATAAATTTTAATGCTTTTGTTAAACTATGACTTCAATCTGTAATTTAGACTATATATACTCAAAATTTGATAAAATTTTAATTTTTGGTCCTTTTGCACCTTCGTTGATAAACTATACCCACTGCAGTACAGGCAAATTCCCGAAAGGTGTTTTCATAATTGCACATATCCGCTTATGACGTTCATATTCGTATGGACGGCGGTTACTTGGGCGCTAAATAATCAGGTTTTAATTAAAGGTGAAAACTGGTCGTCAGTTTTCGAGATGGCAATAAACCTCTGAATTGATTTTTTACTTCTTGATGTTAAATGCAACATAGAAGTAACTTGGCTTGAAATTTCCAAACTTTCAAATTTCATTTTCTGTTAACTTGTTCTATTTTAATTTGTATTTCACTCTACTATTATTTCATTTCAGTTTTTTTCAAGCTCAATATAATTGGTCCTTTCAGCTACTCATCTTTAATTCTTCTTTTCTTTAGTTCTTCAGGATATGTCAAATCATTTAAGTAGTAGAATATAGCCGGTTCTGGGCCTTTCCATACCACTATGACGTATTATTCGCTTCTTTGTTGTCTAGTAACAAGAACTCAATATTCAATAATGTCAAATCAAAAAAACATCGAGCTGAAATAATGTATTTTGGAACAAATTAATTGATTTTCTGGGATTCTTTTGGAGAATCATTCTTACTGTATTTTTTTTGTGCATGTTTAGTTTTTGGTGATAAAATAACTTTTAATCGATAAACCCTTAATGAAGAAGTTTTCCATATGATGTATACTTTGGGCATGACACTGTACAGCTACAAGTTGAAGGTGGAAAATCATATGAAAATAACCAAAATACTCATTTATCTAATAGTTTGAAAAATCAATAATCTGCTTGAAATATAACTTCAATATGTCAGTAAGTAACAATCCTGAGTGAAAGTGATATCAAAACAAATTAAACTAAATGTCATTTACCAACCTAGGTACATGGGTCAAAAGTTATTATCGGATTACATCCATGCATGTTGATACACTATACCCACTGCAGTACAGGCAAATTTCCGAAAGGTGTTTTTTTAATTGCGTATATCCGGTTATGACATTCATACTCGTATGGACGGCGGTTACTTGGGCGCCAAATAATCAGAATTTTATCAAAAGTGAAAACTGGTCGTCAGATTTTCGAGACGGCAATGTACCTCTGGATTGATTTTTGAGTTCTCAATGTTGAATGCATCATATTGTTACAACTTCGGTTTGGGGGTGACTCAGGGGTAGCCTTATGAGGGAAACACCAGAATACTTAGATACTAGGTTTATTGCCTAAGAGTTGTACAAGGGGGTCCTTCCTCAATCGGGGTTTTCTAACAACTGCCTTATTATAATACATCATCATCAGATATAAAACATGTTGACATCATCAAAACTATCAAGTCGAGGAATCGGCTACCGCGGTCTTCTCTCGCTCCGTACGCCTCGTGTTGGTCAAAGTGACATTATGTTGCATCGTAGCATTGGTGCTAAATTCAGGTTAGAGTCCTTGATCGCCATAGGTCATCATCTTGACACACTCTCCCTTGCAACTGAGATATCGACCCCGATGTCCGGTTTAGATTGACGACTTGTATCCAGCGTCCGGAGTCTGTGGTTTCCTTGGTAACTGACCCTGTAACCCAAGAAAAATTACGATAGTACACAAAATCTTAGACTTAAAACTAGGTTTTCAGGCATCCATCTTACAATCTTATACTATTTATTATAAAAAATTTTCCTTGCGCAAGGGAAAAAAATCTATATCACTATTTCTTATCCTATTCTCTTATATCCAATACACTATCCTATACTTTCAGCACTACTTTTTTTTCTCTGCATTTCTATAACTTCCTCTTTTCCCCTTTCTAGCGATGACAATTCACGCGATTGTAAGTTCTGTTTCTTTGCTCTTAGTTTTGCCAAACAATAATACGCACTCCAACCAGTAGAGGCTACCAGGACTAACAAAACGAATATGCCACTAATATCATTTAATATTATGTTCCAATCTGTCGCTGATACTGTGGGAATCGTGCCAGATTCTAACAAGTAAGGATTTTTTATTATTATCACTATAATTAAAACAGTTGTAACCCAATTATTAGAGCTTACAATTTTCCATCCTACTGTGTGGAAGTAGTGGAAATCCATGAATAATAACTGACTTTTTTCAACACTAGGATATCTTTGTTTTTCGAAATGATGTACAAATTTTGGAATTTCCATAGTCCAATTCTCATTTAGACATTCTGAAAAGTTTTCAAAATTCAAATGAGTGTATGTAGTCATGAAGTCTAATTTAAATAAATCGAATTTGGACCACATAGCAGGTAAAACATGCTTGAAATTATAGTCACTTATTCCTCTTGTATGGCAAGAAAAAACTGCTGAAATTAATATTTTTTGTCCCGAAACTGAAGAAAAATCACATGGTATATTAATTTCGAGAGAGCCTGATTTATCAGCTTGATTACTTCCAATCTTTTTTGTTTGATTGGGACACCTCAAAACCAAATCGACTGGCGCATGCGTTATAATAAATTTTTCAGGTCCTATTTGATTTACTAGAGTACCGTTGTCTGAAAAACAAGTGACTTTGCATACATCTATCAATTCTGAAACTTGAGCTCCGCGAGCCAGCCTGAGAAAGCACGTAGGATTTTTCACACTAGTGTCACTAGCTCTAGATAAAAAACAAAGTTTGTCATTTTCTAAGCATGCTTTCACAGCAGTTCCAGCAATTATTTTCATTTCTTCCTTGTCTTTTGCTAACAAAATATCGTTCTCGTTAAAAATACACGTTTCATCATTCCAAGCAAAAGGCGTGAATGTGAGACGAAAGATTTCCCAGTTACGTTTTATCTGCTTTACCGGTAATTTCAACGAGATAACAATAACGCCGCTTGTTGCCACGCTAACGGCAATACTTAGCCGTAGGTATCCTGTTACTCCTTCTGGTTTTATTACAAGTTCATGTCCTTGCTTATTCAATGACTATTCAATTCTAAATAAATCTTTCTGGAACGTTTTTGAGTCTATTACTTCTCGGGAATTTTATCATCACGGCATTCACTGATTATTTCGTACTTATTGAACATTTGTAGTATTTCTAAATTTTGTAAAGCATGATTGATTGAATATCGCATGATTTTCATTAACAGCTAGTAGGAGATTTGAGCCGGTTCTAAGCCTCCCCCCACCACTATGACGTGTCAATTGCTTTTTTATTGGTTGTTGTTTGGTGAAGTCAAGGTGATGTGACCTTGAAGGGTGTGGTGTATGGATCGTTCAGAAATTTTTTCCCGGTTCTAATCCTCCCATCACCAATATGACGTGTTATTTGCTTTTTTTTGTTGTGCAGTGAAGTCAAGGCGTTGTGACTTTGAAGTGTCTGGTGCATGGATTGTTCAGATTTTTTTTTCATATGAGATTTTGTGTGTATGTGTGTGTGTGTGTGTGTAAGAGAATGCACGGTACAGGGTTTCATCATGTGCTTGTTTGTCTATGTACAAACATACGTCTGCATACTTCGAATATCCTCCAAGTAATGAATGCTCCATCGGTGTGAGGGCACCAAGTTAGTAGTGGAGTGACGTCACAGCAATAACCGTTCAACGGCTAGAGAGCGACATGTTCACTCCACGACGTGTGGCAAAGTAATGCGTATTCATCGGTCTGCTCTCACCTCCCTCTATGTAGTGAAGGATGTGACGTAACGCATCGCCCCAGACTCGCCATCAATGGAGACACGCAGGCGGGTGAGGACTGTGCTAACGTCTGTCCTCTCCGAGAGCGCAACGACAACCGCTTGTTCGTATTGCTTTCGAAGCAGTGAATGATGTGACGTAACGCATCGCCCTACCCTCGCTATTGATGGTGACACGCAGGCGGGCGAGGACTGTGCAAACGTCTGCCCTCTCCGAGAGCGCAACGACCACTGCTTGCTCGTACCGGCAACTGTTATCGCATCAAATTGGGAGATGGGCTTGGCTGTGAAATCAGGCATCTCTAGTGGATGCATCGATGTGTCCTTACCTAACCTCACTCTCGAAGATGATGCTCAGGCGACGTGTATTATGGTATTGAAGAAGCGGGCGAATGTTGGTTATGTTAGTTTCCATCGAGTGAGTTAGTGAGAACATATCATAGAAAATGTATTCTTGTGAATGTGGTAAATCTTTTACTCGTAGTGACAACCTTCGTCGTCATCAGCTCCAGAGTTGCCAAGGAGGTCCATCAGTGAAACGAGTGAGATTAGATGACGCTGCAGCACGTATGTACACATGTAATTTTTGTAATGTGATGATTCCATTGACTCAAGTGAATTCTCACAATAGAACTCTACAACATAAGAATAATACATGTGTTCAATTCAGTGATGGTGTTCAAATTATAAAGAGCGCCTTCAAACGTCGGATTGCGACATACAGGGTGCAGAGTTCCATTGTTCCCACCGATTACATGTTATTCTTTAATGAAATCAGGCAGAAAGTTATAGAATTATTGGAATCGGCCATCATGGTTCACAAAATCATCAAAGTGAATATGGAAGTATTTGGGAGTTATATTCTACGAACACAAGACCTGAAGGAAACCAAATCATTTAATTCACAGAATAGAACAGTTGATCAATCTACTGATTTGAATTCCTTATTTGATGGATATCGAAATGGGATTATCGCTCAAACTACAGAATTCCAGGAACGTGATTCAGGTAAGCATTTCTACCAAGTTTTAATTGGATGGATTAGTAATTTTCTTTTGTATTTGAGGTTGGACTTGTGAAAAAATCATATTTCTGGAGTTGAACATTAATAAATACAGCCCGCTCAGTGGATGTTCATATGTGAAGCTGCCTGAATGTATCGAGCGTAGGAAGGCCGTGGTTAATGTCCGTAATGAAGATCAGCATTGTTTTGCATGGGCTATCACTTCAGCACTACATCCTGCAATCGATAGAACGTCAGAAGTTTCATCGTATCTACATTTCAGTACAGTCATAGATGTAACAGGTATGAATTTTCCGGTCAAGTTGAAGGATATTGTGACATTTGAAGACAAGAATGATATTTCAGTTAATGTGTACGGTACGGTTTAAAAAGTAACTTCGAGAAGGGTAAAATAATGTATGAAAAAATTGGACCATTACGTTACTGTCAGAGAAGACTTAGAAGACATGTCAATTTGTTACTTATCACAGATGATTTCGGTAATAATCATTATTGTTGGATCAAAGATCTTTCAAGATTAGTTTCAAGCCAATTATCGGCTCATGAACATAAGAAATATTTTTGTGATGGCTGTTTATTATATTTTTCTAATGAACAATTACTATTACGTCATAAGATAAATGATTATAATCACTTGCGTACTACAACACCATCAACCAATTTCAAAGTCAATAAATATGGGAAAACGGTACCTGAAAATATAGTAACTTTTGAAAACTTTGAGAAACAAATGAAGGTACCATTTGTAGTGTATGCCGATTTTGAATCAGTACTGAAGCCGATTCAAACCACTAAACCAAATCCTGAATACTCGTATTCGATCAAGACATTCAAACATGAGCCTTATTCATTTGCTTATTTGATTAAATGTTCATACAATGATATCAAAATTTGTTTCGTATAGGGGTGTGGATGCAGCCCAGAAATTCGTTAGCAAAATCGAAGATGATTTGAAAAATATTTATGAAAATCATCTCAGGTTTCCTATTCCTATGGATGTACAAACTCCTGAGGAAGAGGAACAGTTTGCTTCTGCCACAAATTGTGGCATTTGTTCCAAACAATTTAATGATGGCGAAGTCAAAGTGAGGGATCATTGTCACCTCACAGGAAGGAAAAGGTCCCCTGCTGCTCATTCATCTTGTAATTTGAATTTTAAATTGCCAAATTTCATTCCTATAATTTTTCACAATCTCAGTGGATATGATTGTCATTTATTCATAAAGGAATTGTATAAAAACAAAGATAGAGTGGATGTCATCCCACAAACTAATGAGGAATATGTATCTTTCACAAAACATCTCTTTACATACTCCTATACGGATAGAGATGGTAGGGTGAAGAAGAATTATTTGAAAATGAGATTCATTGGTAGTTTCAGATTCATGCCTAGTTCTTTGGAGAATTTAGGTGCAAATTCAACATCTGATCAGTGTATCGAGATGCGCAAACATTTCCCACAAATTGAAAATTTCAATTTGATGAGAAAGAAAGGTGTATTTCCCTATAGTTTTGTTGATGACATCGAAAAACTGAATCATCCAAGACTTCCAACCAAAAATCAATTTTATGATAAACTCAATTGTGAACATATATCAGATAATGATTATGGGAGAGCTCAACTTGTTTGTAATTTATTCGAATGTCAGGATTTGGGTGAATACTCTGATTTATATTTAAAGTCAGATGTGTAACTATTATGTGACATTTTTGAAAACTTTAGAAATATATCTGTTGATAAATATAAATTGGATCCGGCACAATACTTCACTGCACCCGGATTATCGTGGGATGCCATGTTGAAATATACTTATATTGAATTGGAATTACTAACTGATATTGATATAGTTCACTTTTTTCAAAAAGGTATTCGTGGTGGAATAAGTCAATGTAGTGAAAGGTAACATAAAGCAAACAATAAATTTTTACCGGATTATAATCCAAATGAACCATCTTCATTCATTTCATATTTGGATGCAACAAATCTATATGGTCATAGCATGTCGCAACCATTACCAACAGGTGAATTTTCATGGTTAGCACCTCATGAAATTCTCAATCTTGATATAATGAATGTGGATATTGATAGTCCTTATGGATATGTATTGGAAGTGGATATACATTATCCCCAAGAACTTCATGATAAACATTCCGATTTACCATTCTTAGTTGAACGTTTGATACCTCCATATGCAAAATCGAAAGTTCCCAAATTAATTCCAAATTTAAACGACAAAAGAAAATATATTGTTCACTATAGAAACTTACAGCAAGCTGTCAATCATGGTTTGATAGTGATGAACACACATAGAGTATTGAGGTTTAGGCAATCATGTTGGATGAAGCCTTATATAGATTTGAATACTGAAATGCGTAATAGGTCTAATAACAAATCTGAAAAAGATTTCTACAAACTAATGAATAATGCAGTCTATGGAAAAACAATGGAAAACGTAGACAAAAGAATTGATGTTAGACTCATTACACATTGGGAAAATATAAAAAGAACTATAGGTGCTAGTTGTGTCATATCGCGACCAAATTTTAAAAAATGCTCTATTTTTACAGAAAATTTTGTTGCCATTCAATTGGATAGAGTAAAAGTTCATTATGATAAACTACTATATTTAGGATTTTCCATTCTAGAATTATCTAAAACAGTTATGTATGATTTTTTCTATGGATGTATCAAACAACAGTTTGGAGAAGATGCGTCCTTACTCTACACTGATACCGATTCCCTCATTCTCAAAGTAAATACAGACAATTTCTATGAATTTATCAAAAATAATATAAATAAGTTCGATACATCTAATTATAAAATAGGAAACCAATTCAATATTCCAGTGACAAAGTCAGTTCTGGGTAATTTCAAAGATGAATTCCCAAATGATCCAATAATCAGCTTTTACGGTACAGGTGCTAAAGCGTATTACGTGAAATCTGTTGATGGTGAACTGAAGAAGGCCAAAGGTGTGAAACGATCTGTTATAAAGAATGAATTGACATGTGAAGACTATGAAAAAATCATTGAAGAGGGAGGTATGATATTCAGGAAGATGAACTCGTTCAGAAGCGTATTGCATGATATTTACACTGAATTGAAAAATAAAGTCGCTTTATCGTATCATGACGACAAGAGATTCATCATTCCGAATACCACTCGAACTCTTCCATGGGGTCATAGCGATATAAAGTTTTAATCGAAATGATCCTAATGATAACATTCGTTGGGTGTCTGAAATCGTTCATTCTTTTTCTCAAGAGAGCGCCGTAGACCAACTAATCAATTTGTTGACTGTAGAGATGAATAATTGAATTATAATTCGAAGTATTATTGCTTATTCCTTCAAACCGGAACATTCTTATTTGTGATTATATGTGATTATTGTATATGTATCACTTGTACCAAGTTACTTAGATGAATGAAAAATGATAAAAATATTATTTGTTTCATTTCTATTTTCCTAAACAATTACTGTAAAGTATATAGCATAATGTAAATGAAAGAAATATCAGTTTGAAAAGAATCGTCGTAGAGTGCACAATGTCTAAAACAATCGATAAGTTTGGTAGAAAAAGAAAATTGGGTGGTAATGTCATTCGAGGTCCTTCCGGAATTGGTTTTAATTTAACAAAAGATGGTCATTATGACATGCAAAGAAAAATATTGAAAAATACAAGCGAACCAATTGACAAGAGTGATTGTGTAACTGTATCATATCTTGAGGGGGAAATTAACGGAACAAAGGAGGTTATACTTCTAGCCCTACAAGCTGCAATACAATCCACAATAGGCAATATTGCTCGCGATGCCCGTCAAGCATTTGACGATAAAATTGCAGAGGCTCGGATAACTTTCACTCGTAAATTTGACAAACTTACAAATGATGTGGACATAAAAATGTCTGACATAACAGCGTCTACAAATAAAAAAAATGATGCTATGTCAAACATAACAGCGACTACAATGAAAAAGTATGATGTACTAGAAGAGAGAGTTGAAGTTTTGGAGAAAAGCCATAAAGTCAGGCCATCAGGTGGACTGGGATATCCAGGACTGGACATTGATTCAAATGTTAGAATAATCAAACCAAAACCAACAGATGACGTATTAATTGAACCAACATGGTGAATTTACTCAAGCGTTAGGTTAGATTAGGTTAATACATACTGTAGGTTAGGGTCATACATACATTAGGTTAGGTGTTAGGTTAGGTTAGGTTAGGTTTCACGGCGCGCGAAGCGCGCGGGTGGGGGCGGCGGGGAGGCGGGGGGGTGGAATTTGATAGTCATTGAATATCTTTGCATATGATGAGTACTACCCCACCCACCACCCCAGCGGGAGGAGGGGGGGTGGTGCAAATTGATTATCACCACCCTCCTCCCCCCCCGGGGTGGTGGGTGGGGTAGTACTCATCATATGCATAGATATAAAATGACTATCAAATTCCACCCCCCCCTCCTCCCCCCGGGGTGGTGGGTGGGGTAGTACTCATTATATGCATAGATATTCAATGACTATCAAATTCCAAATTTCGACTTTTCAGTCAAAGTAGTAATTTATTTGTCATATAATGTATAGATGATCAAAGACTAACAAATCTTCAACTTAGACTTTTTATTAGTCAAAGTATTCATTTGTCATATAATCTATGAATACTAATACAACTAACTACTGTTTGTGTGAATAATGTAGCCCTGAAAGGGGATGTTGTTTTTTTTTTGACCAATAGGTCCAGGGTTATTCTGCCACAGGTTTCACATTATTGCATATCACGCAAGCTGATACTCTCGTGAAATTCGTAAGCGCTCTTTCACATGCCTCACACCAATATTGACCCATCTCCATCATAGAGACCGTATCGTGGATATTAACGTGTTGATACCAGCCACCGTTATTGTTCCTTATTGAATAAAATCGGAAACAGCACCAACCTAATTTTTTTTATGCTGCCATCAATCGTTTCGATCTGCACATGCGCATTCATAACGCAATATAAATCGGCAGGATCTTCTAAATTATCGGTGATGTTGAGCATTCGTTGACCTATTCTCAAAGCGCTATCACCTTCAGATGAATCTACTACAACCCCTTCATCTTCGCCTTCACCATCCAAGACTAGCTCAACGACCACGTCTTTATCTTCATCACTCTCAGCCTCAATTTCAACTTCGTTGACTTCAAGATCAATCTTCACTTCATCGACTCCAATACCTTCTTCAACTCCAACACCTTCCTCAACTATCACTTCCTCTAGCGGAATGTTGACATCCTCATTATCTGTCTCGTCTATCCAATTATTAGTATCAATAGCAGATTGGCAGATTGGCGTCTAGATAGAAAATATCATCTGCAACGACATCATTTGGTTTTTTATCATGAATCAATCTGAACATGATACGTTTCTGTATGACGGCATTGATCTCTTCTATTTCGTAAGCACCACATGGACTTTCAATTGTCAACTTTTGGGGTATCGATGAGTTGTCATTACTGATTCTAAAACTAACTAAATTATTAGCTTCAGTTATATTATTGATTGTATTGCATCCATAGAATCCCAAAAGTCCTAATCCATAACGACTGTTCCTATTCAATTCAATTGGTGGAAAAAAATCTGCACTCAAGACACTTGTCCCGACAGCTTGTAGCTCGAACTTTCGTGACATGACTGATGAATATTTTGAAACACATTTCAATTTATTATTGTACACAGCAACAGCACATTTGAGACAATTTACACTTTTTGGAAGGTGTTGTATTGCAATAAGTATCATTTTTATTGATATCAATATTCACATCCTCTATATTACAAATACAACACATAGATTTTCGAGGTATGGGACCATCATTAACATCCGAATCTGAATATTGATCGGGGTGGTGCTCATAACAATATCTATGTTTCATTATATCGATGTCATCTTGTAGATGCTTAGGTAACTTTTCCCAAACATACGCAATCTCATGTGCAACACATGCAAGTATCACTTCCTTGGGCATATTTGCAAGCATCACTTTATCCATTTTTTTCAAGGTACCATATTTTGAAAACATTCTAAGTGAAAACCCCATTCCCTTGATAGCCTCCCGATCCAGTTTTGGGGTTGAATCCATTTTTATTTAGAAAATTATTCAGAGAGAAACTGTAAGCACAAGTGACCACAGAGAACTGTATTAAATTTCTGTTGACGATCATAGTTATATTTGATTTTTACATTCGAACATTTTCGAAATAATCGAGTCAATTCCAATGGTGGAGGTAGATCTCCAAAACTATCGAAATATGTGACTTCTTTTCCACATTTTTTATATGCCACCCAATGTGTTCCTGGTCCATTTATTCCATCTAAATTAACAATAGCTGCCTCGTTTTGTTTTGGACCTGAAGATGGTAATCTGTCACGCCTAAAAACACCACGAAAATGTGGAATTTTCATTTTTTGTGCATAATAACTGAGATCGAAATCAGTAAGAGGCCTCTGAGGTAGGGGTTCAATTAGTTTTTTGTTTTGTTTGTGGCTTTGTATGGTTTTAAATATAGTCCTAAACCTTTACGGTATGGTTTGAGATATATTCCACTTCCGCGTTTGCCTAATGCTACAGCCTCCATGGTTTTATTGTGACGAGTGGCTTCCATTAAAGCCGCTCTGCTGGCTTTTGCCGAATTTACGGCCTTGGAAATACCAGCAGCGGCTCCTGCCAAACTTCCTAGTGCGGATAATCCAGCAAAAATTGGTATCAATGGTAAAAGTCCACCGATCTTGGGAACAGGAATTATGCGTGGTGTGCGGATTTTCTTCTTTCCACCGGCAGCTTTGAGGTATTTACGTGCTGCCTGCAATGCCACAGTGATCGCTTTTTTGCTATTATTCGTCACAAATTGATTCCCACCAGCTTTCTTCAATACATTTCGCACTTTATGGACTATCTTAGCACCAAATGCAACTTTTTTAATATTATTTTTCTTCGATTGTTTCCTCTTACATTTTTTCTTATTGGTACTACAACCCATGCCCATATGTCTTTTCGCTTTCATAATGTTGGTGACAAGTAATGCAGCTGCTCTTTCCCCAATACTCGCGTCCTTTGATTTAACCCTATCCCAAGCGCTGTATTCAAGTTCTTTGTCGGCTAAATGTCTTGCTGCAAGATTAGATGGATGCTTAGAATATTGAATATCGTGTTTTTTGCATTCAATATCTAATTTATTGATTCCAGGATCGTTACGAGCTAAACGTTGTTTCAATTTTGTACCCGGTCCACAGTATTGATATCCTCCGGGTAGATGTAATTCGAAAGGAAGTTTGTTTATTAAATCATTAACAAAACCACAACCTCTTTTAATTTTACGATCACTTTCAATACGTCCGTATCGTTTGATGGTACACATTGAAATGAATAAGCTAATAACATTTATATAGTCTCCAACCACGGCACGATGCGCATTGTAAAACAGAAAGAAAAGTTTGCTGTAGAAAATCTAGATGAGAAATTTGGGTGTGGATTGAATGGACAAAGAGTATTCAGACATGGTCCACTACTTCCATCATCAGTTCGAGGACTCATTATAGGACCTTCAAATTGTGGAAAGACGAATGCAATGATATCACTATTAACACATCCACAAGGATTGAGATTTAGAAATGTGTATCTCTATTCGAAATCACTCAATCAACCTAAATATCAGTACTTGCGAAGTGTTTTGGAACCTATAAAAGGATTAGGTTTTTATACATTCAGCAATAATGCAGAAATAGTGGAACCCTCCGACGCTAAGCCTAATTCTGTTTTCATTTTCGATGATGTGATATGTGAAAAGCAAGATATTATTAGATCATATTTCTGTATGGGACGTCATAAGGATGTTGATTGTTTTTATCTAGCACAGACATATTCACGGGTACCCAAACAGTTAGTGCGTGACAATACCAATTTCATTATAATGTTCAAACAAGATGAGACGAATTTACATCACATTTATTCAGATCATGTTTCACCCGATGTAACATTCAAACAATTCCAATTGATGTGTGTTAAATGCTGGGAGGATCAATATGGATTTCTAGTAATTCATAAGGATAGAAAAATAGATGAAGGTAGATATCGCAAAGGATTCAATAGTTTTATATACCCATGATCTTGTTTTTGAAACTTATTCGATCACTGAATATTGTAGAGGTCACTTCATCAACGAATGGAGCTATAATTTAAAAAGGGCATTATGAATACAAAAAACGATTCTGAACATAAAAACAATGAAATGAATTTGAAACGTCAACTAGTAGAGACAACAGAAGCTGTCAGACAGAAATTCAACTCTATCAAGAATGATAATATTGAAAATCGTACGACACTTGAAAGATTGTATGAGCCCATAATGAAACCATTGAATGTTTTATCATCAAACGCTACTTCTAAATCAGCAGTGTTATCACCAAATCGTGGAACTGTTCAATCTACTTCAAATTATCCCATGAGTACTCCAATAGGAAGAAAACAATTTTTTGATGGTGTATCATCTGTGAATAGTGACACGAGCACACTTCAAGACGATATGAGAACAACTCTATTCGAAACACCATCATCGCCTCACATCGATTCCGCGGATCCTGACATCTCACCTGTTATGAATGAAAGTGGTGAAGATGTTTTGATGAGAAATTTGAATAATGTAAAATCTAGAAATCCAGCATATGATGGAACATTTGGCGTACGTATGGATCCAGTTACACAAAAGCTGAAAATGGGAAGTCTAGTGGTACATTTCAAAGATGGAAACATTTCATTTTGGGATGCTAATGAAGTGAAAAAATATGAATGCGCAGGTAGTCCAGAATTGTATGATATGATCTTTTTGAAGAATCCACAAGATGTTGATAATGAAGAAACTCGTCAAGTATATTCCAAAATATTGAAAATAACGAATGCTCCATATAAACAATATCATCTGAAGAATGGTTTTGAAAATACAAATTCTAAAAAAATTCGTGAAGTTATCAAACCACTATTAGACTCACGACAATATCCAATAAGGAGTAGAAGTAAAATTGGTGGAGCACTCAAAAGAGTGAAAATGGAGAAAACATATTATTCTAAACCTGCGAATTATGTGTACTGGAATTCACCGAAAGAGTTAGTTGCTCGCCTACGACTATTGGTAGCTTCAAAGTCAGCTGGACATACCGGACATGATAATGAAATAATTTCAATAATTGAAGAATTACGTGAAGATGGTATAATATATTAATATATATCCACAAGTAATGATCACTGTCACATCATCATTCAATGCAGTAACATTATCACTTTTTTGTTTTTAATCATATTGAAATAGAATGACTAATGAAGTAAGTGATATCAAACGACAAGTTGTTAATGAATTACATAGACCTGCAAGACGTAATTTTCGTAAAAGAATAACTACCATCAAAGGTTTTGCAGATCTATGGCAAATAGATCTAGCTGAACTACAACCTTATGCAAAAAGTAATAAAGGATACCGATATATACTTGTAGTAATTGATTGTTACTCAAAATATCTATGGACTGTGCCAGTTAAAGATAAAACAGGTAGTACAATAACTAATGCAATGAAATATGTACTGAAGGAAGCCAAATTTTTCCCTAAACATATACAAAGCGATCAAGGGAAAGAATTTTTCAATAGAAGCTTCTCATCTCTCATGCGAGAATATAATATCAATAATTATTCAACATTCAGCACAAAGAAGGCAGCTATAGCAGAAAGAGTGATTCGTACAATAAAGGCATGGCTCTACAAGGAATTTTCGATGAGAGGTCACCACAAATGGCTTGATATTCTTCCAATTATAACTAGTAGATATAATAATAAAGTTCATCGTACAATAGGTATGGCACCCATCAATGTTGATTCAACAACAAAATTGAAATTCAAGGGTATCAATGGAATTGAAGGAAGACAAAGTAAACCCAAATTCCAATTGGATGATATTGTACGTATAAGTAAATACAAAAATATTTTTGAAAAGTCTTACACTGCGAATTTTACCACGGAGCTATTCAAGATTGTTAAAATTAATAAAACCATTCCAACGACTTATAATCTTGAAGATATGAATGAACAGCCGATTAGAGGATGTTTTTACGAAGAAGAGTTATTACGAACTGAGAATCCTGACGTATATCTGATTGAGAAGGTGTTGAAGAGAAGAAAAAATAAAGTATATGTAAAGTGGTTAGGCCTTCCTAGCGAACAAAATTCTTGGATTGATGAATCAAATATGGTTTAAATGTATCTAATAGTGACTTTTATGAATAAAGTAATATTAAAGTTCATTATTGTTTTCATTTCAATTATAAGTATGTGAATTGAAAAATATTGCAGCGGTAAACATTGCCCCAGCCATTCGCAATGTTCTGTGTATACCAAACCAAATTAATTGTATACTCCATTCCCGCTTATATTTTTCAACTCACGATATTGAAAACACATTATCATTCCCAAATGATGAATGAATGAATGAACTCTAGGTTTGCAAGTCGACTTATATAGGTAGTGATGCGACTCCCACTTTACTCGTTTAGAGTGGAAGAGTAGGAGAAGTTATCCCACTATACTTTCACATGATGTTGATTTGTATAAATAGAGATCGTAGGTATAGGAGAGAGCATTCAGAGTTTCTGTAAGTCATCTCTTAATATTTCTAATCGGATTAGTAAAATGCCGTTTCCAAAAGAGTGGAATGAAGAACCAAAAGTGTGTGTCTACCCAATGATGATTGCAGGGGCTATTATGTGCTACTTTTGTCAAATAAGTAGACCTAAGGATTCAATCAATCCATGTACTGGTACGAGTAGTGATTGTGTGTTGCGGATTCAACTATCGCCTCCTTCTCATCCACCCAAGCGAACAAAATCGGATTATCGCCAACAACAGTTACAGTGTCTGAAGTGTTCCGAACCTATAATATTTAACAATATAGGTATCTGTAGAAATATTTGTGGTACCTGTGCTGCCGTTCCAGCTCCACTGCAACGTTGTTTGCGTTGTGATACATATTCCATGAATTGTTGGAATCATGTATGCAATGCATGTAGAAGTACTTGGGATCTGTGTGAAAAGGTTGGTCAACTCTACCCCAATAGGAGAATCCATTTTTTTCAATGTTGGTGTTTGACGCACGAGCAACAACTATTGAGGAATAGAGTCAAAGAACGTTCCACATCCACAGAGACATATTAACATTTTTCATTTATATTTTTTATTATCGTTATTGTCCTCTATTATTAATATATATATATATATATATATATATATATATATATATATAGATATATATATATATATATATTGAATTTATTTGTATTATTTTCTAACATTTAAAAATACATGCATGCAACACAAAGTTTTCCTCTTAAATGGCAAAGATTGTTACATGCGTGAATAGTTTAGTGAGAGAGCGCATGTGCCAGTTGATGAAAGAGCGCATGCGCTAGTTTATTTTCTTCTATAAATGATGAGGTCTCAGTAACATCATCACCTTTCCTATCCACATTCTATTGCTATCACATATCATTCCTCAGACCTTAATAATCATGAGCTCTATGCCGCTATTGATTGCTGAAGATGGTTCACCACTTGTTGATATCGATCAGACTGATTTTGAAAATATTCCAGTATTACATTTATCGAGTCAAGATTCGATAAATGATTTTGATATTAACGACTTCGTTAACTTTGCAGATGTGCCAGAACCAAATCAGCAAATTATTATTGAAAATCCGATCGTTTCGCATTTATCATCACTCAAACACTCTTCATCTACCCTTCCTCTTGGTGTTGATAAGAAATCTAGAACAATCAAGAGGAAGGTTACTAAGGCATCTTCATCGATTGTCACTGACTTTAAAGAAAAGAAAGAATCCAAAAGTGTTGTGCGACAGAAAAAACCCGCAACGAAAAGTGACAGATCGAAGAGGAAGCCAAAAGGTACACCTAAAGAAATGAAGAGTGATTTGAAAGCTGAACCGCTATCTTCTTTCACTCCCCTCCATCGGTTTGGGGAAATGAAAAGGAAAGCAAAATGCCGTCTTGTAAAGGCACAGATGACTATTGCTGAACTTGAAAAGAGTGAGCGAGCTATTAATACTAATAATGAAACTCTTGAAGCATTAGATGCCAAGATTGCATTAGCGAAGGTTGAATTGGCTAGAATGTCTGAAGATGCTGATGAACTCCGTTCAAAAATTGGTAAAGATAAGCATGCTCAGCTCAGGCTGAGCTTGAGGAGTCGACTAAGCTTTATGAAACAGCATTATCAGTGAGAGATAATTGGCAAAAAGAGTTGGATACTGCATTTCAAAGTGATGGCGATTAGTTTTGGGAATGATAATGTGTTTTCAATATCGTGAGTTGAAAAATATAAGCGGGAATGGAGTATACAATTAATTTGGTTTGGTATACACAGAACATTGCGAATGGCTGGGGCAATGTTTACCGCTGCAATATTTTTCAATTCACATACTTATAATTGAAATGAAAACAATAATGAACTTTAATATTACTTTATTCATAAAAGTCACTATTAGATACATTTAAACCATATTTGATTCATCAATCCAAGAATTTTGTTCGCTAGGAAGGCCTAACCACTTTACATATACTTTATTTTTTCTTCTCTTCAACACCTTCTCAATCAGATATACGTCAGGATTCTCAGTTCGTAATAACTCTTCTTCGTAAAAACATCCTCTAATCGGCTGTTCATTCATATCTTCAAGATTATAAGTCGTTGGGATGGTTTTATTAATTTTAACAATCTTGAATAGCTCCGTGGTAAAATTCGCAGTGTAAGACTTTTCAAAAATATTTTTGTATTTACTTATACGTACAATATCATCCAATTGGAATTTGGGTTTACTTTGTCTTCCTTCAATTCCATTGATACCCTTGAATTTCAATTTTGTTGTTGAATCAACATTGATGGGTGCCATACCTATTGTACGATGAACTTTATTATTATATCTACTAGTTATAATTGGAAGAATATCAAGCCATTTGTGGTGACCTCTCATCGAAAATTCCTTGTAGAGCCATGCCTTTATTGTACGAATCACTCTTTCTGCTATAGCTGCCTTCTTTGTGCTGAATGTTGAATAATTATTGATATTATATTCTCGCATGAGAGATGAGAAGCTTCTATTGAAAAATTCTTTCCCTTGATCGCTTTGTATATGTTTAGGGAAAAATTTGGCTTCCTTCAGTACATATTTCATTGCATTAGTTATTGTACTACCTGTTTTATCTTTAACTGGCACAGTCCATAGATATTTTGAGTAACAATCAATTACTACAAGTATATATCGGTATCCTTTATTACTTTTTGCATAAGGTTGTAGTTCAGCTAGATCTATTTGCCATAGATCTGCAAAACCTTTGATGGTAGTTATTCTTTTACGAAAATTACGTCTTGCAGGTCTATGTAATTCATTAACAACTTGTCGTTTGATATCACTTACTTCATTAGTCATTCTATTTCAATATGATTAAAAACAAAAAAGTGATAATGTTACTGCATTGAATGATGATGTGACAGTGATCATTACTTGTGGATATATATTAATATATTATACCATCTTCACGTAATTCTTCAATTATTGAAATTATTTCATTATCATGTCCGGTATGTCCAGCTGACTTTGAAGCTACCAATAGTCGTAGGCGAGCAACTAACTCTTTCGGTGAATTCCAGTACACATAATTCGCAGGTTTAGAATAATATGTTTTCTCCATTTTCACTCGTTTGAGTGCTCCACCAATTTTACTTCTACTCCTTATTGGATATTGTCGTGAGTCTAATAGTGGTTTGATAACTTCACGAATTTTTTTAGAATTTGTATTTTCAAAACCATTCTTCAGATGATATTGTTTATATGGAGCATTCGTTATTTTCAATATTTTGGAATATACTTGACGAGTTTCTTCATTATCAACATCTTGTGGATTCTTCAAAAAGATCATATCATACAATTCTGGACTACCTGCGCATTCATATTTTTTCACTTCATTAGCATCCCAAAATGAAATGTTTCCATCTTTGAAATGTACCACTAGACTTCCCATTTTCAGCTTTTGTGTAACTGGATCCATACGTACGCCAAATGTTCCATCATATGCTGGATTTCTAGATTTTACATTATTCAAATTTCTCATCAAAACATCTTCACCACTTTCATTCATAACAGGTGAGATGTCAGGATCCGCGGAATCGATGTGAGGCGATGATGGTGTTTCGAATAGAGTTGTTCTCATATCGTCTTGAAGTGTGCTCGTGTCACTATTCACAGATGATACACCATCAAAAAATTGTTTTCTTCCTATTGGAGTACTCATGGGATAATTTGAAGTAGATTGAACAGTTCCACGATTTGGTGATAACACTGCTGATTTAGAAGTAGCGTTTGATGATAAAACATTCAATGGTTTCATTATGGGCTCATACAATCTTTCAAGTGTCGTACGATTTTCAATATTATCATTCTTGATAGAGTTGAATTTCTGTCTGACAGCTTCTGTTGTCTCTACTAGTTGACGTTTCAAATTCATTTCATTGTTTTTATGTTCAGAATCGTTTTTTGTATTCATAATGCCCTTTTTAAATTATAGCTCCATTCGTTGATGAAGTGACCTCTACAATATTCAGTGATCGAATAAGTTTCAAAAACAAGATCATGGGTATATAAAACTATTGAATCCTTTGCGATATCTACCTTCATCTATTTTTCTATCCTTATGAATTACTAGAAATCCATATTGATCCTCCCAGCATTTAACACACATCAATTGGAATTGTTTGAATGTTACATCGGGTGAAACATGATCTGAATAAATGTGATGTAAATTCGTCTCATCTTGTTTGAACATTATAATGAAATTGGTATTGTCACGCACTAACTGTTTGGGTACCCGTGAATATGTCTGTGCTAGATAAAAACAATCAACATCCTTATGACGTCCCATACAGAAATATGATCTAATAATATCTTGCTTTTCACATATCACATCATCGAAAATGAAAACAGAATTAGGCTTAGCGTCGGAGGGTTCCACTATTTCTGCATTATTGCTGAATGTATAAAAACCTAATCCTTTTATAGGTTCCAAAACACTTCGCAAGTACTGATATTTAGGTTGATTGAGTGATTTCGAATAGAGATACACATTTCTAAATCTCAATCCTTGTGGATGTGTTAATAGTGATATCATTGCATTCGTCTTTCCACAATTTGAAGGTCCTATAATGAGTCCTCGAACTGATGATGGAAGTAGTGGACCATGTCTGAATACTCTTTGTCCATTCAATCCACACCCAAATTTCTCATCTAGATTTTCTACAGCAAACTTTTCTTTCTGTTTTACAATGCGCATCGTGCCGTGGTTGGAGACTATATAAATGTTATTAGCTTATTCATTTCAATGTGTACCATCAAACGATACGGACGTATTGAAAGTGATCGTAAAATTAAAAGAGGTTGTGGTTTTGTTAATGATTTAATAAACAAACTTCCTTTCGAATTACATCTACCCGGAGGATATCAATACTGTGGACCGGGTACAAAATTGAAACAACGTTTAGCTCGTAACGATCCTGGAATCAATAAATTAGATATTGAATGCAAAAAACACGATATTCAATATTCTAAGCATCCATCTAATCTTGCAGCAAGACATTTAGCCGACAAAGAACTTGAATACAGCGCTTGGGATAGGGTTAAATCAAAGGACGCGAGTATTGGGGAAAGAGCAGCTGCATTACTTGTCACCAACATTATGAAAGCGAAAAGACATATGGGCATGGGTTGTAGTACCAATAAGAAAAAATGTAAGAGGAAACAATCGAAGAAAAATAATATTAAAAAAGTTGCATTTGGTGCTAAGATAGTCCATAAAGTGCGAAATGTATTGAAGAAAGCTGGTGGGAATCAATTTGTGACGAATAATAGCAAAAAAGCGATCACTGTGGCATTGCAGGCAGCACGTAAATACCTCAAAGCTGCCGGTGGAAAGAAGAAAATCCGCACACCACGCATAATTCCTGTTCCCAAGATCGGTGGACTTTTACCATTGATACCAATTTTTGCTGGATTATCCGCACTAGGAAGTTTGGCAGGAGCCGCTGCTGGTATTTCCAAGGCCGTAAATTCGGCAAAAGCCAGCAGAGCGGCTTTAATGGAAGCCACTCGTCACAATAAAACCATGGAGGCTGTAGCATTAGGCAAACGCGGAAGTGGAATATATCTCAAACCATACCGTAAAGGTTTAGGACTATATTTAAAACCATACAAAGCCACAAACAAAACAAAAAACTAATTGAACCCCTACCTCAGAGGCCTCTTACTGATTTCGATCTCAGTTATTATGCACAAAAAATGAAAATTCCACATTTTCGTGGTGTTTTTAGGCGTGACAGATTACCATCTTCAGGTCCAAAACAAAACGAGGCAGCTATTGTTAATTTAGATGGAATAAATGGACCAGGAACACATTGGGTGGCATATAAAAAATGTGGAAAAGAAGTCACATATTTCGATAGTTTTGGAGATCTACCTCCACCATTGGAATTGACTCGATTATTTCGAAAATGTTCGAATGTAAAAATCAAATATAACTATGATCGTCAACAGAAATTTAATACAGTTCTCTGTGGTCACTTGTGCTTACAGTTTCTCTCTGAATAATTTTCTAAATAAAAATGGATTCAACCCCAAAACTGGATCGGGAGGCTATCAAGGGAATGGGGTTTTCACTTAGAATGTTTTCAAAATATGGTACCTTGAAAAAAATGGATAAAGTGATGCTTGCAAATATGCCCAAGGAAGTGATACTTGCATGTGTTGCACATGAGATTGCGTATGTTTGGGAAAAGTTACCTAAGCATCTACAAGATGACATCGATATAATGAAACATAGATATTGTTATGAGCACCACCCCGATCAATATTCAGATTCGGATGTTAATGATGGTCCCATACCTCGAAAATCTATGTGTTGTATTTGTAATATAGAGGATGTGAATATTGGTATCAATAAAAATGATACTTATTGCAATACAACACCTTCCAAAAAGTGTAAATTGTCTCAAATGTGCTGTTGCTGTGTACAATAATAAATTGAAATGTGTTTCAAAATATTCATCAGTCATGTCACGAAAGTTCGAGCTACAAGCTGTCGGGACAAGTGTCTTGAGTGCAGATTTTTTTCCACCAATTGAATTGAATAGGAACAGTCGTTATGGATTAGGACTTTTGGGATTCTATGGATGCAATACAATCAATAATATAACTGAAGCTAATAATTTAGTTAGTTTTAGAATCAGTAATGACAACTCATCGATACCCCAAAAGTTGACAATTGAAAGTCCATGTGGTGCTTACGAAATAGAAGAGATCAATGCCGTCATACAGAAACGTATCATGTTCAGATTGATTCATGATAAAAAACCAAATGATGTCGTTGCAGATGATATTTTCTATCTAGACGCCAATAATAATACATTCAAATGTGAAATGCGATTACAGTGCGTATTTTGGATGAAAAAAACAACCTTATCGATTTTGGAAGTGAAGAAGAGATTTTCATTATTTTGGAATTGAAGAAAATCGATTAACTGTTGTTATGGGTTTCATTTATAATAGACAAAATCGCATTGAACAATCCCAAACGAGTTGCACTATCAAAAAGAAAGGTGTGCATAAAAAGAAAAGTGTGCATAAAAAGAAGCTCATTCCACAAGTGTATGCTAAACAGTTAGCACATAACGCTCTGTCTGTGAGTGATCTTAAATTTTTGAAATCGATTGGATTGAAAGTGAGAAAATAACAATGGTGCTCGAAACAAACAGTGAAAAGTTGAATATATTCAATGAACCAGTGCTCGATCATTCTCTCATAAGTTTACATGAGCACACATATAAGCCCTATGGATCACCGCTATTCAGGAATCCGAATGAAATCAGAATTGCAATCAATAATCAAGATGTTATACTAGATATTGCCGACAGCTTCATTTATATAGAAGGTAAATTCACCCCCAAAGATGTAGCGAAAACATGCTATCTCTCGAATAATGCAATTGCATTTCTCTTTGACGAAATTCGTTATGAAATGGGTGGTGAACAAGTGGCTGTTGTTAGAAAACCTGGGATAACATCTACAATGAAAACCATGATATCATTTGGACAATCTCATGCTAACACATTATTGACATCTGGTTGGGGACTTTCACAATTGAATCAAGATATCTTGGATACAAACAGTCATGTTTTTAGTGGAAAACTACCACTGAAATATTTGATGGGTTTTGCTGAAGATTACAACAAAAGTATCTTGAATGCCAAACAGGAATTGATTTTGATTATGTCTCGATCATTCAAAAACTCGTATATAGGTGAGGTTGATGCTGATTTGGAAATAAATAAAATCGAATGGAAAATAAGACAGATTGTACCAGATGATAAACACAAGCTCAAACTTTTGAGTAGAATAAACAAAAGCGGTCTGAATGCCAAAATCAAGTTGGCGTATCGTATGTGGGACCTCTATGAACTACCATCATTACGTGGGACTTCTTCAGACATATGGGCCATCAAAACAACTAATGCATTGGAAACTCCTCGTTTTGTCATCATCGCATTCCAAAGTACTACCACATCTGAAGATAGAACACAGGATATTACAAAATTCACAACTGCTGATATCAATAGTATTCGAGTATATTTGAATTCTGAAGTTTATCCATATGAGCGTTGGAATTTGAACTTCGATAAAAAACTTGATGCTCCTGCTTATTATGCTTTTGAGAGTTTCCAGCGAAGTTATTATGATAAAAATATGAGTGAACCTCTGATGGATATTGGACAATTTAGAGAGAATCCACTATTCGTCATCGATTGTTCCCATCAACCGAATGCAACAAAATCATCAACTATTGATATAAAGATTGAGTTTGAGACGAGGAAGACCAAGTTTCCAGACAACACTAAAGTATATGCATTAATTTTGCATGATACAGTTTTAACTTACAATGCATTGGATGGTTCAGTTCATAGCAGATATTGACACTTTTTTTTATTTGTAACTGACTTATATCATGTATTGTATTTTTTTTTCATAATATATATATATATATATATATATATATATATATATATATATATCATATTTATTGTTTTGTAATCATTTTCTATTGTATTTAATGGGGTTTAAATAAATGAAACATGAAAATAATACAAAGATTTTTATTTGACATTCGCGGATATTCGCTGTTTGAAAGGTCCGCTTCGTCACTGCCGGTAACATATTGCACCTGCAGTAAATAATCAGATGGTATGTCATCATCATGCTCCATCCTATAAGGTGCCGTCGTGGAGTGAACAATGTACACCCTTTATTTCACTTCTTTTTTTTTATTTTTTTTTTGTTTCCTACAATTACAAATATAAACTTAAAACTACCATAATTAAATATTCTCAACTAACCTAAAACTAATCTTTTATTTACACTTAATCTACGGAAAAGTCTTTATAAATGTCACTAATTTTTTAAAAGTCTCTATCGAAGAGGTCTCTGCTTTACGCCTTTCCTCCAGAGATATTTGCTCTCGATCTAGTTCGGCCAATTCTTTCAATAGATCGCTTCGTCGGCTAGCAATTTCAGCCTCTCGGCGGGAAATGCTAGCCAACGCGGCCTCGCTTGATCGGGAAGCATGTTCTGCTTCCCTACATCTCTGTAGGAAACCGCTCAAAATTTCACTAACCTCTCCGATAGGCTCTCATACTGGCACTTATGGCACCAACACTTGAGGATTCGCCGGTGTTGCTGGCAGCGGCGAAAGCGGCACCGCCAACGGAGTCAATACGACGGGCTCCTCCGGAGAAGTCGCCCTCGGTGTTTCCACTACTGCTGCCGGCGGCGTGGAGGGTCTCAAGCTCTTACGAGCGGTTGGCCAACTACCTGCATAAGGATTAGTCCTATTGCAAGCAACTCTGTACTTTTCAATAGGACCGGACCTAGCTGCAGGTTGTCGACAGACCTTCTTCACAACCCTGTCCTCCTCCTCGAATAAGTCAGGGCTGAGAGATCGGCCCCTACCGCTCGAAGTTGCTGCCTTCTCCCTGACCTCCGGCCTAGCTGTAGGTTGTCGGCTGACCTTCTTCACAACCCTGTCCGCCTCGAATAACTCAGGGCTGAGAGATCGCCCCCTACAGCTCGAAGTTGCTGCCTTCTCCTTGACCACCGGTATGATCGATGGCACAGCGTTGCTGATTTCCTGTGTGTTGGATACCATTCTGAAAATGTGAAGTAATACAAAGTTAGTTAATATAAAAAAAATAACATTGTTAACTCACTCAAAATTCTGCTGGTTGACTGCTCTGGACTGAGCTGGAGTGGACTGGACTGCTATCGTTGACTTGAGTCGTTGTACTGAATGTTGAGGAGTGCTCTCTTTGGGGTATATACATGAATGCGCGAGTGGTGGGAATGTGGCGGGGGCGCGCACGCGCAATGGGTGTGGGGGCGTGCATGCGCGAGTGTTGGGAGTTGAGGGTGAGGTGGTGGGCGGGGTCCTTAGGGTGGGGCGGTGGGTGTGGCCCTGATGGTGGGGGGCGGGGTTCGGAGGGTGGGGCGGTGGTCGGTTCCCCCAGGGGGGGGGGGCTCGCGCGCAAGCGCGCTTCGGCCACCACACACGCGCAGGCTCGCGCGCGAAGTTACTCTCCTTTTGGCGCCCCGGGCGGATGATGGTGGGCCTGGGCGGGGCGGTGGGCGGGCCCCCGGGGGGATGGGGGGAAATGCGTCCTAACCTATCAGGGATACCCTAGTCCCCCTCATGAACCTAACCTAACCTAACGTATGTATGAACCTAACCTAACGTATGTATGAACCTAACCTAACGTATGTATGAACCTAGCCTAACGTATGGATGAACCTAACCTAACGTATGTATGAACCTAACTTAACGCGGAAGTAGATTCACCATGTTCGTCCAATTAATACATCATCTGTTGGTTTTGGTTCTATTATTCTAACATTTGGATTAATGTCCAGTCCTGGATACCCAAGTCCACCTGATGACTTGAGTTTATGTTTTTTCTCCAAAACTATAACTCCCTGTTCCAAACCATCATATTTTTTCATTGTAGACGCTGTTACGTCAGACATTTTTATTTCTACATCACTTGTCAGAGTGTCATATTTACAAGCGAAAGTTATCCGAGCCTCTGCAATTTTATCGTCGAATGACGGGCATCATGAGCAACATTGCCTATTGTGGATTGTATTGCAGCTTGTAGGGCTAGAAGTATGACCTTTTTTGTTCCAATAATTTCATATGATACAGTTACACAATCACTCTTGTCAATTGGTTCACTTGTATTTTTCAATATTTTTCTTTGCATGTCATAATGACCATCTTTTGTTAATTTAAATCCATTTCCGGGAGAACCTCGAATGACATTACCACCCCATTTTCTTTTTCTACCAAACTTATCGATTGTTTTAGACATTGTGCACTCTAGGATGATTCTTTTCAAACTGATATTTCTTTCATTTACATTATGCTATATACTTTGCATTGATTAGTTAGGAAAATAGAAATAATACAAACAATTTTTTTTATCATTTTCATATTCATCAAACTAATACATATACATACACAATACATATTAATATCACATTATTATTTATTTATTAATACATTCAAGAACATCAATATTGGATTTTCCGGTTTTAAAGACATTGAATGGAATTTCAATTATTGATCTCGGCAGACAATAAATTGGTTAGTTGATACAGTGGACTCTCCTGAGTTTGTGATTCTTGAATAATATTAGTTATCCACCGAATGTTATCATTCGGATCGTTTTAATAAAATTCAATATCATTATGACCTCAAGGAAGAGTGTGGGTAGTATTTGGAATGATGAATCGTTTATCGTCGTGGTATGATAATGCAACTTTATTCTTCAATTCAGTATACATATCATGCAACACGCTTCTAAATGAATTCATCTTTCTGAATATCATACCACCATGTTCCACGATTTTTTGGTAATCTTCAGATGTCAATTCATTCTTTATAACCGATCGTTTCACCCCTTTAGCTTTCTTAAATTCACCATCAACAGATTTCACATAATACGCTTTTGCACCAGTACCATAAAAGCTCATGATTAGATCATTCGGAAATTCGTCTTTGAAGTTACCCAAGATTGAACTTGTTACTGGAATATTGAATTGGTTAACTATACTGTAATTGGATGTATCAAACCTACTTATGTTAGTTTTCATGAATTCATAAAAATTTTCTGTATTTACTTTCAAAATGAGTGAGTCGGTATCTGTGTACAGTAAGGAGACATTTTCACTAAAGTGTTGTTTGATGCATCCATAGAAAAAGTCGTACATGACTGTTTTAGATAATTCTAATATAGAAAATCCCAAATATAATGGTTTATTATAATGGACTTTAACTTTACCCAATTGAATGGCAACGAAATTTTCTGTGAAAATTGAACAATTTTTGAAATTTGGTCTGGATATGAGAGTGCCGGCACCTATATTTTTCTTTATATTTTCCGAATGGGTAACGAGTCTAACATCAATTCTGTTATCTACATTCTCCATTGTCTTTCCATATACCGCATTATTCATTAGTTTATAGAAATCTTTAACAAATTTGTTGTTAGACCTATTACGCATTTCAGTATTAAGATCTATATAGGGTTTCATCCAACGTGATTGTTTGAATTTCAATACTCTATGTGTATTCATTACAATCAAACCATTTTTGATGGCTTGCTGTAGATTTCTATAATGAACAATATATTTTCTTCTATCATTTAAATTTGGAATTAATTTGGGAATTTTCGATTGTGTACGAGGTGGTATTAATTTTTCAACTAAAAATGTAAGATCAGAATGTTCATCATGCAACTCTTGTGGATAATGAATGTCCACTTCAAACATATATCCATACGGACTAGAAGTCACTCACATTCATCACATCAAGGTTAAGAATTTCATTAGGTGTCAACCATGTAAATTCACTTGTTGGTAGAGGTTGTGACATGCTATGACCGTATAGATTTGTTGTATCTAAATATGTAATGAATGTGGAAGGTTCATCAGGATTATAATTTGGTAACAATTTATTATTTGCCATATGTTTCCTCTCACTACACTGACTAATTCCACCCCGTATACCTATTTGAAAAAAATGAATCATATCAATGTCAGTTAGTAATTCCAATTCAATATTCGTATACTTCAACATAGCATCCCAAGATAATCCAGGTGCAGTGTAATAATGTACTGGATCTAAGTTATAAATCTCTAAACTTGTGATTCGAAAGTTTTCAAAAATATCACATAATAGCAATACATCCGACTTCAAATTCAAATCAGAGTATTCACCCAAATTCTGACACTCGAATAAATTCCACACATTTCTAGCCCTATCAAAATAATTTTCTGATATATGTTCACAACTGAATTTGTCATAAAACTGATTTTTTGTTGGAAGTGATGGATAATTCAATTTGTCAATGTCAGGTAACTCATATGTCTAGTCGTCAGTCGTCTTGAAATATTGGTAACATATATAATAAGATTTAGACTAAGATAGTGATGGTTTATGTATTTTGATTGTACGATGTCCTATGAGCGTGTAATTTTCGATTCGAAAAAAAAGGGACGTATAGTTTCGCGTATTGAAGAAATGCTTCTAAAGATTGTGAATATTTATTATAAAATGGAAAAACACTCTGGTAAATAAAATTGAAACCTTGATTAATGAATTTGTTCGCGATGAATACGGACCCCGTAAAGTGGCTGCGGCTAAAGCAGCTGTTCAAGCTACGATGGAACCAACGAAGCTTGCGATTTCTAATTTAGACTTTGGGCTATCTGACTCTGATATTCAGGAACTTTCCGCTGAGTTTGGGCCCCTAAAAAAAGCTGCTGTTCATTATGACAAATCAGGCAGACCGCTGGGAACTGCTGATGTGATTTTTGAGAAAAAAAGTGATGCAATCAGAGTAATGAAACAGTATAATGGAGTTCCCCTGGATGGACGGTCTATGAACATTCAACTAACTATGCCAGAAGACCTGTAGGTGAAAGGAAGTTTCACTATAGATAGAAGTCCAAAAAGAGAAAAAATTCAGAGGTGCGCAGAACGCGAGAAATCAGAGGAAGCCACCTACAACTGAAGAACTAGATGCAGAGCTTGAGGCCTACTCTTCAAAAAGGATCCCAACTCGAGCATTCATTTCATTTTATGAATTTTATTTTTCATTAAACAACATCCCCTCATTTATTCGCATAGCCTACAAGGTTTCCACATGCGATCCCGCGAGAATGTTTAAGAGAGTTGCTTAGAAATTTTGATCCTATATACCGAATTTCAACGCAAAGTTCAAATTTTGAGTTTTGTAATTTCCATATTCGAGTCCGATTTTCAGTTAAGTGGTTCTAAGTGAGAAGCTAGGGCAATGATTTATTCGTTATAATGTAGTAATGAGAATGAAGAGCCTATTATTCATTACGAAAAAGTTCAAATTTTGGTTATCAGTATTACTAAAAAGCCACGGAGACATGTAGGGAATTTAACAGTGGATAAAATAAACACTAATACTGGCTCCTAATGGCGGCATGTTGAATGACATCCAGCTGTTTAGGAGCTGACTTATTTGCAGTAGAGTAGGCAATACATCCATAGTCTATTTTAGATCTTATTAGCGCCCGATAGATGGTTAACATAGTATTGCAGTCCGCTCCCCTAGGTTTTTGATCTCAGCAGATCTAAATCTTTTATTACATACGGAAATGTATATACCTTATTTTTTCGACTATAACTCACTACTTTACATTTCTCCACATTGAGTTTCAATTTATTACTGCTGCACCAAGCAACAAGGAATTCTAATTGAGATTGAAGATTTACACAATCACCTACTTCCTTAATTAAAGGAAATGATTTCAAGTCATCCGCGAAGCATAACTGCTCAAAGCTAAACTTTCACATTATTCATTGATAAACAATAAAAACAAAAGAGGACCTAGGTTGGTGATGTCGAAATGTACGCCCTGCACTTCTCCTGGAACTCAAACCATTTTGTCTATTCACACAGCAATCCACATTCATCGTAGAGATTGATAGAGATGGTAGACAAGGTCAAACAAAAGTGCATTATTCTAATAAAATCATCTTCATTACATATTTTAAGTATTTTGAATATCCACGTATGTTCCACCACTGTTAAAGGTAATGAGATTCGCAGAAAAAAATTCTCAAAACCTCAATTTGGGCTAATTTTTCTTCAACTGAATTCAGAACATACCTGTGATTAACATCACGATTTGAATTTTTTTCTTCAAAAAAGTGCTTCCGTTTGGACTCACTTTCGAATTTCGCCATGAATGAAAACCCTGTCAACTGTTTCTTAAACACTTTAAACCATTTTCGCAGTTCTTTTATTTATTGAAGTTATTACTGCACAACAAAAAGTAATTGAAGGTTCAATTGAAAAATGAAACTTGATTAATGATTTATTATGAATCCTTAAAAACATATCATAAGTAACTTGGCTTGGAATTTCTTAACTTTTTATTTTTAGTTTAATTGTTTTATTTATAATTATATTTTATTCCACTATTATTTCATTTCAGATTTTTTTTGCTTAATATAATTGTTACTTTCAGGTATTCATTTTTTAATTCTTCTTTTCGTTAGTTCTTTCAGGGATTTCAAATCATTTTATATTAGAAAATGAAAGTCCGAACTAATGAAATATATCATGAATGAATATATTTTGGTTGAAATGTGTGTTCTCTGGTAGTCGTTAGGACGAACGTATGTATTTTGATTAGTTGTATCTTGAATTCTTTGTGTTTTTAACCTTCTGTAATCTAAAAAATTAACAACATTTTCAAGAAAACAGTTCAAAAATTGATATCGTTCACTGAAAGGTCTTTTTCCAAAAAAAAATGGCGCGTCGAAGGCCGCGCTTTGCCCTATAGCACTTTATGATTAGCAGCGATCGCACATTGGCATCAACATTGCACCCGTGCGAAGTCGGGGTGGTTCGCTAGTAATTTAATAGTTTAGACTTATTTCAATTTTTTTTCAGATCATTTTAATTTAACTTCTAATGATTAGTTACCTCAGAAGTACCCATTATTTTTTTATTATTTACCTACTGATATGGCTGTATCACGTACACAATATAATATATGAAAGAGATGAAATTCCACTTACCTACATGAGTCTGACATCCTCAATTGAGTATTTCGTGTGAATGACATCTCATTCAATTCAATAACAAATGTTTAACTAATACATTGAGAAATGTTATCAAATATTTCACTCAAGAGTGTACTCGATGCCAAAATCATAAAGCAACAAACTTCCGAAATTTTACTCTTTGAATTATTCCATTCAGGCTAGTCGTTTCTTTCGTAAATACTGACTGTGTGTTTCACGAAATGCGAGTTTTGCTACATTTTCCAACATATAATGTCCAGTATTGGTCATATCGGCCTATAATTCTATGTCTCGATTAGTTTCTACATAGATATTATCAACATCGTCGGTAGCCAAGTTAATCCTCAAATTTTAATTCAAGTGATTGATTGATTGATTGAAGATGCGATCATAGAGATAACGTACCAGCCTACTGAAATCACATTCTAACCCAAATAATTGCTCATTGTTAAGTCGTATGATAATAGAAACCGAATGTCCAATTTATCTGACTACCAATAAGGTTTCCATCGGTTGGAATTTGATCTATAGACAGCCGTAATTAATCAAGTATCAGAGCGGAAACGATACAAAAATTGAGAAGCGTGTTTCAATTTTGTATAGAGTGATTTCTGAAAACGCAGATTCCTTCATTTTTTGTCACAAATTCATTCAAATAGATTGTGATGAATACTTTTTTGATTTGAGTGGATTCAAAACGTAATGATAGGGAAGCCCAAGCGTGGATTTCGGGATTTACTGAAGCGCGGCAGATTAATATACAGGTGGATACCTTGTACCCGGTTAAGTACCTCCACCAAATATGAGCCCCATATATTGATAAGGCCGCCTGTGAGGGATAAAGGATCAGATTATTAAAAAAAATTGATCATCAGAAATCCTCGAGCGCATCAGATTAAGGTAGGGAGAGTGACGTAAAGAAAAGGGAGGGCAGCAAATTTGTAAAAAAATAACGTCATTTCGACATTCTCGAGCGTAGCTAATTTTTTTTCATTTTGAAGGAAATAATTCAAGGATAACGAAAAATATATAATCTGACGCAAGCCGAAATAACAAAAATTCGTCGATAAAGTTTAATGCGTGCAGCTGTGTGATACCTATATTTCTCTCTCCGAGTTTATATTTATCTATTCTCTATTCACTTTTTTTCTATCTATTACTCTCTCACTCCGTCCCCACTCTGAATTCTGTTGCCATCACAGCTGATCACAGAGACTCGTTCGTGATGAAGATGAAGATCATTAATTAATCAATTAATTGATGGATGTAGCCGTTACTACGTGGTAGGAAATCATAATGAAGAAAAGAGAAATTAAACTTTCTATGTTTTTACCACCTTTATTTGTAACTAACGTTACTGCAGTTTCGTCCTATAAGGACATTTTCAAACTTATACAATATATAAGGACATTTCCAAACTTATACAATATATAAGGACATTTTCAAACTTATACAATATATAAGTTTGAAAATGTCCTTATAGGACGAAACTGCAGTAACGTTAGTTACAAATAAAATTGCCAAAAACATATAAAGTTTGATTTCTCTTTTCTTCATTAATTAATTAATTGATTTAAATTTTTTTAAATTTATTTTCTTACAAGTACAAGTATTCTTCTTAAAGAACATACACTTATTTATTTGCATGCTATTTCTTGAGCTTTTCAATTAATTAAGTTCAATGAATTAAAAAAAAATTTTAAAAATATTGTTTCTGTCAGATTAAGCGAATCCCCCTAGACAATCGTCAGATTATGAGATAGCACTTCTAAAACATAAAGATGAACCATATATATCTTAATCTGACGCGCTTGAGTATTTCAAAATGGCGAATTTTTTTTGCACAGTATAATAATGGCCGCGAGTTTGCGTTAAATCGAAATCGTCAGATTATTGAATGAGAGCTTTTTTTTTGTTGCACTTAACACCTCCTTAGAAAATCTAACGCGCTCGATTAATTTTTTTTTCTTTTCACTTTCAACCCTTACGTACAACCACCCACATCATACAAACGATCAGATTAACATACCAACATTATTAAAAATACGTAGGACATTGATGCTATCAATATCTGACGCGCTCGAGTATGTCCATGCAACAGTATTTTTTTACATGTTCAAAAATCTATAGCCTCTTCCCCCACCGATGAAAAGGTATATATTATATAACATTTTTTTCTTCTTATCATCTAAGCTTTACAACCTAATATGTCTCAATGACGCTCAAGTAGATCCCCATTTTGCATCGTGGGCTCCCCTGCTATAAGTGGTAGGTACGCTTTGTCATTTCAACAACCCATTCGATAATTCAAAATACAATTTAGCACTTCTTAATTCGATTATAATTTTAAATGATTCAACTTGCTACTATCACTTTTAACCTTATAGTTTGTTTTACTCTCACAACTAGTTTTCGAACTCATCTCAAAACGGATTTAGATCTGTGATCCTCATTTGTTCGATAAGCTTGGTACAAGTTGAACTAGCGACGATGTCTTTCTTGAGTAACTAGTCTGCTATGTTAACCATCTGGGAGGCTCGTCACCTTAGCAAGGAGTCAGTCTTTATACATAAACGACCAGTGGTATGCTCCGTCAAGTTCGCTGGATGCGATAGATCAAGTCAGTTATCTACCAGGAAGCCTTTCCATTTCTTTTGTAATTTGGACATATTCCTTTTCCTCAGAGTTGGTGCAATTACAAGATTGAATTCAGAGTCGGTGGTTGTCCGCTGATACTCCGTAGGCGCTATCTCTTGAGTTTATGGACTTTTTCTTCGATCTCTGATTCATTCGATGAACTAGTTGTAGATCCTATCTTCGAACTGGAACGTCAAATCGTTTACACCAATTTCCCTCTTCACGGAAACAGTTGACAAACAGTACTTCTGTCGAATCCGCATCAAGGTTCGGTTGATAGTGAAACGGACTTTTGGGCGTGGGCGGTGTGGGCCACCGCCTACGGCCTGGCAGTGCAAAGGCCCTCTCGCCTCAAAACCGAATATAAATTTAAAAAATTATGGAAAATCCAAAAGTACACGCCATGATTTTTTTTATATACAATGAATTAGCAAAATTTCAACCGAAAGATATTCTACTCTTCGACGCACGAAAGCATATGAAAAAAAAATCGTGAATATGTTTCTTTTCCTTTTAAAATTTAGTATTTTATAGAATTAATAAGTAAAAAAATTGTCATCTTTGTCATTTCTGATCATTCCATTTTATTTAGTCTGGCAACATTACTTGGCGTTAAGCTGCTATCTCGGGAAATCCCCGGTTAGAGAGACTTTGGAACTTTCCCTTACTAGAAAGTCAATCAAAGTATCGCATGCAAATGCAGTCTCGCTTCATGTTCCTATATTATAATTTCTAAAAGTATTCGACGTGAGACTAAATAATAGTGTTTCATAGTTTTAAAACGAAAAAAATGATTTGAACAAAAATACAATATTTTTAAGAGTATGTACTTTGACTTGATGCTACAACCAGAACAGTTTGCAAAGGACCAACTCCTCAACAGCTTACAACAGACCTGACGTGTTTGGGCTCATTTCAAAGTTATCAATGAGTAAATAGCTACAGTGTCAGTTACTTTGACTGGGGTTAATATGGTGACCTAGACATGATGTTTTTGATTACTCTTGAGTCTTTTTTTTATTTTTTTATTGTTTAATATTCCAAAAAAGTACATAAGTAAAAATTATGGTAAGTGTTTCTTAATGAATAAAAAATTGTTTATTTTCATTTTTTTATTTTATAAACCCTTCTCGCACCATCAGAAAGAAGGCCTCGCGAAATATATCTTGCCCACATTAAAGTTAAGTCTCGCGCCGCCACTGTTCACTCGAATATAATGAAGTTGCTCTTGGTACCATCATCACTTCTCTTGCCTCGTCTAGGCTCTTGCGATACCGTAGACCATTATGGAGGGGTGAAGAATACCACTGAGCCCACTATATTTTGACAACTGCACCATTGTTTTCCTTTGTAGTTTTGGTATTCTGATTGTTTTAGCATTCTGAGTTGTTCTTTCCTTCTTTCACTTTCTCGTTTGTATGTTTTGTTCTCGGAACAAGCCTTCAAGAAGCTTGGTATACGGTACGATGATTACAATGTAATCTATTTTTTTGCACATTTCCATTTGAAGACTTCGGACGATTTCATAGAGTAAGTTTGAACATTTCCTCGGTTCCGTTGTTGATTTATTTAACAACGTTTCTTATAACGACATTCTTCGTTACCTGCTTTTCTTTCCCTTTTCTGCTGTTATTTCTCTGCTTTTCTTTCAATTTCTTGTTAAATCAATGGTTTTAGCACTCTTTGTTGTTCTTCCAATTTTTACTTTTTCTTGTTCCAATTTTAGCAACATATTTTGGCGTTCTTTCTTTTCAGTTCCAACTTGTCTTTCTCTCGGAGCTAGTCTTCGAGAAGCGGTAGAGACGATGGAGACGACGTATTGACATATCAGATTGCTATGTTGGTGGCGGTACACTGGCAATCACCGTATGTTTCTCAATTATAAAACTTCAACCATTCACATACGAAACGATTGTCATCTATAATTTGAAAACACACAAAGATTTCACTGCTTCATGATATTTAGCATAACTTCGAAACAATACGAAGCATAAAATATTAATAAATTTACAATAATATAGGTAGACCATTTTTTGCTCTAAGATATGAGTGATAAATGGACAAGAGGATCAAACTTTTACTATTCAATAACCTTGGTATGAAAAAAAACAAAAATTTCGGGACACGTCGTAATAATTATAGTTATAACATACTGCTATGGCACAAATCGATAGTTAAACTCAAAACAATCATTTGATTTATTTATGCTCCAAACAATACAACTCCAGAATTAATAACAGATATTAATAATAATAATAATAATAATAATAATAAATGCTTTTATTGAAAGGTTACTCAGTACAAGGGATACTAATCTAACCTAACAAATGGCAGAATTCAACGTCTGCGCATGACGAATCAAGGCAGAAATTGCTCTTCCATCCAACCAGTAAGAGATAACTTATAATAATACACATTGTTTGCTTAATTAAAACTAGAAAGAAGAAAAAAAAAAAAGGAAAAAAGGGAGAGAAGCAGAAGAAAAGTAGAAAAGAGAGGCAATAAACGAATAAATGAAAATTATATGTTCTATGTGTGGAAAATCATGTTACAAATGTGATGATAAATTTGATGATTTCTTCATATTTATTGTAAAAACATATGTGTAGGTGTCAACTGATAACTGTTATAAAAGAAGAGAACCGGATTGTAGCATGAATCTCTTCAAATTTTTCTTGAAACTAAGTGGTGATAGGGATTTGAATTCAATGGGTAGCCGATTATATAAGTATGCAATGTTATAAGAAAAAGATCCTCGAAAAAAAGAAGTTTTATGTTTAGGTGCAGTCAAGAGATGTTTAAATCTCAAATTTAGATTATGTACATCGGTTCTAAAGGACAGTTTCGTGAATAGGTAGGCAGGTTTCCCAGTGGATATGACCTTATGGAATAAACTAGCAGAATGTAGTGTGCGCCTAGCATCCATGTTCAGCCACCCGAGTTGTTTCAAGTATTGAGACACATGCTCACGTCTCCTTACGCCCGTGACGAGTCTTATGCACGAATTCTGCAGTTTTTGAAGTCTCTGCCTGTCAGATTTCAAGAGTCCTGGACCATAAACAGTATCAGCATAGTTTGCATGAGATAGTACCAGTGCGTCGCAGAGTAATATTTTATTTGTTTTGTTCAAAAGATTTTTATTCGAGTATACTAATTTTAGATTCATATAACCCTTCCTAAGAATCTGAGAAACATGCGTAGTGAAACGCAGAGAATTATCGAGATAAAGGCCTAAATTTTTCGTGACGTCACTTTTTGGTAATTGAACCCCATCAATGGAAATGTTAATCAACTCTGTGCAACGATTCTTTGCATTTGGCCTACCGAAGAGCATGACACAAGATTTAGTTGGGTTTACAGAGAGACAATATTTACTTGATTCAGTTATCAGAGAGTGCAGATCATGACTCATTTGTTCTAGCGCAATATTGAGTGAGCTTTCATCGAATTGTAAATACAACTGTGTATCGTCGGCGTAACAATGCATAGAAGTGTGACGAAGGCAGTGTGAGAACTGAGAAGTATATAAAACAAAAAGAAGTGGACCTAAAATCGATCCTTGAGGGACCCCATTATTTATTTTAAGGGTATTCGATTTTTTGTTATTGAATATGACACACTGAGAACGGTTTGTCAGATAATTTCCAAGCAGAGTGACCACGCTAGAGGCAAAACCCAGGTACTTCAGTATTGCCAGAAGTAGAGAGTGGTTAATACGATCAAATGCTTGGAGTAGTCCAGCAATACTAGAAGACAAAGTTTATTATTGTCGATAGAACAGTGTAAATCATCAACAACTTTCAAAAGAGCTGAATAATGAGTGACTATGATGATATATCTTCTGAGAAAATGAAATCTCTGGGATCGACAGTAAACTCAAACTCATTTCATCAAAGATAATCGACGGTAACCAACATCGGTCTTTACGAAAGCTTAAACTTCGATATATTAAATGGAAAATCACTTTCTGTCTCCAAGTAGGATTCACTACATAAAGGTAGTGTAGGTAGGTAGACTATATTGAACCAGAACTTAAAACTATAGCATTCGTATCTTTGTAAGTTCATTGTTTCAATATTAAAACACAATTTTCTTATGCATGATTTTTATAAACTTGAAATACTTTTTCCAAAATTATAGAATTTTCAGTGCTTGAACAATTTCACCAATCTAAAAAAGGGAATTTTCCATAGTTAATTCGCGCTGTTTTTATACCTGAGTCTTTGGCGGGGTCACCGTTTAACTACAGTCCTGAAATAAGTATATGATTTTTTTTGAAAAAAATCATTTTGAGTTTGAGGCATCAAAATTGGATTTATTACCCATTACGCAAACACTTAAAAAATGACAAGTGTGAAGTAGGGGTTTTAGGAGAATTGTAACAGAATTTTCTTCACATAGACAGATTTGTTTTTCATTTTCTACTCCCAGAAATGCGTTTTGGAAAAATTCATATATATACTATGCATTTCTCCAATCAGTCAGTCACACGGTGTAGAATACTTGAAAATACTTTGAAATACTTCAAATAGATTTCAAAATCTTTGGGAAAGAAAGTTTTTGGCTTTCTACTACTCCAAAAACTTTCTTTCCCAAAAATCAATCACTCCTAAAAATATAACTTCTTCAATTTCAAAATCTTCATACCATAGAGAGGACTGGCAAAGCGGCCCACTGGTAAAATCGGAAGAAACTTGGTATACAGATGGCTCAAAGACCCAAGAAGGAATGGGAGCCGGTATATACGGAGGCAGAGCAAAGACGAGAATCACACTCAGCCTCAGACATAATGCAACTGTGTTCCAGGCAGAAGTAGCGGCCACTGAACACTGTATAGGGAAAATAAACAGGCAGAAATTCAGAAATAAAACCATTGCCATTCTCTCCGACAGCCAGGCGGCAATTGAAGCGCTCAGCTCATTTCAAGTCTTCTCAAGACTGGTGGGAAGCTGTCTGAGCGCACTTAAGGAGCTAAGTACCTAAAATAGGATTACTCTACCTTGGGTACCCGGCATGAGGGTCACAAGGACAATGAGGAGACCGGTGTTCTAGCCCGTGAAGGCGCATCCAAGGCTATGATTGGACCAGAACCCTTCTGCGGTGTAGCGAAAGCATGTATAAAGACATTCATAAACTCATGGATGCAAGCCGAATCGATAGATTGGTGAAATAAGCTCCCAGGAATGGAGCAGACGAAAGAGTTCATACAGAAACCATTGCCCAGATTCACGGAAGACCTGCTAAACCACAACCGTAAGTTTATAAGGGTAGTGATGGGTCTACGGGGCATAGAAGCATATGAGCAACATGGGTCTGAGAGAAGAAACCCAATGCAGGTTCTGTCAAGAAGAGTAAGAAACCGCACTGCATATGCTCTGTGAATGCAAAGCGATAGCAAGGCTGAGGCACTCAAGATGCGGGGAAGAGAAACTAGAGGCTGCCAGCTTTATGAAAGGGTCAGTGTCAAGACTATGGAATCTCATCAAAGAGGTTTAACAACCAAGGAGCATCACAATAAATCTGATAAGGTCGCAGTGAATCAGGACATAGGCTAGCTTCCGACAATCTAATTCAATCTAATGCATTTCACGGAGAATTACAAGACTGAAGTAGGGGTTGAAGAGCGTGGATCGGAATTTTTCAGACGAGTACAGGTCAATTTAATTTCAATTGTCTACTCAGCATAGACAGTTATAGAAAACAACTCGAATTGTTACTAGCTCTTCTGCAAAACTTTCGGAAAATTACTGGAGTAAATGTGGGAGTCGCAGGAAGTGGATCGGAATTTTTTCACATCGATTTTTATTTTGACCTTTCATTTCGTAAAAACTTCTCCAATGAGTTGAAAAGATACAATCCTTTTGATACACTTAGGTGAATTTTATATGAAAGGAGGTAATAAATCTAGAAATATGTGAATCTAAAATTACGATAAGGACATATTGGTATATTTGATACAGTTGACAGTATATGATACGACAATTTGAAAATCTCTTACAAATACCTACTTTTTTCTAATCATTTTACCCGTTTTGATATTCAGTAAGGTATATAATACAAGCTTTGTATATAGAATATCCGTTCACAAAGGTACAAGAACAGATTTAAAGTATCTCCTGCCCTCTATCACAGAGTAGGCGAAATTATGTTTCCATTCAGTCAATGGTGGTATATTTTCTGCAACAATATCGTTGTTTGCTCATCACTGATGGCAAAGCAACTGGCCTATAGTTATTTGAAAGATTTTTCTTGCCCTTTTTGGGAATAATCTGAATGCGAACAATCTTCCAACAAGAAGAAAAACCCCCTTTTTTATAAGAGAGGTTGAAAAATCTACAAAATACTGGTGCGAGTTCATTTGGGCACTTTTCAAGTACGATGACGGGTACTTTATCAGGGTCAGACGCCTTATTGATATTGAGCTGTTTCAAAATTCGCTTGACTAAACGCTGTCGAAAAGTAATTTCCGGCATTGTGGATTTTTGTGTGGGAATAATGGGTGGTGCCTTTCCCAGAAAATCGACGGTGGAATGGGACGCAAATTGTTCAGCTAGTAGATTTGCTTTTTCTATGGCTGTTGTTGCAAATGAACCATCAGCTTGTGTTAGTGGTGGAATTGTGGATTTTGTAAAGTTCTTATCAACAGCTTCAGCTACCGACCACAAGGATCTAGACCCATTGGGATTGGCAAGCAGTTTATTACCTGATTGTGAAGTTCTTTGTTTTCATTCAGCCTAAGTTTGCAGCTGTTGCGAGCATTAACAAACCTAGTTTGATTTTCGGCACTGGGATTTTTGCGCCAATGCCAGTAGGCTCGCAATTTTTGTTGAACCAAGGCTTGCCATTAGAAGATCTTTTCATTGATTCATGGATTATAGAATAATTTCCGTGACTTCAGAAGCACAAGTTGATGGATCTTTAGAGCTGAAACAAACATCTAGCCAGGAGAAATTTCGGATTGATCTTGAAGATCCTCCCATTCAGCTGATCTGTAATGCCAAACTTTGCGCGGCTTAGATTGTTCTCCAACATTTATCGGTAATTCACTCAACACTGAGATGAGTTTGTAATCAGAAGATCCCAATGGAAACCTTACGGTGACTGTGTAAATTTCTGGATTGGTTTTTAGGTATAGATCTAGAAGACTAGCATATTCTCCATCACGGTCAGGAATCCTTGTTGGCTCATTTTTATAATCTGAGTAAGTCCGCTGCTTATTGCAAAAGCCTCAGCTTCACGACCTTGTTCGTCGTTGATATTTGAAAATTTAAGCCATTCGATATTGTTGACATTGAAGTCACCGAATATGGAAATTTCTGCCCTGGGATGATTGATTTGCAGAAAATCAATGGTGTTTGCGGAAGTGGAGAATAATGTCCTATATTGTGTATCGCTAGGTGGTCGATAAATGCAGCATATGAATTTGGTGATCTTCTGTGATATTATTTTGAACCAAATAACATCAAAGTTTCGGGGTTCCAGCAATTCCTCTCGTTGACAGGAGAGATCGCTTCTGATAAAAAGAAATGTTCCAAAGTTACGTCTGAATCGGGAGTGGAAATCATAGCCGGGATATATAAAAGTGACGGCGTCTGTTGAATCACTTACTTTGGTTTCTGTGAGTGCAATAATACGAGAACTATTTGATTGCAGATGTCGGTGCACTGATTTTATATTTGAGTTGAGTTCTCTGATGCTGCAGAAATCGATTTTGAAGTTGCTAGTGGGCCTCTTAGCAACTGCAGTTACCATGCTATTTCCCTGTGGACCGATGTTAAGAAGACCCTGCTGAATGTCATAAATGAAAAAGTGGTAGTCAGCCCCACCCGGAGATAAGGCAACGAATGAAGTGTTTCATATAGTTGTCCACACAAATAGTATGTGTTGTGAAAACAACTCGAGCACTTTGTGTGTTGCCTCATCGCCTGCAGACCTGCAGACCACGGCGAACAAAGTCGGAAGAGAACTTTGACAAAGTTATCTCCAGCCGTGAACGCTGGAGATAACTTTCTTTTTATAAGTGTAACTAGTCTCCTCACAGAATGACGTTTTGCGAATATAGTTGATTCCATCATCAGATGGATTCTAGCAAAATTATGACTTCAATGGTAATATTGAAAAAAAGGAAAAATTACATTATGTTTTGGGTCTCATAGAATATAATTTTTGGAATATTTTTCAACCAGCTTCTCCAAGAAAGGTACAAATAATCTACAGCTGTCCCAAAGTTTTTGATCTCAGATTGTATCAATGCACCGCCATAAATATGATCACAATATAATATTTTTGACTCAATAAGTGAGTGACATAGTTTCAATTTTAGTCCAGATGGCCATATCTCTACTTTGATACAATTGACGCAAGACACTGTAAGAGGATTCGAGTTTAATATTGAAAAGTATAGTGTATGTTAAGAGCAACTGCCCTATATATCGATAGTCCAATTATGCGTAATGGGGATGATTCATGGAAGCAGCTATTATCGGGAGATATTCATTATTGAGTAGACTAGAGTAGGATACGTTTGTTGTGGGGAAACATTATTTGGGGAATATATTAGTTGTTCAGAGTGAAGTGTTTTAATGTATTAGTGCTACCTAACATGTATTATTTCCTAGGGTTTGAGTAGGTGTTATATTTTTTATGGATTAGAAAAGCCAATAGCCAATATTTCACATAAATTCACAAATTCACAACTCTGCGCTATTAGTGGCGTTGGCTTTGACAAGAACTTCCTTTTAGTGAATATAATTTATATAATTCCTTAACCTTCGAATGACAATGACGTATATATGAGGTGGGTCAAGTAAAAGTTTGGACTTTCATATTAGGTTGTTTAAAAAATGTTGTCCTTTTTTTACGAGTCTATTTTAAACAGTAATATCTCGGTAAATACTTATTTAATTTAATCGAAATGAGCGCCATTTGAATCAGTTCACTTTTGCCAACGTAACATCAGTCGATTGATTCCATCAGCTTGAAAATTGCGTGCTCAGGATTCTATGGAATCGACGAAGACCGTTTTTGGCTGATCCTGATTGGTAAAAGTTATACCGATGAGAAAGTGCTTGAAAAGATGGTAATTGGCGAAAGGTCTGGGGGTATAGTGGTTGAGGCATAAGCAAATAACATACTTTGAAACGTGACAGTTTCTGTCGATCGTTCAAATCGTGGGGCACCCACTTATAGAGCTTTTTGACATTTTCAATATCAAAAACCACATGGGACCCCAGGTCCCCCAGATCCTCATATCCTCGTCCTGGAATACTCTAGGTTGACCACTTCGGGGCTCATATTCGGGGCTAAAATCTCCGGAATGAAATTTTGCAAACCATCTTCGAACAGTGCGTTCATTAAATGCCTGGTCAATTTTGCGGGCCGCTTGGCAGCTCTTTGGTTCAATCTGAATTCGTTAAGAAAAACTGGCCGAAAATCGCTTAACGACATCATATAGTTATTGGCTAAATAGAGGCAAAAAACTAAAAATTAGAAAAAAAGAAAAGCAATAATTTATATAGGGTATATCAGGACACAGTAAAGTAAATATTTATTAAAATATGAAGCTACGAAAACACATGACATTAAAACAGAAAAAAATTTTGAAACAGCATAATAAAATCATTATTGGCGTCAATCAGAATTACAAAATACCTATGATGGAATTGGCCGATACTTGGTGAAAATCCATAATGTAGGTATTCAAGTAACACTTCATTGTGAGATTTCACTGAACATTCACAAAACCGTAACATTTGTTTCATTATACAATCGCTTCATCAGACATGTTCGTTAAAACTGAACTGCCCGATAATTAACCGCTTGAAAAAACATTTTGAATAATTTTATCATAGTTTAGGAATGAAATAATTACAATTTCAAACATGTGAAAAGATATTTTACAAACTCATTTGAATGCATATATAATGAAAGGAAAATTACTTGAGTTTTCATATCAAGAAACTACTCATATGTTTTCTTTTATTCTTTGGAAGAAAGTTCTCTCCGTTTGATCAATATAAAGTTTCGGACAAAAACCATATGTCAACTTGTATATCCTTCAGGTGATTTTTCTTCTATTACATGTCCAATAAAATGAATTTGTTTATAAAATTGCAGAAGTTAAAATTTTTAATTAGTTTTCACCTAAACTCATGTCAAATTATTAGTCATTAGGTAGGTAGGATGCCACATTAATCAAAATGTTGATTGATATAAAGCACTATCGTTTAATGAAACACCTAATGTGGTTTTGTAAACTGTTCGTTGAAAATCTCACAATGAAATGTTACTTGAAAATGAAATAACTCATTTACTTTTCGTTCAAGTTGTGTCAGCAGTTATAGAGGGTTGGGGTTGTTTTCATACAAACTTACAAGTCTTCTTTAAAGAAAAAAATTTGCATTGACAAGTAACCAACTTCAATTGAATATGAAGGGTCAATTAGCATCAATGCATAAAAGGTGCATATTATTATCAAGAAACTGTCACCAACTCTCAAATCTACCAAACAGATTAATTTCACCTATTAGGGGCTGCAGGAGACTTGGACGTCTAAAAGACGAGGGTCTGATAATAATTTTCAAATTGTTGTTCAACAATTTTTCATATTCCATCTACTATGAATCCTTGAATATATTTAAACTATATTTCAACAACCTCATTATTTTCAAGTTCATTTGCCATAATTACCTGCAGTAACATATCTTAAAACGAAAAACAGCAAAACAGAAATATCACATATTTTTTTAATAACAATATATTTTTTATTAATAATAATATACACAACAAAACTCTTTATATTTACTAAGGAATGTAAAACAATATTATCTAAAAAATATTATTATTTGTATATCATTTTATCAATAACAAAAGCACCGTGAATAAAAGTTATGAAGTAACCATCCTTCCTCCCAAAAACCCATAAAATATATTATATTAACCTCATAAAAAATCATTTTCACTTTGATTTACTTGAAGCTTGTTGTTGACGCCTTTGATTTGCTATGTAGATAGTCCAAAAGAACCCCATTAAGTTTGTGGTGAGAACTCGCAACTGGAAGTGAAAAATTAAAATTAGTTTAAAGTTGGAGATATCCCGTGTCATTAGCAAAAATTCGGTTGTTTTGCAGTATTTCTCATGGTTTTGTAGTAAAAAATTACAGAACAAATATAAGTTATTTCTTCACAGATAATTCTTACAAAAACAACAATGTACAAATGATAATTCAATTAAAGAATATGAGAAAATGACAAAAGCCCATCAGGGACAAAAATTTACAATAAAAATTTGACAAAAGACACCCAGACTCATTTTATACTTCATAGACATGCTGGTTTCTTTTAAATAGACTGGTTTTGATTCATTATACTGAAATAAATCTTTCATAAAAGTGGAATTTATATTTCTTGATACATCTCACCAGTCTGTTTAATTTTGCGCCCTCTGTGCACATTTTGGCACCTCCTAGCTATGGCTCTACTCAAATAGAGGATGAAATATGTATACAAATAAACTAATTCCATCATTCAATGTACAACATTTATTATTGCCAGTTACATAAAGTTATTGGCATCGCTTTGGGCTTTGCCAAACAAACACTGAACACCTGAATGGCAAGAAGAGTTATGGACTTCTGGCAAAATCTTCCAGGATTTGCTCACTCCAAGCCATTTATTCACCCTTCGAAGCTTGATTCCAAACAGTAGTTGGACTACAGTAGGGATGAACTACGATGTCTAACAGTCTTCTTACAGGTCACTGTCATTTGAATAATCACATGCAGAGACTTGGACTGTCGGAAGACGTGTGTGTCACCTCTGTCTGGAAAGTGATGAAACTGCAGAGCATATACTTTGTGCCTGCCCCGCTGGAGACCGAATCAGGTTCTTTGAGTTCGGCAGATCCGTACTCTCACCATCTGACCTGAAAGACCACTCACTTTACAAACTAATCGGCTTCGTTAAGAAGCTGGGTTTATTTGGCCGAGTGTGAATAGGTGTGAGCCACAATAAACCCTTATGGGTTGCGGTGGAGGGTCGAATAGACCCACTCACTTTAGATCTACCTACCTACCTACATAAAGAAACTTTATGAAAACTGTTAGTAGGTACAGTTTGTATCACTTATATGTACTTCTTGTTGAATTGAAATTGAATTAATTTTTCTGAATATTGAAAAGAAAAGATTCAATTATCTGAGTTATTTTATATCAATTACCATGCTATATAAAACATTTAATGTGATTTGTTTACTAGTTATTATGAATGGTTACATTACAAAATCTTCAATTTCTAATATACAAATATTCCAAAATAAACATGTGAGTAAGGTGTGGATTGCTGCAAAATGCTTTGGAAATTGCATTTGAAATGGGCAGTTCCTAACTGCCATGATTCAGATAATTCACTTTCTTGGTATATATGGTATATGCATTTAATATCACAACAAATAACCACCTGATATACCTGGCCATCCATCATTCTCAGGTTTATGGTTGATGATAAATAATACACCTGGCATTAAATAACAATTAATGATTAGGAGAATACACATATTAGATGAACTGAAAAGTTCGTAGGCTAACACACAGATGGCGCTACTAGTATTACATCCATATGACTTTTAGTTAAAACTAACCTTCAGAAGACTCGTGTGCACATTTCACAGCGGTCAGACTATTAGTTTGTGGAATGATAGAACATTTTGAGAGGAGCAACTGTTGTTAATTTGAAGAAAACGGATAAAAAGGAATTTCGTGTGTTAATAAAGCATTGCTTTTTGGCGAAAAATACTGTTGAAGTCAAAGCTTGGCTTGATAAACATTATTCGGACTTTGCATCAGGAAAATCAACCGTTGAGAGGTGGTATACTAAGTTTAAACGACGTGAAATGAGCACCGAGGACGATGTAAATAGTGGACGCCCCAAAGAGGCTGTTACCGACGAAAACATCAAAAAAGTCCACAAAATGATTTTGGATGACTGCAAAGTGTAGATGATCGCGATAGCTGAGGCTCCAAAGATATCAAAGGAACGTGTTGGATATGCGAAATCTCTGTTCACAGTGGATGCCGCGCGAGCTCACAGTCAACCAAAAACAACAACGAATGGATGATTTTGAGCAGTGTTTGAAGCTGTTCCACCATGAAAAAAACCCAAATTTATGGGTCGATATGTGACAATGGATGAAACGTGGCTCCATCATTTCACACCAGAATAAAAACGAATTGTCACTTAAGTGGACTGCACGTGGTGAACCCACTCCAACTCGTGCACTCAACAGTCGGCTGGTAACGTTATTGTATCAGTTCAGTATTTTGGGATGCCCATATTATAATACTCTTCGACTATCTTGAAAAGGAAAAACCATCAACGGTGACTATTTATTATATAGCCTTATTGAAGTGTTTGAAGAACGAACTCGCGGAAAAGTAATTCGCACAAAAGCTAATTATTAGGGTGTGATGTTGACGAATCAAATGAATAGTCAAAAAAATGGGAAAAAACCCGAGAAAAAGTGTGATTACAGATTAACCAGAACGATGTATTTTCAGCTAGGTTGAGATTTTCAAATATAGCTTAATTATAAACAGAGCAATAGATCAAACTTGGAACGAAAAGGGCTTAAGACAGTAAACAAAATTAATTTTTATCGCGGTAATAATACTAAATAGTAACATACAATAGCCAAAATTTCGTAAAAATAAAATTGCTATTCAAAATATAATAAGAATAAGATTGACAGTATTTAGGATGATATACGAATTGTAACTATCAGTTGTCGTGAAGTAAGGATGAATATTACAAAAAGAATCGTATCAAAACTTATAATATTTAATAAATTAATCATGAAATATGAGGCAAGCGTGACCACCAAATTCAGGAAAGTATGACTTGTGTGGATGTGATGATGGCATGCCCCAGGTTTCCACACAAAAAGTCTGACACGAGTGTCTAAAAGTGATTATTGTAGTTAGCCTTCACTTAATTAGTATCATAATATGTATTTTTTATATCAATAATTCAATGTGTTAAAATTCTTGATCTTGAAATCAGCCATAATTTCTTCTTGAACAGAGATGAGTTCAGTTGTTTCAATCCAATTGGCAGATCATTATATATCTTTGGTCAAAGAAACATGCTAGATCTCTGGGATATAGTTTCAGTCACATGTGGAACCAAAATAGTACATTTTTTTGACCTAGTGAAGCAGAAATATTTTATTAAAGTTTTTTTTTTGAACAACAGCTAATGTCAAATGAAATATTTGTTTTAGATCTAAGATATTGCCAAACTTGTAAAGGTCATCTGATGAGTAGGTAATTGGTTTTCTGAATATTATTTTCAAAATCCATTTTTGAATTATTTCAACATTCTTTATATTATTATAGGCTCCTTCCCAAGCTATTATGCTTTCCATTTATAAGTTATATACTTGATAATGAGGTCAAACCCGAAACCGGTCTTATAAATAAAATCAACCAGTGGTAATTAGACAAAAATGTTTTAATTCATTTCATTAAAGTATTACCTACTTTGACACACTGCTTTCTCTCACTCAAATAACTTTTCATGAGAGTTAAAAACGTTTCACGAATACCTAAATCTTTTAGAGCTTTCAGGGGTTTATTATGACTGACAGTATCGAACGCCTTGGTAGTTTAATACTTTTATCGCATCCTGTGTTGACCCGGCCCCTCTAAATCCAAACTGTCTAGATGAGAAGAGAGTATATTTCTCAAGAAAATCTGTTAACCTTCCCTTCAAAATATATTCCAAAATTTTAATTATACCAGTGGTTAGAGAAATTGATCTGTCTATAACTGATGCATTTTAATTTTTCTCCTTTTTTAAAAATGGGTTTAGTAAAACTGTTGTCTTTAAAGATTTAAACCAATATCCTGTCGTCAGTATTTTATTGATGAGTAGTGTTAGAGACTCTTTAATATATTCTTCAATATTTCGAAGGACTTCTAACGATATATGATCTATTCCTGGTGCTTTATGTTTTTTAAAGATTTTTCAACTTCACCTTTATTTGCTTCTTTTAAATATATTGAATTTTGGTTAACTTTTCTGAGCTCTTTATAATTCCGAGGAGTTTCTATTTTGAGCGCTAGGTCCTCACCGATTTTAGTATGATGCTCTAAACAAAATTCCGCAATCACTATAAGGTTAGTTGTGGATTTGTTATCCCCATTTTCAATTTCTGTTACTTCCGTGTGTTTGATAGTTTAGAACAAGCAGCATTTACTGTTTTCCATAGTAGTTTTGCACTGTTTTTATTTTTAAAAATGGTGGTGTAGCAATTTACAAGAATGATGAAAGCAGGTTAGAAATTTCAATAATTGATTTAACCAATTTCTGCATTGAAGGGGTCTTTGAATGTTGTGGCATTGCGTTATCTGAAAACAAAACGGTTTTTGCATGTATTTATAGACCTCCATCGGGTAGCTTTAAATGTTTTCTAAATTGTTTATAAGGGTTACTGACATTATTAGGTGACAAATATGAAAACATAATACTAGGCGGGGATTATAACATAAATTTTGGAGTTGAAAGCAGAGAACTCAATCTCTTCAGTGATCAGCTGGCATGTTTCAACATGATATATACTATCAAAGAACCAACCAGAGTAACGGCTAAATCAAGTACGTGTTTAGATAATTTCATTATCAGAGATGATTCTGATTACCAAATAAAAGTTGAAGACTTCAGGCTGTCTGATCATTATGCTCAAATCATTGAAATTCAAGTAGAAGATATAAAAAAAGCAAATAATAATGTTCAAAACGTCCGGCGATTTTTTTCAGAAGAAAACATTCGAAACTTCAAGGCTGTCCTACAGAAGGAGTCGTGGGATGACGTCTATAAAGAAATATGCCCAAACAAAGCTTATGAAAGTTTCAACAATATTCTTCAATATTATATTGAATTGATTTTTCCGGTGAAACGCTTCCGAAAGCAGACAAAAAAGCATAATTTTGACATTTTCACTCCGGAACTTCACGAACTGAAACACCAAGTAAACCTCTATTCAGAATGTGCTAAAGTTGATAATAATTATAAGGAGATATATAAGAGAGTGACCCAAACGTATAGGGAAAAACTAAAAGCCAGTTATAAACAGTGCGTAAATAACAAAATGTCTATTTCCAGCAACAAAGTCAAATCAATGTGGCATATGGTACATACTATTCAAAAAAAAGAATACGTGGTAATTGAAATAAAAATTCAACAAGATGGTATTGAAGTATCAAATATAGACATGGCCAACAACTTCAATAATGAGTTCTCAAATTTCATACAGCCGCGAAATGTAGACTTCGATTACATGAATAGCAAAATCTCAATATGCGAAAAATCAATGTTTTTGCGTCCACTAACGGAACCCGAAATTATAGAGTTGATAAAGAGCTTAAAGCATTCAAACGCAAGTGGTTATGATGAGATATCAAACAATTTATTGAAAAAATGTTCTTATGAACTTTGCAGCCCAATGACGTATATCATAAACTTGTCTACTGAAAATGGAATTTTTCCGGATAGTCTAAAACTAGCAAAAGTAACACCAATTTATAAAAAAGGGGATAGAAACCTCTATGAAAACTACAGGGGAATTAGCTTACTCTCAAGTATTTCCAAGATTTTTGAACTAAATTTAAAAAATCAATTAATGTCTTTCTTCACAACAAATAACCTTTTTTCAGAAAACCAACACAGTTTCACAAAGAACAAAAGTACAGAAACAGCACTTTATGAGTTCAATGAGCATGTGGTTAATGCACTTGATGGTAAATTCCATATTTGCGGATTGTTCATAGACTTCTCCAGAGCTTTCGATTGCGTTAATCATGACCTGCTATTAGGGAAATTGGAAAGATATGGTGTAAGAGGAGTTGCCCTAGATTTAATGAAATCCTACCTGGAAAATAGAGGGCAACGTGTCAGTGTTGGAAACACTCTCAGTCAGTTGGCAACCATTAGGCAGGGTGTCCCACAGGGATCAATCCTTGGACCTATACTATTTTTGATATATGCAAATGACCTGATGAAATATTTTCAAGGATTGTCAACTATTCACACAGTAGCGTATGCAGATGACACAAATTTCATAGTGAAGGAAATTGATGTAATGACCCTACAGGAAAGAACCCAGGATGTACATAAACAAGTGAACATATGGGCAGAAAAAAATCACTTAACACTCAATACATCTAAAACTGTGATGATGAAGTTCACAATTAGTAAGTGGCCCGAACATTTTATTATCCATGAAAATGGGGATCTGCCAATTGAATCTTGTACTTCTACAAAAATGTTAGGCGTCACCTTGGACTACAAACTCACATGGACTCCTCATATTGAGACCCTCTGTATTAAATTGAGAAAAAACTGCTATGCTCTGAGATTCATGGCTAATTTTTGTAGTAAAGAGATTTTACTGAGCTTATACTATGCGACCATAAACTGCCACTTGAGATATGGAATTTTGAATTGGGGTACCGGATCTGCTGCTGAAAGAATATTTATTTTGCAAAAATATGCAGTAAGAATCATTGCCGGTATTGGTTGGAGAGAATCATGTAGAAATGCTTTTAAAAATTTCAAGATACTAACTGTTGCTGGTCTCTATATTTATGAATTGTGTATATACGTTTGTAGAAACAAGCATAATACACCTTTCTAGCAACATAATTATCCAACTCGTTCTAGAGGCAAACTGATGCCCAATATTCATAGAACAACTTTTTATCAGAAAAGTTTTCTTTATCTTGGACCAAAAATGTTTAATAAATTAGAAGAATCAATTAAAATATCACCAAATCTTAACATTTTCAAATCAAGACTGAAAAAGGCACTTATTGAAAAAAATTGCTACACACTTGACGAATTTTAAACTGTTTTTTTATATTTTAATGACAAAATATCACAACTATGTGATAAAATTGATTTTCATTTATTTATAGTTATTTTTTTACATAATCTAAGCCAAACAAATAATTATATGTATATACCTATATGTATCATATTTTTAGATTATTGATTACTACAAACATTATACTCTGTAACGTGTCCTACCCTCAGACGTTTTCCTTGCCACTGTACGTATAACAATGTACTTTTTAACACGGAAATAATAAAAAATTATTATTATTATTATTATTATTATAACGTACTGATCAATAAGAGACAATAAAAAATGGGAGTTACCTTGAATAATAATATATTCAAAGGAACCTTAAGATATACAAAAATTTCCTTTCCTGGGTTTCAGCATCGTGTGGAATGTCGGCTTAGAGAAAATCTAGCTAACTTTCAGCCAATATAACCAATCATTACATTAGCCAAAACGATTGTGATCAGAGTTTTTGTCACAAAAAACAGCATATAACCAAGGATAATGTAGTAAATTACAAAAAGCTATGGTGTCCCTATTGGTAAAAACTTTGAGACATAAATAACCATGTGTTCCTCATTTTGACGTGATGAAAAATGTTGATATGTGTAAAAAATCCAGGAAAGCATGATGACTAATAACCCTTCTTTGAGCTTTTTTGTCATAGTGAATTCTTGCTATTCCCAATGATAGCAATATTTTCTCTATGAAATCATATAGAGTGAAGCTCAAGCCATGCAATGAAGATGAAATATTTCTCTCTGATCAGTAGAACATAAGTGATGTATACATATATATATATATATATATATATATATATATATATATATATATATATATATATATATATACAAGGAGCATGACAAGCACATACATTTTCAACCCAGCACTTGAATTAACTAAATGTATAACTCCAATTTGATATATCAAATCAATTACTTACTAGACAGACATCAGCTACAGATCATTGGCAGAAGAAGGTTATGAAAGGATTTGTTTTTTGATGTTAGTTTCTCATATCTCAAAATATAACGATGCATTTCAATGAAAATGTAAGGCTAAAAAATTTCATAGGAATAAGTAGAATAAAAAATAGTTGTCAGGTTGCCTTGCAGATTTTTTAAAAATTATTTCACTGTAAACAGATAATTTTTGCCCTTCCACTGAACTCATGAGATTTCAAAAAAATATGTCTCACAAATATTGACAACTGTGACATATAATTGAAAGTTAAGATAAGTATCTGTATAATTTCTTAGCTCTTTTTTGATAGGAAAATTATTAAATATGACAGGTTACTGATAGACAAATTATTTTTTGGTTTTTGGTGAAAAATACTTTGAATTCACTCAGTAAATAATTGGGATGAACTGAAAAGTTTGCCTTTTGTTACAATAAACTACTCCTTCCTATATTGAGAAATTTAATCATACTGATTTTGATTAGAGACAATGTTTTCAGTGCAGCATTCAAAAATTCTAGTTAAAAACAAATTATGTATTGGGAAATTTCAGGCTTTCTACTCCTCCATCTTTATACAAAAAAATGTGGAAAAAAATTATATGAAACAATTTATTCTTTTCTATAATTCAATTTTCCTGTGGAAGTAGTTTTTTCGTGAGGTTTTTTCTTAGTTTGTATCTGAAAGAAACTTCTTTGCATGATCTATAATATTTGTGAAGAGTTTATTTTAAACTTTTTAGCTCTCTTCTTTTATTTGGAAGTATATTACATTTTTTTGTATAAAGATGGAGAAGTAGAAAGCGATAGAGCTGTTCTCCAAAAAATAATCTTCTCTAAAAAATATTCTTTCAATTCAAAAAAGTTCCTATGGCTGAGATTGCATCAAATAACCTTGACATAATGTCAGCGTAACATGAGCAGATTTGTCTCTTACGATGACATAGAGTCATATTTGTGTGCGAGAAATGTGTGTTTTCATCTTCAAAAGTTTAAATAGGTGCTGACGAGGTGTCGAAGACAAATATTTTCAACCTGAAGCAAAACTTTATATCAATACCCTTTTATATATTACGTAGTGTGGCGTTCCTGTGAATGCCACTGGTTTGAAGTATAAGCAGAATGGAAAAGTGACTTTCAAGTAATTCAATGTTCATGTGAAAGTAGTTGTTTTCTTCAAGTTTGTATTTAAAAGAAACTTCTGTGCATGATCTGTACAAATTCGTAAAAATTTTATTTAGAACTAATTGCTTTCTTTCTTCATTTGTAAGTTTCCCATATTTTCTTTTGTATGAAAGTGAGGAAATAGAAAGCCAAAAATCATTCTTTAAAAAAAATATTCCCCTTTCAATTTCAATTGTGTATTCATTTTTGCAGTTTGAAAATAAATCTTTCAGTCTCAACAATTTAAAATCAAGATATGCTGAATTTTGCTTCGAAACCTTTCACTTTATTTGAAAGCCCCAAAAATAGATAAATAACATCTTTCACTTTCTGCAATTGATATATTTTGAAATGTCATTATATTTCTATAAAAGAATAAAAGTTTTGTGTAAAAAAAAATTTTCCTTACCATGGGAGGCACTACGCTGAGATTGAGCAAATGAATAATAGTTAAATACTTCCAGCTACTAGAGAGTACCACCCAATAAAGATCTTGTAACTGTTTAACAGCAGTCTTGTGATCTTTTCCTTCAAGCCTTGCTAGTACATATAGTGTGAATGCTTGATAAAGAGGTGAATATACGAGCCTTTCAAGGAATAATTTTTTTGCCAATGCAAAGGCTGCATCTTCTGGTACTGCATATTCTAAGAAACTGTAGAAGTAATGAGGTATGGTGCCACCAAGAAACAATCTAAAAACAATTATTGCAATGTAAAGGTATAGAATCAACTTTTCTATTGGCTGACCTACCCATAGATGCCATAAGCAATAAGACTTTGATAGTTCAGTATTTTAGCACCAGCCAACCTCTGGGAAGCATAATTACCAGCCGTCGCCAAAGCACAGCTAAAAGATATTTGTAAAGGAATACATTTTTTTGTATTTTTTACTTACCAAGTTATGGCTTTAGTTCTTATTGGATGTTCGTAAAGATGTCCAAAATAAAAGCTCAGAGCATTAACTAAAGGTTTTGAGAGGACCATTTTTATGGTGGTTAATGCGGGAATGTGAGTTGTAAGTTTTATCCGAAAAAATGAATTTTGACCCCAGTAAAAGAGGTTAAAGGTTAAAACTTAGATAAATAAATAAAAAAACATAAATGACAAACAGTGATACCAATTGCCAATATGAAAAAAGTGGGATTGAAAGATATGCAGCCTCAATGATTCTGCATCATTTCAATTCCAGAGACTTGGGTGTACATGTTTTCAAACTAATTGAATTTATATATTTACATCATATTTCATATCCATTGAATTTTTAATAGACAGAATAACCAAGGCATGTAGCCTGTTTTGTACACAAGTTTCTTAAAGTCAGTTTCGAAAATGATCTTTCAATACTAGTTGTAGTCACAGGGATTGCAACAAATAACATTATGATAGTAAATACTTCAGAAAAACTGCATGACACAAAATGATTTTCTATTAATAATAAATCAGCACGTTCTTTGATAAATGTTGACTTTTTGATCTCATCTCTGTAGATGGACTAAAAACTAATAATTTTCCTGGCAAATCATTCAGATGTCTTTTTTATATTTGTTGTCAAACTCTAGGGCTTCATTCAATAGAACAGTATCTTTTGAATTCAGCAAAGTAGCACGTTGCAAAAGAGTGAAATTGGAAAGCATTCATTCATTGGAAGGAAACGCGCTTTCAGTTAATTAATATTGATGTCAATACTCGATAAAATATGTTCACTTCAAACAAACTTTCCGGATCTAGAAGACGCTTATATTTGCAAAGTTATTCAAAATGGCGTTTCACCTTCCTCTGATGCGTTTTAGAAAACTTAATGTTAATACCTTTCCTATTCTTTCAAAAAAATGTTTAAACGTTTTAAGGCATATTTGAAAGATCGGTGGCTTTCGACTGAAATGCTTTAGAGACTGATGAATTGAATGTTTGTAGAATTTTGCAGTGAGAAACGAATAACATTTGTTTTTCTCAATTTTCTTCTTACGTTGAATAACTTCATTCCTTTCATCTGATTTACAATCCGACAGAATCATTTCCTTAGCGCTTTTTGGACTTCAACAAACCGAATTTTTAAAGCAAAAATAGCATCATAATGTTCTGCTCGCTTTGTGTGGTTCAATGTTTTTATTGTTATCAGAGTTGAAGACTCTTCCTTCATCAGATATAAAACATTATGAGATGTTTCATCTTTTGATGCTATGCCAAAAAAAATTGTTGATTAATTTCAAAAAAAAATGTTGCATATCAATAACCTCTCTTACTGCATCACTGAGTATAGTGAACATATACCGCATAAGTGCCTTTCATTGTGTTAAGACCATCATATCTTTATCCTCGACACCTATTTAAAGGTATATTTATGTATGTATGTATGTATGTATGTATGTATGTATGTATATGTATGTATGTATGTATTTAATAATTTTGTTAAACATTGCTGAGGTTGTTTGGTCTTCAATTTCAGATATCTCAAAATGACGAGCGACTTCTGGATTCCGTTTTCGTCTTTCTCAGTCATATAATAATGGTAAAGTTCGCACATTTGATCTGTTTTTGAAATATCTTGAGTCGTATCGAATATGATAGAATAAAATGTTGCAGCGTTTATATAACAATCGTGGGTCAAATCATTGGTCCTTCGAGCAGGATATTTTTAAAATTAATTAAAAATATTCATGATAATTTTCAAGTTTTTACTTGATACTGTAAGTGAACAGTAAACATCGTACTATCGACATCAGTGCAATCTTGTACAACCCGAAGCAGCAGCGTACCAGTTCCAGGATTTCAAGTTCTGAAAATCTATTGCGTACACCAGCCCAAGCAGCGGTTTATTATTCTATCCAATGAATTCACGGCCAGCAGCATCGATATCTTGTCAAAATCGTCAGTGGTCACGGTAAGTCATTTGGACTATCCTATCTTATCCTACTCATATATTCTTTCATTATTCAATATATCATTTCGATTATCATTTTCACTCAATCAATTCATTTTTTTATTAGAATAAACTCTATCAGATCAAACTTGAACGATCAAAACACATCCATATAAATAATTTTATAAACATTTTTTATTTCTTGTTCAGTAACTGATTAAGCATTGCTGTCGAGCAAATTAAAGCAATAAAAACTAAACGTGGAGTTGCCCAGCGATCTCTTACAAATTATGAAAAATTCATTACGTTTCAAACCTTGTAAGAGTACAGTTGGAATAAATCTTATCTTGTCTACATTACATATAGCCAATTATTTTTCTTGTCCTATGTTTTCACAGGAGTTATTGTAATTCTTGTGTGCATTGAGCATTCATATTTACGATAAAATAATCGTGGATCAAAACGTTGGTCCTTCGAGCCGGATATTTCATTTTTGTGTGCATTGTCTACTTTTGAAACCAGAACAGAAATTAACTCAATTTGTATTTTTGGACTCAAGTATTCTATCTAACTCTTTGGATTACTCAACAATTCTCGTAAAATCGGATCGATTTTTGCTAATAACTCAACAATAAAAAACTTTCCTCATTGCTATCTGTCTTTTCTCTGTGGTCACGAAATGCTAAATTTCATGTTGAAAGCGTAAGAGTAACATTGAGGAGTCTAGAGAGTACCTAGCACCAAAAAGATTTTTCTTTCTTGATCATGGACACTTGACCTCCATTTAATGTTCCATGTAACATTGTAACCGCCATTGTTGATACGTAAGACAAGAATCCATAATCCATATGAATTTTAGATGTCTCATGTCTTTCTGTGGCGTCTACGATATGTTTCCAGTCGTCATAGCCTTCCATCCAAACATTTTGTATTTTTTTAAATGTCCGATTTGAGAATAACCACAATATGCCTTCTGAGGTATTGAGGAATATTGTAACCATATACGTTCAATTTTCACACCAGGCTTGGAAACAATATAGTAATGTTTTTTAGAAAAGATCTATTATCACGTATTTTAAGAAAGGACCCTTTGGTTCACAATGTCTATTATCGATCACGAACCGTTTCATTAGAATTTGATCTTGATTTGATCTTAATTTCGAATAACTTTTCCAAAACCCTAGCACCACTCTTGTGGTTATCTTATGAACATTCAGAAAAACTACTACAGCCATAATGAACGATTAATAATAATACAAGCGACTTCAGTCATGACTTTTGTGAAAAATTTGAACTAAGAAAAGTGACAATCAATTTGTTTACCAGTCACCGCCGAGAGTACTTTTGACGGGTTTAAAAATTCGGCATTTATAATTTTGTATCATGAAGAAATTGAAATTCTTTTTTAAAGTCCAAGTACCTTCCGTAGCTTCATTTGGGATAATGCACTTATTGAAATTAAAAGATTCCAAAACGAAGACATGCATGTTTTCTATTGAGTAGAGCCAATAAAGAAGACAGAGAGAGAATTTTGAAAATATCATCTGGCAACACTACACCTTAACCTAAAATCTGAACAAGTATTCAAGTCAAAACAAAACACAAACATTTGAATTTTAAACATTTTTCTGTCGATTTTTTGAAATGAAAATAACAAATTGTTACACTTCATGCAATTCCAACCAGACGCCAACTATCGCACATTGGGGAAGAAATAACCTAATTTGTTATGGAGCCTGCAATTCTGTAATAATATATGACCCTGATGTAAGTAGTGTATATAATATTTTTGAAAATAGAATTATACAATAAACCCTTTCAGTATGGAAGTGGAGGTAAAATAATTGATACTCTAGTGGGGCACTCTAAACGTGTGAATTCAGTAAAATGGCTTGGTGGCAGAAATGTTTCCTTCGAAACAGAATTATTGTCTGCATCAGCAGATAGTATTGTTTGTGTTTGGTCTTCCAATGGAAAAGTGTACTCAAAAGTATCATTAGTGGGACATAGCTCCAATGTAAATATAGTTGATGGTTTGTACAAAGAAAATAATTCTACTGTTGTTGTTAGTATTTCAATGGATTGCTGCATCAAAATCTGGTGGAGGAGGAATGCTACAGGTGAACTCTGATTCAAAGATATAGGTTTCTTGGATTTCACAAGTTTCATTTCAGATAAATTTATCTGCAGCCAAACTGTTAATTTGGGTTACAATATAAGTGTTGGAATTAAACTGTCATTCTTACCCGATACTGATGAAATTCTGCTTGCTTGTGCTTTGGACAACTCTAAAATTCAACTGTATGTGGAGACATCAGATGCAGATTTCAAAATGGAATCTTCTTGTCAACTGGCTGGGCATGAGGATTGGGTGCGAGGCCTTGACTTCACAGTAGATGGTAAAAATTTCATCAACACAAATAAAAGTTTCCACTCTGGATTCATATTCCAGCCTTTCGGTTAAACTTTAGTACACATAATTTTTCAGATTGCACTAGTTTTTGAAAAAATAATTAATAAGACTTATGTATTTTTGTCCGTTGCTCACGAATCTGAAGTTAAAACCTGGTGCTCCAGTCTACTTCCGGAGATAAGGCCACTTACTTTTGGCAGTGAGAACTTGTGAAATGACACTTTTCTGATAATCGCTTATTCACCCTTTACAAATGTTTTTACATAAGGAATTTTTTCTCCAAAATAATACTCTATATAAATGATCTCTTTTTCTTCATGTCACCTCATAATTGTTTTGCTTTCGCCGATGATACTACTTTTACGACATCCGGAAAAAAATAATTTTGTGTGCAATATAAATCAAATTCAAAAGAATGCTGACATATGGTTCAAAAGAAATAATATAATGTTAAATGAAAATAAAACTCAACACATCATTTTTACATCAAACATCTCTTGGGTTGAAGGACACAGTGTTAAACTCTTAGGCATACATCTAGATGATAATTTGAACAACTTAGCATTAAACTGTTGAAATATACATTTCTTCTTCGGAAATTGAAAGATATAATCTCTCAACAGGCGCTATTGTCAGCTTATTATGCTTTTTTCCATTCTCATATTTGATATGGAACAATTCTCTGGGGAAATAGTACTAACGCAAATAGGATATTTATGTTGCAAAAAAGAGCGTGAGGATATTATCTGGGGCTGGTTTCTTAGACTCCTGTAGACCTCATTTCCTTTCGATGAAAATAATGACAGTACCTTCTATTTATCTGTGTCAACTTTTGATAGATATTCATAAAAATGAATTAACATTAAACAGAAATTGTGAAGGGCCAATAGATTCAGACTGAAAAAGTCAAGTAGAAACTCTATTGATGTCACCTCTCTATGTCAATAAGGTAAATCAATACTTGTTCAAAAAGTATCTGAAATATCTATTGATTTCAAAATATGTTTATTCTACTGACGAGTATATAGCTGTCTTATCCAGAGAAACACAAATAAATGGCAAAACAGTATAATATTCGTTCTTGGGTAGTAATGAATCTGTGTATATGTGACTTATCTTATTTGTATACATCTAAAAGATCAATAAATTATCTTATTTTATCTTATCTATGTTGCCAAATTTTGTAAATTTTACTTGGCTTCGACCTGGAAAAACAAATGTGTTTGTTAATTTTCACAAATGAACGCAACATGTCAATTCAACCTGCTTTTAAATGCACAAACTCCAATTATGGAAGGTAGTTTCAGAATGAATAGAAAGGTGGCATTTCTTACCTTTTCGACAGGCATATTCATTCAACATAGCATTCATTTCTAGTTTAATTTTGTAAGACTCTCAATAGAACCAAATAAAGTATGCAGTTTGCTAGAAATCTTACAATTTTGAAGAAATTGTATGTTTTGTTTGAAAAAAAAATGGAAGTGGCAAGTGAATGAAGGTCTACTGCAGGGGATTATGAAAAAAAGTGTTATTTTATAAGCTTCCATTAGTACCGCAAGTTTCTCAAATAGTCTCATTTTTTGAGTGGCTGCATCTCTGAAAGCTCCAAGTTTTGATTTCAGATTTGTGATCATCTCACAAAAATACTAAGTCTAATTAAAATGTTTCCAAAACTAATGCAAACCAGAAAAAAATGAATATTTACCTAAACATCATATCTATAGAAGCTGAGGTTGTGGCACTGGTTGGGTCAAGTCTGCTTCATCTTATATTGTTTCTCCCTAATTCAAAATGGATACTATATATGGTAGATATTGAAAAGAAGCAATACATATTTTTGGAATCAATAATTACCATTAGAAATGTTGATTCACAAGAAAGAGTACTTGGTATTCCCACTTCAAAATCAAGTGTTATTTTTCGAATCCTTTTTTGAAATTAGTAAATTATTTTTATTTGATAAGTGCTTATGTGTTATTCAATTTTTACATCATAATCTTAGACTGTTAACAGAATCTTATTTTTTTATCTGATAGGTGCAGATCTACTACTTGCTTCAAGTTCACAAGATAATTTCATACGTCTGTGGCGTATATCCTCACAACTTGTATCCAAAGTTCATTTTGAAACTACTGAAAAAGCTCAGATCAAATCTAGGTCAAAGATATTCAATGTTCACCTAGAATCAATTTTGACTGGACACGAAGGATGGGTTTATTCTGTGAATTGGAATCCTAAAAGTTTGCAACTCTTATCATCATCTATAGATAAATCAATGATTATTTGGGAACTCGATACCGGTTCGGATGTGTGGCAGGAAAAATTGAGGGTAGGAGAAGTTGGAGGTAAGTTAATTATATGTAGTAGCTAGTAAATGAGAGTTTAACACAGGTTTCTGGAGTGTTTTCTGTTTAAAATCTATTTTTCTGTTGACCAGCTGTTGCCCCACTACGAACAACAACTCTCAAAAGTTGAAACTTATGTGAGCTGAGAACTAACGAGATCTTACCTACCAAAGTGTGATTTCTAACATAGGTTGGACGATAGGAAGTGAAAATCAATGGCCCGGCCTTGCAGTGTGAGTAGAGTAAATCACCCACCTCAACCGACCGGCTACCGTCCAACTATACTATACATAAGGCAAATTCATTTTTGTTCATAGCAATTATGTCTCTCATAAACTCGTTTTGATTCATCTATAACCAAATTCCTGATTTTAAGACTGAATTGATATCTTCGATTTATAATTATTTCCAAAAGGTGTTTTTCTTTCTTTTCTCTTGACAGATCTTCATCTTTGAAAGATAAGAGTAAAGTCTGATATCCAAATGAAATAACACTAAATGGTAAGATTATTGTCAACCACCTTCAAACAAATATTGAGACAGACATGAAACTGAAAGTGACCTTATGTGCTTTTATTGAAACTTGAATGTAGTAACGTTGATATGAAAATAATTCAATTATACTCCTCAAAGTAAATTCAATAAGATTCTGTTCGAATTCTTACTATCAGCATTACTTTGCTTTAATTCTTATGTCAGTGCTAAGAAATACTTATAAATTCATTTTCTCAATTTGAATGATTAATTTCTACTCAGTTTTGAGATTGTGAGATGATGAACTTCTTTCTTCTCTTTGCTTCTGACATTTCTATTCTCAGTTTAATTCAGTTAATATGTTGGTGAAATAATTTTTTTTTTCTTCATCAATAAAAACAACTTGCTATTATTATACCTATTATATTGTGTCTTCTTTCACAAAATAATTAATTTCTTTTATACTTGTAATATTTCAATACAATACAAAAATAAAACTGTGACTATGTTCACACGACCATATAATATCCTTTGTTATAACAATTGCTGTTCTAACATCCACTCTCTGGGAAGTATTCACATGGATCAAGTGTAACTACACATCTACATTTATAAAACTTGTCCCTGACTACCATCGTTGCCAACATAATGAACACATTGAATGGACTGTTCATGAATTTCAAATATGCTCTGCCAGAAATATGAGTTTTTTTTTTTATAAAATGGAAAACTTTGAGGAAATACCTTTTGTAATGGCAGGTGTCATACCACTGATGATGTCTGCCTCAGTAGCAAATGAATTGTTTGGTATTTCAAATTCCATTTGACCACAGCCTATCAGCTCAGATATTGCTCTCATTAATTAGAGGCTGTATTATTTTGATTTTTGTATTAGTGTTGCTATATTCTGGAAAGAAATGAAAATGCAGTTGTCCCAAACATTCTTATTTTACTTTTTCTTAAAGGAAACAAAAAATGTCTTCATCCATAGTAAACTTATGTTTTAATGTTCTGAAACTTGTGATGCACTGTTTGGAACCTTTGGTGTAGTAATGAATAGTACTGGATGATCACTTGGTGATCGAAATACGTGTCGAGGTGTTAAAAATAACGATTTAATGTTGGGAAGAAACTCCAGTAATATTCGTTCTGAAACTTGTTTGCATATATTTGCCAGTTTTTGAGTAGCCATTTCTTACATAGTTTCTTCTAATTTAATCTATTACTTGACTTTTTCATAGCAGGCATCGAGGTCTTATCTTTATGCCTTTTGTCCCATTTGAATAGTTATCATTTCAAAAATGTTTCACATTCTGACATGTCAGGAATTTTCATGTCACTAAATTATCAAACCACCTGAAGTATGTCGGTTGGTAGCCGGACGGTCAACGTGGGTGCTTTGCAGTCAATCAGCCGATGTGTAAGTCGATGGTTCAAGCCGCAGGATGAACGCTGGATTTTCACTTGCTATCGCCCAACCCGTGTTAGGAATCACACGCTAAAAGATAAGACCTCGTTAGTCCTTAGCTCGTCAAGTTTCGACTTCTGAGGGTTGTCGTTCGTAGGGGTGCGATAGCTGGTTAACGGAAAAAACATTTTAAACATATTTTTTAAATCGTCTCTACAAAGGGTTTAAAATTATTAAACTAGTTTGATAACTTTTTATGATGAAATTAACTTTGGTTTAAATAACATCAGTTGTTAGAAATCTTTTTGTAATGTGCTGTGCAAACGTGGTAAATAATGCATTATTTCAGTTTTAATTAACAAATCAACGATTCATAAACGTTACTTTGTCAACCTATTTAATATTTTTAGATGAAATTTTATATGATTCAGAGATATATTGGACTTCCTACAGACTTTTCGACAATGACAACTGTCCTAGGGTCTAAAGATTTCCAATCCTTTTTTTCTCTATAGAATATGGAATCGAGAATATAGCAATAAATTGTAGTTGTAATTCTGAAAGTGAATTCATCATTCACAAGTATATGGTTAACTTACAGAATACAGAAAACTGAAAATCATGCAACAATGGCAAAATGATTGAAATATGAAGACAATAATTATATATCTAAGTACATTTCCATACTGATACATTCGAATATATTGAATTGAATATATGATAAGATTCCAATACAACTAATCAGATTGATAATATTTAATTATCGAGAAAACATTTTTCAGCCATTTACCTCAATCTTATTGATTGGGGAAGCGCATCTGAAACTTGACTTTCCCATAATTAATTATGATATGTCATATTTTATCAGATTCATTCTTATTTCAGGTAACACTCTTGGATTTTATGGAGGCGTATTTTCACCTAAAGGTGATAAAATCCTAGCACACAGTTATCGAGGAGCTTTTCACATTTGGAGGGACAGCAATCAATCAGAAGGATGGATTCCTTGTGTAACAGTGGGTGGACATTTTTCAGAAGTGGTAGATTGTGCTTGGGAACCAAAGGGAGAATTTTTGATTTCTGTTGGTTCTGATCAAACTACAAGAATACATGGACCATGGAGAAAAGGAGATGAAGAGGTGAGTTTTGAAACTATTCTGGGAAAATAATAAAACTGATATTTTGAAAATAATGAAATAAGTGATGAATTGAGTGAGAATTTTGTTCTGATGCATTTGTTATTTTTTCAATATTGTTAAAGCCTCAAAACGAACTATGGTTAACAATTCTGAAAACTGACAAGTATAGACAAGTGGAGTATATATCTGTGATTAGTTGGTCAATAAAATTTATGTGACAGGCTAAAATTGAACACTCAATATTGAGGAAAGACACATAAATATCACAAAGTTTGGATATTTCCCAGTTATAGTTATGAATGCTTTGTCTTTGGGGTCTGGTTTCACATAGTTTCCTTATAGTGAAAGACAGGGAACGAATCTCGTGCATTGAGTCTTATGTAGGTCCCATAAATGGCGACTTTGTAGCGGAACATGTCATCACCTTTTCTTACTATCATTATAATTAAGATAGGTGATTGACTTATTTTATGAAAATAAATAACATTCCCCTATACCATTATTATAGTGTAGGGTTAGAAAAATTCAATAATGAGATTTCAAATAAAAATTCTTCATTATTTTGTTGGGATGAAATATTGGTGATTTTACAACTTGAATTAGGCATTAAATATGGAAGGACTATTCTTGTTTAAATTGAATACAATTTAATTGATTTTTTCACTCTGATCACATATATAGAGCAGGTTACTTTTATCCAATATTCCCATCTGTTCCTTAAATTCTTTTATTTGAATATTTTAGGTTACTTGGCATGAAATAGCTCGTCCTCAGATTCATGGTTATGATATGACCTCCGTTGCTGTTTTGTCAAGGTATAAATTTGCTTCCAGTGCAGAAGAAAAAATAATAAGAACATTTGATGCACCAACTAATTTTGCTGAAAATTTTCATAGGATTTGTGGGATTAATGAAGACGAAGAATTAGATTCCTTAATCAAATGTGAGTGAAAATATTACTTCATTTAACGTTATTTCTAATTTTTTCCTTTCTAGCTGAGTGTATGAGACCAAAAGGAGCTTCAGTACCATCACTGGGTCTATCGAATAAAGCTGTGCATACTGAGGACAACATAGAATTGACTATTCCCTTGGATAAGAAAAATCCTTATCCAGAAGAATCCCATTTCACAGCTACAGATTTGATAGGTAAGTTTATATAATTTTCAAATGAAAATTATAACATTTTGATTTTGCCACATATGGTGTTCATAAATTTGTTTGTACTTGGTATTCTAGACAAGGTTTTTCAAAACGGCACAAAGACTGCTATAGATGACAAGGAATATCAATTAATGCAATTTTTAATGATTAATTTTATTTCCTTTTTTCCATTAGTTTCTGTGATATGCTTTTACAAATTCCATTATTTTCTATAAATATGTTGAACCGAAAAAAGTCAGAAAGTTGAAAAAGAAGTTTTGCAAAAAATATTTGAGAAAGAAATTGGGACTTTGAAGTAAATGTAGTTATCACATCAGGTACATTGTTATTCTATTGAAACAAATGATAGCCAACAGCGGAGGTTTTGTAAGTTTTAGGTTTTGCCAAAACTGACCATCGGCATTGCTTTGGGTATTTTACATTTTCTTCCTCTAATAACAGGGATTCCATGGGCATTTTGAGTTGGGAGTGTCTGCATGACAATGGTACTAGATGGAGCCTGTAATGTTGTCAGGAGTTCAGATTCCTTTCTCTGCATGGTCCGCTACCATGAGAGTAGACATTGATAACTGAGTTTAGTTTTTGACACTGTATGAGGTGACCACAAATCTGTCACTGAGTTGGAATACACTTCACTCCTGCGGCAACACAAGGATAAGCCGATGCATGGAGTCTTCTTCAACAACATTGATGATCTCGCCTTATCAAAGCACCTGACCGAATTTGTTCAAACTTTCTATTTCCCACCCTTAGGCTCAAAAAATTGCTGAGCCTTATGTAGTTCATCCAACATTAGAGCAAGACCATATTGGTCGTGAAGTATTCAGCTCCAAATGAGACAAATTGTCCGAAAGAGGAGACAAACCTGTTGATATATCGAGATTTTCTCTTTGAACCCCTTAGACTCGATCTAGACAACTCTGTTAAGCTAATTGTTCTGATTATTGGCGGAATTATGTCTCATCTACTTTCAAATCTCAAGATCATGCCGGCTTACACACTAAGGCAGAAATCTTGGCCAGACAAATGCATCAGGCTGTCAGACTGGACTCATTGTGTCGACAATGGGCACATAATTCTGATACTCAGAGATCACTAACCTCACGTTGTAGGGAGTGGTCATTGGTTGATGATGCAGGCACGCCCTTCTGAATGTGTCGAGGCTTTGGGAATAGGGCCAGACCAGTTCAAACTTTGGGAAAAAATTAAATAGTTGTAATGATGATGATCAAATCAATAATAATAATAATAAGCCGATGCATAGGGTGTTCTTTGAAGATATTTGCTTTCTTTAGGTCAAGCGTCAAGTCAGAATGGTGTCTTTAACATTTTGGTCTGACGTAATTGCATGGCAGGCTCTGCACCAGGTGCAGAGTCTGTTACGAGACGCCTGATACTCTAATGCACTTTTAGTCGGCAATTCCAGTATAAGCGATCTCAGCCTATATCCACTGACATAACGCGGTCCAAAAAATGCTTTACTACCACCTTCGGCACTCTCACGATATTGAAGAGACGCTGGTGTTTCCTCTATTCAGACCACTCTGTTGAAATGGTTGTTCTGATTATAGGAGTCCTAGTTGGAATAATGCTTCCATTACTCTCTAATTTCAAATCCCAGCCAGAAAAATACAGAAGGCTATCATTTTTGATTCGCCAAGTATGATAATTCTTGAACCCAATGATGGCTCACTGCATGCTGGTGGAGTGTGGTTATTAGTTAATGATGATGCCACGCAATACATGATATTGGAAATTGTTCTTAAATACTTTTCTTTACCATTTCCTCATTTTCTATGAATTATTGTATGAATGATTTTTTTTTAATCAATTTATCACATTCAATAATGAAATTCACAATTACCAGACCAGAGGAAGTTCAAACTTTCATGTAAATAGAGCTAATTACAAAAAAAAAACATGAATTCTTTATTGCACAAAGGATTGATTGAATATAATAATCTACCCATTCATATCAAGAATAGTGCAACACTGAGTTAATTCAAATGTAATCTTCTGGGATACATCAATAAAAAATAACCATCATATATATATATATATATATATATATATATATATATATATATATATATATATATATATATATATATATATATATATATATATATTATTGTTTCACAAACTATTGTATTTAGTAATGGCAGATGATGTTCATTCATTTAATCGATTAATTATGTGATAGTTATTATTAAAATTGTTGTATATTAGGATTTCTATTTCAAATTTCAAATAAAGATTATTTTTACTATAAGTATTGCTCTTATGCAGAGTACATACAACCACCTCCATGTTGAAATGTTGAACATTTTTCTCATGAAGGATGACATCTCATTGTAGTCTTTAATCTTGCAAAGGTCTTGTTGACTTTTGTTGTGATGAACATTTCAATATCATCATTTTATTTTGGTTTAAAATAAACAGGTTGTTCTTTTCCGGTTCATAAGTACAGCTATTTATACTGGATTGCTTTTCTCTTCTTCTCTGCTTCTCTCTTCATCTGTAATATTTGAAAAGGTGCTGTGTAGTTGACTCGTTTACCAAATAGAATAGGAACATTGTGTGCTTTTTGGTTTATAATATAGTAGAGAGACACTGACGATTTTAGAGGTTTCTAATGTGATGTCGTAAATAAAAACATTTTTGCGCTTACATTGCAAACGCTGACTGAACCCTACGAGATATAAAAAATGTACTACAGTATTGTACACCTTAGAAAGGTCTGCAAAAAAGACTGCGATGGTATATGTCTATCTCTTAAGGATAATCCACAATCCGCCAGAAATAATGACTCATTTACGAAACCATTTTAAGCAATACAGTAATAATCCTTATCCAACTAAGTACCTTAAATACATCGTGCATTTAATATAGATTAATACGGCTCTTTACAGCATGTAAATCAAATGAATATTTTTGAAGATATTACAGATTCAAAATGCAGGGACATAACGGTTGCGGTGGTATCGGCTGGGGGGCCGGCGGCGAGTGCCTATAAATAGCGAGTCAAAGGCCGCGCTACTCCCTGCAGCACTTTATTATTAGAAGCAACTGCACCTGTTTATATGTTTATTTAGTAACTATCAGCCTTGCACCTATTTATTTGGAGTCGGGGCGGGTCGCTAGTAAAGGATAAGCCTAAGCAACAGATTGCCTTGTTGAGCCTCGTTTATCTTCAATATTTGTGTGAATCCCATAAATGGTGTCTTCATTAGTGAAGATGTCATCTCGTTTATTCAAATATCTATGTTTAATGTAAGACATTTTTGGAAAGGTTATATTAAATAATTTCAGTTTGTTAAAATTAATTTCCTAGAACCTCCCACTGAAGAAACACTCATGCAGAACACCCTATGGCCAGAGACCATGAAATTGTATGGCCATGGATATGAAGTCTTTTGTTTGGCTGCATCACCAGATGGAAAGTATTTGGCTTCAGCTTGTAAATCAACTCAACCACAACATGCTGCTATTTTATTATGGTGAGAATACCCTTATTTGAACCCATTCCTCTCTGAAAATTATTTCATTTGAGTTATTAGTTATTCATTTCAAGTCACTAATTTTAAAGGGTTAGAATATTCATCACACACATATTCCATTATTTTTATTGCCTCGATAAATTGTACTGAAGGTTATTGACATCATCAGCAGATTATAAATACACTGACCCATTACTTGATGAAAATTATTAACACTATCCATGATATTAATTGGAATTGGCCGAGGTGGCCTCACCGACTCACGATCGGAAGGCCGTGGGTTCGATTCCCGCCTCGACCAGATATTTTTCTCGAGAAAATTTATCTGGTTGAAGCTGGGATGATTCTGCAACCGTGTTAGGAACACGTTAAAAGGTAAGACCTCGTTAGTCCTCAGCTCGCACAATTTTCTAACCTCTGAGAGTTGTCGTTCGTATGGGGGCGACAACTGATTAACGGAAAAACATATTTTTTTTTTAATTTTTGCACTATAAATTTCATTTGAGCTGTGTCACAATTCACAGTAGTTTCATCAGTTGGACTGGTACGAGGCATTGTAGAATAATTTGATCTACCAGTCCAACCGATGAAAGTAAAGTATAGTGCAATGCAATGCGTATTGAATAAAATTTATAGTGCGAACATTGTATAAGTATTATCAGGGACAACATCCGGCATACTAATCCCTGGTAGCCAGGACCCTTATTTCATCACTATCAGATGGCTTTAACAAAATGAATAACGTGAACAATAAAAAAATCTACTTCTATGGGCTATACCCTGTCTCTTCAACAAATAAGGGGAATTTTCATTATTGTCATAAAATATTTATTAAATCATCAATTTCTATGTTGTCCCCTTCAAAGTAGTCTCCCTCAGATATAATACACTTGTGGCAGCGTTTTTTTCAATCCTCGAAGCAGTTCTGATTTTGCACCTTTCGGTATGTTCTTGAGCTCTCTCAGAGATTCCGTTTTCATCTCCTCAATTGTCGCAAAACGCCGTCCTTTTATGGGTCTCTTCAATTTTGGGAACAAGAAAAAGTCGCAGGGGGCCAAATCTAATGAATACGGTGGCTGAGGCATGAAAAGGTGTTTTTTTTTGTCAAAAAAATTACGAACTAGCAATGAAGAGTGAGCAGGTGCATTATCGTGATGTAAAAGACATGAATTGATTTAATACAATACCGCACGTTTTCTTCTTAATGCTTATCGCAAGCGACGTATAACTTCAAGATAATAGTCCTTATTGATTGTACGATCATGTGGCAAAAACTCCTGTCGCACTACACCATGATAATAAAAGAAAACAGTGAACAAAACCCTGACATTTAATCGAACTTGGTGTGCTTTTTTGGTCTTGGCTCTACTGGGCTATTCCATTGAGACATTGGATCAATTTTGGAAAGAACTTCGCTTCCACATGCTTCTTGACCAAAATTTACAAAAAAATTGCGTGGCATGAGCCAACAGATATGCCGATACCCTCAAGAAGTTCTTTAATAGTGATTTGATGATTCCCCGTAACCGTATTCTTCACTTTCTCTACATTTTCATCGGTTGTTGATATGCTGGGGTATCACATCTTCTCGACTTTCTGTGAAAAGATTACACCACTTGTAAAAAAATTTCACAGTATGCCTCTGTCAACATTCAAAGTGTTTCAGATCACCTAATTCCATTTTTTACACAAAATTTGATGCAAACTCTTTAATTCATTTTTTCGATAACAGAAAGTCTGAACAAGCAAAACACTTTTAACTTTCATACCTATCATCAACAAACTAAACATGCTAACAGTTGATACTGTGAATATATGTTCGAGACGAGCGTACATAAAAAAAATAAAAAATCGCCCACGAAATTTGAACATTCATCTTATTTTACAGTTTGAAGCAGACTAATAAAAACTGATAAAACTTTTGAAACAACCTGATGATATGGCATAATATAAACTACTGCAGAGAAAGTCTAATTGACCAGTAACTTTCATACATGAGTTTTGTGTATAAAATACCCAAATACGCAACTTACTTGGGACTGTGGTTCAGAAATCCGTTTAGATATATTGTATGTGCTATTGAACCGTGTACCAACGAAAGATCTTTGACAGATTGACTATAATTAGGTTACAGCTTGTATATTTGTATATATATATATATATATATATATATATATATATATTTATATATAGATATATATAGATATTAAAATAGTCATTACCTTCTTTTAAATTGTTAGTGCTATGTTCTTGTGCCTTCATACACCATTGGTACTAAATTGAAACAGTAATATTGATATGAACGAAATATTGAAATTAGATTGACTAACAAATTAGCGAGTTGAAAATTTTCTACATATTGAAAAATTTTTCTCGCTCAGTAATTACTTTTACTGGCTGTAAGAGAATAAATCCCTCAAATGTAACATGGACAGAAGGCTCAGAAACTACACCTATTTCTGTTTCAGGAATACTTCCAATTGGAAATTAATAACAAAATTGATGTCACACAGTCTGACTGTAGTACAACTACAGTTTTCTCCAAATTCTCAACATTTACTCTCAGTTTCACGAGACAGGCGATGGTCAATTTTCAGCAAGAATGAAGACTGTGAATTCACACTTGCAGCTACAACAGATAAAAAAACTGCTATACATTCCAGGATAATCTGGACATGTTCGTGGTCACATGATTCTAAATATTTTGCTACAGGTGAGGCAGTTTTGGTAATACATATTTTAAATATATATTATGGTGGGATGACGACCTATGTTGGTCAAGGACTCTACCCTTAGATCGATATGGCGACGTAATGTCACTATGACCAACACGAGGCGTATGGAGCGAGAGGGGACCGTGGTAGCTGATTCCTCAACTTGACAACTTTGATGATGTCAACATGTATTATATTTGATGATGTTATCATAGATTATAATAAGACGGTTGGTAATGAGACCTGGGGAAGGACAACTCCTAGGCAATAAACCTAGTATTTAATTATTCTGGTATTTCCCTAATTGTATTTCCCTCACCCCTCACCAACCCCCAATCCAAAGTTGTAACAATATTTTTGTTATTTTCTGAAACTTGATACTTTCAGGTGCAAGGGATGGCAAAGTAATCATATGGACAATAAACAGAGGAAAAGAAAAAACTTCAGTTCTGGGAGAGTGGGAGAATTCAGGCAAACCACTGGAATTCAAAAATGAATCTGTAACAGCTGTATCTTTTGCACCAACTCTAGTTTCTGAGAAGTATTTGATTGCCATTGGTTTTGAAACTGGCATCATTCATTTATTTGGTTGGTGTCAACAGGAATGGAATAAAATCTTGATATTGTCAGACAGGTATGCATTGCATAATTGATTAGATATTTCATGTTTATAACCATGAAGCTCTTTGTGAGATCTTTCAATACAAAGAGTGTTTCCTAACTACTGTCATTAATTTCAGGGGTAGTAGTACAATAAGAAAAATAGTTCCTATGAAAATTTGTTCAAAACTTGTCAGTTTCAGAGATACAGGCTGCTGAATACTGGCGTGAAAAAAAAGACATTTTTCTAGATATTTTGAAAATTTTATTTTCATTCATCTTGGTCGAAGGTTATGCTGTTTAATTTCATAGAAATATGAACTCAGTGGTGTATAAGGAATCATAAAATTGATGTTGACAATTAAATGAACAGAATCTTTCAGTTTCAAATTTTGATCAAAACTGTATTTTGCTGTTCATCAGGGGTTTTAACAGTCCACAATATAAAACAATTGAACCAAATCAATAGATAATCTACTGAAGCTTAAAAAAGGTAAACGGAACATTTCACTCCGAAAAGTTACTGCTTAATTTAAACTAAACCAATTAGTCAGGAACTGTTTCCATCTGTTTCCAAAGCAAGCTAATTAGCATGCTTGTAGGTACGTGTGGCAGGAAAAGACAGCTAAACCATCTAATGCCGCGTAGAAAGTTGAAGTAAAACCATCAGGCACCTGTGCAACGTTTTCCGTTTGGAAGTAACTTTCCGTTCAGGGTGTTTATTAAACATGCGGCAAAAAATTAAGGGACTATTTCTTGGACTATTCTAAGTATATTTTGTCCTTTGATGATTTTTGATAGGGCGCTTTGTTTCGAAGATACGGAGCGAAAAATAATTTCGACAATAACAATTTTGGTAATTTTTAAATTATTAACGTTGCCAATATAAAAGTATAGCGTACTACACTGGACCTACCATGTAATGAAAAATCTAACAATTCCGTTGGTACCTATCAACAACATTCCGATTACTACAAACAGCTGCAGACATTCAATTTGAATAGTATGTCTCGTAAGTGATCATTTGTATGCATCGAATAGGTTGAAACTGATTGACTTTCTCTATTTAACGTGCATTTTCTGTGTTTAATATTTAAAGTCTTGTTAGCGAAGTCCTCTATCATGAATGGCTATCGGCCATCGCAGAGATGGCTGACATGCATTTCATTTATGAACTCGCTGATAGCAATTTATTAGAAGCTAGGCAGTTGTACAGTGAACGATTTCCTAATCATAATGTGCCTAATAGAAAAACCTCACTTATAGCCTTCTCGATCATTGGACTCAAACCCCCTGTATTATTTCCTATGGGGCCACCTAAAGTCATTAATTTATACTACTCCAGTGGAAGATGTGGAAGATTTGAGGACTCGAATAATTGCTGGGTGGAACGCAATTAGAAACGATCCTGGTGTTTTTGAAAGAGTTCGGGAGTCGGTGAGGAGAAGATTGGATTCTTGCATCCGAGCGAGGGGTAGTCATTTTTAACAGTTCTTGTAGATTAAGAAACATTACATGGAATTTGTATTACACTTTGTACAGAACAGACGTGTGTTTCGGTATTCCATAGAAAACCTTAAATAGTGCTGGAATATATAATATTTCTCATTCATTATCTTATGCAGACAATATGAAGTTAGCACGGAATAAAAATGTAGCTTTGGACAGTGAAAAGTTATTTGTATAAAACACATTTGTTAAAATACGGTGTGTACGCATTCGTTGAAACACTGTTCAACGTTGAAATACTCTCTAGCAAGAACGAATTGAAGAACGCAATAGAAGCAAGCGAAGTAAGAGTGAGACTCAAGAGTTCTATAATTAGAAAGAGAAAACATAGAACTTAGGAAAAAAGTAGAAATTCTGGATCAACACTCCAGAAAAAAACAATTTTTTGATATTTGGATTGAAGCAAAAATCCAACGAAATAACTCCTGAAAACATATGTAATACCATCAACGACCTACTGGAAGTGAACCTTAATCATCAAGACTTTAACGATATCTACCCTTTAGATCGCTCCGCTGAGAGACCAATTAAAGTTGTACCAGTATCTCGTTTGAAGAAACAAGAAATTTTTAGAAATTGCAGCAAACTTAGTGGGACGAAAATATACTTTGTCCATGATCAAATGGAGGCACAAAGAGAAGAAAGTAAAATTCTGAGGAAATATTTGAAGAAAGCAAGGGAAACTGCCACCAACAGAGCATCTATTAAAAAAAAAACTTGTCGTAAACGGTACTGCGTATACAATAGAAGAACTGGAACAAACAGAAGAAGAAGATACCAAGAGACCAAACAGTGCACCACACACGCCCAATCCTGAACCAAACTATACATCGGAACTAGCGTTTGAAAATCCATAACCATAAAAAATACACGTTAATATTGAAAAGACTATTTTGCAAGATACTCCAAAAATACGAAGAAACTCGAAAACGGATAATCCAGCAGATAAACCAAAAACCAGACAGAGAAGTAATACTAACGATAGTAAAGCTGGAGGTAGATAAATACTCGACACTTCTTTTGAATCTTCCAACATATAATTTAAGTATTGTATCACTATCTAATATGTTCTATATTTTCGCTCGAAAACTCAAATAAATAACCCGAACCCTAAATTAATAAGCTATCTCCCGTACTAATAAACAATTATTTCGACATTAGAATATTTCAAATAGATCTTCATTGTTTACGATTTCTTTGGTGATTAGTGTAAAGAAAACTTTCATTGTTTTTAGGGTATTATAAGAACGTTAGATTCATACCAGTATGGATCCTTATATTAGGGAATATACAAATGAACCGATTTTTGCTAAAATTATAGAAAATGATGCAGAACTCATCTCAATTAAACCGAAAGGATTGAAATGTTTACATTTGAATATATATGTAGTATATTAAAAAATATAGATGAATTGTTGATATTTTTGAATCAATTCAATGAAAAATTTGATATAATTATTCTAACAGAAACCTTTAAGATACACGACCTCGACAAAATTAGTATGATGATGGCGTAATAATGTATATCAAGAAAAGTATTAAATATAAGTGTGAAGTACAAAACATTGAAAATATCAGAGTCTTAGAAATGAATTTAATAATGAAACAACACAAAATAAAAATCGATGCCATTTATAGATCCCCGAGTATATGTGCGAAACAATTCAAAAGTGACTTGCAAATTAATTCTTATATCTTCAAAACGAGTATAACCGATCACTACACAATTGCCATAACACTTGATTTGGATAAGACAGAGATTGATAAAGGAACGGAAACAAAAAAATTCACTAATTACGGAAAACTTAAACAAAATCTATTATCAGAAAACTGGGTAAAAATGTATACAACAGAACAGGCCAATAATGCTGCAACAATATTTGTGAATAGATTACGATATCTTATTGAAAAGAATACAATTATAACTAAACCTTAGAAAAAACAAAGTAAAAAAATCCTGGATTACTGGGGAGTTAACAGAGCTCAAATATAAAAAACAAAAAGTATCAAATTTTACTAGAAATATCCCTGGAGCAAAACACTCAGAGAAGAATATAATTCATTAAAAAATAAATTAAATAGGTTACTGAAAGCTGCCAAGAAAAAATATGCTCAGAAAATAATAAATAACAGGAAAAACTCAAAAGAACTATGGAAATGTGTCGATGAGATATGCAATCTAGACCTGAAACGAAAATACCGATTATTCAATCAGAGAATGGCTCAGTGATAAAAAATACTTTGGAAATTTGCAATAATTTTAATGAGTACTATGCAAATCTTGGTCAAGAATATGCCCTTAAAATTAAAGAATCGGCTAATTACAATTACAATGAACAAAGATTACAGAATTCAATATATCTATCAGAAACTAATGAAGAGGAGGTTTACAAAGTTATTATGGAATTAAAACAGAAGAAATCTCCAGGTCATGATGGAATTCGCTCAGAAACGCTCAAATTGATTGTCAATAAAATTAAAACGCCATTAACTCACCTAATCAACAAATGTTTACAGGAAGGCTGCTTTCCCAAAATATTCAAAATTGGAATAATAAAACCACTTTTTAAAAGTGGAGACAAAACAATAGTGAGTAACTATAGGCCTGTATCACTGATCTCAAACATAGCCAAAGTAATAGAGAAAATTCTAAAAATAAGATTAGTGAATTTTACTAGACAATTCAAATTGATATCTGATCAGCAATACGGATTCAGGGAGGGAAGATCAACGGAAGATGCAATACAAAATCTAACTACTTGTATTTACAAAGCTCTTGACAAAAAAAATTCAGCAATGTGCATCTTCGTTGATTTATCCAAAGCTTTTGATACCGTCAGTCATACAAAACTCCTGAGAAAATTAGAGAACTGCGGAATACGTAGGAAAACTTAAGATATTTTCGAAAGCTATCTATGTGACCGAGAACAGAGAGTTAGTATCGATGGAATTATGAGTTATCCCAAAATTGTTACTTATGGTGTTCCGCAAGGAACGATTCTAGGACCAATCCTGTTTATAATATATTTGAATGAACTATTGCAGATATCAACAAAAGGTAAAATTTTGAGCTTTGCTGACGATACGGCTGTCTTGTGTACCGACTCTTCATGGAACCAATTGAAAATGTCTGCAGAAAAAGATTTCATTGAGATCGAAAAATGGTTCTGTCACAATAAACTTACGATCAATTTCGAAAAAACCAAATATTGGCCTTTCACATCATACTGCAGTACATTACCCAATATGGGACCCCTAAATATAATCAATAATCACATACCTGAAGGCGAGTCAATAAAATATCTAGGTATCCATTCAGATAGACATTTTCGATGGCACCTACATATGAAAGAAATAATCAGAAAGTTAAGAGGTACACTTTCTAAATTCAATAACTTGAAAAACTTTCTTGACATTCAACATTTGAAAACGTTGTACTTCGCATTTGTCCAATCCCAACTATCATATGGTATAATAGGTTGGGGAGGAGTGAATTATTGTTATATTAGGAATCTAAATGTCATACAAAAATGGATACTGAAGATTATATTTAATAGAAAAAAAAAACTCATCCAACTGCTGCCTTATTTAAAGAAGCGAGTGTATGTGATATTCGACAACTTTTTTGTATGAGCATACTCAGTAATGTAAAAAAAGTAAACATCAAAATAGAACCAATCATCCACTCCTACAATACTAGGAATAAAGAAAACTCTTTAAATGCACCACGATATGACAAAATCATAGGACAAAGAAATGCAACATATCTCGGACCACGCTTATACCAAATATTACCAGAAAAAATAAAAATATCAACAGTTCTCACATGTTTAAGAGAGAAGTAGAGAAATTCATTCTGAATGGCTTTTTTTTCTGATTTTATTAATCAAACTTTTTCGCACAGCAATTTAACTTAAGCATTTGTTGAGCAGACGAAAATAACTATGTATTCTGTCTGAAACTACTATTTCTGTTAATAAGGTTATTGAATTATTGATCATTCACTATTTTTCAATGTTAGATTAAGTATTTATACAGTTAATTACAATGTATCCTTAACACGAACAAGCTATATATTTCTACGGCTTCTGTGATTATCTTGTTTATTTTCGATAGCAGTCTATGTAATGTATATCAGTGTATGCGATGATAAACATATTATTATTATTAATTTTTGGTAATAAATTGTATTTGTCTAAATTATTTTCGCTTCGTATCTTCAAAAATCATCAAAGGACAAAGAATAAATAGTCCCTTAAATTTTTGTCACATGTTTAATAAACATCCTGCATATGAAAAGGCTGAAATTAGTTGCATTTGGTTGAGATGGGTAAGCTAAAAGAACGATTCGTTCAGCCAGTCTCAAATCACCTACACTTTGGTTAATGGAATGCCACCCATCAGAAAACAATTACTTCCCTGGCTAATACCTCGAAGGGCGTTGGATTATATCCGACAGGTGTCACTGCAGGATTCTTCACTGTATGTGCTGTTGGCGATACAACTGCCGCAATAGATTTTAGATTATTGGAACACACTTGCAGACCGGTTTCAGGCTGTTTGGACACTGGTCAGTGCAAGGTAGTGTCTATCCTCAACATAAAGTCGATGATTTCCGATAATTGAAACTCGAATTCATTATTCTGTATTCCTACCTGAAGTATGTGCTTGTGGAATTGCTTCGGAACTTTGTCTCCAGGCAGAGCTTATGACTAGTACTCCCGAGTCCTGTCTGTCGGTAGTCATCCCGTTCAAATGCACTTGATCTCAGCCTTTCATATATAGAAAGTTTGTGGCAACAAATTTTCAAAACGGAAGACGTTGCACAAGTGCCTGATGGTTTTACTCCAGCTTTCCAGGTGGCATATATTTCACTTGTTTTTTTGTAAATTTGCAGATATAAGAATTGATCAATATAACTCGAAAATATCCACCCTTTGAAAACCTTGTTATTGTATAATGTGTCATGAATTCATGATAGCAGTTTTCTGATATCAACTTTTTTTTTCAGTATGGCTCATCACCTAACAGTGAAAAAATTGGTGTTTCGTCCAGTTTTGGGAAGAACAGGATACAAAAATTGTGATGACAATGTGTTACAACTAGCAAGTTGCAGTTCCGATACTTGTGTTAAAATTTTCAATATTTATATTGACAAAGTATAAAAATGTGTTGTTTTATTTAATATTTCATCACATGATTTTACATGTATCATAAAAATTTATATCAAATGACAAAACCACTGCTAATTATGAAGATGGCTTTATGCCATATCAAGTTTTATCCTCATTTTTACTTCCACTTTCACTATGAAAGATGAACTATTGAACTATTGGTTTTCAGTAGAAGGTTTTATATATCACAGGCATAGAATATTTAGGTGTTCTGTGACAAATACTTCAGTTTTCATTTTGGGAAGTCAATTAATTCTAGTAGAATTGTAAATTGTTTTTGCACAAGGGCACAATCTTTATCTGTAGAGAGGGAGGGTGAGTGGTAGACCCACAGCACTTAGGCCACATGTGACCCATTGTACATCCTCCCGAGGAGTTGTCCTCCTAGGTCATCGTCCATCATGTCCTCTCCAGGAAGGTGGACAGGTCACTAGGAGACATCTTTATATTGGCAGGCAGGTATAGGCCAAGACTCGCCGAACACACACTCTTGAGGTGTCTCACGGTGTCCTCCGCGAAGGTTTTGGAGGGTGCAGCCACATTACTGTCATTGCGCGGCTTCTTCAACCTTCTTGGAGTTCCCTCCGTGGAGGTGCACAAATGAGGAAGCTTTCCTGCAGGGGCAGCTGGTTCCTTGCCTTTGTTCAAGGCGGAGCTCTTAGCGCCCGCCACAGAAAATGCCCTGGGTGTTGGAGGTGGAGTGGGGGAGGACGAGGGTGCACTTATAGTTACTGCCACTCCTGCCTCCTTCGCTCTCTTTCTCCTTTTGGCCTCGGCGCCGCAAATACGCTTATCCCTTGGCCTTTGTATCACATCACGAGGTGACTGCTATGTCCAGCCTCATTCTAAGCGGTGGATTGGGGAGGACATTTCTGTTCAAACCCAGCCACCGCCTTAGATTGAGGCGAGCACTTCTGTTCAGCCTCGGGATTGGTTTTTGTTGTTTCTGTTTCATTCATGTGTGTTCCCACGAGTAGCAAGGGAAGAGTTGGTCACCTATGGCAGATCCCCGCATTACCAGAGGTAGTCTGATTACAATGAGGTTTCCCCTGTTCCTCAAGGGGATCGTTCGTAACCGTATATCACCCTGCGGTCATCAGCTGTCGGCACGTTTCCTTACACCTTAGCTTGAGTAGGCTGGTCCACGGTGGCATGTTTTGCAAAGGCTTTTGGGGAGTTTTGGTTCCCGTCACCCTTCTATTTCTACCACTGACCAGAAGTCCGGCGACCCCGTCCGTAAGGCCACATTGGCTTCCCAGACAGGGCCTCCAATCCCCTGGCCGTTCCCCTATCCGCCACCTGGGGACGCGCCCGATAGGTAGCTCAACCCACGGAACAAGGGCACAATGTTGATTATGTAAAAATTTCATATGCATTATGTATGATATGTTAATGATAAATATTTGTATTTTGTTAGGTTTTTTAGAAAGCTTTGTAAGTTTTGCTTTTTTCAGCTTATTACTGTATGATGTTAGTAATATTCCGTCAATTGTTCGCTACAAATTCAAATTGAACCAAAGCACTGCATAAACAACCTGAAAAATTAACCAGGCATATGAAAGTGTTGATGAAAGTACTGTTCGAGTTTGGTTTGACAAATTTTGTTCCAGAGATTTTAGCCTCGAAGATGAGCCCAAAAGTGGGTGACCTACAGTAATCCAGGACGAGAATTTGAAGACCCTGGTGGAGACTGACCCATCACAAATAATGGCGGAAGAACTGGGCGTCACCTCTCATTCAGTTTTTGATGGCTTAAAACGTATTGGATAGGATAAAAAGCTAGAAAAGTGGGTGCCCAAGATTCGTACGATAGACAGAAATTGTTACGTTTTGAGGTTTGTTCTTCATTGCTTTCGCACAACCACCAATCCACCCAGGCACTTCCCAAAGGCCAAAACTCACCAAAAATAGACCATGGTTACTGGTTGGGGTTATGGTATAACTTTCTGCAACCAGGCTAAACCATCACAGCAGACCCCTATTGTGAGGAAATCGACGAATTGTACCGAAAATTCCGTCAGCAGCAGATGTGTAGACCATGCGAAGAAATAGCTTTCAGATACAAACTGGAAAAGAAACCTTTTCCAAACAAGTACTTTGATATAAACATTGAATTACACATATAAACATTGTATAATTCAATGTTCATAGTGAAATTGTTGTTTCAAAAGGGCTTTTTTTCCAGTTTGTGTCTGAAAGTTACTTCTTTCCACGAGCTATACATCTTTGTATAGAATTTATTTTAAAATTGATTGCTTTCTTCCTTTCTTTGGAAAATTCCTACATTTTTTTTGTATATGGATGGAACAATGCCACAAGCCTTCTTTCCCAAAAATAAACCCCTTTGTATGAGTGTTTTTGTAAAATTTAATGTTCATGTAAAATCAATTGTTTCCAAAGTATTTTCTCTTTCGTGTAATTCAATGTTAATATGGAAGTAGTTGAGAGGGCTTTTCCTTCCAGTTAGTATCTGAAAGTTTCTTTTCTGTTTGAACTACATATTGTATAAAGTAGGGAAGAGAAAGCCAAAACCTTTTTTTTTCTATAAAACTGAATTTGGTATGTTACAAATACCTATAATAGCTGTATTACTTTTCCATCTTCATACAAAATTATGTAGGAAGTTTTCCAAAACTTTTTATAATATTCCAGTGTAACATACTCAAATTCTATATATTAATAATGATATTCTACCACTCAAGCAAGATTATTTTTACACATAAATAGTAATACTTTCGGTATCATAACTTGAAACTAGCACCTGGTTTAGGTTTCAACATTATATAACAGAAGTACATGTTAGGTAAATCAATAAAAAAACACGATGGAGTGAAATTAATCGTAAAATTCAATTAGGTTCAATTTAATTTAATTCAATTTAGTCAGATACATTGTTTACTGAAGAAGATGACTTTCGTTTTAATTTTGAACGCAGAAAAAGATAGCAATTTGGATTCGTCAAGTTAAGAGATGTACTCAGTTACAGCTCTATAAGAGGAACAACGTTCGAAAAAGAATAAGAGAATGACACGGGAGGGTAAGTGACGTGGAATATTTTCATAGAGAGGTAATTTGGACATTGGTTTCTTAATAATTTATGAATGAAGCATACAAGGTGATATTTCCAAGATTGTTCAACCGGACACAGGCATTCTGAACTTTTTGGATTCTGGTAGAAGTTTCTAGATCAAGGTATGGGCGGGCACATAGACAATATCACCGTAGTTGAAAATTGATAAAATGAGTGTATTACGTGGTTGAATCTTCAGATGTTTAGTCAGGTAATGTCTATGAGAGTACAGATGCTTCAGTAGACCATATGCTCTCGGAATCAGAGAGTTAATGTGGCTAATGGTCAAATCGTAATCTATTGTCAAGCCCAATCATTTTATTATTTCGCTATATTCCAATTTGTAATTATTGAAAAACATTGACAAATTATCTATGGCTCTACTCTGGTCCCTCTACCAAAAATTATGGCTGATGATTTATTTGGGTTGACGTTTAAACAGTGATTTCTTTATATCTTCAATAGATCATCCACATCATTATTCAAATAATGTCTAACGTCATCAGCATAGGTATGCATTTGAAAATTCTTCAGTATATCAGAAAAACCAGAGGTCTAAATAATAAATGGGAGAGATGCAAGTAGAGAGCCCTAGGTGCACTATCTATTTCGTTTAGTTATGATGATGTGTTATTATTGATAATAACACGCTGTGTTCGATTATCGAGAAGATATTTGAAAAATATCATTTTATTTCAAAATAATGATCTATCTTTTGTATGAGATATCCTGTAAGTATTAGGAAAAGAGGTTAGCATAAAATGCTGCTCCTCATCATGATACTTCTTGTAAGGATAACATAATGAATTACCTACTTTTGAAATATTTCATGCTCTTATGAGATTATTATTTGGATAACAATGTATACACAGGCTTTCATTGTTCAAAAGTTTCAACAGATTTGAAAGAAAAGAATAAAGAAATACATGAAAAACCTATTGGGTTTTGGAAGATCCCAGTTTGTCAAACAATCAATTTTGTTATATAATTTTCACTTCAACTTTAGAAATCGACCTAAATATTTTGCAGTTCTTACATATTTCTCCATTATTCATTTCTCAACTTTTAAGTTTCGAATCTTTTGATACTTTCAAACAAAGTAAGTTTGAATTTCCAACATTCAAGCCATTGTATAGAGCAAAGATTCCCAATCATTATAAGTTTGTGGCTCCAGATTTTATTTCTGAATTTTTGACTTTCTTGAAAAATTGGAAAACTTTCGGATACAGATAGGAAATAAAACAATTAAAATCACGAACGTTGCTAAATTCTTGAAATTTTGTCAGCACACACGATTGATGGCGCAAAAATTCGAGAATTGGAATTTCCCTGGGAAGCCGCGGCGCACACTTTGGGAGTCATAGGTATAGTGAGACATTTGAATACATTTATTCAACAATATACTGTTGTTTATGAAACTCAGCAGACAAGCAGACTCTTATATAAGTTGATTGACATTGATTCTTAGTAATCAATTTTTAAGAAACAGTTTCAGCCTCATAGACTGAGTTACGCTTCACTGATTCACAGACTATTCAACTTTCATTCATGTTTCGACTTCGTTTTGATTGTGTGAAAAACTTTCAAGAAATCATTATTTAAAATATTCCGCGAAGCGAAAGAGTATTGATGAAAGAATAAAACTTGACCAAACGGAGTTAACAGAAGTGGGAAAATAAGACTGTAAAAGTGAAATACGTTAATGGGTACAACTTTTTAGTATCATTTCCGTACGCCACTGCAAGAAACAGATTAAGGCAAAAACGTCAGTCATTTATGAGAATTTAGTGCCTACTATTTTGGAATTATAGTCTCAGTTAACTGTGGACGGTATTATGACAAGCGAATAATAACGGGTAAGTTCAACAATGGCTGATGTCAGACATCACCGAATTTACTTATTTGCTAAGTTAACTGTGGACGGCATAATGACAAGTGAATTTTTCTACACTTCATAAATTCTTTCGCGTAGCGTCCATTTGTAAGTTTGCTGAATTTTTTACAAATTAGGGCAAGTTCGTGTGCGTAGGTGATAAAATTAGTGATCGGTACGTTTTCAAGTGAAATGTGGAAACAAATAATGAGCAGGTGACATTTCTATTCAACTCGAAATGCGTATGTGATTAAGAAGTTCAAAATGTGTACCCACGAGTAAGTTTTTTTTTTCTTTTTTTCTGAGGGGAACGCTCCTGCTCGAAGTGACTCTGTCACAGCCTACCCACTAAAACCCCTCTTCAGCATTCAAGTGGCTCTTTCTGGAACTGCTTTGGGGCATTACTTCAGAAAGAGGATGCTTATTGTTCTTAGTTTTTTTTTTCCTCATCGCTGTCTATTTTCTCTCACCCTGGATGTCTCTCTCCTTCGTGTCAATTATGTATTTGGCCAGTAAGCTTATCTTAGTCCAAATTTCTGCATCCTCCAGCATCTTGTTTATTATATTGTCTGTAGTTAGTTGACCTGTGACCGTTTCCACTTCTTGTATTTTTTGATGCCATCTCATACAGGTGAAGAATGTATGTTCCACGGTGTCACCTTCCTCGCAGTATATGCATGAGTCGCTATTGCTTACATGGGGGCGTTTGCGGTAAGTCTGGAAGCACCCGTGCTCTGTTAGTAGTTGTGTCAGGTGGTACGTGGTATCACCATGCTTCCTCGAAAACCAGGGAGCTATATCCGGGATAAGTCTGCGCGTCCACAGTCCTGTGTCTGCTTCTCCTTGCCACCATTCCTGCCATCTTTCGAGCATAGTCGTGTTAGCGTTGGTCTTCTCAGTTGACCTCTCTTCCATTCTTTGTCTAGCCCATATATGTGGATGGGGGGAATCCGTGCTACTACTAAAAGTGCCCTAGTGGATGCGGTTCTGTATGCTCCAGTTATATAGATAGCCGTCCGGCGTACCCACGAGTAAGTAGCCATGTATCTAATCTAACAACCTACTTCCTAGCTATAATAACTCTGATGAAGTTTTTTTATGCAGATACCTTTTTATATTAACATTCTACACTCATGATCTCAAACTAATTCAAATATGATTTCATCATATACCATTTTCATAATACATTTTTTTATTGCAAATGTGACGTAGATATTAGTCCATTCAATAGAGAATAAGATCTGGTAGTTCTGAATTTTTATTATGCTGTCTAGGATGGTTAGTAAGCGTTCAACATGCGAAATGCCCTGCCATTGTCTTGAAAACTCCCTAGATTGGTATATAATTCAAATTCAAGCCAAAACTGGATAGTCATCGGTATTTTTTTAAGATATGAAATAGCGTTACAATAGCAAAGAAGTGTTGTGGTGTTTTATTTTTTACTAAATGAAAAGTAGGTACTTGAGTACAGAGTGGGCCAAATTGAACAATTTTGAAGGGAAACTACTGTTTTCAAACTAACTAGATGAAAACTGATGTCTGTGTCTGGGGGTCAAATTCTATGACAAACTTAATGATGAAACGCGCATATCGATATCTATCCTCGTTTTTAAGTTACAGCATGCTATTCAAAAATGTTCATTTTCGAAGAGTAACTTTAACTTTTTTCCTCTCAAAAATGTTACTATTAAATTTGTGAAAGTTTCATTTACTAGTAGTAAATATACATACTATAAATTGTAATCAGTTTTATTGAAACTGTACGTTTTAATTTCTGCAGTGAAAAGCTTTCTCAACATTTTATAGCTACTATATAGTGAACAATTTCTGTTTTATCGCTACGTCGTCCAAAGCCTACTTGATCAAAGTGTGCATTTCAAAGTCGACATGAAAAAACCTAAAAGCTCTGTGTTTCAAAAATGTCTACAGCAAAAAAAAGTGTATGGAACGCCGTTTTACTTTTTATTGTCATAAATATTCATTCCTCAATTTATTCACCTAACAATTTATTTGTTTGAATTTAATTCATGCATTTGTTGGAGACATTAAAAGCGATTGTTCGCAAAATTTGTTCTATTTTAAATGACACTTGATTTAAAATGTTACATGAATAAAATTGTCATTTGAATAAAAAAGACTAATGAAATAACTTGAAACTTTTTTTGATTTCCAAGAAAAATATTGTTTCTGAGTATTGGAAAATGGAACGCCAATTTACTATATATTATGTTGAAAAATAATCTATATACATATAGTTAAACTCAGCAATGAACAAACTTTTTTATTTAACAGTCAATGGAATGTATTATTCGAGTAAATTTAACAAACGTTTCAATTCCGCATATAATTTTGACCTTTGAATAAAATGTTATAGTTATTTATATGACTGTTGAATTATAATGAAACTTCAAATTCACTTTCTAAAAGTAAGTTTGGAAATAAAATTTCAATGAATATATTTGAATGGCTGTCAAAGTTTTCCCATGAAACACTGTAGGTAATAAAAATAGACCTTCGTTTGTCTGAAAATATAGCAAATTAACTTTCCATACTAAATATTATTCTATGAATAATAAAGATTGTTATATTTCAATTTGATTGAAAGTGTTGAATATTTCCAACATTCACTTTAATGCATTCAATTTAAAATTTGGTTACAACTTTTGTGCAAAACATTATATGTTATATTATATGCAAGTATCATTTTATTTCATCAATCTTTTTAAAAGGCTGATTCCTGACAAAAAATTAAATTTTTTGATGATTTACAAAGTTTGTTGTATTTGAAAGATACATTTAAAACGATTGTTGATAATTTTAATTCGGCGCCGGTATCGAGCGGATTTATCAAGAACTTCAAGTGTTACATATGGCAACATGCTAGTTCATTTATAGTACGACAAAACGCCGTTCAACCGTGGCGCCGAATAAAAATTATCAACAATCAATTTAATTCATGTATCACTGAAATTCAACAAACAAAATAATTCAGCTCATTGCACAGGAATAATAATGAAATGTAAAACGGCGTGGCACGCCGTTTTACTTTCTATTGATATTTTGTAAAAATAAATTGTTTTGATTGTTGCTTTTAGGTGATACATGAATTAAATTGATTGTTGATAATTTTTATTTGGCGCTGCGGTCGGACGGAATATTGTGTTACTATCCGCTCAACGCTAGCGCCGAATTAAAATTATCAACAATCGTTTTAATTCATGTAACTATAATTATTAACAAACAATTTTATTCATGTTTCACAGAAATTGTAGTAAATTATTCGATAGTTACAAAAAAAGTATATATGACAAACATTTACTTCCAAAAATTTCAAACAATGAATTTATATTATAACTGTTCGCAACTTTTCATCAAACAAATCAATTCATGTACCTAACATTTTAAATCAAGTGTCATTTAAAATAGAACAAATTTTGCGAACAATCGTCGAACAATGTGTCGAACAAATGCATGAATCAATTAAATTCAAACAAATAAATTGCTAGTTGAATAATCAGTCCAAAGGGTAAGGGAGCCAGGCTCCAACCTGTCTGAAATCAAGATGACCTTCCGCTAGTTGAATAAATTGAGGAATGAATATTTGTGACAATAAAAAGTAAAACGGCTTTCCATACAAGTGTGATACATTTTTGAAAGGGTAATTTTAATCTCTATCGAAATATGCAGGAATATACATGATGTCTCATAAAAAAATAGTTTTTCATCAATAACTATTAATACCTCATTTGAAAAAATAAGTATTTTATACCATTAAGTTCTACATGAGAAAGTGCTTTGGAAATGTTTTTATAGAAACAAAAAATTTTTGGCAGTCAGAGTTGCAGCAACTTTTTGAAAATGCACATTTTCTAAAAACATGCTGTAACTCAGAAACGATGATAGATATCGATATGCGGTTTTCATCATTGAGTTCGTCATAATCTATCTAGTTTGATAACAGGAGTTTCCTTTTAAAACTGCCCAATTTGGCCAACTTTGTACATGCGTTGTGTGAGTGAATAATTTCAGTATTTTATCTGGATACCTTTGTTTCCTTCAAATAGGCTATAACCGAAATGAACCTCCCGATCTAAAGTTGTCAGTTTGACAAATTTTCACTTAGTGAGATTTTTTTTTCGAAATGCCATATCTCCGAAACTATTAGTACTAGAAACAAAGTTCTGAAACAATAAATATTGACAATTTCAATCTCTATATAATATAGAGAAAAGCTCTATCTTAGCTAAAAGGCAAATCTGAAGAAAGAATTTTGCATTCTTTTTCTATTGGACTATCTACAGGGCTTTCAAATTCGAGTCTATGTGATTCTCGTAAACGCTAAATTGTGGCAAATTTACAAAGAATGATACCAAAAAATGTACTCTAGTTTTTTTTGGTTCTTAAAATATACGGAAAAAATTTGGAAATTCTTACATTTGATGGAAATTCGTCAACACTTCGCCATAGCAACTTTCATTGGAATATCAGAATATAATGATAAAATCTCTATACAAGGTGTCATTTCATTTTGTCAACTCTCAATTTTGAAATTTCAACGATGTACGTATTGTCAGTAATGTATTAAGGAATGTAGCCGTTACTACGTGGTAGATCATCTTGAAAGAAACAATACTGTCATGTTTTTTTACTACTTTTATTTGTACCTAACGTTACTGCAGTTTCGTCCTATATGGACATTTTCAAACTAATACAATTGTATTAGACATTTTAAAACTAATACAACTGTATTAGTTTGGAAATATCCATATACGACAGAACTGAACAAATGAAAGTGGTAAAAAAAAATAGAAAGTTTTATTTTAATTTTTCTCATTAGTAATGTTTATACAGGGTGTTTCAAACTCGATCCTCACCATTGGGATTTCGGAAACTATGAGAGATACGTAGATGGTTAAATTGAGGCAGAGTTGCGTATGTACCTGACTAACAATATGCCGCTGAGAAAGTTACGAAATTCCGAGTATATACGGAGATATCCGGAAAATCAGAAATTTCGGAAAATTGTTTTCATTTTTTCTGGTTTTATTTTTCGAAGGATTCGAAAAAAAACTGCACTTCCACCACACTTTTTCCTGCTTCATAATGGTGTTTTCAAATTTGCCATCCGAACGTTTCGTCTTCCGTCCGACATCATTAACATTTTTTTTATGGGCGCTACATTGGATTATTTCTGTATTGAATATAACCAGATTTTACCTTTTCAATGATGTAACCTAAGTTATCATTCTTCAAATCAAAAAATTGATTGATATTGAACAAAATTCATTCTTATCATAATAGGCTTTGAGTTTGATGTTTCTAAATTTGACTTCCAATTTGTTACACTCAATGACATTTTGTTATTGTACAAGTCATTGAATTTTTGGCGAAAAATGGCTTTTACGAATGAAGAAAAAAGAGACATTGTACAAATTTATTACAAATACGATAGAAACAGTGTTGGACTTCGGAAATGTATTTAAACTTGTATCCCAAAAGACGACAACCACATCGAACTATGGTCAAGGTATTGGATGAAAATTTCAAAATGAGTTTGGTTCATTTGAAAAGCCTAGGAAAAATACGGATACAGAAGGGACCAGGAAACTAAAGAAAATTTGATTAATGAGGTATGTATGAGGTAAGTTAGACATTGTGTCCTTTTCAATAAAAAATTAATGATTTGCAGCTAATTTGCAGATGAACCCGGGGAAATATACACGTCAAATTTCCTCCGAAATGAATATTTGTCATATGAAATACACATATCTCAAAAATTGCATCCAGATGATCCTGAAAGGCGATTAGAATGTTGTAATTGGCTAATAAGACCTGATTTTCTTGTTTTCCTGGAAAATGTAATTTGGACAGATGAAAGCACTTTTACGAATTGTGGAATATTAAACCAAAATAACGAACACATTTGGAACATGAACAATCCCATGCAGTTCCAAGAAATTCGACCTCAAGGGCGATTTAGTAATAATGTGTGGGCTGGAATTTACAAAGATAGAATTTGGGTCCTCATTCATTTGGCAGAATTTTGAATGGAGAAACCTATCACCAGTTTTAAATGTCGATTTTCGAAGACTATTTGGATGATCTACCTTTGGCAAACTATAACAACACCGGTTTCAACATGATGGTGCTCCACCGCACACTACCAGACGAGTATCTAATTACCTGACTGAAAGGTTTGGTGATAATTGGATAAGAAATAATGGGCCGGTGAGGTAGCCAGCAAAGTCTCCAGACTTTGCATCAACTTCTTGATGCAGCTTGAAGCAGCCCGTGGATAACGAATGCTTTGTTTAAAGGCTCTGGTTTCAACCATTGAAAATATGAGACAAAAGAGCTGGTGTTGAGTCTACACTGTAATTTTTGAATTTCAGTCGGAAAAATTAACCAAAATAATATCAGATAGCTGATATTAGAAAAATCAGATAGATAGTTTCATTTCTGCAGCATCTTTCGAAACTAAAAACATTATCAGTTTTTGGAATATTATTATATATTTCCTCAGGAAATTTATATGTGTTATATGTATAAAAATTTGTAAAAATGAATCCATTTAGTTTGAGGTCAATACCGGCTAATTTTTAGCAACCAATAACTTGTATCTTATTACTAACTCACTCCTGAATAAACACCGCAAGAGCCACAGGAAAGTTTTTCTAAAACTTCTGGAAGGACCCTTACAGGGTCTTTTCAAAAAATTTGATGATCATCAGATTATCAAAATTATTGAGAATATCGGCAAAACGTCAATCAAACGATATTGTGTGTATATAATCCTCAAAAAACTACAGAATTCAGGTCCGTTTTTCAAATTTCTAAGTTGAGGGTGCCCCAAATTGTCCGCTTTTTAAACTATTGTTGACAAATTGATTTGCAGGTAGGGGTTCCACTAGTTAATTACCGAAAAATCAATTAGGATAATCATCATTTAACAAAGAAAGTCCATATCGGACCAAAAAACTTTAGGCATATAAACAGCTAACCCTCGTCTTTAGATTCAGTATCAATTTGCTTCTCTTGAAGATGCTAACCTTGTTAGCAAATCGCGCGTCGAGTGCAAAAATATCAGTTTGATGTTAGGGTAATTGATCTCTGGAAAAAGTTTTCAAAAATCGGTTTGCAAAACCACTCACTACCTCACCTAACCCCACGAACACACGGCATTGATAAAGAAATATTGTGAAACGGACAAAAAAATTAGTATTCAGCCAGTCCAGCTAGCTGAGCCTTTACTCCTCAACTACATTTGATAGCTAACTATCTGGGCGACTAGGGGCCACAGGCAAGAAATGTTTATTGCCGTTCCAATTGGGAATGGATAGACTATACCTATTGATTAATGATTTATCAGAAAATGTGAGTATTTATTAAAGGCTCAGTATCATCTAAAACTCAGATAACGGACATTAAACTTGAAGGGGAATCTTTCATAAGTATTAAAAAATTTATGCATGAGTAAAGAACCCTTATATTTACATAAATAGAACAATTGTATTAAGGAAAGTTGTTGAGATTGGCATTATTTCTTCGAATATAATTTGATGATGTCTGGAAGAATCAGAACGATAAAGTGAATTAAATGCAATTCACTTCAGTTTTATAGGAATAAAATATAATCTTTGCTATTGCTGAAATTGCAAAACATATTGATACATGAAAAAATGTAATTCCATCTCGTAGTTCAAACCAACTGCTTATTAGCTTAGATTGTGAAAAAATGAAACAAGAAATCATTTGAGAATTGTGAGTTATGAATCTCATCAGCGGTGATTGGTTTAAAGTTGTCATTTTGGCTACTTACTCAACAGGAAACGATCACATTATTGACGTTTTTTAAACAGTCATAGATAACACTTTTTTCATTCATAGAAAGGCCCGACTATTTCTACAAACTCCACATCATAACTTGGTTCTGAATGACATTGATCTCGATTTTGTATATCATAAATGTGTTTAACGTCGCTTCACATACCTTTTGAGAATATATTTTTTCATGATAAATGAACTCTGATCCATCTGAAAGTAAAATATTCATTGTCATAATTTTTATTGAAACCGAGTAAAAAAATTCCCACCTTTCCTCATGATTTCTAGTTTTAGGGTAGGTATGGATGTAGGAACGTAATTTACTGAATTCAATATGTTACATTGCCATATATCTACACTAGTGAACTGCCCCGGGTTCGCACGGGGGCAATGCTGATATTAAATATAAATTCATCCACAGGAAATTTAAGAACATGGAGAAACAGTGTTGAAAATATAATTTTGTTTTATGGACGCCCCTTTTCCCCCCCGGCTGGTGCTCCAGTAGGAACTCATTTCTTATATTGCACATCTACAATATAAAACAATCCTATATACAAAATTTCAGCCTGCGAAAATATAGCGATACGGAGAAACAGTGATGAAAAGTAATTTTCGTATGTAAAAGCGCCCCTTTTATCCTCAGGGGGCTCCTCAATGGGAATATTAAAAAATCCTCCCTTATTGCAAATCTACATACAAAATTTCAACTTCCGAAAATAGAGCGAAACGGAGAAACACTGATAAAAAGTTGACTTTATTTTGAAATATATGAAAATAATTGTTTATTGCACATCTACAACACAAAACGAACCTACAGACAAAATTTCAGCCTCCAAAAATATTGCGGTACAGAAAAAGTGTTGAAAAGGTAATTTTCACATGTGAACGTGCCAAACTTATCCTCAGGGGGACGCTGTAGTTGGAATATTCAAAAATCCTTTCTTATTGTACATCTACATACAAAATTTCAACCTCCTAAAATATAGCGGAACGAAGAAACAGTCATGAAAATGTAAATTTATTTTGTGAGCGCCTTTTTCTCCCCCGGCTGGCGCCTCAGTTGGAATATTCAAAAATTCTTTCTTATTGCATATCTACAACATAAAACGAACCTACATACAAAATTTCAGCCTCCGAAAATATACCAGTATAGAGAAACATTGATTAAAAGGTAACTTTATTTTATGAACGCTCCTGTTCCCCCGCAACTGGCACTCAAGTTAGAATATTTGAAAATATTATCGTATTGCACATCCACAACATAAAACGAACCTACACACAAAATTTTAGCCTCCGAAAATATAGTAAGTAATCTTCATATGTAAAAGCGCCCCTTTCATCCCCAGGGGGGATCCTCAGTTCGAATATATAGGTTACGTTAGGTTAGGTCCAGCAAAGGTTTATTGTGGCTCACATCTATTCATACTCGGCCAAATAAACCCAGCTTTTTAACGAAGCCGATTAGTTTGTATGGTGAGTGGTCTTTCAGGTCAAATGCTAAGAGTACGGCTCCGCCAAACTCTAAAAACCTGATTCGTTCCCCAGCGGGGCAGGCACAAAGTATGCGCTCTGTTGTTTCATTATTTTCCAAACAGAGGCGACACACACTGTCTTCCGACAGTCCGAGTCTCTGCATATGATGATTCAAATGACAGTGACCTGTAAGAAGGCCTATTAGACATCGTAGTTCATCCCTACTGTAGTCCAACAACTGTTTGGTATCAAGCTTCGAAGGGTGTTCAATATTTGTTTGGCAAAGCCTAAAGCTAAAGCGATGTCAATGACAGGTTCTGGTCCGATGAAGCTGCTTGCAGCACCCTCTTTTGCAAGGGAGTCAGCAGCTTCGTTGCCTTCCAGGCCAGTATGGCTAGGAATCTAGACCAGAGACAATCTGTTGAGTCTTCCTATCGAGGAGAGTCGTTTTCACAATTTGCAATTTTCGCAGTTTGCGTTTTCGTAATTTGCTACCAATTTAGACGTTGCTCTTTAGGAGCCAAGAACTTCCAACATTGCTTGACTGTTCGAGAATATTTTTATTGACATGTGTATCTTGTGTATTAGGTTGGATTATTTCAATCTCTCCGTACACTATTCAATAGCGTAAATTTCCACTTGACATACAGTCGCATAGGTTTCTAGATAGGTTGATATCTCTGACCTGCGTCTGCGACTGAATACACCTGCACCAGAACCGGAAGGTGTTTTTGATCCATCTGTTAATCAAAAACTATCTGCTCTTAATATTTACTTCTCCTGGAGGATCCAGTCTTCTCTAATCGGGAATAGTACTTTATAAGGCAGTTCGTAGTTGACAGTTCGAGGCATAAAGTCAGAGGTCATTTCTAGAATGCTGTGACTTCCAGTGTCAACTAACAGTCTGTTGCACTCTCTGTGCAATTGGCAGTGTGCACCAGTCTATATGCAGCCCATCTAGCCTCTCTCTCCAGGAAAATGTGGAGAGGAGGTAGATCTAGACGGATCTCCATGGCCGCTGACAGTGTGGTACTGATGGCACCACTCATGGCCAGACAAGACTATCTCTGTGAACCAGAGAGCTTCCCCTGGGATATTTAAAAATCCTCTCTTATTGCACATATACAACCTACATATATTGCATATATACAACCTACGTACAAAAATTCGGCTACCGAAACATTAGCGGGATTTAGAAACAGTGATGAAAAGGTAATTTTCACATGTGAACACTCTCCTTTTACCCCCGCGAGGGGGCTCCAGTTGGAATATTTGAAAATCCTCTCTTAGTGCGCATATACCAAATTTAAGCTTCTTAGGACTTACCAGTACGGAGAAACAGAGATGAATGAGTGAGTGTTAAGTGAGTGACTTTCGTATTTATAAGTATGACTTTCGTATTTATAAGTATAGATAAAACTTCATATGAACTTATTATTTCACACCGGACTTTCGAAGATTTCAAATTATTTCGACAATATATTGAAAATGAAACAACAATTGGCGTGTTTTATCTCGTAATGATATCCAGATTGATGCTGAAGAGGTAATAAGGCAAGTGTCTTATTCAACGAAAGTAATTTTTTGTGGAGGAAAATCAGTTTTTCATCGACCTTTTTTGGGTATTTTTTACCTTCCACAGTCTGAAAAATATAAAAATTATAATGGACAACTTTGTAAAACTAATGGTGGCAAACTTTTTAGTTTACCCGTTTACTGCGTAAAATCAAAGTATTTTTCACAAAGAAAAATATTCTATTTATCAATAAATTGAGTTTTGAAATATATTTCAAAATTCTTTTGACATCTGTCGAAGAAGTTAAGGAATAAATAATCAAAAGGAATAACTGCAAATATTTCAGAATTTTTTTGTTGTCCATTTCTGAAGACGGAGGCAGATTTTGGCCTCTGAAACGTAAAGATAAGTATTGTATTATTTCTTAGCAATTTTTTGATAAGCAAAATTGTTGAATACGACAAGTTACTAATGAATAGAACATTTTTCTTTGTGAAAAATACTTTGATTTTACGCAGTAACTTATCGGGGTAAACTAAGAAGTTTGTCTTTTCTACACTTGTATAAAGTTCTCCATTACAATTTTTATATTTTTCAGATTGTGAAAGGTAAAAAATACCCGAAAAAGATTGATGAAAAAAGCAAGTGTCTTATTTCGGAACATCGATGCCCGCCATTGAGGATGACAGTGTTCTATATAAGTGAAATTTTTCCTCTTTCATTTACTATATTGTGTAGTAATCTTGTGAATGAATCTGATTCAATCCCATAACGAATGTTCGTAGTACGAACTGAATGAGATTTTTTTTGTATACCCAATTCAATGTTTATGTGAAAGTATTTTTTCTTTCGTGTTTACAGGAAAGTAGTTGTTTCGAGAGGGGTTTTTCTTCCAATTTGTGTCTGAAAGTTACTTCTTTGCATGATCTACACATTTTTGTGAAGAGTTCATATTGAAATTAATTGATTTCTTCCTTTCGTTTCAAGAAACCTTATTTTATTTTTGTTTAAAGATGGAGAAGTAGAAAGCCAAAACTTTTCTTTCCCAATTTTATGTATGAAAATTAATGTCTGATGAAAAATTCATTGATATTCATTCATTGTTATCTCTTCAACATCACAGACATCTCAAAATTTGTCTCATTGCCCGGTTTGGAAAAATTTGAGATTTTGAATTTTGGGAGGAGATGTACGAAATGATACTACAAAAAGTAAAGTGTGGTAAGATGGTGGTACTGTATACTAATTTTCTATAAAACAGACTGAAATACTTGATAACTCTACTCACTTGTAGAAAATAGGCAAATATCATAAAACGCAGTCATAAACAAATTTGGGAGTACAATGCATTAACAAAATAATAATACTAGGAGTTCATTTAAAAGACACTCAGTGTATAAGGAGATGGCTCGTTCAGATGTACGAGTATAAAACATTTCTAAATAGCGAATTTAGTCATCTCATGAGGATTGTAACTTGTCTCTGCGAATCATCTCGCTTGTTAAGGCAGTTGGGGCGTTTTTCAATTTCGATTGCTTCGTGAATTATCCTGGCCTGAAGATTTTTCTCCGTATTAATGGTCTTGGTGTTTTCGAAGCTTATTGTGTGGCCTGTTTCCTGGTGGTGTTTGAAGAGAGATGATGCTGGATCTGATTTGCGAACAGCTAGTTCATGTTCCTAGGCTCTGTTGGAAACTTTTCATTGGTCTGGCCGATGTAAGTTCTGGGGCAGTTTGAACATGGTATTTCGTATATGCCCTGTGCTTCATTGGGTATCGTGTCCTTGGGTGTTCTTAACAAAGTGGAGATTTGAATGTTGGCTGTGAATACTGTCTTTACGTTATGTTTCTTCAGAATTCGGAATATATATAATATATATATATATATATATATATATATATATATATATATATATATATATATATATATATATATATATATATATAGATAGATAGATAGATCTACGCAATGACTCGAGATGTTTTGGAGGTGCAATGATTTTAATGTTTGGCAATTTCCGCCGTACAATGCCAGTAATTCCAAGAATAACGGCTGCCGACGAAATGAACGCTTGCCTCAAATCATCGAATCTATGGCGCTATGTGATGAAACTTCAGCTGACAACAAACATGAGAGTTGCATTGCTTAATGATACATCTGCTGAAGATTTTTTTGAGCAATTAGTGACTATCGAGCGGATTGATTTCATTTCCTCAGAATTTCTGTAACTTTGTCTCATCGAAAGACGGAATTATCAGCGAAGTATTCCCAAACATAATTACTAACTACAAAAATAATGAACGGTTGAGTGAGCGAGCAATTTTAGCGGCTAGGAATAAATATGTAGATGACCTAAACTACATAATCCAAAATGATATTATTGGAACAATGCATTCATTCTAATCAATTGAATATGTAACAAATGAAGATGAAGCCACCAACTATCCAATTGAATTTTTAAACTCCTTGGATGTGCCTGGCTTACCACCGCACAATTTACGCCTGAAGGTTGGCTCCGTAGTAATCATGCTTCGAAACATAAACCCACCAAAACTTTGCAACGGTATACGTTTGGTGGTAAGTAAATTGATGAACAATGTCATTTACGCGACGATACTCAAAGAAGGTGAGGAAGTTCTCATTCCGAGGATCCCGTTGATCCCAACCGATATGCCGTTTGAGTTTAAAAGACTTAAATTTCCAATTCGTTTCGCATTCGCCATGACCATTAACAAATCACAAGGCCAATCCTTGAAAGTGGCTATAATGTGGCATGTTTACGGGACGAAAGACCATCTGCGTTGTTTATACTTGCGCCTGATAATAAAACAAAAAATGTCATGTATAAGGTGCTTAACTGAAGAGTGCAACCTAATAGAGAATAATTGAAATACTTGATTGATACAAAAATTAAATTAATGAAATAAAAAATGTACTTTTTTATTGCCTCTAAGGCGAAACGAAGTTCGCAGGGTCAGCTAGTATGTACACTGTGTCCGTAAAGTATCGAACAAATTCATTTTAGCTAAACAGGTCATTTCAAGGAATAATCCTGAAACACGTCGATTTTTGATGTTAATTTACCGCATTTTAAAATAATAATCTAATATACAGGGTGAATTACGTTCGAGTAATGACGTCACCGTCATTTTTTTAAATGGAACACCCCCATTTTGTCTCAATTTTCGGATTACTCTAGCTGAGCTGATTCCAAAAATGTATCACATGTTGATTCCAATTGGTACAGGGCGGATAAAAATACAGTAGTTGTGTGTGTGCTAATAAAGTAACGCGTAACATTCTTTATTAGGTAAATTAACAATATTATCAAAAATACTTATTGTTTAGCGGACAGAATATGCTGGAATACATGACTTTATATTAAATGTTCGAACTGCAGCCCTTGCTGTATTTGACAGTAACCCAAACGGTGTACAAATTCTTGTTGAACCTTGTATATGGTTTCTTGCGTAATATTGTTTATTTCTGTTCGAATTTTCACTTGTACATCTTCAATATTTGCTGGTTTCGTTTTATAAATAACATTCTTCAGATGGCCCCACAGGAAATAATCCAAAGGATTTAAATCTGGTGACCTCGCTGGCCATTCAGTGGGTCCACGTCTACCAATCCACCTGTTCGGAAAAATTTCATCTACGTACCTTCTAACATCTACAGCATAATGTGGAGGTGCACCATCCTGTTGAAACCATAAACTTTCATCAAAACCTCCAGGATTACGTCTGCTGAGAAATAAATTACGTGAAGTAGGTACGAGATATCCCCTTAAAAACTCAAGGTACTTTGCCCCGTTTAAATTACCTTCGATAAAGTAGGGTCCAATGATTCGATTTCGTACAATTCCAGCCCATACATTTACCTTTTGAGGGTATTGTGTATGATGCTCACGCATCCAGTGGGGGTTTTCTTTTGCCCAGTATCTACAATTCTGACGGTTAACCTCACCATTTAACGTGAAAGTGGACTCATCAGAAAAAATAAATTTTTGTATCAAGAGACGGTCTCGGTGACATTTATCCATCATTTCTTCGCAAAATTGGAGTCGTCTATCGGGATCATCTTCGTTTAATTCTTGCACAAGTTTGATTTTATTAGGATGCCATTTTTCAAGCTTCAATAGTTTGTGTACCGTTGTTTTGCCAACACCGATTTCGCGACTAACTTTGCGAACAGAAGTGTGCGCATCTTCTTCAAAACTCAGTGAAACATCTAATGCTGTATCAGCATTTGCAGGGGGACGACCTGATTTGCGTACATTTGCAACCGTACCAGTTTCTCGAAATTTCGTTTCCAGCTTACTGACTGTTGAACGCGTTATAGGTCTTTCTGGATATTTATCATTGAACAAATTGCACACTTCCATCTGAGTTTGCGATCTGTCTCCATACCCAATCATCATAAGTATTTCAATTCTTTGTTTTACACTTAACTCCATTTCTACTTCCAATTAAATCTGAGCAATCATTCGAATATTCACGAATACCAAAAATATTGTAGTACTAAACTGTCACTGAACATCAATAAATGACTAAACAAATAATGATATTTCACAAAAAACTAGACGACTATGTTTTTTATAAATGTAGATAAGAAATAATTTCTTTCATATTCTGTCTGCTAGACCACAAGTATCAAACATGTTTGGAAATAGCTCATTTTTATTACTCTAAACATGTAGCAAACTACGGGGTGTTACATTTAAACCAATTGCCGCTAGACAATAAGTATTTTTGATAATATTGTTAATTTACCTAATAAAGAATGTTACGCGTTACTTTATTAGCACACACACAACTACTGTATTTTTGTCCACCCTGTACCAATTGGAATCAACATGTGATACATTTTTGGAATCAGCTCAGCTAGAGTAATCCGAAAATTGAGACAAAATGGGGGTGTTCCATTTAAAAAAAATGACGATGACGTCATTACTCGAACGTAATTCACCCTGTATATTAGATTATTATTTTAAAATACGGTAAATTAACATAAAAAATCGACGTGTTTCAGGATTATTTCTTAAAATGACCTGTCTAGCTGAAAATGAATTCGTTCCATACTTTACGGACACAGTGTATATATGGGAAGTTTTATTGTATTCATTTGAAAATGTCCTTATGGGACGAAAATAACGTCAGTTACAAAAACAAGTATTATGAAAACATGGGAAGTTTTGTTTCTCAGTTTTCATTGAACTTACAATTCTCGTTTTAAAAAATATAGTTTTTATGAATTCGGAAAGTGAAAACGAGTGTTACCTTACTATTACCTTACTAATGTGGCAATGTGGCATGAATAACGATTGCAGATCTGTTACCATATAAATAAAAAAAATCTTCATTTACAATGTTTACGAATTGGCGAAAAAACAAGAATGCTAATTCTTTTTCGGAAAATGCATTTCTACCATATTTTTGCGACTTACCTGAAAAATATAAATCATTCTCGCCTTAAGAAGTACAGTTATCATCAAACATGACGTTAATATGGAACTTTACCTAAAATTACTAACGTTTCAGAAACGCAAATCCAATGGTTACATACCGAAAAAGGCTAAAACTTCACCCCAGATGAAATGAAATCAATTATAAATGAAGCACTTGACGATATACTTATTCTTGCGATAAATTGTAATTGTAATTGTCACTAGATGATGAAATATAAGTACTCAGAGGATCAAATAGCATTATGTCACCACAATTTGTGAGTTATTCGACGTGGAGTAGAAGCTAGGTCTCGAAACTACCACGCCAGCGTCCTAGGCTCCAAACCCACGGCCACTATCTTTATTTTTAAAAGAGTCAATTGTCAAACTTTTTCATGTTGAGTAAAATAACGAAAATATTTCTCAATGTTTTTTCAGGTTTTTCAGGTGCAAATGAACTGCACGCAACGAAAATAGGAAACTTGAAAAATTTTGGATCAACTATGTTAGTTACCTACTACACCGAACTCCAAACCGAAAATAGTTCGAAAAGTCTCAGAGCATTTTTATTATATTTGTATATTAAACATTTCAAGCTGCGATCTAGTAATGTAGGTATTGAATATTAATTTTTTCCGAATTATCAGGAAGTTTAATTTTTTATGAAGTATCAAAAGGATGAAGGAATCAATGAAACAGATCGCTACATTTGTTAAACTAATCTGGCGTTACTACTTTAAAGAGGCATGGAGGGTGGAAATCAACATCTGTGGTGAAAGCATATAAAGATGATTAGATGAAAAATAGAAATGTTACTGCAGAAAAAATCTTGAATTCGATGAAACAACAATACTAGTGAGTGAATATAAATATGGATATTGAATGCTCGAAACTATCTGTTATGATATCCAATTGTTCCAATTTCACCATTAATATTTTATTAACAAAAAATGATTTTCATCATGAAAATTGTTCGAAATATGGTTATAGTCAATGGAGGTTTTATGTTATGAAATTTGATATTACTATCACATACTAGAAATCGCAACTCAGAAGGTGATACCTCGTTGCTCCTTAGTTTGCACAAGTTTTGACTTCTGAGAGGTCGACAACGGGGAACATAATTTTTTTAACAAACTCTGAATCTTATTTTACATTACTCGGTTGCGGCTTGATATATTCAATAAAAATATATGATGAAAAAGCTCTTTTATCGTAAACCTCCGGACTTTTCTCCTTTTGCTGTTCGTCATAGTAATTAGTATAGCTAATACGGAATATAGCTAATTCGGAAAAATATGCTAGAAATATGCTAGAAATATGATAGAAATATGCTTTCGCTTGAAATTGTGTATGGAGATTTATAATTTTTTCTTGATTTAGTTGGTAACTTACTCGCAATCATTATTTTTGCCAGATTACCAATTTCAGGAGGATTACACTTGTTTTCACTTTTCGAAACCCTAAAAATTATAATTCTCAAGGCTTACTTTGTAAATGAAAGTTATTTGATGTAATGAATTTGGTCATCTGTGATTAGCGTTAAGGTAGTGAGCTGCAGGTAATTTTGTCGACAAACTCAATAGAAAATAGCCACACAATTGATGTTTTGTTCAATAGTCATGAAAAAACTAGAGTTGAATCACTGATATTTTGACTTGGCATTTTTTGGGTCAACATAAAATACTAAATATTATTAGAGTTCTAACTAAAGGTGTAGATCTTTTTATTACCTGCGAGTCAAAGAGATCTAGTTTCGATGAAAATTGTGGAAAACTTTATGCTCCATCCCGCCTACGAGCGAATTGATTTTTTTCACTCACTGTAAACAAAACAAATATCACTTGTACATGTGGAATTGGCCGCGGTGGTAGTGCGCCCGACTCACGATCGGAAGACCGTGGGTTCGATTCCCGCCTCGACCAGATATTTTTCTCGAGATAATTTATCTGGTTGAAGCTGGAATGATTCTGCAACCGTGTTAGGAATCACACGTTAAAAGGTAAGACCTCGTTAGTCCTTAGCTCACACAAGTTTCTCAACTTCTGAGAGTTGTCGTTCGTATGGGGGCGACAGCTGATTAACGGAAAAACAGATTTCAAACATCGAAACGTTGTTAGTACGTTTATGCCAAAAAATGCCAATTATGGTGTTGCCATATTGACATTAGTGTTGCCAGTTCTCGAAATATAAATAGTTCCCCATCGTAATAATAATGAATATAATCATTGAGAAACATTACTAATTTCTATGACTTTCACCTTATATGCTTATAAACATCACATTGCCAGAACAGACGAGTAATTGTAATCTTCATGTTTTGATAGTATTCAGTAGATCGTTAGTGACCAATTTTTTGAAACCAAATGATAGTTGCAGACATAAACTAATTGATAATTAAGTGTATTTTCGGTTACTGTGATGAATGTGAACAAAAATATTGATGAAATTATAATGAATAATTACCATGAGTATTAAATTAATTTTTTGTTTCAGTAACATTCGTGTATAGCTTGAATCCTCAGTTATAATTTTTCCAATTCATGTGTATATTTTCCAAATGTAAATACTTTGAAAAACATTTTTTATAGTGTAACATGATTTCGTTTAATCAGTTTTTATACAGAGTGTAACTAAATAAGTGTAAAACATTTGAAGAGGTGATTCCTCATCGAAAAAAAAATAGGATCTTTCATATAAAGAAATTTCATTGGAGCATCCCTTGTTAAGATACAGCCTCTTGAAGGAGGTACATAAAATTTGTATAACAATTTTTTTCACAAGCACAAGTTACAATATTGAGATTAACCTGACGTTTTGAACTACCAAAAAGACACTTAGCCAGAAATTTATTTGGTTTACCCCATGGTTGTAAGGGGTGGAAAACGCAACCCCTAAAATTTATTTCCAATGTAACTTTCTGTCTTATTATTTGTTTACTGTGTAGGTATATGGAGATTGGCCTGACCGTTTAAAGTTCATTTGCTTTAGATTTGTTGACTGCCAGTCTTCAAGCATAGCCCACTGACTAATAAGAAAGTTTTTCTTCCTTATTCAGAGAAATCGGGCAAACTACGGATATGCAGTTGGTTAGTACCTCGTCCACTAGATGGAGTGACATTTTGTGATGTTCGCTCCAACTTCGGAAGAGGAATGAAATACTCTGATAGAATTCCGATTTTCAATTCTGGAATATCATTGACTTTAGGTCGATGATGGTCACTATCTTGCACTGACGAGTGGCTAATGAGCCCGAAACCGGTCTGCAAGTGTGTCCTTTCCAAAATTGAGGGTCGACTCTTTCAGTTGTATTGCCAATTGCATATGCAGGAAATTTTCTGTGAAGATTCCTGCACTGACGCCTGTCGGATATAATCCAACGCCCTTCGTAGTATTAGCCAGGGGAGTAGTTGTTTTCTGATAGGCGTCAGTCCATTAAACCTACCGCATATGGACTGATGAAAACCCTCACGCTATTGTCGAAACTAGCCATAAAGAACAGTTTTCTCTTAACGTATGGCTCGGAGTTATTGGGGATTATTTAATTGGGCCTCATTTTCTATCTCCTCGATTAAATGGTGAGGCATACGTTCAATTTTTAAGAGAAGTTCATCCAGTACTGCTAGAGGAAGTTCCTTTGGGCGTCAGAAGGGATATGTTTTTTATGCATGATGGGGCTCCCGCCCATTTTAGTCAAGTAGCACGTCAGCATTTAACTGAAACATATGCAAATCAGTGGATAGGTCGAGGAGGACCACAGAACTGGCCCGCTCGATCCCCGGACCTCAATCCTCTCGAATTCTCTATTTGGGGCCATTTACAGCTTTTGGTTTATCGTACTCCTGTTCGCGATGTAGAGGACTTAAGAAACCGTATCATCGATGCGTGCAAGGTAATCAGAGAGACTCCAGGAATATTTGAGCGAATAAGTGGCTCAATGCGTCGACGTCTAGACGCATGCGTAATGTCTGAAGGTAGACATATTGAACATTTACTATGATTTCTACATGTTGTGTGTTTTGTTATTAATAAATTAGTTTTGTTTATTATACTTCAATCGTTTAATGCAGGTACTAACTACAAAAAAAACAACAAATCCAGTTCGCATTTATGACGATGTATCTCTGTAGTTGTTCGTAAAATAATTTTTTGCTGCGAACTGGTTTATTTTGGGCAAAAAACCCAAGAGATATTTTTTATTTAGAATGAAACAGGCTATAGGAAATACATTTTTAAATGTCAAACAAATAATAAGACAAAAAGTTACATAGGAAATACATTTTAGGGGTTGCGTTTTCCACCCCTTACAACCATGGGGTAAACCAAATGAATTACTGACTAAGTGTCTTTTTGGTAGTACAAAACGTCAGGTTAATTTCAATATTGTAACTTTTTCAGTGCTTGTGAAAAAAATTGTTATACAAATTTTAAGTACCCCCTTTAAGGGGATGTATCTTAACAAGGGAAGCTGCAATGAAGTTTCTTTATATGAAAGATCCTATCTTTTTTTCGATGAGGAATCACCTCCTTAAATGTTTTACACTTATTCAGTTACACCCTGTATATTGAAAACAAATAATTTTTGTAGGTTGTTCGCAAAAATGTCATATTACAATGATTTGAAATCACTTCATTAAGTAATACTGCATCACATTTTATAATTATTCCAGGGTTTCAACTGATTTTTAATAAACGGTTTTATTCAGCTTCCCTGTTTGTTTATCTGTTTGTTTATTTGTTTGGGTCTGTCCTGTTGACAGATCGATCTGCAATTTGGTACACACATTCAGTCCTGATGACAATACAATTTAATAAATTTTGTATCCTTGTAAATTCAAGATGGCCGCAGCCATATTTTTCAAAGATTAATTATATTATTCTGTTAAAAGTACAAATCTTTCTCAAACCATCAATCATTCTTGCTAACCAACGGCACTGACCCGGTGACAGTCCATACTTCAGAGCAATATTGCAACCATGAAAGGTTTAAAACCAAATTGTTTTTTCATCCCTTATAAAAGTAAATATTTTTTCGCTTCTATTCGGTTTCATGGGTTCGACAAAAAATATCACATAATTACTTTAGTCCTCAAAACTCATCAAATTTCGTGGCTCATTTCTGGTATTCACAGGAAACTTTAAAAATTAAGAACACGTTAAGGATTTTTTCCAGACTTTCAGAACAGAAATGAGCAATATTTAAATATACTCGGAAAAAAGTTGTAGAAATACATAGATGGAAATACACAATATATTGGATATATGAGATACTCCAATGGATAAAGAACAGATATGTTTTTTAAATATCTCATCGGCCCTCGTACACCAAGCAATTTTATTACAGTTAATTTCCTCTCAGTAACCGAAATAAATGAAACTGTTAACATTCAGCGTCTCTAGTCTCTAGTCTAGTCTTTGAAGAAATCTTTTACCATGTTATTCGATACTATTAAATCATTATAAACACAATTTCCCTATCTCAGATTCTAATTTCCTTCTTCTACCTGCAGGTGGTATAATTAATTTTGTTTACATATGTAAATTTCTGTACTGCCAGAATAAGGTTTGTCTTGATTTTACACCAGTCTCTGACAACCCCGTTAGATATTCAGAATTGTAGATTTATGCAAATGTTTGTATTATTTTAATAATCACCACCGCAGATATCACATCATTTTCCCCAATTTTATACGAATCCAAATATTAGCATTTGAATGGGTAAATAATTCTGTCGCATAACAATGTGTGGGAAACGGGAAAGAACCATTGGAGGATTATGGAGTAATTGAATTGGAGGGGAATGGTGCTGATGGGAAATAATTATCTCGGCCGACGAGCAAGGCCGGCAAAAACATTGCTACGTTTTCATTAGCGAATGATTGGTTTTTCTGGGAATATATCAATATTTGTTCATCGAATGGCTTTGAAATGAAATTGAGAGGATAATACACAAGTTAGAAAATTTGCTTGCATCCTTGAAATACCTAGACCACTAATAGTATAGTGAGTACTACTACTGCTTTCGTCCATAACATCAGCCTTGGAAACTGTAATGGATCTTGAAAACATTCCTTCTTACATTATGAAACTTGACAAACATGAATATTGAATCTAAAGGGAGCGTTGTAGTAACATCTAGTAGAAAAATAACATTTGTGAAAATTGAAAGAATGATGAAATGGATGACTATAGAGATTCATGAATTTAATGTAAACTGGAAAAATGTAAGAAGAGTTTTTGGCCTCGGCGGGATACCGAAATATTTCGTGTTTTCATCAGATACCAAAGTTTTGTTTTAAGGTTGCCATCTTATCAGTCTTGACAAACTAATACACTAATGAAGACATCGATATTTAGCCGAGTCTTCTACTCCTTTCAGTAGTAACAAGTTAATATATGGAAATTTATTGGCAATTTTGAAAACGTGTTGCCTGGAAATGAAATCAACGTCCTAGGAGAAAAAAAGTTGCTCGTAAGCAACAAGCTGGAGAAATTTTCTATAAAATTTTTGAGCATTTATTGATATTGGAGGGTCATTCGAATAGAATATTTCTTACTAATCAGAGGAAAAAACCTGGTCTGGTAAGCCATTGTAGAATGGAACTTGAAGTGCCAAACATTTCGTCTACTAATGCGGCAGACATGATCAGTGGCATGTGCGTTCAATGCGACGACGGAGGTTATATCTAGATATTCACTAATAATAGAAACAAATTCAAAACATACAAATTGTTTTTAAGTGCAATCATCAAAAAAACAATTGAAAAATTTGAATGTAGATCCAGACGAGTTTAGTTGAACTACTTCATGACGATTTCTACAATTGATAAAGTGTAATTTCACAAGAACGTTTGCTCTTGATCACCAGTTTTTTTTTGGGGTACAGTTGCACAGAGCTCTTAGCCTGGATGATTTTGGGCCATAAATTAGAAAGAAACTCCTAATTATGTATGTTGAAATGGGCAACATGTCAATTGAATAAGTTGAATATTGCTAAATGTGCTGTACGGAAGCAAAGGCCAAGAAAATCTGGAAAGAATTTAATTAAGTTGAATTAACCACTCATGTCAACCCAATCGACTGCCTTTACACCAGCAGGTAATGGCGCTTCAATTTGCGGCGCTATTACCACACACATTTTTTATTTCAGAAACGATGTTTTGCTAAGGTTGAACCATATTCCTGTCCCATGGGGGAAAGTTTTTTAGTGACCGACAGGAACTTTTCCGAAAGAAACCCTGCGGGAGAAATATGAATAAATATGCACTGAATTGGGGTAACTTTCGTTGAAAATGAGATCAGAAACATGCTGTCAAATTCGAATAATTAAATTTACATTGAGAAGGGTTTCGATTCTATTGTTTGCATTATAACTGACAAATATATACGAATGTATTTCCGTTTTGACACTGATGTTGATGCATTCTTTTAACGAATTCAAATCTCAGAGAACTGAAATATTTGAATTTTTCTTATATTTTTGATGATCTAACAGGATAACTGTTGCTTTTTCTATTCATTTTGTCGAAAAAATTAAAGAAAGTTTCAATTGCCGCATTTATCACGAAGAATTTAGTAATTGAGACCAAAATTCATGGATATGACGTATTACTGACTGATTGTACTCTCCACAAGTTTATATAACGCGATTACTTTTCAGACCTTTTGGGGTGAACTTTTTTGATACAAATGAAGGCGCTCTGCCCGACACCTTCACCAAAAAGTGAAATTTTCACACAATGTCAGTTACTTGAACATCTTTCAAGTACATTTACCTGCAAGATGTTGTCGTGTTATAGTGTGTAGATGTGTTATATAATGAAAGCATATGTTTATGAATCCCTGATGGAGATTCATCACAAAATAAGGTATGAAATATTCAGGTCCGCAGTAAAGAAACTGATCTAAATAGGAGGCTTCAACTTTGTTTGGTATTTCCAGAAATAACAGAATCTAATATTTTCAATTCGTTATCAGCAATTGATGATATTCCAAAATACGAAAGTTTTACTCTATTCTACTAGCTATGTAATTCTATTTTCCATAAAATACCAACGCAATCCTAAAATTTGTGATATCGTACAGGGAAGTACGAAATACCGTATGTAGATAGCAAGTTATGCGATTAAAATATGTAATCTGATTCGTTCACAATGCATCAACTTTTTTATGAACTTTTTCAGTATTAATCTATTAAATTGAATGAAGCATTGACTAACAAAGTTAATGATGACTCAATATTATCTGATAATATTTAGAAGATTTATGAAATAATGCACTGTATTCAAAAAATTCATATTATTACGATGAAAACTTTCCAAATGCACAATTTAAAATATCGAAATACACAATCTTTTTTTATTTGAAATAATATTATCAAAACAACTGAATTTTTGACAGATATTCGATGCCGTCAGCAAACATGACCCTTAGTAATGTTTAGGATAACACAAAGAATACATCTTGTGAAATATTTTCTTTAGAATATTTCCAGGGCTCATAATGAGTTGTAATGACTGAGTAGACATTTTTTGAAAATCAATTCAGTTGAACTAGAGAGTGATAACTTCAACTTAAGTTTATAGTAAAATAGCTAACTTAAGTTAAGAGTAAAATAGCTAACTTAAATACGTTCGTCATGGGCAAGTTTGTCTTCTTTCAACGTTCTTTGTAACTACCATTTTGAGATTCACAAGCATTGACTCGAATTTCACTCTTCGGGTTTAATATGATATCACACTGGTTGTCAGAAATGATATATCTTTTTGATTCTCCACATCTTATATGACATTTTTGAAAAGTATTATTACTACTGTTCCATGAAAGGTAACTATTAAACTGATACTGATTGGACAAAGCGTATCTATGATTCGCCTTGTTGAGTGCACTGAATAGCGAAAATTAACGTAATTAAGTTATGTCGAAAATTTTTTGCCAAAAAAATTATCCTATCAAATTTGTCTATTTCTAGTCATGTGTGTCGAAATAACCAATGAAACCATCATTACACTGATAACTACCCATGGATAGTTTTCACGGGTAGTTATCACTTATGTCATGACATTGCTAAGCAACCAACAAAATAAAGTTGTTTGACATTTCAGTAATTCAATTTATTTCGAAAATGTCACTTCCTCGCTTTGGTGTTCAAAATGATGCGGCAATTGACAAAATCATTGAAGAAAATACACCAAAAAATACTGTCAATAGTAAAAAATACACTTGGAAAATATTTATGGAGTTTTGTGACGCCAGAAAATATGAATTGGATGGAAATCGTACTCTCGAAGAGCTTGCATTAATACTCAAGGATTGGGCGATTAATATGAGAAAAAAGGATAGCACAGAGTTTAAGGAGGCTACTGTTAAAACCGTATGGAATATAACAAGCAAATTATTACAAGAAAAGTATTACAAGGAGTATAATATCATGCTAGACCCCTTTAAAAGTGTTGCATTCAAACAAGCGCGGAATGCACGCGACGCAGCACGAAGAAATTTACAAACAGATCCCACTAAACGCAAAACAAGCTCAGTACCATTAAATTCAAATGAAATGAGTAAAATTATAAACTTTTGGGATGAAAATACCCCTATAGGACTCCTACGCAAATTGTATCACATAGCAGCGGTGGAATTGGCTTGGAGAGGTGGTGAAGGTGCTGCTTGCTTAGTTGATTATTTTCATATCGAAAAGGACAACAATGGATCTCCAACTAATAGGATAGAATATAATCCAATTTTCAGTAAAACCTGCCAAGGGGGTTCAAAGAACTGCGCCTCTAGCAAATGGTTAGTTCAAAATAGTGATAACAATGCTTGTCCTGTCAGATTATTCATTGAATTATTATCAAAACGAGGCACAAATATCAAGACAAATAGACTATTTTTAAGGCCAAATCGTCACTGGAAGACAGGAAGCGATAACTGGTATGACAATATGCCTCTGGGTAGAAATATAATCAACGGATGGACGAAATCTTCTGCTGAAGCAATTGGCTTGGATACGAAACAGAGGAAAATAACCAATCACTCTAATAGAGCAACTGCAGTCAGTCAACTAGCTAAGAGTGGAGTTCAAGAACAGCAATTGTTGAAAATTACTGGGCACAATAATGGAAATTCCATAAAACCTTATTTGAATATTGATCAGGAACATCATAACCAAATAATCAATAGTATGCGTGGAAACACCTATGCAGTAACCGAGGCAAATACAGCAAGATCAACGGAATATCATTATAGGAATTGTTCTTTTAATAACTGTGTGTTCAATAAATAATTTTGTTCGAATTGCAAAAAATTTTCTCACCGAATATCCCTCGAACATTGATAAATAACTCATAATTTTATCACAACTTCCTCAAACACGTTATTTTAGGTAACATCCCTCCGCCTTCGGCGTCGGGATGTTCCAAATAACGTGCTTTCGAAAACTGTGATAAAATTATTTCGTTAGTTATCAATGTCCTTGGGATATTATAGCTGATAAACTTCTAGCTCTTATTATTTCAGTATCTTTCAAAAACATACTTATTTTCAAATTGATTACTTCCTTCCTACCTTTGGAAGATTCCCACATTTTTTTGTATCAAGACAGAGTAGTAGAGAGCCAAAAACTTTCTTTTCCAAAAAACAGTCACTCCTAAAAATATAACCCCTTCAATTCAAATGTATATATGTGTTTTGAATTACTCGAATTGATTCAAAAAATTGTTAAACTGAATTTTTTAATGATGCAATAGTCTTGAGTAATAGCCATCAATTTCATTTGAACATTTGATCCCAGTAAAATAGAGTTTTGATATTGATAAAGATTATGTTCATACAGTATAAGTTTTTTCGAGTTTTCCTGCAGCTGAAAAAGTAAATACGTCACTGGAATCAATGAAGTCGCTCCGGAGCGCCAATTAATTTTTGTTTTTGTTTTATAATTTAATGATTTGTATTTTGGAAGTATTAAATACAATATAGTACTTTCGGCCGAAAACGAAACAAAATTATCTCATTACCACAGTAATGGAAATCTATCCAGTTCACATTGAATGGAATTATTCTTTCACTGATCCATTTATCTGACTGTTTTTTCTCAAAAGAGCTCATAAAACTATCTTTCCGAACAAGCTTCGAAATTAGCTCCAAATCGCTTGTCTATCCCACTGCTAACTACAATCTCGTCCAATATCTCAATTGATCCACATCTTGCACATTCATACATAATGTATAAGTGCCAACCGGACTGAAGGCAGTCTGTTCCGCAGTTATTATTGATTACTTTTTGTTATTCTTATACAAGATATGCAAAGCTATAAATACCTACCCTTCGAAATCTCTGCAACCTGCATTCGATAATATGTTCGATATTTTCGCTTGAAAGTATTTTGAAATTTTTATGACGATATGAAACTCATCAAAAATAAGTATTTGATTGAATTGGATTTTTTATGACGATATGAAACTTATCCAAAATAACTATACGATTGAATAGTCGAAACCAGTCAATATTGAGACTGGAAAAAATAGTGAAACAAGTCAAATTAAATATTACTGGAGTTTTTTCCCAACACCAAATCGTTATTTTTAACACCTTGACATGTGTTTCGATCACCAAGTGATCATCTTCAAAGAGGAAGATTAAAACTAGAAACTAATGCGAGCTAATTATATTTATGCTATAAAGGTAACCCATACAGATAAACCATCCAGGCGTACCATTCATACAGGTATACCAATCTAAATTAATTTTACAATTTTGCCTCATTTATTATTTTACAATATATGTTTATATAAAACAATTTTCAGCTATATAAAAATTAATTTCACAATATTACCTATCCAAATTTATTTTTGCAATGTGTCCTCATGCAGTAATCAGTAAACCCAAAAACATTATTTTATTTTATTTTAATAAGCTATAAGTCTGTCATCGTTATTCATAATATTATTGTGTTTAATCATTTTTACACTCTCATAGGCATCTAGTTGCCTGTTGTTGTTAACTTGTCTAAGGTTGCTTTTATGAAAAACAGGAAGGAACGGCCATGGGAAACCCCTTGTCCCCCTACCTGGCAGACCTGTTCATGAGCAGATTAGAAATGGAAACCAAAGAGAAGTCGAAATATCTTCCTAGGATTTGGCTAAGGTATGTGGATGATATTTTCGCGATATTCGATACCAAAAAATCGAATATTGACGACTTTGTTTCCATTTTAAATAATAGATGTCCATCAATAATATTCACGTATGAGTTAGAAAATAAGGGACAACTACCATTTTTTGACGTTTTGGTAATGAGGAACAAATATGGAGGGTTAGAATACGATATATTCAGAAAAGAAACAAGCACGTACCGGTATATTCCTGACAGTTCACATCACTGTGGACAGCACAAACGTGCTGGGTTGAATTTTTTAGTGCATCGTCTTTTGACTTTACCTCTAACACATGATAGGTTCACAAAAGAAAGACGTACGATACAGGAAATAGCAGCCACTAACGGTTTCTCAAGGGGTATTGTAGATGACATAATAAGGAAGAAGTTTAGGTTAAGAATGAACGAAATCTCGACTTTCAGAAAGGACAAAAACCCAGTTCTTAGTACCATACCACCAATATACGAGGAACTTTGGAAAGATTTTCAAGGAACTAGGTATGAAGGTGGTTTTTAAAACAAGTCATACACTACAGAGCCTTTTGGGAAGTCCAAAAGACAAAGTCGAGAATTCGGAAAAGTCTGGAATTCACGAAATTGAATGTAAGGACTGCGATGCAAAATATTATGAATAGACAAAAAGATCTATTAAAGTAAGATACAAGGAACACATCACACTCAAAATGAGGAAGACCTGAAAAATCAGCAGTCGCCCATCATATTTTGCAAGAAAACCATTCCATAGACTTCAGTTCATTAAGATTAGTTAGACAAGTTAACAACAACAGGCAACTAGATGCCTATGAGAGTGTAGAAATAAGTAAACACAATAATATTATGAATAACGATGACGGACTTATAGCAAAGAGCTTACTTGTTAAAATAATGTTGTTTTACTGATTACTACATGAGGACACATTGCAAAAATAAATTTGGATAGGCAATATTGTGAAATTAATTTTTATATAGCTGAAAATTGTTTTATATAAACGTATATTGTAAAATAATAGATGAGGCAAAATTGTAAAATTAATTTAGATTGGTATACCTGTATGGTTGGTACGCCTGGATGGTTTACCTGTATGGGTTACCTTTATAGCATAAATAGGATTAGCTCGTAGTAGTTTCTAGTTTTAATCTTCTTCTTTGAAGATGATCACTTGGTGATCGAAACACGTGTCGAGGTGTTAAAAATAACGATTTGGTGTTACGAAAAAACTCCAGTAATATTCATTACTAAACCAAAGGTTCTAAACAGTGCATCAAAAGGCAAATTTACTTTTCAAGGGAACACATTCATACGTGAAAATTAACACTTTGTCAGTCACCCTCACCTCACAACAATCCCCATGTCAACAATTCCAAATATGAAAAAAAGAGAAGTGAAACTTTCTATGTTTTTTACACAGAAAGTTTCATTTCTCCTTTCTTCATTATGATTTCCTACCACTTAGTAACAGCTACATCCATCAATTTAATAATTCCAAATATCTTCCTATATTTCCGATAGGGATATATTATCCAGAGGTTACAAATGAAATTGGTCTCTTCTCCAAAAAATTCCTCCTGTACGATGGGTTGCTTTCTATGTTTCGGGATTTGGCAACCCGTGTGTTTCAATCTAGCAACTGATAGCTCTATCGTAAAGTTGGACATTTTTGAGCTTATACGTACTCAGAAGTTTTTGACATATTCGCGCTATTTGTGTTATTTACAGTAACTTAAAAGATTCATCTTGGCCCAAAAATGGAATTAAATCTTGAACATTTTCGTGCGATTATTTTTTACAACTTTCGACCTAGATTAACTCAGCAACAATACATGGATGAACCTAGTTCAATTTTTGGCGATGAAGCTCCATCAAGGACCAATGTTTATCGATGATATGGTGAATTCAATCATGGTCGTAGTTCACTCCAAGACGAATTTCGTGAAGGTTCGTCCAAAATCAGTTGTTGTTCCGAAAACCATTGATACTGTGCGCGAACTGATATTGCAAGATCGTTATGTGATCTGTCGTGAGATTGAGACAACCTTAGGCATCAGTGGGACCAGCATACATTCAATATTGCATAAACATTTGACTGTCAAAAAAATTTGTTCGCGTTGGATAGCACACAATTTGTCAATCGCTCAAAAAAAGGCTCGTCTCGATTGTTCGAAGGAAATGCTCAAAAAATACGATCGCTGTGCTTCGAAACACGTCTATGACATCGTGACAGGTGATGAATCGGGAATTTACACGTTTGAGCCCGAATGTAAACAGCAGTCGACTGTGTGGGTATTTCAAGAAGAGCCAAATCCAACAAAAGTTGATTGATTCGGCCGTTACTTGATGAAGATCCATAGTAATTTCAAAAACTACACCTCAACGATTTGATCTCCACAAACTTTATTTGAAAAATATATCACAACATGTTTCGCTAAGACATTAGCTATTTCGAGTGATTTGTGATCGTGATTTGATTTTCAAGTGATTTGACAAATCACTTGAAAAAGCTAATGTCTTAGCGAAATTTGTTGTGATATATTTTTCAAATTTAGTTTGTGCAGATCAAATCGTTGAGGTGTATGTAGTTTTTGAAACCAACAAAAGTTTTTTGCGCACGAAGCACTTCCAAGCAAATGGTCGCCTGTTTTTTCGGAAAAAGTGGACATGTCGCAACCGTACCACTAGAACAACGTAGAACAGTCAATTTTGAGTGTTTGTTTGCCGGTTGTCTTCCACGAAATCGGAAAAACCAACCGCCGGAGAAGGACCACCCTTCACCACGACAATGCGAGCTCTCACACATCGGCTCAAACAACTGCATTTTTCAGTACCCAAAACATCCATTTGATGAGTCATCCGCCGTATAATACTGACTAGACCGAATGACTCTTTCATTCCCGCACGTAAAAAACAAACTGAGAAGTCAACGTTTTTCGACACCTGAAGAAGCGGTTGCTGCATTCAGAATGCATGTTTTGGAGATACCTCAATCAGAGTGGCAAAAGTGCTTCGACAATTGGTTCAAATGCATGCAAAAGTGTATAAATCTTCATGGGGAATATTTTGAAAATCAATAAAGTGATTTTCGATGATTAATATTTGTTTTGGTTCTCTAATCCCGAAATATAAAAGATAACCTTCATACCAGTCGACTGTGGCATTCCTGGTTGGGGGGAATGGATTTCGTGTTTTCAAACAGAACCTTGTGGTTTCCTTCACCGCCACAGTCGACTTGTCCGTTTGACCTAGAAGTTCCATTGTGCATAAAAGTAGTCGAAAGTTCATTTTTTCAAATGAAACACCCTGTATATTACTCGATAAATTGAAAGATGGTGAAAAATGCCTCAAAATGATATACATGTCCCTATATCTAAATCGTCAAGTTTTCTTAATAAGGCCGTTTTTGTTTACCTACAAGTGTTGAAAGTGGCATTTTATTTTGTGAGTGGGGATTATTGCAAAACGAGCGTCAGCAAGTCGAGCAAACTCACGAGCAAAATAAAATCACTTTTAACAAATGTATCATACAATTTTTTTTGTTTTAACTTTACTGCTGATAATAAAAAAAAATATAGGGTCCATGGGATTTGAACACACGATCTTTGGATTACAAGGCATATGTTACAACTACATAAGCCAACTCACGTTATTTTAAGGAGGATTATTGGTTAGTCATGAAATACTTTCTACAGTTGGACTGAATACAACTTCGTCATCGTCAGTAACTTCACAGGGATTTAATATTACCAATAGCACGAACTACATGTGTGAACTTTTCTAAATGATTTTTTGGTAGGTGTTCTGATTGAAGTGTTTCTATCAAAGAGATTTTCAATAACAGTTGTACAAAAAATAATTTTTAAAGAATTTGATTTCTAGGTAGCAGTGGAAATATCAAGCTTATGACAGTTTGGTGACTTTTATAAGTAACTAGTACTATGTTGCTGTATTGCTGCTGTTCCAATGTTTTGACAGTATCAGAATCAACGAACTTAGGCGTGCGCAGCGTTATAGAACAGTGCTTTCAAAAAATTGTTCTACAGCGCCATCTAGTGGCGAGTTACAGAAAAATTGATAGCCTAAAAACCTTCTCTATGAAAAATTACTTATACATGTCAAGTTTCATCACGACTGGTTGAGCGATTTAGAAGTTTATCAATTACCAACCAACCAACCAACCAACCAACCAACCAACCAACCAACCAACCAATAAACATTCATTTTTATATATTGATTATTCAAACGAAGTTCTTATGAAATTATTTATTATACACGGACAACGTGATCAAATCATTGCCAGAACTTGTAGAAAATTCAACCAAATGTATCCTAAATTAACACCAATGAACGAGATGAAGTTTGTAAGATTACAAAATAATTTCCTGAACTATGGCTCCATGTTAAAAGCGCCTTCAACATTACCAAAACCTGTTACTTCAAATGAGGACAATACTGTTAACATTTTGGCATATTTTTATGCATATCCAGAAACTTCCATTCGCAGTGTAGAAAAATATTTAGGTGTATCACATGCTTCAGTACAACAAATTTTGAAAAATCACGGAATGCACCCGTATAAATTTACCAAAGTTCAAGCTCTAAAAGCGGAAGACTTCGAACGTAGAATGCATTTTTGTGAATCCCTTTCGATTCATACACAGGAAGATCGGGAATTTTTGTCAAAAATAATTTGGAGCGACTAATCAAAATTTACGAGGGATGGTATTTTCTATAGAAGGAATGAACATTTTTGGGCTGATCATAATCCTCATGTTACAAAAGAAATGGGTTTTCAAGAAAAATTTTACCTTAATGTTTTCTGTATTCTGAAGAACAATAAAACTAGCTTTTTTATTTATAAAGACACACTGAATGCAGAGAGATATCTCCAAATATTAAGGACGACTGTAACCGATTTTCTTGAAAATTTGCCTTTAGAGGAATTTAGGAATTCGTGGTTTCAACTGGACGGAGCATCAGCTCATTCCACCCAGGAAGTTTACAGGAAACTTGACGAACTCTTCGACGATCGTTCAGGGCCGTGGGATTGGCCACCGAGATCACCTGATCTCACACCACTTGACTTTTTTATGGGGTGTTTTAAAAGAAAGGGTATACAGTTCTCCAGTGCCTACCAAAGAAGAATTGCGACGGCGAATAGTGCGGAGTATTGAAGATCTGGATCCCCAGGAAATTGAAAAAACAACCACAAGTCGCTAACAAACAAACATTTGGACAACATTTTCAGCATTTATTGTGAAAATGTGATATTTTGTTTACAATTTTGTTATTTTGAATCATCCTATTCTGTTATTGTCTGTACTTTCACATGTTATAGCCCACAAAATCTTACTTTTTACCTAGAAATGACTGATTTTTGTTACAGTTGTTCCCTGGAAACTTTGAGCCATAGTTGAGGAAATTATTTTGTAACCTTACAAACTTCCTCTCGTTCATTGGTGTTAATTCAGGATACATTTGGTTGAATTTTTTACACGTTCTGACAATGATTTGATCACTTTGTTCATATGTATAATAAATAATTTCATAAGAACTTCGTTTGAATAATCGATATTTGCATTCATTTCGGAAGATTATTCGAAACACCGTCGATAACTCTTTGTAAATTACTCATAAAAGTAACCGAACTGCCATAAGCTTGATAATTCCACTGCTACCTAAATCCATTTTTCTAAAAAAAAAATGTTTCTATAACAAGAGACTTTATTGAGAAAACTTGACGATTTAAGTATAGGGGCATGATATATCATCTTGAAGCATTTTTCACCATCTTTCAAGTTACCGAGTAATATATAGGGGGTTTCATTCGAAAAAATAACTTTTGACTACTTTTATGCACAATGGAAATAATAGTAATTTTAGCACGCCCTGTATGATATGCAGTCGATTTTTTGGTGTTATTTGAATATTTCAAGTTTTTCCAGACTATCATCAAAATATCAACTTTTCATGAATTGAGAGTACTGATGTACTTAATTTCAATTAAGGCTATGTTTTGGACCATATTTAGCACAATTTATTTTTTATCTCGAAAACAGATAGAGGTAGGTATAGGACATTATCGACAGACAAAAAAGTATTAAAATACCAGAGCGATTCCCAAAATGTATTAATATACGGGGTGTTCTATTTAAAAAGTTGCTAGGACTTTTTGATGGAAGTGGCAACGCCGCAATGCTGAAAATATTTCAGATCGATAGAACAGGTAAGGAAATGTGAGAGGTGAAATTTTCAGAAAAATCATGCTTTGCGTTTTCCAGAAACTTCAAACCTATCATCGACTGTGAGTCACGCATAATTTGTTCAACTCAAGTTGGTGCTATTATTTCGAACTGCCAAATTGAATTTGTGAATCAATTGATTCATAAAATATTATGACCACAGAATTGTTAAGAATATCATCAGATATATGTTCGTTAGGACTTATTAAAGTACGAGTTGTTTCACGAGGCGACGTGGGAGCCGAGTGCGGTATATAAACGAGTCACCTACCGAACCAAACTTAAAATACTATTGTGCACCTAACGCTATATTGCTTAAAAGCTATTTTCCAAAACAGTCAGACTCATAGTTCTGAAATTAGAACCAATGGATTACAAAAAATTCAGAGCGAAATTATGAAAAAAAATTTTATGCTAAATCAGACGAAGACATTTGACGTTCTCAAGAACTCAGTCATTAATCTCATTCAAAATTTAGTCAGATTTCCATTTATCTTAAATATCTTTCGTCGTAACTCGCTCAAGCACCCTATTCGATTTGCAATGGGGATGTCACATATAGTGGAATTCTCATTTTGAAATACCATCGTAGACGAAACGTAATCCTTTATACTGCCTACGAAAGTTGCAGGTATCGGTAACGGCTTACTCCGATTCATTCAATCTAGGTCTATAGCCGTTTCGTTCGAGGTCTCGGGTGCCCGATTGTTTTCCAGTTTCATTCGGTGTTGATTGTTGATGTGTCCTGCGAGGTAGATTTCGCATCGGAGGCTGATGAAATCATTGTAGTATTTTGTGCAGAAAGATGCTTTTGAAAAGTTGGACGAAATAAGGGAAATTGATTTCATATGTGAAATGAAAGGGCGAAGGTTGTTATCTGAGAAATACAAATGGAAAATATTTACAGGAAAATTTAAACAAATTCGTTTTCGTGTGAGTTCACTGAACATTAACATCGAATAATCCACGTGACTTATCTAGACACGGGCCGATTTTCACCACGATTAAGAGTATCTGTGATTTAACATCTGGGGTTCAGAAAGAAAACTAGTTCGAATATATGGAAGCGAAAATTGTTTTTCAATGTTGTTCCAACCCCTTCACAGATAGACTTACAAAATTTCAGGGTTCATAGAACTTTCGAAGATGTTCGTTATGTGTATCTGTAGATTAGGGACGGTGAGTGTAAGCCCACACAGCATTTAGGCCAAATGTGACCCATTGTACATCCTCCCAAGGAGTTATCCTCCTAGGTTATTTATTGTCCATCCTGTTCTTTTCAGGAAGGTGGACAGGTCACTTGGAGGCATCTCTATATCGGCAGTTGTAAGCCAAAAGACATGCCGAACGCACACTCTCTTATTGACAATAACTTCGGGCACTCGCATAGGATATTCCTGACAGTCTCATCTTCCTGTTCACACATCCTGCATTGAGGTGTGTTCACTAGCCCCATATTATGAAGGTGTTTCCTTAGTTGGCAGTGGTCGGTCAGAAATCCTCCTGTTAAGCGTAGATTTTTCCTGGTCATCGCCAGATATTTCTTCGGCGCCAGCTTCCCAGGGTCGTCCAGGGTGATCCTGGCAAGACTGCATCTTTTGATTGCATCTCATCTCTTTAGGAATTGAGCATGGGTGTAACATTTGGCTAGATCCGCAATTGTCGAAGTCATCATGCCGTATGTGCCAATGGGCCCTAAAATTTTCAGTCCAGCCGCTTCCTTGGCTAAAGAGTCGGCAATGCGATTACCTTCACTCCTGTCGTGCCCTTCAACGAACCTCAGGATAATGTTACTATCTACCGAGGCTTTGGCCAAATCTTGGTGGCACTCTAGTACTAGCCCTGAGGTTATACAACAGGGCTAATAGGGCTTGTCTGCTGTCAGTGCAGATTGTAATGTTTTTGTTAGAAATTTCTTTCCTAGTTATTTCTTTTGTAGCGATTGAGATACCAGCCAGTTCTATTTATACTCCGCTGGTATTTTTTCCCATCCTTAGGCCCCACTCAATCCTTAGGCTCAGTGATACTCCACATCACGAGTCTTCTTTGGTTTTTGAGCCGTCTGTATATATGCGTATTGCATTTGTAGCATCTGACTCTGTGTTCTGTTCTATTTGTATTTTGTAGAGTTTATTGAACGAGAACCTGGGTTTAATTGCATCACCTGGTTGCCTGCAGCAGAGGTTGCGCAGTAAGCACTTGTCGCCATAGGCTCAGCCTCAGTTGACTCATTCCTACTTCGAGGTTTACACCAGCCGTGCGCAATCGTAACATGGCCATTAACGCAACCTCCTTAACGTACAGATCCAGTTGAAAGGGCCAGTTGAAAGTTCATAATGGCGTAAATTTCAAATATTTTTCATTTCTCCATAATCACACCAATAGGGCTAAAACTTGGCATGAATGTGAGTTTCGGTATCTTTCACCTACGAAAAGATGTTTGTGTGAAATAATAATTTTTTTGCGAGGTATTGCGAATGATTGCAAATAACGAGCAAACTGAAACATTGAAATTGATGTCTTGGAAGCATCGCAGGTTATTTTGGCGCCCAAAAAGTATACTGTTTTCTGACTTTTTTTTTGCGCATAACTTTGCAAATTTTCAAGATATCATTGATATTAAGAGCTGACATTTTCAAGAAATGTAATGAATCAGGTCTTCAGCTGGACTCACCAGTTTAACAACTAGACTAACGGTCTGGCCGAAGCCCGTTAGTTTTAGGAGGTACAGAACCGTGGTTTAATTTCTGAATCGAGAATGAATCTGTATATTTTCGAATCTAGAAAATCCTAAAATATCTAGTTTTTTCTTGCTAGGTAGGTATTACAAAAAACTAGTGGAGTACTTGAACTTCATGTTGTTGTCATATAACCGTTCAAAATTGCATTTTTCAAAAATGATTATGACTTTCTAAAGTATAGGTAAACATTTCAGCCTCTAATATTTATAAATGAAGGTGTGGCGGATTTTTGAAAAAATCTATTGAGTATGAGAATATGTTGGTGATGAATCGATATTTGGAAAATTCGCAAATTTATATGCAAAATACATGCTTCGAAAATAAAATACCTCTTTTTGCGCCACTTTGGAGGTGAAAAAATTGTTTGATTGATCGTAAAATTTAGGTCTCTTTCACATTCATAATATCTCACGGTAAAACTGATATAATCAAGTCGAATTTCAGCCCTTTGGGTGTAATTTCAGCGAACTGACAAATATTTGAGATTTCCACAATTTTGAATATCTACTTGCTGATATCTGGCCAAGTTCTGGTCGGATTTGGATTCGAAAACCCATATGAAGACCGTTTCAAAAAGTTCTATACACCATGGAACTTTGTTAAGGCTATCTATTAAGGGATCAAAGTAGCATCAAACACTATTTTTTGTACAACTGTCATTAAAAGTGACATTTTTATTGGTTGTCGAGAGTATTAAAATATGTTGTTTACAAAAAAACATGTTGAAAATATTTTCACCATCAGTGTTAAAAATATTTTCAACACTGGTTTTTTAGAGCAAATAGCGATGAAAAAACATAATTATTCAATTTTCAAGGAAGTTTTAATATGAATAATATATTCTGAATTTATTATATACATTAATTACATTATTATTATTTATGAACATTGATATGAAAAGTAAAGAGTTGTAATTAATTGTAATATATTTGTAATATATTTGAACTATCTGAGGTGACAATTTCATGGGCACTAACATTTAATTCTTGAAGTGAGGAGGACGATGCTGTAACGCTGGAGCTAGCTGTTGGGATTATTCTTTCAGCAATAGCATTTTTATAAGAGATAGATTGATCGACGTAACCCTCAGCTACTGTTGTAGACTTCCTTTCTTCGTTCTTCTCAATATCCGTTATATTCGCTCCTGATTCTGGTAGCAAATAAGCAGAAGACCTTCTGAAACAGTGACCTGTATATTCCTTTGGTTCCAGGAGGTTTAGAAACTCAGCAATGGTAGAGGGCATTTTCCCAAACGTGTTTATACCAACTGACAGGACTAACAGAAGGGCGTAGTGCAACATATTTTTTAAAATAGTGAATGTTTTTTCCAACAATGCAAAGAGAACGACCTATTATCGTGTTTGTATCTGGAATTTGAACAATCAATGATTTATCCATTCATTTAATGTCTTCTATTAATAAATGGCACAGCTCTTCACGCCGGCAGGCTCCATATATTCAGAAAATAGTAGCAACTTTCATCATAAAATATTTTTCATCTGGCGCCTCATTTATAAACCTCTGGACTTGTTCAAACGTAAGAGTTTTTGATTTTTTGGGCCTATAAATTTCATTTTTGTGCTTTAATTTGGGACTATAACTTTCATTTTTCCGCTTTAAGAATATAATTACCTTGAAATATTTGTTTGCATTAACACCATTTTAACGAGTGCATTCGACCTTATCATTGAAAACTTGTTCCACAAAGTTGACAAGTTATATTTTTGATTTCTCTTCTAGATATCTCTTGTCAGTTAACTATATAAATGTTATGGCATTTGCTGTGAAGTGGCCGTGTCAGGTAACGCAGAATCACCTGGTTACCAACAAAAAGTATTGTTTACAGCTCATGCGTTTTATTTAAAGTCACATTTGAAGTTTTTGCTGATGTTTAGCGTTTTGCATAATGAATAACAATAGTGACAAATTGTGTGTTCCTGACGATATTGAGGAGGTTGCAAAAAAACTTAAATATATTGGCAGTTATTCCTTTTCGATTATTTATTCCTTTACTTTTTCGACAGATGTCAAAGGAGTTTTTATATTTGAAATTATGTCAATGTTGTTGATTGACGACTGAAACATTCGATGTAATACAAGGTGCTCTTCGATGTCAGTCTGTTGCCATTTCGCCACTATCCAAATTTTTCTTCAATATGGGTAGCCAAGTACGGTCCATTTCCAAGGAGCTATTCGAAATACAATTCTCTCCAGATATGAGAATATATGCCAATTCTTTTAGCTTACGTCTCTAAGAGTGAGGCTCATTGGTAATGATTCTTGTCCTATTCCATTCCACTCGATTTCACCGTCAGATTTTAAAATGTGTTCTGACAATTTGGATTGTCTATTTTTTATGTAATCTCGATGTTCATTCTCACGCACTTTCAATGAATATCACTATCATCTTTTTATTTCAATGAAACCACTGAACATATTTTTTTTCTTATTTTATTTCATTTATTTCATGGGTAACAGATTGAAATGGCTGTTTATTCGAAAAATTCGACATGAAATGTTTAGTGACAATGAACGTCGCATGCGCTTCATTTTTGGAAGTGTCTACATTGAAACCACGGCAATATTGGTCAACAAGAATAAAGGAACATAGAGTAGCAAAATGCTGGTTAGCGCATGCGTACAGATCAGAAGTGACAAAATGTATACAGGGTGTTTATTAAACATGCGACAAAAATTTAAGGGACTATTCCTTGGACTATCCTGATGACTTTATCCTCTGATGATTTTTGTTATGGCGCTTTGTTTCGAAGATACGGAGCCAAGAAGAGTTTCGACAACAACAATTTATTACCAAAAATTACATGTAATGTTTCTTAATCTACAAGAACTGTTGAAAATGACTATACCCCCCGCTCGGATGCAAGAATCCAATCTTCTCATCGACTCCCGATCTCTTTCAAAACATCAGGATCGTTTCTGATTGCGGTACACCCAGCAGCTGCAGCTGTTTGCAGTGAGCTGAATGTTGTTGATAGGTACCAACGGAATTTTTGATTTTTTATTATTTGGTAGGTCCAGTGTAGTACACTATACTTTTGTTTCGGCTACGTTAGTAATTTTAAAATAACCAAAATTGTTATTGACGAAATTCTTTTTCGCCCCTTATTTTCTAGACAAAGCGCCCTATCAAAAATTATCGAAGGACAAAATATCTTTAGAATAGTCCAAGGAATAGTCCCTTAATGTTTTGCCGCATGTTCAATAAACACTCAGTATATCCTGCATAACGAAGGACACCATATAGAATTTGAGGATACCCAAGTTTTGGCAACTACATCTGTGTAACATGCTATATTCTTACAAAAAAGTAATAATCCATAAACACAAAAATAATTTCAACTGAGAAGAGAAATACTAAGAAAGTCACTGAAGCCAGATCACTCGTCCCATCATTAGAAGGTTTGTTCGAAAAGTCATTTATTCATTAGAAACAACCTAACCCAATGAAATTGATGAATGTGAGTTGAGAGAAAGAAATTCACTCAAAATAAAAGAAGATCAACAACCAGAAAGGTGACATATAGTGAAATTCGACCGCAAAAGCCTCATATAATTTTTCATCTCATTGTTACTTATCTGGATCTTTTTTATTTCTGAATAACCTTTGATAATAAATTTTTCATTTCCAAAGAAATACCTTTGAATGCTTTGAGACCGGTTGATAATTTTCCATAGAGATGCAATTAATCTGGTGGTATTTCACTAACTCATTAGACCACTTCACTACATACAATTTCAACCAATGAACAATAATGGTAATGAAAATTCCATTGGAAAGCTATTTCTATTCGAAGGCTATTGGCTGAAAATATTTTACCAAAAACGCAACGTTTCAAACTGAACGATTCATTAATTATATTGTTTTCCACTACATTGCATTGTGGCAAGTTGCATCCCAACAGAACAACATTTATAATTATATCATCGAGCTTTCATTCAATATTCCCCACCTGGGTTCAGTTTATGATGAGAGAATTGACAAAAACCAATAAAAACTGCAACAGTAAAATGTTACCGTTCTTCTTGTGACATCTACTTGTTAAATAAGAGAATATTCGATTTGGTATACGCCAAATATTATACTGTGTCGTGGTGTATCCTGGTCGATAGAAAATTTTGTTGTCTATACATCTATGCTGTTTTTTGCAAATTTTAATTTTTACCTCTTTCCAGCTTACCATAAGATATTGAGCGATTTTCAGCAAATTTTTATATTTTAAGTCTAATCGAACCAAAGCAATGCCGACACAGTTCTAAGATTCAACCAGGCATTTCGCAATGATAGTGTTATAAAAACTCACTGTTCGACATTGGTTCGAGAAATTTTGTTCCGGAGATTTTAGCCTCGAAGATGAGCCTCGAAGTGGTCAACCTACAGTTCTCCAGGAGGAGGGTTTGAGGACCCTGTTAATGGTGAAGCCTAACCAATCATAAATGATGCGTTGAATGTCAGAAGAACTAGGTGTCAGCTCACATGGGGTTTTTGATGGTTTAAGACATATTGAAAAGGTCAGAAAACTCGAAAAGTAGGTGCCCCACATCTGGTATCTGGTATCTGTAGAGTAGGGAGGGTGAGTGTAGACTCACAGCACTCAGGCCACATGCGATCCATTGTACATTCTCCCAAGGAGTTGTCGTCCTAGGTCATCGTCCATCCTGTCCTTTCCAGGAAGGTCACTAGGAGACATCTAGGTGCCCCACAATTTGAACGTTCGACAGAAATTGTCACGTTCCGAAGTCTATTCGTTGCTTTTGCACAACCGAAACGATCCTTTTCTGGATCACACCGACAAGTGTGATGAGAATCTGATCGTCTACGATAATAGGAGACTTTCAGGACAGTGGTTGGATAACGATGCGCCATCCATGCACTTCCCAAAGGCGAAAATCCACCAAAAAATATGGTTACTGTATGGTGGTCAGCTGGTGGAGTGATTCACTATACTTTTCTGCAACTGGGCTAAACCATCACCATCCTATTGTGAGCAAATCAACGAAATGTACTGGAAATTGCGCCAGCAGCAGCCGGCTCTGATTAACAAAAGAGGGACGATTCTGCTTCACGACAACACCCGTCCGCATGTTTCAAAAATCACTTTTCAAAAATTAAACGTCGTTTAACGTTGAACGTTGAAATTCTTCCTCACCCACCGTACTCCCAAGACCTCTCGCCAATAGACTGCCACCTTTCCAAGCACTTTCTCACCGGTAGAACCTTCGCCAATTAGGACCAGGCAAAAGCGGACTCCATCGAATTTCGAGCACACACTTTTTATACTGACGGAATTAATCGACTCGTGTTATATTGGCAAAAATGCACTGATTCATATGGCGCTCATTTTGATTGAATTCAATGATTATTCACATTTATTACAGTTGAAAGTAGACTCATAAAAAAACCTAATAAAGCTTATCGCCCACTTGTCCGGCACAGCACAGCAGGACCCGTCTCGTCAAAATACGGATAGGATTGGAACAATCAAAATGAATGGAGAATCGCTCGTTAGTCCGGCACGGCACAGCCAGGAGTGTCTGCTGCCGGAAATGATGCCAGCTCTCCGATCCTGACCGGCAAATAACGGAACGTGCTGTGACAGACTGTCCAACTTGTCCAAAAGTGCCTGGGAAGTTTCTGTCTTTCTGTTTTGCTATTCCATCAGTTGACAGCACAGTGTCAGACGGTACCTATGAAAATGGATGAGGAAAAATTGAGTTGCTCTAGAAAGTCTAGAATATCCAGAAGTTCTGAAAATTTGCCTGGAGTCATTCGAAAATACTGGAAAAATTTCTCCTCGTCTTCTTTGAGATCGTTTTAAAGATAATGAAACTCTCCCAGATTTGCCCTCTTTTGATAAATGGGATGGCCCCACAACATTCTTTTTTTGTGACTTTTTTCTTCTACATCCAATAATGCGGCCGCTATAATGACGACTTCCTCGCCAGAACTGCTAGTGAACTGCAAGTAAAATTCTCTTGAAATCGAACAAACAACACCTTCAGTATGCTGGTTGCAGCTAGACAAGTGGGCGATGCTACTACCCGTCGCCATCAGGCGACAGACAGCGCCGCTTAAAGCTTGTCGCACACTTATCCGGCACGGCACGGCACGGCCCGTCCCGTCAAAATACGGATAGGATTGGAACAATAAAAATGAGTGGAGAACCGCTCACTAGCTCGGCACGGCACAGCCAAGAACGTCCGCCGGAAAGGATTCGAGCTCTCCGACCAGTCCGGCAAATAACGGTACGTGCTGTGACGGACTGGCCAAATGAGCGCGTTGCCGGCCAGCGCTTGCCAGCATCAACTTGTCCAAACGTGCCTGGGAAGTTTCTGTCTCTGTAGCTTGCTATTCCAGTGTCACACGGTACCTATAAAAATGAACGAGGAAAAATTGAGTAGCTCATTAAGGCAAGCTCTAGAATACCCAGAAATTCTGAAAATTTGCCTCGGAATTTATATTCGGAAATACTGAAAAAAATTCTCCTCGTCTTCTTTCAGGTCGTCGAAAAAATGATGAAACTCTCCCAAATTTGCCCTCTTTTGACTAATGGAATGGACCCACAACATTCTTTTTTATGCCTATTTTCTTCTATATTAATTAATGCGGCCACTATAATGACATCTTGGATGTCGAGTTTACGACTCCAACGGGCCTCCCTGTGAATTTAGTTCAGGAGCCAGTCTACAGAGGAGATGGATGTCGAGTTTACGACTCCAACGGACCTCCTTGTAAATTCAATTCAGGAGCAAGTCTACAGAGGAGATCGATGTCGAGTTTACGATTTCAACGGACCTCCCTGTGAATTTAGTTCAGGAGCGAGTCTACAGTGGAGATGGATGTCGGGTTTACGACTCCAGCGGGCCTCACTGTAAATTTAGTTCAGGAGCCAGTCTACAGAGGAGATGGATGTCGAGTTTACGACTCCAACTGACCTCCCTGTAAATTTAGTTCAGAAGCGAGTCTACAGAGGAGATGGATGTCGAGTTTACGACTCCAACGGACCTCCTTGTAAATTCAATTCAGGAGCGAGTCTACAGAGGAGATCGATGTCGAGTTTACGATTTCAACGGACCTCCCTGTGAATTTAGTTCAGGAGCGAGTCTACAGAGGAGATGGATGTCGAGTTTACGACTCCAGCGGACCTCACTGTAAATTTAGTTCAGGAGCGAGTCTATAGAGGAGATGGATGTCGAGTTTACGACTCCAATTGGGCTCCCTGTGAATTTAGTTCAGGAGCGAGAGCTGCGGCGTACGCAAAATCTGTCTCAGGTGGGGGAACTAACTCCCCATGAGCAGGTTAGCAAACGTTTGCGCTCAAGTGAGGTTTCACCAAAACCAGAGGCGGAAAAGCCCTGCACGGCTGAATCTTAGGCATCGTCAGGTGTAGCTGACGTGCAAAAACCCTCATATGAGAAGGTTGTCGTGGGTATCAAGGTGAAAATCTTGCAACTTGACTATCCGACTACCTCATTAATAGAGCATATACTTTGTGCCTGTTCCGCTGGGGACCGAATCAGTTTTTTAGAGTTCGACAGAGCCGTATTCTTACCATGTGACCTGAAAGACCACTCCCCATACAAACTAATCGGCTTCGTTAAGAAGCTGGGTTTGTTTGGTGTGAGCCACAATAAACTCTTGCGGGTTGCGGTGGAGGGTCGAACAGACCCATTCACTTTGGACCTAACCTATAATGACGTCTTCTTCGTCAAAACTGCTAATGATAGACATATTTCTGTCACCGCTCGATGTCAACTGAAATTTTCTTGAGTATGCTAGTTGTAGCTGGACAAGTAGGCGATGCTACTACCCGTCGCTATCAGGCGACGGATAGTGCCGTGCTGTGGTGTGCCGGACAAGTGAGCGACAAGTTTAACACGAAACATTATACATTGCGGACGTAAATAGTCTCCTCCTTAAACATTTGATATCGATCGGACTTTTCCATGAAAAGGAATAACTTTCACCACTTTTCGATGAACATAGTGATGCAGAAAGCATTTTTTTTCAAATAGAAACGGGGTTCCTGTGACCCTTCGCTTGAAAGGTATTTCAGTTCTTCATACAACAAATTTGCGACCGAAAGAGGGTTGAACAGTTCCAATTCCAGGATTTCAGTTCCAGGATTTTTTTGTGATCGACTATATAGATAACAATTCACACCGTTTAACCCTAATAACAGAGAGTATGGTTTTAGCTTGACATCTGTCACTATTGACTGACTGAGCAAGATGCATAGAAACCCTGGCGTTTTTGTCGATTCGCTTTTGTTTTGTCGAAAACTCTCACGATGAAATTGACCCAAGTCTGTATACATGTTGATTGATGGTGCAAACAGTCTGTCGCGAGTATTTTGTACAGATCTTCAATTTATAGACCATAATGTAGGAAACCATATTTCACCTGATATCAGTTTAATCTCAAATGTGAAAAACATTTGTCAACTTGACATTGTCAAGCTATGTTACATGAGTTGTACTCAGCACCTCTATAAATGAAATTCTGAAATGTATTAGTTCTCTTTATTATTTCTTCGATACGCCGTAGGTTTTGAAAAAAATATTTTAACTGAGAATTCAATCATTTCATTTCGTTTGAATTTTTAAAAGTGGGTTCGCCAGATCTTCAGAGGAAAGACAGGAGCAATCCTCAGTCACGCCGAAGCCGACCATGATTTTCATGAGGCAGAAAATGTGTTCAGATCTCCTCATTCCATATATGAAGCAATTGGTTGATGGTTTTGAACAACTGGAAGTGTAGCTGGAGCCTGAAGAAAATCTATCTCGGACGAGAAACAGATAGAAATCGTTGCGTCTGTATATGGTGAATAACTCTCGGCAGTCGACAACAACAATTTCTCCTAAGAATAATGTCTCAACAACCACCGCCCAGAGACACCTCAGAAAATATGAGTTTTACCTCTATAAACTGAAGAAATCACAAGAAGTATTTATTTAGTATAAGTATTTATTGTAGGTTGATGTCCGAACGTTTGATTGCAAATCAAAATTGCATAAAGAGTATATATGGTTCAGTGACTAATGCAATTTTTTAAAACGGAAATGTCAACCGATAAAATGAGCGATATCGGTCAGACATAAACCCATATATTTTTCTAGAAAGTCACACTCAAACTCCTAAGATAAAAAAAGTCTGGGCAGAAATATTGGGAAATTATATTGTTGGTCCCATATATCTAGAGGAAAATCTGAATGTTGATTTATATTTGGAAATTCTTCAAAACTTCAATCACCCACGGCTTCAAAAAATTGTGACCAACAATCAAAATGAATTCAAAAAATCAGTTGTTTTCCCCCCGATATGGTTATCAAATGAAAGAGGTTGTTGAAAAGAATGTGAAAAATAACATGACGTCACTCTGAACTCAATATGGCGGACATATTTTTTACATACCTCCAACATATGGCATATACCTAACAATGAATTTTTTCAATCTTCCAAAAAGTTTTTATTGATATTGCATATTTTTAATCGAGCTCCGGATTCTATACATATTTCAACCAATGGAAAAACTCCAAGATCCTTTTCTTAGTTTCTACAAATCTCTCACAGTTTTTTAAGTTGCAAGTAGGAGGTATCTGATGGGTCGTTAACATTTTTCAACGATTTAATTTCAGTTTATTGGTTTATTGAATTATTTCTTTCTTTCCAGTAACGTTCGTTATAATGGTTTATGTGAAACGATGACTTTTAAATGGCATTTTTAAGGTAAAAAACTAATTTCAGGTGAAATTTTGGCGAACAAAATGTACAATCTGGTGAATCCACCTAAACTTGTAAAATGCACTTTAAATTTGTTGATATCAATAAAACCTGAAGAGAAACTGTACAAGTCCTTTAAAAGAAATATTTAGTACTCTACCAATAAATCAGATATGATGGTATTATCAAGAACTGAATTACCATATTCTCAAGGGCATTTTTTAGTAGGATGAATCCTTGACTGCAAATTTTATATTTGACCTTTTAGTAGCACATGAAGTATCAGTAATATAAAAAAAATTGTGTCCTTTGAATAACCAATAATGGGCATTCAGTAGTTTATTTTTTCAGAACGTATTCTATGGAATCATTAGAAGGTAACTAGAAAAAAAAATCAAATGAATTGTAGATTTTTTAGTCTCTGTTTCTTGACTATTAGGTATTTGAACTCTAGAATTAGTTCAACCCTATGATTTTTCGGAAGTTATTGTTTGAAAGTAGACAATATTGATCATATTTAGTGAAATATGAAAGGGTTTCCAAAATTTTCCTAATATTCATAACGATCACTTTATGAAGTGATAATGAATGCATCTAATGAGGTACAAATCCAAAATGCTGGCAATTGATGATTGATTTAAAAAACCGAACCTGTTATACGAGATCAGTCTGAGTCAAAAGATGAAAATCACGTATGACTTTTCAGACTTGGCTAGGAAATCATAACTTCTGACGCTTCAATTGTCAGAATGTATTGATTTTCAGTTAGCTCAGATCTGAACAACACTTCCAAAATACAAATCATGAAATTATAAAACAACAAATTAATTGGCGCTCCGGGGCGACTTCATTGATTCCAGTGGCGCATTTGCTTTTTCAGCTGCAGGAAAACCCAGAAAAACCTGCAGCACAACATCATCTGAAGATCTTGATCTGCCAATGTTCTCTCTTTCATAAAACAAAATGTAGGGTGTCTCCAGAGGCTCCAATAAATTCAATACATCGCCAGAACACTTCGTGGTCAAAATTAAACCAGTCCGTTTCTTCTTTGACCAAGGCGTAATAATGACAGGATTCAACACCAGAACCACACAGTGAACAATGACTGCATGGAGATTATAATAGTGATCTGCTAGATTGAAGTATTCATCTATTTCGAACCTTCGTAAGAGTTTCGTGGATAAACAAAATATTGCATTACCATAGCAACAGAGTGTGAAGTTTCACGTCAAAAATTAAACCAAGTTACAAAAAAAACTGTGGACCAAAATTGTGGTGAAAGAGTAGAACAATAACTGTGAAATACTTTTCAGCGTTACAGACTGTAACTGAGAGAAAAAAAAAAACATGAAGAAAAGACGCGAAAAGTTATTCAGAATAACTCGTTGACTGGCATGTTGACTTGCATGTTGACTTGAAAATAACTCGAAAAAATGCTACAAGGCTGTGAATTTTCTTTCAAATACCTCAATGAAAAAAGCTATGAATATTGATTTTGAAATGTCAATACATCATACTGAAAATGGCCGGAGAGTTAGTTCAATAGAATTTGCTAAATTTCACATCACTAGGTTGTATGACCTATTTATCCAATTGTATTATCGTCGTATGGCATATTGTTTTCGATATGGAAAAACGAAAAGAAAATCTTGGGAAATCCGGTACGGATAAGGATAATCAGCGTTTTAAAAGAAATAGCAGGGGGATCAGTACACAAACGGAAAAAGGAGATATTGTCTTTGTTATGTTGAAAATATTTCCATTGAAATACATTATACATTATACAGTGTACAACCGTATAGTATCCTAACTAGAAAATGCGAAGAAACGAATCAATGAAATACTATCATAGTTTTTCTTGGAAGTTGAAAGAGAATAACGAAAATCTTGATATAGTAATGAGTTATATCACTAGGTGAAAAAGATGAAGTTCAATGTGTATATAAAAATCTTAAAGCTGATGACGAATTAGAACAAGGTATTTTATAAAACTCACGATGAAAAACATAAAAATGACAATGTTAGTGAACCGATATAAGAAGTTGGAGGGTTTGCGATAATTTCGTTACTGCGCAGCATATATTTGCAAAAAATGTTGTTCTTTATTGCTCTCGTCGATAAAATCTCCTTCGTGGACTGTTGCGTGACGAACCGCAGCTTGTAATCTGCAGGTATGTGGATCCAAACATGAGAACAATCTTTTCTCTTCAGAAGACTCACCTGTATGATAACGATAAGGTATCCCTTTCAGTTTGTATAGAGTTACTTCTTTGAAACATGCTGAAGTGTTTTTGATAATTCTAAAATACAAATAATGAAATTATAAAACGACAACAAAAATTAATTGGCGCTCCGGAGCGACTTTATTGATTCTAGTGGCGCATTTGTTTTTTCAGTTTTAGAAAAACTCGAAAAAAACCACATCATCTGGAGATCTTGATCTGCCAATGATCTCTCTTTCATAAAAAGAAATATAGGGTGTCCCCAGAGGCTCCAATAAATTCAAAACATCGCCACAAAATTTCGTGACACGACTGTCCTCAAACTAACCAGTCCGTTTATTCTTTGATCAAGGCATAATAATGACCAGATTCCCATATTTTTTGTTCCAAGATGCAGTAGTAGACAGCCAAAAACTTTCTTCCCCAAAAATTGGTCACTACTAAAAATGTAACCCTTTCAATTTAAACAAGATTCCTTTTGGCTGGAATTCAATCAAATAACTGAATGAATGTCATTACGATGTCATAGATGACATGAGTAGATCAAACTTATTCCGTGATATTAAAAATAGTAATTTATGAATGAATTGTGTGTTTTTTCGTATAATATTATTCAGATTGGTACCGAAGAGCCCTAAGGCAAGTGTCTTACGGCAAAACATCGATGTCTACCAGTGAGGATGACAGTGTTCCATGTAAGTGAAATTTTTACCTTCCATTTAGTATATTGTGTAGAAATCCTGTGAATGATATCTGATTCAACGTAATTTCATGAAAAGTGAGATTTTGTTACCTGTCATCAGAGATAAAATGTCAACTTTTTTCCCGTCACAGAAAAAAAGTGTTTTTTCTATAATTCAGTGTTCATATAAAAGTATTTGTTTCAAAAGAATTTTTCTTTCGTGTAATTCAATGTTTATATGAAAATAGCTGTTTCAGGAGGGCTTTTCCTTCCAGTTTGTGTCTGAAAGTTACTTCTTTGCACGATCTACACATATATGTATAGAGTTACTTCTTCTAGAATTGATTGCTTCCTCTCTTTCTCTGGCAGATTCCCACATTTTTTTGTATCAAGATGGAGCAGTAGAAAGCCAAAAAATGTCTTCCCCAAAAGTACTATTCTGATCATTTCCATATTGATTTCAATTTAAGTCTACCGGTGGCTCTTAAATTGAAATCGATATGAAGATGATCAGAATAGTACTTATCTATTTATTTTTTGATAAATCTTTCACGGAATTTTTTTCCAGGTGGTAGTTGTAGGGTTTGTTATTCAATATCAAATGGCTATAAATGAGAATATCTAAAATCAAAAAATTGAAGGAAATAATAAATCAAAAGAGCATATGAAAGTAACTCATCAAAATATAGTTTAAAAATAAAATGACATAAATTCACAAAAACAAAGAACTATGAAAGATGGTAAATTTTGACAAATGTTAAAGAATCTGTCACTTCATCATAGAAAATGGGTCTGAATGCGATTTTGGTCTATACAAAGTTATCATGAATATAATTTACAGAAGAAATGTATAAAAAAAATTATATTTTCTATTACTTGTAAATTCAATTGGGGTGATTTAAGAGTTGATAATTTTTATTTTCATTTTTATTATTCAATAAAAAGTTGCAATGTAGTTATGAATTTTGCTCAAATTTTGTATTTCCGATTTTTAGTTGAAGAATTCTTACGTTTACTAATGTGAACCATTTCAAGAAATAATTTTTTAGTTTCATTATTTTCTACACATTGTATTTTGGTATTATCATATTCCATAACGTGACCCTCCGAAATTAAATGCTTCTTTAATTGAGTCTACAGTCACTTTTATGTGAAGTAATTCGTGAAGAGAGGTTACGAGAAGTCTCACCAATGTAACCCATTAGTAAAGGATGAGCAAGGAGGAGGAGTTTCCGTTTTTGAATGAAGGCAAGAAATAATGTTGGATTACTTCGTAGACATTTTCATATTTGTGATATCTCGGAAGATATTAAGTAGTTCAGGTTTAGATAAGTATATATATATATATATATATATATATATATATATATATATATATATATATATATATATATATACTTCATACGATCCTGCGATAAAAGTTCATAAAAATTTATTAATTTGTTAATTATGATTTTTTATAACTATTGGTAAATGAAATATAAATGAATATAAAAAAGTGCCATAATTTTTTTTTATTTATCATAATACTTTCTAATATTATACGATACGGTAATAAAAAAAAATTTTTAATGGCACTTTTTTATATATAGCTTTTTATAATTTTTTTATGCTTCAGAAAAAATATAACGTTGGTCAATATTTGTGTATACAAATTATTAACAATTAAATAATGAATCATTTTTTTTTTCAAAAGTGTAAATTATGATTTTTAAAAGCAAAATTATTACTTAACTAATTATTTGAATAATTGAAATATGAAAAAATCGATTTTAAACAATTGAAAATTAAAATTAAGATTTTTCATTAAATCAAATTATCTCTAGACAACGAAACAGCAAAAAATTTTTTCAAAAATAATGAATTTAATAAACAAATTACGTAAACAATTCATATCCTATGTTAATAATAGTCATTGTTTATTGTGAAAACAGACATAGCTAAATATCAATTGGAAAAAAAAATATCAACAATTTTTAGATATTTCATTTTGCGATAGTTATGAACAATCATAATTAACAAATTAATAAATTTTTATGAACTTTTATCGCAGGATCGTATGAAGTATATATACTGAAAGGGCTCCACGGAGTTTAAAATTTATAGGCCAATTATTACCTTTTATTCTATTATTTATGCCAACGGAGATTGGGAAAAAATTTGTTACTTAACAACTGAATAACTTTTTGAAAAATGGTGATAACACTTTTTTCTCTACGGGACTCGATTCATTCAAGTATTAAGAAGATATTACATTTTTTCAAATTTTTAAAATAACATTTCATGGTATAAAAAAGTTATTTCTTTTGATAAACTCTCTTTAGCGGCAGCGCGCGCATGCCGTAACAGCCGCGCGGAACATTATTTTCAAAGTCAAATGAAAATTATAAATAATGGAGATAGAGTTTCGGGAGTCGAGACTTTTTTATCGGAAATTTCCTCCTCTTTAAATAGCTTTTTTCAAAATTGCTTAAGTATTAATATTTTTTGAGTTAATAACGAAAAACTAAATATAATTTTTTCAAAATCTTATTCTGTTAATAACAATTGCAATTTTTTACCTGCACCAAAATGCTTCAAAAACATTTTTCTAGAGGTGATTCCGAATCGAATGAGCTCATATCTTCAGGACCTTTATCTCTATTTTCCATGTTTTTGAACTTGTTGATTAGACTATAACCAAAGACTACAGAATACTATAAGACGTGTCACTCGCTCATTTTTCGACATCTGAGAAATCTCGCCGCCCGCTAGCGACAGCGGGTAATTACCAGCCGAGGTAGTACAGTGTGTCGCTTGAAGTTACCAGTTCTCGTCGGCCACGAGATATAAAGGTTGTCCGTATTGTTTGGTATTGTCGAAGACTACAGAATCGGTAAACTTTGGTATTGTGATAGTGTTGTGTTCGTTCGGAGTTCGAAATATTTATTTTGTGAAAATGTCGACGTATTGCTCAGTGGATGGTTGTCTGAGTACGGTGGGAAGCCCAGGTATTTCGTTTTTTCCGCTGCCCAAAGTACAGTGAAAGGTATGCATTCAATATATTCACCATTAATTTTTATTTTACCTATCTATACCTTTTATGGTTTTGTTGTATAAAATTATTCATAACGAAATATACCGCCGGCATTTGCCAATCCAAACTCATTTCAATCTTTTTTCAAAATGTTCAGTTTATAGATTGATATACTTGAATTTTTTTTTAGGTGTCAACGTTGGAAAAATGTATTAGGCTTCATTGGGAATCATAGATATGCTACTCTTACCCCAGAGCAGAGTCACAATAGAATTAAAATTTGCAGCTTACATTTTAGAGCCGATGATATTGTGAATTCTCGTATTCATAGCTATGATGTTCCTTCATTGCGTCTGCCTCAAGATGGTTCTCAGAAAGGTTGGTTCAGTGAAGTTTATAGATTCAAATGATGAAAAAATCTTATTCCACTTTTTAACATATGAAATTTACAATATCAATTTTGTTGTTTAAACCTTCCAGATGATGATGCCATTGCCGGTACTAGCAAGGATTTTATTTACATTGATGCTCAGGTTCAAACGGATCAATTAGGATCACGAGGTGAAATATCTTTTCGTTATAATATATACTTACCTGATCTATTTTTATATGCTTCGGAAAAAAAACGATGACAAGAAAACAATTATTGAAAGTACGTACATCTTTCTTTTAGATGAATGCAGCCAAACATCTGCTAAACTCTCTTCGGGAACTCCAAGAAAAGTGGCATTACGAAAAAAAATTGTATCACTAGAGAAAACAGTAGCTTCAACATCAAAAAGAGCACTGAACGAAACCGGAATTACTCTGGATGATGTTTTCAAGTTTCTGGATCGAAAATATCCTGAGCAATATTGTAAGCTCTTGAAAGCACAGCTTTCTTTGATAAATAAAGCACCAAAAGGGTCCAGGTATAGTGACGAATTCAAACAGTTTGCATTGACTGTTTATTTTCTTGGTCCGAAAGCATACAAAAAATTTTCAACAATTTGTAGATTACCGTCAAAAAGTACACTTCATCGTTTCACGAAAAATTGGATTGTTGAACCAGGCTTCAACGATTTTATTTTTCGTGTTATTGAATTCAGGATTGGGCTCATGAAGGAGAAAGAAAGATATTGTATTTTATGCCTAGACGAAATATCTTTGAAATCTCATCTTTATTATGATATTTCCAGAGACAAAATAGTAGGTTTCCAAACAAGTTTGAATGGGACCTCTACTGACATAGCAAGTAGTGCTCTAACAGTAATGGTCAGAGGTTTGGCAAGCAATTGGAAAATACCACTTGCATACTTTTTCTATAAGACATCAGCAACTTCTGATGATTTGAAAGATATTTTGTTCAAAACGGTACGAAGATGCAAAAGTATAGGCCTAAATGTCATGGGGGTGGTTTCCGATCAGGGTTCAAATTTTCAGAAGTTGGTGAAAACTTTGAATGTTACAGACGAAAATCCCATATTTCTGATAGACGATCATAAACTTGTATATTTGTTTGATATCCCGCACTTATTGAAGTCTACACGAAACAATTTGTTTTCCTATCAGTTTTTACTTCAGGGTGGAGAAACAAGAAAACATTACATAGAAACAATGTATAATTATGATAGAACTAAACAATATAAATTGGCTCTTAAACTTAATAATGACCACATTTATCGAAATAATTTTCAAAAAATGAAAGTCACGTTGGCTTCCCAAGTTCCCATCAAGAGATATTGTTGACCATGTAATAGAGATGGAAAACATATTCATTGAAAATTTTGATAAAATCGGCAGTGAGAAGGGAATTGGACAGTATTTGAAAACAAAATATTCGAAAATTCTTTTCTCACATCCATGTCAAAAATTCCTCTTCGATTATTATATATCTTTATATACAAGAGTTCGGATATACTTTACTTTAAAATTCATGAACCAGGACATGAAGATTGTTAGGAAACATAAATCATGCAATGTAAAATTGAATATTTTAAATCATTTATAAACATATAACATTATATAATTGTATTATTTTTGTTAATAAAACATGTTTTTCTGAATGTATGTTTATCATTTCATCAGTAAATCACTCTGATCTGTTTCTTAGATCATTTATTCATGAGTTTATCTATCATGTTTCTAGAAGTTGATCGACAAACAACTACTTTCGTATCTTTGTTTATCTGTCTGATACAACCGAGCAAGCGAAGTTTCAACTTCGGAACGTCCCCTGTAGATATCGCGAATAGGAACTGCCCTCGTATAACTGTCATGCGGCCGGCGGCTTCCAGACATCGTCTGTCGGCGATATGATTTATGGAAATCGCAAAAAATGCAATCCTGAGCCGTACCGACAAACGAATTCCTTGGAGTGAACCAACTTATAGTATTCGGTAAACTTTGCTATAACTCACGAGCTAGAAACTAAATGGATGAAAAAGGTAATGAACTTTTGCAGGATTTGTTATATTTACAGCAGGACAGTGCTCCACTGTCTGAAATGTTTGAAATGTGTTTTTCGCAAATGACATGTTATTTTGTAAAAGGAGAATTACCAACAAATAAAAATCTCACGCGTAATAAATTCATCCCTGTCATTCAAAAGTTAGAATGGTGCCACCCACTCTTCTAACCATTTTTATTAAAACGAGTCAATACAATAATGCATCTCAGAATAGGCAAATTCTATGTGTAAGTTTAGAACGCTATTTTTCCAAAACTGCTTATCAAAAAATGAAACGTCCAGGGTATCATTGGAAGCAGAACGCCAATCGAAATAATGTGCTACTTGAAACATCTTCCCATTTACCCCTAAGGGTAACATCTACCCCTCCATGGGAATTGTACCACGAGGGCTACGAATAGCCCTTGACAATAAAATTTAACTCTTCTTCCGATTCCTCATATTATCCACTGGAAGGAAGATATTAAGGGTGGGAGGTTTTTAAGTTGACATCCTGTATAAGAGAGTATATCCAACTTCTTCAGAACATTCTGCAATCTGCCAAAACCTACTGCATATCAAATAAATTTTTCGATTACGGATTCCATTCCCGCCGATTACGGTTCTTCTCAGCCGTGGCCACCGTATAACGAATTTCCATGAAAATGGCGCGAAAGTCGTCTCGCCTATCGACGCTGTTACGTGAGCCATACTAGTGAACCAGTAAACCTTCCTGGACTACTGGAGTAGTGAGTGTGGAGAGAAAGGTTAGAGTTAGGGCTTTCTGTCAATTCCTGCAACTTTGCCAGCAGTCGAAGCGGGTAGATTGAACGAGGCCTACGATAGCAGGTCAGGCCGGAATCGCCATCTGCTTGTGGGTTACAAATCGTGAACCGATGCCTTTTTTTTGCAATACATAGGTTTCGTACTGAATGATCATTTTTGTATTATTATGTGTATGAAATAATACATTTCATGGCATTTTCCATTTAACAAAATTAAAACTAATGGCAATGAAATAATAATCACGAAACAAAACGCAAATTTTAGTATCAACAAATCAATCATCATCTGAAACTAAATCTGAAAATAAATATGTAGGTTATCTACACGATCGTCAAACTATTTACCCAATTGGTGGGATAATCAACTTTACTAATTTTGAATTTCAAGAGCATTTTTTCAATTTTGAATGTAGAGGAAATGGAATTTTCCGTTGGCATTGAATTAGGGCCTAGCATCACTGGTTAAATTAATAGAACATAATTTATGACTGTTACCTATTCCTTCGAAAACTTGTTTATATATTTCATGAATTTTTGTTTTCGATTGAGGCAGGATATTAGTTTCATTAACCTTTCAATTTAAATTCGAATTCAGACAATTTTGGAAACCCAAAATTGCTTCGGAAGTGAAGTCAACTACAATAAATTTGATTTGCTGAACTATATCTCTGGACTAGCATTTCAATGTAATTGCACCTGAGGGTTTAAAATGAAAATTACCATAAGACATTAAAGTTATGAAGGTGGACTTCAAATTTGGATTAGGAATAAATTGTTTGAGTTGCAGGATAGGTAAAATGCTACTGTCACTACCAAAATCAAGCTTGAATATCAATTTGCAATTTTCAATCATGACTATTTCATACCATAAATGATTATTTCCTACACAACATTCATTCAAAAATATTTCGGCAGCAGAATTATATTGCTTTTTGTCCTAAATGCAGCTCACTGTTTTTTCTTTCTGTAGACTTCCTCTGCTAACATTTCCATTCGACCTTGTGGATTGACCTTTTTCATCTTTTTGTACCTCCAAGCTGTACCTCTCTTCTTGTTATCATTCGACCATGACAACCACCATAGCTTACTATTTATAATACAGTCAACAAAGTCTTCCTAGGATCAGTCCATAGGAAAATAACATGGTAACTGCAGTTGCTAAGAGGCCCACTAGCAATTTTAAAATTGATTTCTGCAACATCAAAGGACTTAACTCGAATATAAACTCAGTGCACCAACATCTGCAAACAAATAATCTTCATGTTCTTGCACTCACAGAAACCAAAGTCAATAGTTCAAAAAACCCCGTCAATTGTCTGTATCCCAGCTGTGATTTCCACTCCCGATTCAGACGTAATTTTGGAATTTCTATTTTTATCAGAAGCGATTTCTTTTGTCAACGAAAGGAGATGCTGGAACCCCAAAACTTTTATATCATGTATTTTATATCATTTTGGTACATTTCGTTGATTTCCTCACAATAGGACTCTGCCGGCCCGGTTGCAGAGAGTAATAGTGAATCCCACCAGCCGCTGACAACCATACAATAACCATTTTTTGTTGGGTTTTCGCCTTTGAGAAGTGCCTGGGTAGATCAACAATGTCCATCCACTGAACGTCTCCTGTTGTAGAGGATACACTTTCCATCACACGAGACGATCCGATTTAAAAAAAAAATTTCGCAAAACCAAAGTTTCTGTCGATCGTTCAAATCGTGGGGCACCCAATTTTCGAAGTTTCTGACCTTTCCAATATGTTTTGAACAACAATCAAAAACCGCATAGGAGCTGGCATCCAGTTCTTATGTCATCCCACGCATCGTTGGTGATGAGCCAGTCTTCACCAGGGTCCTCAAATTCTTGTATTATAACACTGTAGGTCGACCACTTCGAGGCTCATATTCGAGGCTAAAATCTACGGAACGAAATTTCGGAAACCAATGTCGAACAGTAGTGCGTTCATTCACACGATCATTACCAACAGCCTCGTTAATTTTTCGGTCTGTTTCGGCGGCGCATAATGAGCGGAAATGGCGAAATATTGAAATTTGAAAAACAAATTAACCACGTTAATGTATAGAGTACAAGATTCGCTATCGATCAGTATACGCACCGACACAGAATAAATATTGAGAAATGGAGCTACAAAAACACATGACATTGAAACGGCCAAAACTTCTGAAACGATCAAATATTACGTTCTTTATCTCTAACAGATATCTCTCAAAATGCCTGCTGTGGAAGTTTCATTGGAGGAAATAACGTGTTATTTAAAATCTGTTAAAAAAAACTTCCTTATTAGTCAGTGGGCTATGTTTGAAGACTGACAGTAAACAAATCTAAAGAAATGAATTTTGAACGTTCGAATATATCTACAGAGTATTGCCTACATTGTATTGCCAATTGCATATGCATGAAATTTTCTGTGTTTGTGGATCATTAGCTGTTATCAGTCCGGTATAGCCACAAGCAAGTTCAAGCAACACTTGGTTGCAGATACAACAAACATGCACGAAGTCATCAATAGAAGCCAGATGAACTTTGTGGTTTTGAATAGGTTACGTTGGATTAGAGATATCACCAAAGTCACCATGAGGCAGCTTTTGCTTCTCCGTACTGATGACAGCCATGAGCCAGAAACACGTGTCGACGCGTATTCATATTTTTTGAGTGAAGTCCAAGAATTTTTCCTGCCTCCCATATCATATCCACTTACTAAATTATTATTATATATATCGGGTAAGTGAATCCAAGAGCTATCTATTCGCAATCTGAATTTTCCTTTTTCCAAAGCTATGATGATGTTAACCAGGTTTCAACAGGTCTACCATCAGATCTTGATGAAGAACCCTGAGTGTAGATTATGTTTGCAATCTTGCCAAAAATTTTGTAAAATCGATTCTATATAGTATATCAAATCAACCGATGCTTGTAGTACGAAAGGATATTTGAAACAGCAAATATAAATTCAAAGTCAGTCATTCACGAGTTCTTTGAATTTGTAGACGGCCTGACCTCCTGTACGTAGGCCTCTCTCGACCCGGCTCGGCTGCTGGGCCGCTGCGTTGGCTCTCCACCACATCGGTGGGATGCTGGGGAGTCTGAGCGTGTCAGGAGCAGGGTAGGGCCCATCTGATCTAGAGCGCCGTCGCACAGGATTCACGTCTGGGCCTTCGGGACGCGCATGCATATCGCGACGGGGCTCGCCGCGAGCCAGTCCAGGTAGAGGGTGTGCGCGTGATAAAAATTACGAGTCGCGAAGTTGTGCTGCTGGCCAGCAAAAAAGCATCGTTATGGCAGTGAATCATGTTCTGTACGCGTAATACAAAATGCCGTGCCGCTGGATATACTGTTGTGCGACCTTGTGGCTGGTTTTTTCCAGAGCTGCGTTGGTGCGTGGATCCGTCGCATCTAAAAGAGGTGAGTTGCGGTGGATTTTCATCTCGAATTTGAGATGCTGAAAAAGGCGCTCAGCGGTAACGGAAGAGCACACAGTTTGTGTCACGCGTGCTTTGGACAGCCCCTTTCATTCTGGAATCTCCAAAAAACAATTATGGAGTCTTCACTGGTTACTTCGGGCTGCTGAGAAAGTATTTTCAAGCTTTTGCAAATTATCACTTCTCAGAGTTTCAGTTTCTGTCAATAGTTACAAATACTGTTCCCAAAACAAATATTTGGTAGAAGACACATTTCCATATAAAAAAACGTCTACTATGAAAATTCCTATATTCATCTAACATTGAGTCGATGGACGATTGAATACTTTCAACGCCAATAAATAATATGAGGCGGAAAATTATTTGATAAGGAGAACTTTTCATGAAACTGTATTTTTCTCAGGAATTTTGTCCAGACTGGAATTCATCATTAGGAATCTGTTAGCCGAGTGAATCAGTTCGTGCTATCTGTCACTGCTTGGAAAGATGGGATTTTGATTGACGAAGCACGGGGAATATTGGTAATTTCCCGTGTAAAAACGATTTTTGTGGAGATGCTCTGCTGAAATTTGGATGATGGAAAAACAAACTTAAATGTTATATTGCATCGTATGTCGGGTTGGTAATTATACAAAAGTAGCAGCCGTCACGAACTTGATTGTTACCTTCATGCTTAGCACTATTTCTGAAGCATTGGTCTGCATCAATTGGTAGATGGACGGTTTCAGTTACCGTCGGACACATCTACCAAGCAACCTGAACCCTAACTAATCAGATGTATTAATCGGGGAGATGGTAACCAAGCAGGATCAACTTAGCCTTCATCTTATTGAAGTAGTTACATGAGCTACAGATGTTACTTTGGAAACAAGTTCTTAATTTTGCAATGAATTTTAAAGGGTAAACCAGTTAATTACTCCACTGAGAATTATTATTACTACGTTTTTTTAACCAAAACGTGGAAGAAACTTTTTTTTTAATGCTTTATTGTTTAAAAAATATCTCGTTGACAAAGCTCAATGAATATAAAATAAAATACATAAATGTGCTATGTATATAAAAATATAGATGAAATATAATGTACACTCAACTGAAGTATGAAAAACACTGAATGAAAAACAACAGACAATGGTTGAAACAAACATACACATAAAATATGCTAGGATGAAAATGATCAGTATAGGACTCAGTCAAACTGTAATAGGGTCTACTACTCAAAATTTCTATTGATTTTTGTGTATTGATTGGTATCAATATTTGTCTCTTTGAGTAATTCAGCAGAAGGTTCTACATCTTCACGTAAAATAATGAGTCATTGACCAGAGAGTTACAAGGTAAAGGTAATTTTAAATTATTTTGTATGCTCTAACGAGTTGTATAGTGATATATGGTAAACTTAAGTTCCACCAAGTTTTTCATCTACAAACAGTTGCCTGCATGAATCTGGAGGTTTAGCTTTAAACAAGTACTGTTTAGCGCTCATCTGTAATACAAATACAGACTCCACATCCCAAAAAGGTATACCGCACCTCAAGTGAAACTCTACCAGTATGAACTCTCAGTTCTCTAACAAGCTTTTAACGCTAATATATTGAATGTAGCAGAAAATGATCTGATCAAAACATTTTTTGTAAAACTGTATTTTTCCGGAGAATACTGTTCAGACTAGAATTCAGAATTGGCGATCTGTTAGTCGAGCTAATTGCTCCAGACTATCTGTCATTGCCTTGAAAGATTAGATTTTGAAAGAGGACGGAAGCATTCTATTGGATGTATAGATTATTGCTGTTAGAGATGGCACTGAACAGCTAAATTTGAAGAACTCGTTCGAACTGTTCCAGTTCTTATCGAAAATATGTTCTTTTCAACTGTTCATGTTCACCTATTCTTGAATGACGTCTCATCTTGCGTCATGGTCATTTTTAGTGTTAGGTTTCGAGTGGTTCCTAGTTTCCGTACGTTCCCTCCATTCGACTTGTTGTTCTAGAGTTTTATTTCAGTAACAGGCTGAATTTTAGTGTAAAATAAATGAAAAATCAATCCCTATTTGAAATTTTTTTTTCAATCTCAGAGAAACTAGCAACATCTGAAATTTGCAGGCAGGTTATTTCCTTCAAATTTTCCGTGACAAATTTAAAGCGTAATATGCTTATTTAAAAACACCCCACGGTAAAAATTCTACCCACTGAAGGAACAGTGAAAATCCACGTTAAGGAAAATTCACAGAGACAGGGACCTACAATTTTGCAACAGGTAGGTATTTAATTAATTCGTTTTGTATTTTTTCTGTCCAAATTTCATGGAAAACAATTTTGACTCGTTGGTGCTCAGTGCAGTCGAGACCACACGCCACAGAGCGATCCCGTCATCCAGTTCCAGCATCAACCTTCGCAAGCGTCTTTGGAATAACCCCTCACCGTCTGAACAAGTTCAGTTCATTGAAAAGAACAGGTTCACTGAACAGTTGACTGATACCTGTTCCGAAAAACCAGTTCGGTTCTTTTGAGCCCATCTCTAATTGCTGTGGAGACGCTGTGTTTTTTAAAATAATTGAATGATGATCTCTGAAGCACTGAAAAGTATTGATTGATTAATGTTAGCCTTTGAATCACCTCAACCAATCAATCCAACTAATTTGACTTTTATCTCCTTGTCATTGCGAGATTTTTCATCATTGATGCACGACACTATGATGATTTGTCTCTGAATTGCTGAGTATCAAACGTGAAGATATAATGAAATAATATTCCTGTCTTATACGCTAACGACATTTGATTTAGGAAAGAATGTTTATCGATAATGCACTGAATTTTTGGGTGAAATGATGAATAATTGTTCTCACCACTTTCTGGAACAGGGATGAAGACGTTGATAATTCCATCAGATTTGAAGTTTCTGATATTATCTGATACAAGTTAGAATTGTGACTTGAGAATCGATTGAAAAAATGATTTAACGGTATCTAATGGTCATATCAATTCAACGAGTGCTGTTATATTTCGAAAATTGGTATGCGAATACAAAATTTACTTTTATTGTATCAAGAAAATATACTTGGATGAAAGGTATTTCTTCTGAACATATTTTTCTATATAGACTCAGATACGAACCTAGATATTATATTGGAGATGAAACTCCAACTGAATCAAGTAAATATGCTTTCAATCATTACGTCGGACAGATTGAAACAAGGCCATTGAGCATTTCCTTGACATTTTTATTAGAAGATATATCAATAATTTTCGAACTTTGAAGATATCGACCTGGAATCTTTCTATTGGTATCCGATACTTGGTATAACCTGGAACAATCTCCAAAATCTTACTTTTTGACAGATTCCCTAAATGAATAGACACAATTTTAAAACTTTCAACCGAGGTAGAATTACCTTTAAAATGGTTTTCATTGAATGTAACACATGCAAAGAATAAGCTGAATAAATTTAAAAATTTTTGTTTATTGTCCGAGTAGGTATACCCAGATTGAAGTACAAAATATGTGTATTAAATTTGGATATTAGGTAAACGTATTCATTTTGCTTATTTTGTTTTGGTGAATTATTGATAAAAGCACTTTTCAATAATTCTTTGAAATGCTGGTTCTTTGATACTGATTAGTGTGTTTGGATTTTAGGAATGTTTAAATGAAATAAAATGATTTACAAAGTACGTTTTTCCAAATATTAAATTATGAAAAATGAGAAGTGAAATGTCCTATGTTTTTTACAACTTTCATTTGCAATTATCGTAACTGTAGTTTCGTCCTATATGGTCATTCTCAAACTATTGTTTTACTTTGAAAATGTTCATATAGGACGAAATTGCAGTTACGATAATTGGTAAAGAACATAGAAAGTGTCATTCTTGTGATGATCTCCTACATCAATCAATTTGGTGGTACAAATTACGAATACTTGTAGAGCTTGATCTTCTTGCATCTCTAATAATTGTAATTCTCCAGACGCTTTTTGGACCATAATTGAATTGAAACTTTTTAACGCGCGCTTGACTTGGGGAGTAAGCTGGTGAATGCGTGACGAGAGGGTTGCGAAAAATGTGATCAGGCGTGGCGAACGGAAGTTGAGAGGGAGGTATAAGTTAGTGAAGATAGAAAGAGAGAAAGTTACGTTTCGTATATTACTGTAGGCTCAAAAAATTAGGAAAAAACTATCATACGTTGGCACTGATTTTATCAGGAGATTTCAATGTTAATTTCGGATCCGAAGATTGAAAACTCTTGGTTATTTTTCTACTAGATAAATTGGAACTCCAAATGAATAATAATCGAAATAAGCCTACCAAAAGGCATGGAACAACAATCGATAGGTACACTTTTCTCTAGATACCTTTCAAATTTTCATTCGAAAACATATATATCTTATTTCTCATACCATAAGCCTATTGTTCGGTCTTACAATCAATCACAGTAATTACTGATGTATCCGATAATGAAAATAATATACAAAAATGAAAAATCTATAAAAAATGTGAATATACTCAATTTACTCGTTGAGTTATGAATCACACGTTAAAAGGTAAGGTCCTTAGCTGGTACAAGTTTCGACTTTTGAGAGTTGTCGTTCGTAGGGTTGCGACAGCTGGTTAACGGAAAAACAGATTTTAAACAGATTTTTTTTAAACAGTTTTTCGTGTTTATTATTGGAATAATTTTTTGAATTCGAGGAGAATGACAAAATTACGTCAATGATTGTATTTGTTCGTCTAGTTTTCGATGAGTCATACCATTCTTAACTTGGAAGGAAATGACATTTGCTACAACGTCAAAAGTCATTTTGAAACACATACGGAACGATAATATATTTTTTGATATAATAACAAATATGAAAAGGGAACTCAGGTACATTTATCGAGAGCCGCAGGTTGGCCGTCCTACAATACAGTGAGCGATTGAATTATTAAAAACCTTGAAATGAGTGGCAATTTTTCAATGAATATATTCTGTCCTGTTTAACGTGACATAATTGGTGATTTTCTGAAATTCATCATTTTATCGAAACGGTCTCATGTTATATGAGTTGATGGATGGTTTTTTATACAGAATGATCAAAAATTGTTATTTATTCCAACTGAAAAACAAGAGAACCGACGTAACACAAGGACGAATAATATTCAAGAAAATCGTATCTGAATGAAATATTCAAATTGCTATTTAACAGTCTTTTGACAATGACCATCTGTGAATGAACTCTATTCTTACATTACGTGAAACCCTTGCTAATTGGGAGCTTGTAATATTACTCTGTGAGTGTGGAGTTTTTCTACTTTCGAAACAAGTAATATCCATAGAGATGTTACTGGTTTTATTTGATTTTTTCTGTATTTCGCCGTCTGTTACCTACGCTTGATATAACTATCAAGTTTCACTTTTTCTTTCGAGTAAAGGATATTTAGTGTTCAGAATATATTTTTATTTCCACTGAATACTTTAGGAGACAGGTTTTCATAAAGTAGACATAATTTACTTGTGACCTTTGTCTACTTGGAATACGACTTATTTCCATAATGAAAACTGATATGCTCAGTAACCATTCTACATTAACTTGTTATGCGATTATTCCCTCTCGTTGAAAACGATACTGTATCTATCATAGTTTATTCGACTCATGACTAAACTATACTTCCAGGGCCTATCAAAAAAGCAAATATCGATCATTACAGTAATTTTAAACTTTCAGTACTTGTTTGGGGAATGATGTTGGTGTGGTATAAATGAAAATTTCGATTCTAATTTGCATTAGGATAAAAACATTCAATTCCGAGAAAAAATAACATGTTTATTCTTATGTCAATTACTACCATTTTTATGAACTTCATGGAGCGATTCTTAATTTTACTGTACACCATTGCCTAATCGCCAATGTTATGTCAAGTTTGTAAATTCAGCAGCCGAATAGGATAACAGAGGCTTTCATACTGAGAAAAATTGAGATTAATATATATACATTGTGAATTTATCTTCAGAGAAGTTCCGCAGCGAGATTATTAGGGCACTACCGCTACAGCAAAATGGCGTACAAGTGTGTGTTCAAAATTACACACACAGCTTCCGACGTTGAATAAGGATGACCTACCTTTGCGTTGATTTTTCCTTTTACGGCACATAATAGACCAAATACTATCAAGAATTTATTTGTACAGAGTGGGCCAACTTTTAAAGGAATACTCCTGTTTCCAAACTAGATGATTGTGTCAAACTTTATGACAAACTTAATGGTGAAAACCGCATATCAAACTTTTTTCCTGTCAAAAATTTCTTGTTTCTATGAAAACATTTCCAAAGCACTTTTTCACGCAGAACTCAATGATGTGAAAAACTTTTCAAATGAGATATCAATAGGTATTGATGGTAAACTATTTCTTCAATGAGACACTACGTATATTCCTGCATATTTCAAAAGAGCTTGAAGTTACCTTTCCAAGAATGTAGCACACTCAATGTTTTGCTAGAGTCATCTTTGAAATACAGAGCTTTTAGGTTTTTTCATGTAGACTTTGAAACGCACACTTTAGGATATGATAGTCTGTTTTATATGAACCGGGGAAAATGCAGAAGCAGCAAGCAATTGGTATCACGAATGGTATCCAGAGAGATGACAATTTTTCAGAGACATTTTCACAAGACTGCGATACAACCTAATTGATGGTGGTCAATTTGAACAAAAGGCCAAAATTATATCAAAATTATATGAATCAAATAGGGTTAAGGAGTTGGAAAAATAGTCTTTTTAGGAGCTGTTGAAAATAATCCTAAAACGTCAACGCGAAATTTGAAAATATTAACGGGCCTGGAAAGTTGTAACCAAGCGCGTGATTTTCAGTTACATTTTATATGGACAGACGAAACTTATGTGAGCAGTGTCGACATTTTCAACCACTACAATTCTTATACTTGGGCACAACAAAATCCTCATTTTACTGTGGAACAGAGAAGTCGAAGAAGAATTGGATTTAGTGTGTGTGCAGGTGTTTCAGGGGTAGAATTCGTTCGTTTATAATGGCACTTCCACATCTCAGAGGTATTAAGAAATTTTATGGCAAAAAATTGAACCTTTTGTTGATGAATTGTCACTAATGGTGCTCAGAAAGATATATTTTCAACAAGACGGGGCTTCGTCTAACAACACTGCAATTGTCACCAATTTTTTGGTGACACATTTTGGTAATAATTGGTTAGTCAATCAAGGACCCAACCGTTGGCCGGCCACGTCACCGGACCTAACGCCTATGGACTTTTACCTGTGGGAAAAGTTGGAAGATGTTATTTTTGAATTGCCGACCAATTCTACATGCAAATTGGAAGCGGCCGTGATTAATTCGGCAAAAAACGTTCAGAAAATATGTCGCTTGTATGTAGGAGAAACTGGTAGACATTTCGAACTCCTTCTTTGCAGAAATATATTTCATTATTAACAAATAATGAAATATATTTTAATATTATCATTGTTGAAGTTTCATTTATTAGTAGTAAATATATTATGAATTGTTGTTATCAGTTTTATTGAAACTATGCGTTTTGCATACTTCTGTGAAAAGCTTTCTCAACATTTAATAGATTCTACAGAAAAATTTCTTTCTGTTTTATCGTCGCATCGTCCAGAGCCTACTTGATGAGAGTATACCTTTCATAGTCTACATAAAAAAACCTAAAAGCTCTGTATTTCAAAAATGACTAGCAAAACATTAACTGTGCTACATTTTTGGAAAGGTTATTTTAGGCTCTGTTGAAATATGCAGAAATATACAGGGTGTCTCTTCAGAAATATAGTTTTTCCTCGATAACTATTGATATCTAATTTGAAAAAAATTAGTTTTTCACACCATTGAATTCGACGTAAAAATGTGCTTTGAAAATGTTTGATAGAAACAAGAAATTTTTGACCGGGACAGAGTTAAATCAACTTTTCGATAATGCGAATTTTCAAAAAATATGCTGTATAACGGTTTTCACCATTAGATTTATCATAAAATTTGACCCTCATAGCCCTCAGTTTTCATCTATTGAAAACAGGAGTTTCCCTTCAAAAGTGTTCAATATGGCACACTCTGTACAAAAGAATCATGCCTTCCATAGACGATGGTCGACTAGTTTTTTATCAGTTGTTATAATATACATATCAGAACTGTAAAGTTTTTGTTTCCGCCAAGTGAACAATCTCAAAAAAATGGTTCACCGTCTTGAGTATAAAAAAGAATTTCTGGCAAATTTTTTGTCGAAATGTCGAATTGTGAATGTAATCACACCATATTGTATCCAATCATGCCTTCCATAGACGATGGTCGACTTGTTTTTCATCAGTTGTTATAATATACACATCAGAACTGTAAAGTTTTTGTTTCCGCCTAGTGAACAATCTCAAAAAAAATTGTTCACTGTCTTGAGTATAAAAAAGCAGTTCTGGCAAATTTTTTGTCGAAATGTCGAATTGTAAATGTAATCACACCATATTGTATCCAATCATGCCTTCCATAGACGATGGTCGACTTGTTTTTCATCAGTTGTTATAATATACACATCAGAACTGTAAAGTTTTTGTTTCCGCCTAGTGAACAATCTCAAAAAAAATTGTTCACTGTCTTGAGTATAAAAAAGCAGTTCTGGCAAATTTTTTGTCGAAATGTCGAATTGTAAATGTAATCACACCATATTGTATCCAATCATGCCTTCCATAGACGATGGTCGACTTGTTTTTCATCAGTTGTTATAATATACACATCAGAACTGTAAAGTTTTTGTTTCCGCCTAGTGAACAATCTCAAAAAAAATTGTTCACTGTCTTGAGTATAAAAAAGCAGTTCTGGCAAATTTTTTGTCGAAATGTCGAATTGTAAATGTAATCACACCATATTGTATCCAATCATGCCTTCCATAGACGATGGTCGACTTGTTTTTCATCAGTTGTTATAATATACACATCAGAACTGTAAAGTTTTTGTTTCCGCCTAGTGAACAATCTCAAAAAAAATTGTTCACTGTCTTGAGTATAAAAAAGCAGTTCTGGCAAATTTTTTGTCGAAATGTCGAATTGTAAATGTAATCACACCATATTGTATCCAATCATGCCTTCCATAGACGATGGTCGACTTGTTTTTCATCAGTTGTTATAATATACACATCAGAACTGTAAAGTTTTTGTTTCCGCCTAGTGAACAATCTCAAAAAAAATTGTTCACTGTCTTGAGTATAAAAAAGCAGTTCTGGCAAATTTTTTGTCGAAATGTCGAATTGTAAATGTAATCACACCATATTGTATTCAATCATGCCTTCCATAGACGATGGTCGATTAGTTTTTTATCAGTTGTTATAATATACACATCAGAACTGAAGAGTTTTTGTTTCCGCCTAGTGAACAATCTCAAACAAAAATGGTTCACCATCTTGAGTATAAAAAAGCATTTCTGGCAAATGTTTTGTCTAAATGTCGAATTGTAAATGTAATCACACCATATTGTATCCAATCACAATGAAAATTTTCACAAATTATTTTCACAGTATAGCAAAAAATAAATAAAGACTGTTTTTGCAGTCAATTCGAAAACGGCCAGTATACATTTTGGTCAATCACTTCTATTTCGGAACAAATTTAGTATTCAATAGTTTTATTCTTTTCCAATATACGCTGAATTTTATATTGTTTTTTATATTGTTCACTCAATATTCCTATATATATATATATATATATATATATATATATATATATATATATATATAATAATGGAATCCATTATAGTATTGAATAGTAGGTTAGATTGTCATTTTTAGGATTGTGTCGATGATATAGTGCACCGTGAGGAATGGCGGAATTGAAAGATCGTAATATACAGTGTGTCTCACTTCTCATGGAAACATTTTTCCGTAATATTCGAAATAGAAAGATGAAACTCTCAGGACTGATAGAAATGCTCAAAATGCACCTACCACCTGAATAGGGTTGGCCAAAGTGATATACACTGTCCGCCACTCGCGATGGAACACCCCATTTTACGGTAAAACATATTAGGGGGCAAAATAGGCTCAAAATTCTTTCAGATTCGTGATGAGGACTACCAACTTACTACGAATACACTTTTTTCCTGAAAAAATTTCAGTCCTGAAAAATCCGAATTTGTCTCACTTCTTATGGAAATACCCCCGTATCTTCCGTAATATCCGAGGTGGAACGATGAAACTCTCAGGACTGATGGAAATGCTCAAAATGCACCTACCACCTGAATGGGGCCAAAGTGATATACACTGTCCGCCATTCGCGATGGAACATCCCATTTTTACGGTAAAACATATTAGGGGGCAAAATAGGATCAAAATTCCTTCAGATTCGTGATCAGGACTACTAACTTACTACGAATACACTTTTTTCATGAAAAAATTTCAGTCCTGAAAAATTCGAATTTGTCTCACTTCTTATGGAAATACCCCCGTATCTTCCGTAATATTCGAAGTGGAACGATGAAACTCTCAGGACTCATGGAAATGCTCAGAATGCACCTACCACCTGAATGTGGTTTGCCAAAGTGATATACACTGTCCGCCACTCGCGATGGAACACCCCATTTGTAGGTAAAACAGTGGCGGACAGTGTATATCACTTTGGCCAACCCCATTCAGGTGGTAGGTGCATTTTGAGCATTTCCATCAGTCCAGAGAGTTTCATCGTTCTACTTCAAATATTACGGAAGATACGGGGTGTTTCCATGATAAGTGAGACGCACTGTAGTACTGAAAGAGAAAATCGTCTTGAGAGTTGGAGAAAATTCAGACGAAAAAAGTACATTCGATCATTTTCATGTTTATAATTTTGCATCATTGATACTAACAGGAGATTCTACTCATCCTGTTCTCAGTTGTTTCAATAGCTATTGACTTCATACGATTAAATTTGAATTTGCATAAGAAGACTGAGAGACTGAAGATTATTCTGAAAAACTTTTATAAACTTTTTCATCGTATTTGCTGCTGATTTCAATAAGAGTATAACATTTTGCAAAAATGCAGGACGTAAATGATAATACACACATATATATTATTTGAAAGTTACAATGCATGAGACATGCTAGTAATTTCGCAAAACTCAAAACTCAACTAAAACTCAATTTTTGCTAGTCAGATATTCATAATACGTCTTAATGATAATGTGCCACCTGACTGAAAATATCGTATTCAAAAAACACTTTTTCGTGAGATTTCAACTAAACCGTTCATGAGACGTAATTGTTACGCCAACAGTAGTTGGAAGAATACTCGCATGTAGTTAGGATATCGTAAAGATCAAATGGAAGGATTAACGCGACGACTAGAACTCAGCACAAAGTAACTAGATAAGAAAACCCCGATAGAAATCTGATTACAATTGATGTAATGCTCAACTTGATCTACCACATCAACAGAAAGCGTACGACACTTCCTAACGAAGGGATATAAAAATACTAGAAGGAAAATATCAATTACACCGTTCATGGAATAACTTTTACAGACTTCAGTCGCAACATAAAATGTCTTCTAGGGAAAATGTTTATTGAATTCATGAATTAGCAAATATTGCAAAAGAAACAGTTGCTTGTTACGAAAATATAGCCTGAAAGACAGGTTGCCGCAAACAAAACTGTATGATCAACATGGATTTGCAAAACTTGTTAGGAACATTTTTTTTCGTAAACTGTACAAATATCGAACATACATTTTATGTTATCTAGCAAACAGAACTCACATTACCGCTTGTGACGTTTTTTCAGCTAAATTTAGTGAGTTTTCTTAATCATCAAAATATGGTGGTTTTGAGTTGTGTCGGTTTTCTTCCGGACAAACGAACCATGAAAATGAAATCAGCTGATGATCAACCATCGGAATTTCACTGTAACATTACTTTTTATTAGTATTTTTTTCCTCTGAACTGTTCTACTGAAACGGTTTTATACCAAGCCGTAGAAAGATCACATATTTCCAAAAAAAATAATACTCAGGAAATTCCGAGTTTAAAGTATAAATTTTAATACTTTTGTTAAACTATGACTTCAATCTGTAATTATACTATATATACTCGAAATTTGATAAAATTTTAATTTATGGTCCTTTTGCACCTTCGTAGATAAACTATACCCACTGCAGTACAGGCAAATTTCCGAAAAATGTTTTCATAATTGCATATATCCGCTTATGACGTTCATATTCGTATGGACGGCGGTTACTTGGGCGCTAAATAATCAGGTTATTATTAAAGGTGAAAACTGGTCGTCAGTTTTCGAGACGGCAATAAACCTCTGAATTGATTTTTGCTTAATGTTGAATGCATCATATTATAAGTAACTTGGCTTGAAATCTCTAAACTTTTAAATTTAATTTTTTTTAACTTAAAAAATCCTTAATAAAGAAGTTTTCCATATGATGTATACTTTGGACATGACACTGTATAACCTACACATAGAATGAAAATTATCATAATGAAGTACATAATGGAAAGGGCAGCTACAAGGTGAAGGTGGAAAATTATATGAAAATAACCAAAATACTCATTTACCTAATAGTTTAAAAAATCAATAATCTTCTTGAAATATAACTTCAATATGTCAGTAAGTAACAATCCTGAGTGAAAGTGATATCAAAACAAATAAATTGAATGTCATTTACCAACCTAGGTACATGGATCAAAAGTTATTATCGGATGACATCCAAGCAGGTAATCAAATTAGGTGTAAACCAGGTAACTCATATCTCTAGTCGTCAGTCGTCTTGAAATATTGGTAACATATATATTAAGATATAGACTAAGATAGTGATAGTTTACGTATTTTGATTGTACGGTGTCCTATGAGCGTGTAATTTTAGAGCCGAAGAGAAAAGGACGTATAGTTTCGCGTATTGAAGAAAAACTTCTGAAGATTGTGAAGATTTTACTATAAAATGAAGAACAAAATCGAAATGAGTCTTGACGACATCATAAAATCAACCGAAAATCTCCGAAGAGGTTTTGTTAAACTATGACTTCAATCTGTAATTTAGACTATATATACTCGAAATTTGATAAAATTTTAATTTTTGGTCCTTATGCACCTTCGTAGATACACTATACCCACTGCAGTACAGGCAAATTTCTGAAAGGTGTTTTCATAATTGCATATATCCGCTTAGGACGTTCATATTCGTATGGACGGCGGTTACTTGGGCGCTAAATAGTCAGGTTTTTATTAAAGGTGAAATCTGGTCGTCAGTTTTCGAGAGGGCAATAAACCTCTGAATTGATTTTTGAGTTCTTAATGTTGAATGCATCAGTCGTATTCTTTTCACAACAGTTTCATCATGCGGACTCTATAGATATATATTCTTATTGTTATATTATACTATATCCCACTAGATGCTATTTCTCCAGAAACGATTATTTGTTCTAGGCCTATTGGTTTCTCGATTTATTGAACTTATTGCTTGGTAACGTGTGATATATACGCACAAAGGAGTAACGAGCGTTGCATTATAAGTATTATTCCCAGGCAGTGTAAACAATTTTCAATTGTATGCTGACTTCAACTAAATTCCAGAAACAATCAAAATATTATCGAATAGAATGAGTACATAACTTTCAAATGTTTTCCTCGACTAGACGTAAATTAACTTTATTATCGTTGACAGATATTTACAGGGTATTCAAGCGACTTGTTCATTCAGAGAAGTTCTGAATATGACAATATTGATTATAAAATGTTCGAAGTAGACTGAAATGCTTTATCACAACAAAATTCAAGTGAAATCAAAAGAGAGTCCGTAGTGGAACTGTCGAAAAATAACGCCCTGGCGTTGTATATTTTCACTATCAACATATGTACACTTTTTTGACGGTCGATGATAATTGTATCTGACCTATTTTCTGAGTTTGTCTTCTAAAAGTGTGGAAAATGTTTTCGAAGGTGATGTTCAGAAGCAATAATACAAAAAAGAATGAAATATATCAAAATCCTCAAAGTGACACATGTCACAGTACAATGCCTCATATAAGACTTCGACAAAATGTCTCAGAGATACAAATTTTGATCGATATCGAAATTTGTTACATCCTAATCAAAGAATGAATCGCTATGATATTCGAAAAAGAAAATAAAGGAGAGATGTTCTGATGATGCACTATGGCTGACGAAACGCATGTTAAGTTCTGGCGAATGAGCTCAGCCTTTCGGTGGGAATCAAATATGCATTTGCAGTGATGTTCAAAATGACAATAATCAAAAAACAGAATATAGGCCTCATTATTAACATTAACAAATGATAAATTTAAGTTTGTCCATTGACGTATTGTCACACAAATTGGGTAATAGATTGTGTCTTCTTTCATTATGGTAATAGCCACTTGAATCCATTGGCTCTACTGATGCAATTGAAAAAAAACTAAATGATTATTTCCGGAAAATTTGTTCTTATAAATGCAGAAGTCACTCAGTTAACACTCACTAATTCATCTCTGTTTCTCCGTACTATTGAGTCTTAAGAAGCTAAAATTTGGTATATAGGTGCTTCTTAGGTCTTAGAAGCGCACGAATTTTCAAATATTTCAAGTGAGGCGCCTCCCATGGGGGTAAAAGGGACGAGTTTATATATGAAAACTACCCTTTCATCACTGTTCATCCGTAACGCTTCATTCTCGAAGGTTGAATTTTTGTATGTAAGTTCGTTTTATGTTGTAGATGTGCAATAAGAAATGATTTTTGAATATTCCAACTGGGACGCCGCGGGGAAAAAAGGAGCGTTCATAAAATAACGTTACTTTTTCATCGTTGTTTCTCCATACCGATATATTTTCGGATGCTGAACGATTTTTTGAACGATTTTTCAATATTCCAAGTAAGACGCCAGCCATGGGTAAAAAGGCGCGTTTATAGATTTATCTATTATATATTCTTCATCTTATCTGTCCATAATGTGATCAATATGGCCATTTGAAGGTAGCCATTTGAATGAATATTCCCGAAAATTCTACAGATTTAAACTGCAGGGACATAGCGGTTGCGGCGGTACCGGGCCAATTATATCTCGCTCTTTCAAGAGTAACCTCTAAAGAAAACATGTTTGTATTGTCTACTGACAAGAAAGCTGTAGACGTTGTATAAGAAGACATTCTGTAGTATATTAAGTATCAGAATTGCACTCGTGCGGAGCCGGAGTGGCCCGCTAGTAACAAAGTTGGTGTTTGATTTTTGTTGATATAAAGGAGTATGTATGATTGGGCATCTAGTTTTGATAGCATTTCAAAACAATTATCGCAAAATGTCTTCTAATAATAATTATGAACTAATGTGGGAGATAAAATGCACGAAAGTGGGAATGGTGGTTACCTATATTCTTGAATATTTTTCAAGGCTACAGTTTTGATTGTGCTAATATTGCATAATTTAGTTGATAGGGAATAAAACTGGTTTCTTGGCAATCATTCGATGAAACTATTGGGAAAAACGTAAATAATTGAGTGAGAGTGTGCAATGATAATATGCAATGAGCCAGGCATCCGATATTACCTAAATATTACTGAAAGTGATTTGAGTAGTACAAAATCTCATTTGAATGAAAGCAATAGTTCACATCTCAGGGACGCCTATTTTTTGTTATGGAAAAATTTTATAATCGTATCCATTTTATGAAAAATCTGTTTGAAATATGTTTTTCCGGTAACCTCTTACTAACGGTAACAATCAGAAGTGTGACCTTGTACGAACAAAGGATTAACCAGGTCTTATTATTCAATGTGCAATAATTAGCGCATTCATCAGTGAATAAGAAAGAAAAATTAAAAAAATCAAAGTCAAAGCTGTTTCTGAGGATATTCGAAGAAAAATCTCCCTTGATCTGACTCACTTTTCAAGAGTTATAGCAGATTCCTCACAGCAGTCAATTTGATTATATCGAAACCACGAAAAGAAGTGATAGAACCTGCCTTTATGAATATGAATTGAATTGACGATTTAGTCATACCGACTAGCTTATATTGAAAGTGTGGTGCTGTGACGGTAGTCGATCAGTTCGACGTGGGTGCTTTGTTCACTCACTCAAATCGATCGCCGTGTTGGTCGCTGGTTCAAACCCCAGGCTGAACGATCGATTTTCATTTGATATCGTCCAAACCGTGTTAGGAATCACACGTTAAAAGGGATGGCCTCGCTAGTCCTCAGCTCGCACAAGTTTCGGCTTTTGAGGGTTGTCGTTCGTTTATTACCCTTTAATCGTTTAATGCAGGTACTAACTACAAAATAACAATAAATCCAGTTCGCATTTATGACGATGTATCTCTGTAGTTGTTCGTAAAATAATTGTTGGCTGCGAACTGGTTCATTTTGGGCAAAAATACCAAGAGACATTTTTTGTTCAGAATGAAACAGGCTATCGGAAATAAATTTTTAAATGGTAAACAAAGAAGACAAAAAGTTACATTGGAAATAAATTTTAGGGGTTGCGTTTTCCACCCCTTACAACCATGGGGTAAACCAAATAAATTTCTGGCTAAGTGGCTTTTTGGTAGTACAAAACGTCAGGGTAATTTCAATACTGTAACTTTTTTAGTGCTTGTGAAAAAAAATGTTATATAAATTTTATGTACCCCGTTTAAGGGGCTGTATCTTAACAAGGGATGCTCCAATGAAATTTCTTTATATGAAAGATCCTATCTTTTTTCGATGAGGAATAACCTCCCCAAATGTTTTACACTTATTTAGTTACACCCTGTATATTTGGATCAGTAATTCAATATTGACTATGAAAATCATTTGGTTCCTCAGAAAATGTACAATCTTTCAAACCGGTATTGAAACAGTATGGATGATTGTATCGATTATATTCCCTATTACTGATTCAGTAATTTCAAGTGATACTACTACGAAAGGATCATTGGAACAAAAAACATTGTTACTAAAATATGATATCCCAGTTGCGAAAATATTAATTAGACAGCGTACAGTTAAGAACCATTTGAAGAACTCTGGAATATTGTTAGTTACTTTTTGTCTTCAATATTTCACAAATTTTATTGCTCAAAATAGAATTTGTCTCACCGGGTCCTGTCGTCAAGACGGTAATTGACCCCTGGCAGATGTTAAATTATTCCGCACCAGTTACCCATAAGTTGGGGGATGCTGAAAGTAATCATCCATTTTTTTACGACCGATAATTTCCTTTTGCTACTGAAATGAATATCCACGACACACGAAGTTAAAATTTAAGAAGTGAAATGAATTATTTACTAACATACCAGAACTTCTTTGCGGTGAGGGTTTCTCTGCATCATCAGGTGATGATTCTATTTTAGTTTCAATTAATGAAGCCAACTTGGTTAGTAGAACTCGCGTTGGGAAAGACTATTCAGATATTCAGATATTCAGTACTCAGTGTGAGGGAAATATTCTTTGAAGAACAGTCAATGTTTTCTGTTTGTCTTCTGTTTGTCTTCTTCCAAGATCTGCTTAATATAAACCATTAAATAGTCCAGTGAGTCAATCACTCATTGTATTCAAAAATGTTTCCTCGAATGAGTAGATTCAGAGGCAGATTTGAAAATATCATTGACTTTTCTCTGGAATGTTTACATATAGGTAAGTACTCAACAGTTTGTCTAGAACCTTTTCATTATAATCTCTGTATAGTCTCAAATCAAAATGAGACCCTTTACAATGTACATTACTGTAAATACCTACATACAGGTGAATGGAATGAATATAACGATTCACCAGAGATACCAATTTCACCAAAATATCTTCTGAGTGGAGGTGCGTATATATTTTTTCTATTATCAGGAGGAAAAAAACATCGAAGCTGTTTGAAGAATTGAATGTAGCTGAAGTATCTGTGGAGACATAACATGTGATAGTCAAGATGCATAGAAATACCGTGATGTCATCACTTGAACCCCTCCCTATGTAAGATATTTCTTGTTTCCACACTTTCCCAATAAAATTTAGATTTCGAACTTGTTGAAAAGTTTCAACTGATACTTTTTACTGTATTTTTTTTTGTGGCAGATACTGAGATTTCAATTTTTCATATTTGTACGCAGTAATTCCTGAGGTAAAAAATTATTTCTTTATTGAAAATACTTCTTCTCCATTCTTCATCGCTAGCGGTATTTGATTTTTCATAGTCTTCCTCATCGCTGTTATCATCCTAGATGTGAAATGTGCGTACTAGGTAAGTAGGTAAGTCCAGAGTTACCCTTCTAACTCGACCAAATAAATATGAAGGCGATAACTTTATTTGCTAAATAATGTTTCAGGTCATCTGCCAAACGCTGAAAACCTTATCTGGTCTGCGACGAGGCAGGTACAGATTATGTGCTTTTCTAGAAGTACCAGAATTTTCTCGTGAAGATCGTGGTTAGGTTAGGGTTCATTATAACGCACACCTATTCACACTCGACAAAATAAACCCAGCTTCTTAACGAAGCCGATTAGTTTGTATGGTGAGTGGTCTTTCAGATCAGATGGTAAGAGTTCGGCTCTGCCAAACTCTAAAAACCTCATTCGGTCGCCAGCGGGGTAAGCACAAAGTATATGCCTTGCTGTTTTATCATTTTCCAAACAGAGGCGACACATACTGCTTTCTGACAGTCCGAGTCTCTGCATTTGATGATTCAAATGACAGTGACCTGTAAGAAGGCCTGTTAGACATCGTAGTTCATTCCTACTGTAGTCTAACAACTGTTTGGTATCAAGCTTCGAAGGATGAATAAACGCCTTTGAGTGAGCCAATCCTGGAAGATTCTGCCAGAATGCCAGAAGTCCATAAAGTCCAGGTGTTGAATGTTTGTTTGGTATCGCTTTGAGCTTATCCAATGATAGATACTGCTCCGATAAAGTTGCTTGCAGCAAACTCCTTTACAAGGCAATCAGCAGCCCTATTACCTTCCAGGCCACTATGGCCAGGAATCCAGACCAGAGACAATTTGTTCAGTCTCCCTATTGAGCATCATGGTACATATTCCTCAATCTAATTGGGACCTGATTGGGCGTTCAGTGTGTCTACTTTTTTCTGGTAAATAAGTAGTAGTAGCAGATTTGGAAAAGTATCCGATGAATCTTTTCAGAAAAACGTCCTTTCAGGACTGCGAAAAACTAATTGCACCCACCTGCAAGGTGACACTCTCCTGGTCCTGTGAGGTGACATATGTCCATCCAGGCTGGAATGTGCAGCTCTGGACCTGCACTGGTGGGCCACTTTCCGGAATATTCTCTATGGCCAAAAATATTTCAGTTGATCGGTCGATATGAGGTTACCGAATGTTCAAGTTGCAAGATTCTCACTTTGATGACCGCAGAAACCTCCTCGTATCTGAACATCTTTGAGTCAGCTATACGTGAAGATACATTTCATTCAACCCTGCGAGACTTTTCCTCCTATGGCTTCGGTGAATAATTGTTCAAGCATGAGTGTTTGCTCATGAAGGGTTCCTTGTCTCTTCTGCTGCATATTCTGTTTCTGCTGCTTCTACCATCTAGCCTCCTTTGTTTGTTGAAAGGATGAAAATTGGAGAACTGGAAAGTTCTTTTTTTCAATCGAATATTACAGAGAGGGTAATAGGGGTGGTTTAGTCGACATTTGTTTCCTCTGCAGACTCAGAGTCGAATCATTTTTTGACTTGATGATCCATTCCACGAACAGTTGAGGAAAGAGGGTCATGGGAGAGCCCTACACTACAGTAACAAGGCTTTCTACAACGGAAGCGCCCCGCTATATCTAATTATCCGTTAGTGAGAAACACATATACATATACCTTTTGGCACGGATACATATCCCTTATGATGAGAAATCATTCAGTAGGATCCTTATCTCTACAACAGACACCTCACCCAAAAGGGTTATTCCAATACAAGGCGTATCTACAGGGCTTGAGTGGAATCTACAATTTTTTACATATATAGTGACGCATTCAAACACAATTATGTCATGAAGTCTTATATAATAATCAGAATATATCAAAATGGCGTAAACTTATTCGTTAATGTAATAATAATTCAAAGGGGGTTCTACTGGAAGAAATAATGTTAACCTTTACTCCCGGTCTAGCCGAAAGTGACGTGTTTTCCAAATACTTCTTATAAGAGGTAAAAATATCCTTGTGTTCTCAACTTCTGAAAGTTGTCGTTCGTATGGGGGCGATAGCTGATTACCGGAAAAACAGATTTTAATTCGAAAACAGAAATTTACTTTTATACAACTCACATTCATTTGTATAATATATCAAACTTTGGCGGATGTGTACAAAATGATGATTATGACATGAATGTAGGTATTTTGTAAGTTTTTAAATATATCTATCAAGTTATGATCACATAAGGCCGTGAAATGCTGAACAGAGTACAAGTATACTATCATTTTCCGCTAATGGCGCGGTCGGATTCAGAGAAACGAAAGGATCCTATCTACATAAATCACAGCTCTCAATCAAAATATATTTCTTGGCAAATATCCATTCGGAGCGAAGATATCTTGACATATCTGAATATGAATAGTAACATTAAATTTTTGTATGTAGTGATTTGAATTTTGAAGATGATCGAAAACAATGGAGTGTGGAATGGAGTACGTTTACCAAAGATTTTAGAACGAATGAATTTCTTTTCTACAACTGCCCACCTTTTGAATAAAAAAAACGCAAGTTGTATTTTGAATTTGTTATTTGCAATATAGGGTTTCTGGGAATATTTTTTGAAACTGATTCCATTTCTGTTCATCAACAATAATCAATAAGAAATGAAATGATAGTAATAAACTGTCTAGAATGAAATTCATCAATGAAATAAACTGTGAATATAAAATAATTTTATTGAGAAAAATAAAAGAGAGAGCACAAAGCACGGCGTGATTCATCAAATGGTGTATTCGAGACAGGCCCTAGAAAAAACTCCCAGAATCATAGTCTTCACTACTTGAATTTTCCCTTCAATTGTGAAAGAGAGTGTATGAAAATCCAACACGACGGCAGAGTCAGGGTTGGAATGATCAAATTATCATTCTGCGATTCTACTCGACACATTTACAGTTTCATTATCGACCAATGTGTAACAACTACTTGATTCAAAATGAACTATAACGGGTAATGTTTTCAATCTCGAAATCTCATGAATTTGACCCAGTGAAGCAAAGTACATATAATTCAACTATAGAATAAAAATTTATAGAACATATATATCTGTTATTCGCAAATCACAGTTCCACTTTAACTATTATTCGTGTTGGAAAATAAGATTCGTAATGTTTTTCCACGTAATGATCATCACCAGAACGAAGCTTTTTTTTCTGCCAGAAGATATTTTACGTGCTCGCACGTGTGGAAATCTTGGCGCGCCATTAAGGGATTTAAATCACTTCAGTATCGAAAATTTTGACGATTTACTTACTGATTCAGATGAGAAGTATATGAGTATTCATCCGAAAAACGTGTTGAAATACAGAATTAGATTACGGATGATGCGTTCCGATAGTAACTCACAAAATTCGTATGTGGCGATCTCTTCGTTCAAATTATAAATCATTTTGTAATGGTTGGATTTTTTAAGATGAAGAAGTATAAAAACGTTTATATGATTCACTTCTGATGCTTGGAATAACATAGTCATATACTGCATATTTTCCATCAAGGAAACGTGGCCTTGAACTGCAACAGTAATGCCTTCGCAATTGACTATTCGTGAACTTTCAAGTTAACACTTCACCTGTTTCCATGAGTTTATGCAACAATTACAAAACATATTTGTCTTATATTTCTTTCTGGATGATTTTCGTTGAAAATACGAGCAGTAGCCCTTGTATATGTCTTATGTTCGTAGTAAAAACTTACTAATTCAATCCTATTTCGAGTGTATAATCTCTTGTTTTCATTAACGAAATAATAACTTGAATCAAACGAAAAATTAATTATTTCAATAATAAATTATTCAGAGATAATTTCAGTAATGAAGTGTAAAAACAAGTAGTGTAGTGTAAAAACAAGTATATGATAGCGTACCTTAAGAGCTAGTCATTCAGTGATTTAAGAACTCAATATTTCATGTCAGATCAAATATGAAAATATGTTAGCAAACAATTTCATACCTGTATGTTTTTGATTCACCGCAGATGCAAATAATAAATTAATTGAAAAAATCTGTCACCATTTTGATGTCAACCCCGGTGAGATAATTCAACTGAGCTTGAACTAATCCTTTGCAAGTGCTGGGTATATATATAACCCATTCAAAAATTACAAAATAAGTGTTCATTGATTGGAAATCCATAAAAACAATTCGTTCAATTGACACGGTCACTTGACAGCAAATGCGATAACATGAAAATAGTTAACTGACAAGGGATGTCAAAATGTGTTTCTATAGAAATATTAAATTTATCTATTTTATAAAGAAAATAGGACAGTTGTAAGGAAACTTTGTACTCGTATGATATTTGTGTTGAAAATAAGTTTTATTTTGTACATGAAATTGCTCAATTCGCTACGCTTGTTTCGCAAACTTTTGCACTCACAAAATAGAACCTTATTTTCACCACTCATATCATGAATATTTATTATGGATAGAACTAAACACTACGTGATGATAACTTATTTGATTTCTCCATAAAATAAATTAATTCATGACACATTTCATCATACATGGCCCATTAACGAATACAAATAACAAATGTTCATATGTTAGTATGGATAATCTGAAAAACTGGTTTCACAAACGAAACAGGATTATGATGTAATAAATCAAGCTTAATACTATAGAACACATGAAAGAAGATCTTGATGAATGTGCTTTTATACAAGTGTGACGAGAATAAAACAGGAAATCTAATCTAATGCCAACAGTTTCATTGGAAATATATCAAAAAGTGGCAGGTCCCAAGCTTTCCGAGTAGATAATTTTAAAGGTTAGCTTGAATCTTACTCATACATTCATTATCGATGTATTGGATATAGATTCAGTACGTTAAGTAAATTTTATCAATTTTTGACAGATTAAATAGGTGGTGTTAGTACTAAATCCGATTTTGCTCAAAAATATTCCCACAGAGTAAACTAATTTTTTCCTCTTTCCCTTTCATCCTCACTTTGAATTTCAATGGTTTTGTCGCCGTGGACGAAACTATAGTCTAGATATTTGGTGAACATGTCACCCCATTTTTGTTAAAAATGAAGGAGCTGAACAGAGTCCAATATTTGATAAAAATGTTTTTGTTTAAGCTGCTGCAAACCAACACACCTAGTTATTTGAGAATTAACTCATTCAACATACCTAGGCACTGTACTTCCAATTTCAAGGATGTTTTTCTTATATAGCCCCTTCTTATCTGAATGAAATTTTACCCCTTTCAAATCATAATATTCATCAATTTAAGAAAGAAATAAAATCACAGATGCTTACTGCTCAGTGCTAATTGAAAAAAAATAAAATTCGATGTATGGTAGTGCAATGAAATTGATAAATTGACCAAAATAATGTTGAGAATATTAAAAGTTATAAGCAAGTATATGATGCATTACTTTTTTCTCTTCTCTATCATTGTTATGATAGTAAATAAGTATGTTTATAATTATTTTTTTATACTAACTATATAATTTTTCAGAGGGGTGGAAGATAGCCTTTGGCTAACCCTTTTCCTTTTATGTATAAATGTATTTTTATGCATAATAAACGATATTATTATCATAGTGTGCGCTGGTCAGGCCCTATCCCCCGAAGCCCCGATACATTCAAGAGAGCGCGCCAGCATTATCAAAAAATGACCACTCCCCACACAGTGGGGTAAGTGATTATTGAGTCCGAGGATCATGTGCCCTGACCAAGCGCAGTGAGCCAAGAATGACAGCCTTCTGCATCTGTGCAGCTATTATTATTATCATTATCATTATCATTATCATTCTTAAATGAATTGTCTCACTAGTCCGAAGTCGTGAAATTTGTTGCTGGGCAGTTTTTGGTAATTTTAATTCTTTTATGTCCTGAAAAAAACTTCCATCGCCCTAATTACTCATGAGTTTTGGTCAGAAAATGTCTTTCGTTTTTCAATTTATTGATATTCATTCGAATGCGAAAGTAGCATGTTCGCAGAAAAAATAAATATCGGAGCTTGACACCATTGTAGTTTGTGTGTTCAGTATTGTCCGAACGAGCGATTCTGTAATTACAGAATTGGGAGAAGAGTTGCTACAGATTGGCCGATACGATCACCAGATTTATTTTTATTGAATTTCCTATTGTATCAAAATACGAACTTTCATGTCATATATGCCTAATTTCTGAAGGATTAATGTGAACGCACGGTTAATGAATTTCTTCAAGTTACCACACAAATACCCCACAAATACTGAAAATATATGATACTACTGTAGGTAATAACATAGGAACTTAGCTTAATTGAGTACCTGAATTTTGTTTACCTGTGACAATGTGAGTACGCTAATTTAAAAATTGTATATGCTGAGTTGCTTTGAAGGATTCCAAATAATTGAGTTTCCAACCCTTGCTTCCATAATGGAAAATTTCCGTATTGTTTAGATTCGGGAACTTGTGGTTGCATTCCGAAGAATGGTTTGAAAACGTCGAATCATTTTCACCTAGTGCGAATGACCTTTCATGTACGTTATACTGTAAGAAATTTCAACCACATTGTTCCACATAAACATACACTCCGGACACTTAAGCTTATAAATTCCAGATTTCCCCATCTTGTCCACTTTATCTTTGGCATTGAAAGGGAAATTAAATTATATGGCATGTGGTCTGAATGCCACTTCCACATAATTTTTTTTGAAAAAAAAAAAGAATCAAAACGATACGGAAATTTTTCACTATGCAAGCGAGGGTTGGAAAGTGAAATATTTGGAATCCTTAGAAATTAATAAGCATACACATTGCGGCTGTAACCCGCTAAATGATCAAATCGATCTAGTTTACTCACCGGTTTTCAAATTAGCGTATTTACGTTGTCACAGGTAAACAAAATTCAGGTACTCAATTAAGTTAATTACCCATGTTATTACCTCCAGTGGTGTTATATGAGGAGTAAGAATAATATTTATCTTTAGTTCTATGTTTGAAAAGTTTGAAAATGTCCTCACAGGACAAAACTGCAGTAACTTCAGTAACAAATGTAAGTGGTGAAAAATATAGAAATTTTCATTTTTCATGATGTACATTTAACTTTAAAACATTAGAAATTTTCTCAAAATAATATTTAAAAATTGATTATTTCTTTATAATATCACTTTTTTGATGAATAATTTTCCAAATTTCCCATCTTCAATATTTGCGTCGTGAAATATAAAAATTCTCACCGATGAAATTGGATATCTTTCAATATTCCTGTCTTTAATCGAAACCTAAAAAAATAGAGGATCTGCCTCTCTTACCCCATTCAGGGAAAGGTCACGCCATAAATATTCTGCTTTTCAAAGAGTCAGTTTCCTATTCGGTGCCAGAGGAACTTAATTTCAGAGTCAAACTTCACGAAATGCTTTGTAAATGTTTACAGTGTACCAACCCAACGGAGCAAATATTAGAAAGGACCGAAACGGACAGGATTTTTGGTTCATTCAGGAACAAGAGGAAAAAGTGACAAATTACTGAGTTTCTGCTATTTCTCTGTATGCTTAAGGTTGATGGAAATTTTGATTAAACTTGGACTTATATATTATTTGTCACTAGCAGAAAATTTACAGAATGGATTATTATCACCCCTTTTAATGGAAATAACGCAGTTTTGTTTTAGGCCTCTAGTGATTTGATTTTTTTTGGGAAATTATATGCGCACTGCTAGCAAAGATAAATTATTATATTTCAATTTGATTCGTGAATTTAAGTGAAAAATTTAGTGAGCTTCATTTTACATATGGCATGGTATGGATGGAGAAATATTGATTAGCGAACTCTCCCATGAGGTTTTCAAATGTGGATTATAAATATATGTGATGGATATGGCCGATACTTGATGAGTAAATCCATAACGTATTCAAGTAAGACTTTATTGTGAGATTTTCACTGGACAGGACAGTTGGAAATATATGTTTAAAATAAGTTTTTTCGTTAACCAGCTGTCGCTCTACGAACAACAACCTTCAGAAGTCGAAACTTGTCCAAGCTATGGACTAACGAGATCTCACCTTTCAACGCGTGATTTCTGAAGCGGGTTGGATGATAACAAGTGAAAATCGATCGTTTAGCCTGCGGCTTGCACCACCGACTCACACATCGGCCGATTGACTCACGTCGAGCCGTCCGGCTACCGAAAACAAAAAAATGTGTTTCAATATATAATAGGTTCCTCAGGCGTGTTCATATTTTTGGGAATTATGACATGACAGTCGTCGAGAAGAGTCTTAACAGTTTCGATAATGTATTGGAATTCCCGAATCATTCCGAAGTGGATGACGAACTAGGCTTAACATATTGAGGAAGAGAGAGAGAGAGAGAGAAAGTGGAATTCTAGAATGTTTCAGAAATATCGACCTGCTTATTTGAGTACTTGTACGGAGTTGCCAAGTGCGTTCACTTTAGCGGAGACACTAAGTCGATAGCAATATGCGAAGTTAAATAGGACTTTGAAATTATATTAAAGTAATAGAACCAGTTGTTCTGTGCTACTGCTGTGAATTTGTTACTAACTGTAAGAAACCTTAGGTGCTTCAATATGTTGAAGAACTGTGAGTTCATATGAAAATAAAATAATTTATTATTGTGAAAAAATAATTTGCTGGTCAGGCCGTTCGGAGTGTTATGCAGCATCGGTGTCTCGTCAATATAGAAGGAGTGCCGAATATGGCGATGAAGTCTTAGTAAGGCCTCCGTTATGCTGGCGGATATAAGCTGAGGCTGATCAATATTGATGATTTTGACACTTCAGAGTCAGCAAATAAACATAAAACAGCTCTGATTTCGCATAGATGGTGTTAAAAAGTCGCCCAGAATCGTTATTTTTCATCGTGATTTTCATTCTGAAAGAATTTCAACCTTGTCACTGCAAAAACTGCCAAATCTCGAATTGGATTAGGGAACAAGCGATACTTCGTCAGATTTATTTTTTTTAAGTTGCTTACTTTTTTGAATTGATACAGTAGGTATGAAGAAAATATGTTTTATAGAAAACCTGTCTCAAAATAAATGTTACAGTTTTCAACTTCTGAGACTGAATTATTCATTGTGTAACGATTTTCGTCAAGAATAGCTTTAGTTGCTTGTTGATCTTTATAAACTGTCAAGTGAAAATCTCATAATGAACTGCTACTTGGATGAAAATTGAAAATATTTCAAACCAAGCTACTTCACTGACTTGATCTGTTTCTGATACTCTTGATACTATTTATAGCTAACTTGGACAATATTTTATATTCCCTGTCTCCGATAGATTTTGCAATTCATGCACCGTAGCCCGTTTTCCCGTTCTATCAAAGATCTCTGTGCATTGCAGATCCCCACACTTATTTTGCTGAGCGCTTCGTTATTCCGTTCGCGAAAAACTTTTCTGAACCAATGTTACTTCCTATGGATTACGTCGGTGGTTCTGAATATTTTCCGATATTACCGGTTTTCTAATTTCTCCTTACTACGTGTTTGTCTCATGCCGATGCGGCCTCTTGGCTTCAAGAATTGTTGTATTAACACGAGGTTCTATAAGGCAGTTTTCGAAGTCGTTTTACGAGTTTGGTTGCTTGATTTTTGTGAAGCAGCTTCGGATGGTTTTCCGTTTCTGAAGCAGTTGCTAATGTACTTAGACCAAATTATTCGTATCCATTTCGATAGTCCTCTGACATGAGAAAGGTATAGCACTGGGTGTGATGGCCCTTTCTCTAATGTAGATCTTTCATTATTTTCTGACCAAAACCTATTCCACCTGCATTTTGGAGTAACCATTCTGTTGAAGATCTTTTCCAATTTCGCTTAGGTCCTTCTCGACATTTTCCCCCGTGTTACAGATAGAGAATACACTATCTAATAGGGTCTTTACTATACCTCTCTTGTTAGATCGATAATGGATAGATTCTTAATTCAAATGCTGTTCCGTGTGAATTGGATTCTCATACGCTGATGTTTATCATTGTATGTTGTCCTGTTTTGTTATGTGCTCTTCAGCGTCATGTTTGCGAACGAAAATTCATCAAAGGCTTTCTTTTCCATTGTGAATGTTATGGAGAGTGTCACGTTGTTGACGTGCTGCAAAAAGATGTCAAATTCCGTGCTTCAATGTTCCAAACTATGAAGCTTCTTCAATAGCCAATGTTCTTAACATTTCATATATACGTTGATTATTACCAATGAAAGTGGTGATCCTATTGGAACTCCGTGTTGGACAAAAATTCGTCCCTCAACTGGAAATAGTAGTTCCGAACACAGAAACCGTTTCAGATCATGACAGTTCGTTTTCTTCACGAATGAGCGTTTTTATATTTTTTCAAATGTTTCAGACTGAAACATATCAGAAATCTATGATTTCTGATATGTTTCAGTCTGTCTCAATAAATCGGATGTGAATATATCACGAAGAAGAGACTGACTTCTGAATATTTATTACGGATAATATATCATCAGAACTTGGGAAATCGAAGGAAAAGCATAATATTGGAATACGTGAAAATCAACTGGAAAGTAGGAACTCACCCTTTTTTTGGAGAAATCTACTTATATCGTTATTATCAAATTAAGGCTTATCAATACTGTAATAAACGATATCACATAATTTTATCGTACCCATCACTTTAAGTGCACCAGCTTCAAATGATAGTGACCTGTTTTGTTTATGTTGTACTACCCCTATTATGTTTCAATCACATCCAGTTTTTTTGTGACAGCTATATATTCATTTCTGACCTAATATACATCATTTAGGCGGCTGTATAACTATTGCATCAGACAGTTTTGTTATGTGTGTGAAGAATCAGCTTTTACATTCCAGCGTCGAAACTTCACCCCATTAATTGAACAGTGCTTTTAAGAATATTTTGGATTTACTGTGCAGCATCAAGATAAATTATGGGTCCCAGATGAATGTTATGTAACGTGTGTGAGACTCCTATTAGGTAGGGCTTTTATTTTAATCAAACAAAAATAAAAGGTATCACAACGAAGTCCAAACATACTATCCAGTATCCAAACTTGTCTTCGGCCAACAGACACATCCTACATAGTGCCGAAATGCTTGTGCCGAAGCCTCCAAATCGGCCATTCGAGATTCCAGTCCGGCAAAACTTATTCGCATGAGGAATATGAAGATAGTGACCCAAGTTATGACCCGCAAACTTCAAAAAAACCGCACTTATAGACCCAAAGTGATTTAAACGATTTAGTATGTGATTTGAATTTGTCTAAATCAACAGGCTGAGTTTTTGGGGTCTAGATTAAAGGACTGGAATTTACTTTCTCCTGATACAAAAGTTTCTTATTTTCGACATTGTGACAATGAAATGAAACCTTACTTTCTTAAAGTCCATTGTGATAATATTAATATTGTGATGAATTTATTGAATTTTGAATATGATCCAAGTCACTGGTGGCTGTTCATTGACTCCGCAAAAACTAGTTTGAAAGCAGTGTTGCTGCATAACAGAAACGAACTCCCTTCAGTGCCGGTTGCTCATGGTTCTTATATGAAAGAAATTCGCGAAAATATGAGATTTCTTCTTGAAAAAATCAAATACAGTGAACACGCTTGGAAAATTTGTGACGATTTGTAAGTTATCTATTATTTGCTTGGACTATATGTTGATTACACAAAATTTTGCTGTTTTATTTGCAGCAGAGACAGAAAAACTCACGAATAAAATAAAATGTGGCTCAAGCGTGAGTCACTTACTCCAGGCCGTGAAAATGTTCAAAATAAGCCTTTGGTGAACCCTGATGACATATTTTTACCACCGTTGCACTCGATCTGTTGAAAAAATTTGTAAAAGCTATGCGCGAAGATGTAAGTGGATTTTTATATCTGAGAGGGAAATTCCCCAAACTCAGCGACGCGAAAATTAAAGAGAGAATATTTGTTGGCTAACAAATACGACAACTCATGAAGGATAAAAGCTCTGAAGGAGAACTGAATGACCAGGAAAAAATCGCCTGGAAATGTTTTGTGAGTGTTGTCCAAAATTTCCTAGGAAATCATAAAGCGGAAAACACAAAGACTTAGAGGAACTAATAATGTGAGATAAAGCTTTGGGGTGTAATGTGTCCTAAAAAATACGTATGTTTGACTCACATCTAGATTTGGGTGCTGTGAGTGACAAAGAAGGGAAAAGATTCCATCAGGACATTTACTTAATAGAGAAGTGTTATCAATGGAAATGGAGCCCAGAATTGCTAGCAGATTATTGTTGGAAACCCAGGAGGGACCTACTAGAAGACAAATATTCACGAAAATCATAAATATTTATTGTACAGTTAGTAATAATTTCTCTGAGTATAGTTGTCTTTCGTAATTTTCACCAAAATATATGCTATGATGTCAAGACAAAAACCTGTTGTGTTAATTTTTTTTCATTGATACAATATTGGTTAGTGACCCTAGTAGATTCAAAGTTTGATATAAGTTTTCATGTGACAAAAACAATTAAAATTTTGTAGACCAGTGTTATTGGAGCTAAAGTGACTTACTGGCCGTCTAGATACAGCTACCCTGGTTGACTCAGGTACTCACTTTCCTGTCCACTGCTAGTGGGTTGCCTTTGACGTAACAACTCAAGTAGTTAGTTATATTTGTCATCGCATACACTACAGAAGCACTAGTATAATTTTATATGATGATCATCGCAAACCATTTCATTGGTTTGGACTTCCATTGTCTAATATGATATAAATTGATTTGAAATGAGTCCAGTCATCACCCGACGATGATTGTGGATGCTAACAATCAAAACGTCGTGAAGTAACTTGGCTTGGAATCTTTCAATTTTTAATTTTCATTTCTTGTTTTTGATTTCTAATTTTCATCTCGTGTTGATATTTCAATTTTTAATTGTTACTTGTATTTCATTTCATTGTCATTTCAGTTTCTTTTGCTTAATATAATTGTTATTTTTCAGCTAATCTTTTTATTTTTTATAGATTCTTTCAGGGATTTCAAATCAATTCATATCATATCAGACAATGGGAGTCCGAACTAATGAAATGCACCACGAAACATTGTGAACCACCTTTAAACAAACATCAAAGTCAAATGTTACGACCTGAGTAATCCATTTATAGTAAAACAAATACGAACTGGGTGATTCACTCACAACTACTTGCTTCGATGTAAATAACATTCTCAATGCGATAATCAAATAAGTGATTCCAAAAATACACACACGTACACACACACACACATCATTTATCACTTTTTTTTTGCAAAAAAGAATTTGTGAAACATGATGATATGTTTGATATTACCTACAGTGAGGTATGGCGAAATATGACCTTGTCATTACTGAGATATTGCTTACAGGAGTTCATGATGTCGAGTATTGACGAAGGATGCTGATGAGTTGACAACTGTTTTATATACATACATCAATTTGCCTCATGTGATCGACATGAGCAAGATAGATTCATTTTCATGCCGTATGTCATTTTCATTATCTTCAAGGAACATTACTTAGTTTATTTTTATTTTTGACCGTCAATATCATATAAAAACATTTATAAATTTATATATGTATTCAAATATCTTGTCATTACTATGTTTTGAAGATATCGAAACCAAATATCCATATTTCTTCACAAACATAATAACAAGTTGGTTATTGGTAGAAATACTAAGGAGGTGGGTGAAGTGTTTTGAAATGTTGAAGTTTTATATTTTGGCTTATATGGGGAATAATGATTCGAATTTGATAGGAGATAAAGCTCAACTTCAGTATGGAACTTTCAGTCACAAAACATCAGGTTTTAGTATCGTTTGAAGAAAAATAACTTATTTTTCCAAGCACAGCTTCTTATTGTTGATGTTACAAAGAGGAGACAATGAAAAAAATTCAACATTCAGTATCCGCCTGTTGAGTAACTTTCTGCTTCAACAATTGTCTTTTTGTTTCCTTCAGTGTTGTAGGTTTCGTTCAAAGATTTCGAACATTATATATTATAGAATTTTGAATTTCTTTCAATGATGAACTGTAGATAATTGTCCGTGCTAGGAATCGCATGTCAGTAGATAGGACCTCGTCAATCCGCAGCTCGCAAAAGTTTCCATTTCTGAAGATCATCGTTCTCAGAAGGGTATCTATTTTATTTGAAGTAGATTCAATACTCAAACAAAAACGTTAATACCTTGCCACCGATCCCATCTACACAAATTTGATTAGGGCTTCAATAACTTATTTCCGGTTAGAACGCTCATCCGGATGTTGGCCATTGAACAAATGTGCTGTAATATTATCATAGTTGAATAAATCATTGTGAAGACATAATAAAAATGATGATGTTGACAAACTAAATTCGGTGGGATTTAGAATAAAAGTAATCAGACACTTGTAATAGATAGGATCTTTATCCTACAGACCTCGGGGGCTGATCTATAGTTTAACGTAATGCGTGTCGCGGTTTTGTAAACTCTCCAGTGAAAATCTCCCAATGAAATGTTACTTGAATAGGTTATAGATTTGCATCAAGTGCCGGCCAATATCATCAAATATATTTTTTTATTTTGTGCTTTTTTATCATTCATCTTTACTTCCATTCTAGAACGCAGAGTACAATATACCGTTCATTGACACTGCAACTCACAGCATTCTGGAAATGACCTCTGACATTATGCCTCGAACTGTCAACTGCGAAATGGCTTATATAGTACTTTTCCCGAATAGAGGAAATATTAAGAGCAGATAGTTGTTGTTTTGCAGATGTATCACCTTCAGGTTCTGAGGCAGGTGTTTTCAGTCGCAGACCCAGGATAGTGATATCAACCTGCCTAGGGACCTATGCGATTGTATTTCAAACGGAAATTTACGCTATTGAATTGTGTGCGGAGAGATTGGAACAATCCAACGTCATACACAACGTCAATAAAAATATTCTGGGACAGTCAAGCAGTATTGAAAGCTCTTGGTTCCTACGGATCAACTTCTAAATTGGTGTCAAATTGCCAAAAACGACTCTCCTCGATAGAAATATTTAACAGATTGACTCTGGTGAGGATTCTTGGCCATACTGGCCTGGAAAACAATAAGGCTGCTGATTTCCTTGTGAAGGAGTTTGCTGCAAGCAGCTGAATCGACTGAATCTTTATATGCAGGTTTTTAGAGTTTCGCAGAGCCGCACCTTCTAACCTGAAAGATCACTCACTATATAAATGAATCGACTTCGTTGAGAAGCTGTTCATTTGGTCGAGTGTGAATATGTGTGAGTCACAATAATCCCTTGCGGGTTGCGGTGACTTTTGACCTAACCTAACCTAACCTGATACTTCCACTTCTGTTTCACAATTCATGACATTAACAAATTAGCATTCTTATGATTTTTCACTGTATTTTGGTGTTTAACCTTCCACAATCTGAAAAATACAAGAAGGTAAATCAATAGGGAATCGGCTTCTATACTTAGCTTTCATTAGATGGTCATTAGATAGTCGACGTTTCGGATTTTTTTCCGTTTTCCAAACCCTGAATTCACTTGGCAACAACACCTTGATTCAGCTATAATTCCTTTGACATACGTCAAAAGCATGAAATGTTCAAACATGATATGCGATGGTCTACATGCATTATTTCCCAACCATCTAAAGAAAACAAAATTTATGAATAAAAATCACGCCGTTATTTTTTGGCGTGAACGTTTCTATTTACCCTTCATTACACTACAGCAGATTCTCTATTGATTAATCTTGGTATATTTTCCATATTGTCGAACAAAAATTCAAAAAATACCGTTCTCATATTTTCTGAACTTTATGTTCATTAAACATTTTTTTAAATTTTTGTATCATTATATTTCCCAACTAACTCAGTCAAATAATTCAGTATTTTCAATATTTTGAGTAATTCATCAACATAGATGTGTCTGATAGATTTTATAATTTTATCAGAAAAACGAACCCGTAACATTCACTCTCACACGAAAAAAGTAATGAATTCATAAACAGAGTAAATAGTATAGTAGCAGTGAATTATTTGCAAAAAATATGTTCAACCTTACTCAATCGAGGGTTTTCATCACCATTACAAAAAATTATATCGGCCAGGATGTGATATGGTTTCAATGAGAATATCTGAAGATAGTTTTTGTTTGAAGGTGGTTGACAATGATTCATTGTCATAAAATGACCAGATACAGAATGAAAATGACCACAGAGTAAAAAAGAAATGAAAATAAAAATTGGCAAAAAATTTAAAATAAGTTGAGAAATTAAAAAAGATTTCAAACCAAATAACATCATCACCAGAAGACGATTGTAGATACTAAAAATCGAAACGTTGTGAAGTAACTTTGTTTGAAATCTATTTTTTAATTTGTTTTTAATTCTTTCTTGTTTTTATTTTCATTCTTTCCATTTATTTTTTACTTTGTGGTCATTTTCATTTTGTATCTGGATTATTTTATTCGTTTCAATGTATTTTCATTTCAAAATTTATTGCTTGATATATTTAAGATTTTAGCTATTCATTTTAATTTCATTTGTCCTTTCATAGATTTGGAATCATAGTAGAATCATATTTGACAATGGAAATCCAAACTAATAAAATTCATCTGAAGATGCGTTTTCTACTTTCTACGCCTTTCCTTGCAACTTGTTTTTTTATTCAACGACAAAGTTCTGCCTAGGGATGTGTCTCATAAAAATTTAAAAATAACACCGATCCTATCTTTTCCATTCGGTTATTCATGATACTCTTGGATCGTTATATTTTCGATGTGGACTCGAACCCTTTGTGACAATTTGTTACTTCGAAATTAGGAATTGCTAGATGTTACTAGATAAAATAATTGTTTCTGTAAGACTGACATGTTCAATTAGCTTTAAATTCGTCGTTGGATAGTTAATGTAAAGGGTTTTTCAATTGGCGCGAATAGATTTTGGCACCCCGTAGCGGCCATTTTGTTTTGGTGACATCTGTCAAATCTTCTGTTTATTATTCAGTTGTTTATGCCAAATCATCATGGCAAAATACACGATTGAACAGCACGTTCAAATGATAAAACTTTATTATCAAAATGAGTGTTCGTTAATGCAAACGTTGCGCGCATTGCGCCCATTTTACGGTAAACGTGGTGGCCCTTCACAGTCGACTCTTCAACGTTTGGTGGCCAAATTTGAGACGACCGGTTCAGTAAACAATCAGCCAACAACTGTACGTTCAAGGATCGCAAGATCGACCGAGAACATCGTCGCGGTCCGTGAAAGTGTACAGCAGAACCCGAGGCAGTATATTCCTCGCTGTGCACAAGAACTCGGCCTTTCGCAGACTTCAACTTGGCAAATTTTGCTTCGGGACTTGGGCCTACACCCGTTCAAGATCCAACTGACCCAGGAGCTCAAAATTCATGACCATAGACAACGCCGTTTGTTCGCTGACTGGACTTCGAATCGTTCAGAAGAGGACCCCAATTTTGACCGAAAAATCATCTTTAGTGACGATGCGCATTTTTGGATAAATGGCTGTGTCAACAAGCAAAATTGCCGTATATGGGCCGACACCAATCCACGCGAGGTTCTCTAGGTGATAATGCATCCTCAAAAAGTTACCGTTTGGTGTGGATTTTGGGATGGCGGCGTGATTGGTCTGTACTTTTTTGAAAACGACGTTAGTGAGGCGGTCACCGTCAACAGCGAGCGCTACAAAATGATGACAACTAATTTCTTATGGCCCAAATTGAACCATATGGACCTGGACGACATGTGGTTCCAGCAGGATGGCGCTACATGTCACACAGCAAACGCCACGATAGACATTTTGCATGAACGATTTGAGGGTAAGGTTATCTCTCGCAGGGGTGATGTGAATTGGCCACCAAGATCATGCGATTTGACCCCTATAGACTTTTTCCTGTGGGGTTTCTTGAAGTCGTAGGTCTATGCAAATGAACCACAATCGACCGATGCCCTAAAGGTGAACATAACACAGGCCATCGCTCAAATTCAGTCGGATCTATGCGGAAGAGTCATTGAAAATTGGACCACTCGGATCCGTGCCACCGTAAGAAGCCGAGGCGGGCATTTGAATGATGTCATATTCTACACTTAATGGCAATATGCGCCTTTCAAATAAAAAAATAATTTTGTTAATACCTCACACACAGCTTGTTTCATTCCATTTCAACATCTACCCGCCCTTATTGAAAAACCCTTTAATTACTTACGCTATTATTCCATCAAATCGAATTCAGTACCCTCTTATCTATTTTCACTACCGACATCTTCAAATAGTGAAGGTTATATAAAATACGTAAGTGAAAAAAGTTCAAGATTTCCACCATAATCTCATGCAAGGCGAGTTATGAATGTTCAACCTCCTTTCTCCGCTATCAGCTTGAGCGGATTTTCTCCATAACAAACTCAATTTATATAAGAACATTTTGTTTCAAAGAAGTTCGACTGGAATTGGTTTCGTACTTAGGGGATCCAAGAATGAACGAAATGAATCTTTTCAAAAACTTAGATTATTTTGAAATTATTCTGAAATCTGTAGAACTTTCTGAGTACAGAATAAAACTATGTGGAAAACACCATGAAGATCCACTTTATTTTTGGATTTTTATATGTACACTTAATGGAACTGCAACAATGAAACTTAAACTTTAGTATGTCAAACTGTTTAGTGAAAATCTCACAATCCAGTGCTTCTCAATATATTATTCATGATTTTCATCAAATATTGGTCAAGTCCATAAAAAAACATCAGCCCACATAGAAGACATTACCTATAATTTTTCAATATTATCAACGGTTTATGTGAATTTCCACTCAACTCAGTTGGAAGTCATGAACAAGAAACAAGTTGAATCTAACTGGTTGAATAAACTTCAGCACATCTTTCTCTTTCCGAAATACGCAATTTTTTCTCATATTCTCGTCAATATATTCTCGTTTTGTGAAATATACTGAAATTTCTAATGAATGTTGTTAATGTTTTCCGCTTCCTTAGTTAGGATCTTTGTACCCAATTATATTTAATTTGATCATAGCCAGAGCCCAAAATACAAAGGGTTTGTAACCCAAGATCCAACAGAGCTGTTTTGATCCTAAAAGGTGCTAGAAAAAAACACCAATGCATTGAACAAGCGTTATTGAACAAGAAAAAGCGTCATCGAACAAGGACAAGCTTTTTATGAAGACACCATCTATAGGATCGACACACGTCTCAATTCACAAATATCGAAGATTTATGAGGCTTCCCAAAGCGGTCAGTTTCAAAGTCAAGCTTCGTCATCGACTTCAGAACGAACTTTGTTCTCTGCAATTTCCACTGTTAATCACCTAGTTGTAACCAGAGTCCTAAAACAACGCATTCGTGATTCAACACCAATTAGCACTGTTCGGACCCGCCATAGATCTCATCAGTTGTGCTAGACTTAACTACGGATGCATGCATATCTCCTATTATGTAGATTTCATCTGTACGATCAACAGAAGACTCAATCCACGAATATTGATGAAGAACGGGGCTCATTTGAGGATAGACGTAGAATTGATTCTCTCGTCAGTCCCATAGATGGTATTTTCATTAGTGAATATGCCATTACTTTCATATACACAGGCTTGCCCTTGTAGGACAGTTGTTTTCAATGATGCATTTGTGGATAAGTCTGGCATCACTGATGAGATCCATGGCGAAGAATCTCGTTCATCTTTGATAGCCGTGGACTGTATCTTCTGTCGATACAATAGGTGATGTCAGCCTAAGTAGTCAGACTTGTACTCTAAAGACAGTTTAGACAACAAACTTCCGTGGTTGGACCTAACACCACTGATTAGACTTATGGCGATTCTGAATATAATTGTCTGATGTTGGATCAGGAATGTGTTATCTTTAGGGCTCTGAGTACAACTAAAAATTAAAAAAATAATATATTTCGCGAGACCAAGTATTCTTAACTTATCAAAAATTTTAATCATATAAACAGTCGATTATATAAGTGGTTTACTTTGGAAATCATAATCAATGATTTCCTTCTGAAGAAAAATATCGAGTGAAATAAAATTCAAATTCACTCAACTAACCATTATATCATGTTTGTTGCATATCAAAAGTTTCGAAGAATATTCGCGGCCTCCTATTGTTGTATACAGCGTGACTCACGGTCGATGGTAGGTTAGACGTTTCTGGAAAACGCAAGGCATGATTTTTCTGAAAATTTCACCTCTCACATTTCCTTACCTGTTCTATCGATTTAAAATATTTTCAGCATTGCGGCGTTGCCACTTCTATCAAAAAGTCCTAACAATTATATTTTTTTAAAGGAACACCCCGTATATTGATACATTTTGGGAATTGCTCTGGTATTCAAATACTTTTTTGTTAATAATGTCCTATACCTAGCTCTATCTGTTTTCGAGATAAAAAATAAATTGTGCTAAATATGGTCCAAAACATAGCCTTAATTGAAATTAAGTACATCAGTACTCTCAATTCATGAAAAGTTGATATTTTAATGATAGTTTGGACAAACTTGAAATATTCAAATAACACCAAGAAATCGACTCTATATCATACAGGGCGTGCTAAAATTACTATTATTTCCACTGTGCATAAAAGTAGTCGAAAGTTCATTTTTTCAAATGAAACCCCCTGTATATTAATCGATAAATTGAAAGATGGTGAGAAATGCTTCAAGATAATATAAATGTCTCTATACCTAAATCGTCAAGTTTACTTAATAAAGCCGTTTTTGTGGAAAAATAGTTATTCACGTTTTACCTACAAGTGTTAGAAGTGGAATTTTATTTTGCGAGTGGGGATTATTGCAAAACTAGCGTCAGCAAGTGGAGCAAACTCACGAACTCACGAGCAAAATAAAATCACTTTCAATAAATGTATCATACAAATTTTTTTGTATAACGTTACTGCTGATAATAAAAAAAATTATAGGGTCCATGGGATTTGAACACACGATCTTTGGATTACAAGGCATATGTTACAACTACATACGCCAACTCACGTTATTTTAAGGAGGATTATTGGTTAGTCATGAAGGACTTTCTACAGTTGAACTGAATACTACTTCGTCATCGTCAGTAACTTTACAGGGATTTAATATTACCAATAGCAGGAACTGCATGTGTGAACTTTTCTAAATGATTTTTTGGTAGGTGTTCTGATTGAAGTGTTTCTATCAAAAAGATTTTCAATAACAGTTGTACAAAATTAATTTTCAAAGAATTTGGTTTCTAGGTAGCCGTGGAAATATCAAGCTTATGACAGTTTGGTGACTTTTATAAGTAATTGATAAATGGTTATTGACGGTGTTTTAAAAAATCGATTATTTAAACGAAGTTCTAATGAAATTATTTATTATACACGGACAATGTGATCAAATCATTGCCAAAACTTGTAGAAAATTCAACCAAATGTATCCTGAATCAACACCAATGAACGAGAGGAAGTTTGTAAGATTACAAAATAATTTCCTTAACTTGGCTCCATGTTTAAAGCGCCTTCAACATTACCACAACCTGTTACTTCAAATGAGGACAATACTGTTAACGTTTTGGCATATTTTTATGCATATCCAGAAGCTTCCATTCGTAGTGCAGAAAAATATTTAGGTGTATCACATGCTTCAGTACAACGAATTTTGAAAAATCACGGAATGCATCCGTATAAATTTACCAAAGTTCAAGCTCTAAAAGCAGAAGACTTCGAACGTAGAATGCATTTTTGTGAATCCCTTTTGATTCATACACAGAAAGATCGGGAATTTTTGGCAAAAATAATTTGAAGCGACGAATCAAAATTTACGAGGAATGGTATTTTCAATAGAAGGAATAAACATTTTTGGGCTGATCATAATCCTCTTGTTACAAAAGAAATGGGTTTTCAATAAAAATTTGACCTGAATGTTTTCTGTATTCTGAAGAACAATAAAATTAGCTTTTTTATTTATGAAGACACACTGAATGTAGAGTGATATCTCCCAATATCAAGGACGACTGTAACCGATTTCTTGAAAATTTGCCTTTAGAGGAATATATGAATTCGTGGTCTCAACTGGACGGAGCGCCAGCTCATTCCACCCAGGAAGTTTACAGGAAACTTGACGAACTCTTCGACGATCGTTGGTTTAGACGTTTAGGGCCGTGGGATTGGCCACCGAGATCACCCGATCTCACGAAACTTGACTTTTTTATGGGGTGTTTTGAAAGAACGGGTATACAGTACTCCAGTGCCTACCAAAGAAGAATTGCGACGGCTAATAGTTCGGAGTATTGAAGATCTGGATCCCCAGGAAATTGAAAAAGCAACCACAAGTCGCGTACATAAAAACATTTTGAAGTGTCTAGAATGTAATGGACAACATTTTCAGCATTTATTGTGAAAATGTGATATTTTGTTTACAAGTTTGTTATTTTGAATCACCCTATTCTGTTATTGTCTGAACTTTCACATGTTTTAGCCCACAAAATCTCACTTTCTACCTAGAAATGAATGATTTTTGGTACAGTTGTTTCATGGAAACTTTGAGCCATAATTAAGGAAATTATTTTGTAACCTTACAAACTTCCTCTCGTTCATTGGTGGTAATTCAGGATACATTTGGTTGAATTTTCTACACGTTCTGACAATGATTTGATCACTTTGTTCATGTGTATAATAAATAATTTCATAAGAACTTCGTTTGAATAATCGATATTTGCATTCATTTTGGAAGATGATTCGAAAGACCATCGATAACTCTTTGTAAATTCAAAAGTAACCCAACTGCTATGAGCTTGATAATTCCATTGCTATCTAAATCCAAATTCTAAAAAAAAAAAGAATAATGTTTCTAGAAGAAGCGACTTTATTGAGAATACTTGACGATTTAGGTAAAGGGACATGATATATAATCTTGAAACATTTTTCACCATCTTTTGATTTACCGAGTGTTTCATTTGAAAAAATGAACTTTTGACTACTTTTATGCACAATGGTAATAATAATAATTTTAGCACGCACTATATGATATGGAGTCGATTTCTTGATGTTATTTGAATATTTCGAGTTTGTCCAAACTATCAATGAAATATCAACATTCCATGAATTGAGAGTACTGATGTACTTAATTTCAATTAAGGCTATGTTTTGGACCATATTTAGCACAATTTATTTTTTATCTCGAAAACAGATAGAGATAGGTATAGGACATTATTAACAAAAAAGTATTTAAATACCAGAGCAATTCCAAAAATGTATTAATATACGGGGTGTTCCTTAAAAAAAAATAAAGTTGCTAGGACATTTTGATGAAAGCGGCAACGCCGCAATGCTGAAAATATTTCAGATCGATAGAACAGGTAAGGAAATGTGAGAGCATCATCATGCTTTGCGTTTTCCAGAAACGTCTAACCTACCATCGACCGTGAGTCACGCTGTATATTACCCGTTCGGTTGAAAGTTTAGTAGTATCAGCACACTACATCATGTGCTCGAGCAAGAGATAATGAATGTAATAAAATATTTGAATCTACGTGTACAAATTCAACTTTGATTGATACAACCATTTCCACCCCATCAAACGATCCGGAAAATTCGGACGTAATGTTAACCTTGTTGAATCAATCAGTGGAAATAACATATCTTATTCTTGTAGGCGTGCAAATTCAACTTTGAATGATACGCCTATTCACATTATTTTCACTCCCTCAGACGGTCTTGTAACTCGGACGGTATGTTTATCTTGTTGAATAGATCATCAGGATTAGCATATATCTCAATCTGATGAGTATACAAATCCATCTTTGATTGACAAGATTTTTTTTTAATTTTCACCTCATTTTCATTCATTCAGACGGACTGGAAGACTTGGACGTGTTGTTTGTCTTGTTGAATTGATCAGTAGGTATAACATATCTCAATCTTATATGTGTACAAATCCAACTTTTGAAGATACGATTTTTTTAATTTTTCACCTATTAACACTTCTTTTCCACCACACATTTTAAATATGCTCAATTTCACATTTGTTTCTGTTCGATTATTTTTATCGTTAAATTTTCATGATATATGTCACGAATAATTATTTCTGCACCTTTACAAACCTCCCAAACATGTCAATTACTAGAAGGTCTAGAAAGTTCGTAGAACTTTTATTTTTATTTATTATTATTTTTATTTTTCTACGTTAGCCTACCAACTTGTCAGCCCATTTGCTGGTGCATTAGTTTTTTCGCAGAGAATGTATGAAAAAATAATAAATTCATATCTGTTTCTACTACAAATCAAATGTTATCAAAATATTTCGTTGATTGAAGTTTTAAAGAATAATTTTCTGTCTTGAAAATTTTAAGATCTCATTTCATTACAAAGATCCAACCTTGAAAAGTCCGAGTAAATTCCGGAAGTGCAACATTGGTACGATTGAAAGATTCAATGAATCATTTATACCTAGGTATATTATAAAATTCTCTACAGAGAAATTTCAATATTTTATTATACAATCAACATTTGTGAAAAATCCATTGTTTTAATGATAATGTTCATATACTGTGTAAATATTGTTTTTTTTGAAAACTATGACAGCTGTGCTGAAGTGAGTTATCTTTATTGTTTGTCATGAAATTTTCTACAAAACACTCTATTATTTTCTTGAGAGTCAATGTTTTATAAAATTAAAATTCATTCCATAATACGAAGGTTGCCCTTCATGTTTGTAAGAAATGTAAAATGATACTCAAAGTTCGCTTTCTAGTACTCTAGTGTTTTAAAAAAAGCAAATGTGTGAAACAAAAGATATCACCTGTTGAGGTTTCCGTTTCTTGATTTTTCACTGTCATAACAAAGAATATGTAGAATTTCATCGTTTTGCTTTAAGTAATGAAGTACCACCAGAAAATACTGTTTACAATCAGTTTGCAGAATTCAGTCGTCCATTGGTGATGAATCTCGTGAAGGGCGGTCAAAATCGGTGGTGATTTCGAAAAACATCGATGCTTTGAGCAAGATGATTGAAGAAATAGACAACTGACATAAAACGGGATTGATAAATTTCTTGAGATATCACAGAGTGTAATACATTCGATTTTGCGTCAATGTTAGGATGTAAAAGAACATCTGCTCCAGATTATTTTCTTACAATTTGACCGAAGCTGACAGAAAGGTGCGTGTGAATTGTTGTAGGAAAATGCACGAATTTTTATTGGTGACGAACCGTGTATGCTGAGTAACAATTCATTGTTTTCGTATTTCAAAATGAACCTACATAATTCCAAAAACGTTGTTTATTCACGAAACACTAACAAGAAAATCGTTGCTTGTATTTTCGGCTTCACTGAACATGTCACCAATATTCCTTCAGAGGATCTGAAGATAGCTGATGCTAAATTACATAATTTGTTTGTCGAGAGTCCTCAATTGAATTGGCAAAATAATGAACAATGGTTTTCATCACTTCGAAAAGAGTAGAATATAAAACACTTCGTGAATGTTTGATGAAATGTTACGAATTAATTATATCTGAAACTATCAATCTGTAATGAAATAACATATATCTTTCATTATTAACCATGAAAATGTGTACCAGGTAGGTTTCATGGAAAAAGGGCATTGAGGCTTTCTACTTTTCATCTTTGTGAAAAAATTGTGAGAACTTTCCGGAGAAAAAAAAAGAGCAGGTCAGGACAGACAATTACGCTTTCTGAATTTCACTAGTTAGGACTCCCATTGTCTGATATATAAAATGATTTGAAATCCCTGAAACAACTAAAAAAGAAGAAATAAAAATAAATAGTTGAAAATAACAATTATATCAAGTAGAAAAACCTGAAATGAAATAATAGTGAAATAAAATACAAGTAAAAATGGAATAATTGAACAAAAAATAAAAATGAAGAAATGTAAAATGAAAATAAAGATAAAAATAAAGAAGTTAAGAGATTTCAAACCAAGTTAGTTCAATTCCGCTTTCTGCTTCAAAAAGTTTGTTGGGGGTTAAAATGGACACCAATCATATCGCGGGAATTGCAAAGGCTGCTTCTCAAAAGCTCGGAACACTGTTCCAATACAGAAAATTGTACACACATCAGCAAAATTTGATGTTTTAGAAAGCTTATATCAGACTTTCTTTGGAGTATTGTTCCCATATATGGAGCTCCGCCCCCAAACATACCCTAAAGCTGCTGGATTCCATCCAGAAAAGAGCTATCCGCCTGATTGGAGACGCGAACATCACTTGCAACCTTGATAGTTTCGAACATCGAAGAAAGGTTGGAGATTTGTCTATTCTATAGATACTTTCACGGGAAGTGTTCAAGTGACTTGGCACATTTGAATTCACCAAGAGCGATACATATCAGAAATACGCGACGGACTGTGGCTGCTCATCGCTTTGAGTTTCAACTCAGTACACCTCGAACTTCACTCTTTAAGAACCGTTTCATTTGAAGAACGGCATTGTTTACGTAGAATTTACTTCCTGAGAACGTTTTTCCAAATGGATTTAATCTCCAGCGATTCAAATTCTGTGTTAATTTATTTATTTATTTCACCCTAACAGGCCTGGTGACCTCATTACAAGGATGACTCATAAGAGATATGCATGAATATACAAGCACTTGAAAGGATATGTTATATGAAACAATACAATATAATATGGGGATGTATTATTATCTAACAACGAACAGTATTTATTACAACTCGCAACAACAAAAAAGAAATAGAAATAACAGAAATACTAATTGCTAAACTGATAAATTCTCAACATGTCTACGGACTAATGATCTAAATTTTGTGAGAGGCAGACGCAGCATGATCAACAGGGAGGATGTGGAAGTAAGAGTCACGAAGGAAGTCTTGAACTCAAGGATAGTAAGCGTTGGCATTTTTTTGGTTAAAATCTAATTTACATCGAACACTCCAAACCAATAAATTATTCAAATCTTTCTATAGGGCGGAGCAATCTTTGACTGATCTTACCTGTTTGAAAATGTTTACATCATCGGCAAAAAGCAGACATTTTGAGTGCTCGATATAATCTGGCAAGTCATTAATGAATAACAAATAGAACAAGGACCCCAAATTTGAACCTTGGGGTACCCTTGAAGAAGCATGGAATTTGCCCTGAGATATTTCCATCATATCTAACCACAAAATATCGATCCTGAAGATAGCTCCAAAAAAGATTCATGATATTGTTGGTGAGTCCAAATCGATATAACTTTTGCAGTAAAACACCATGGTCCACCCTGTCGAAGGCCTTGCCAAAATCCATGAATATTGTGTCCAGTTGAACCTTATTTTCTAAGGAGTTATTTGCTTCGTTGGTAATTTGTTGCTTGGTAATTGTATTGACAGATCTGTTGGACATAAATCCGTGCTGTTGCTCAAATAAGGCATCTTCTACATAGCCGTAGAATTTAGTATGGATTATCTGTTCAAGTAGTTTGGAAGGAGCACACATAATAGATATCGGTCTATAATTTTTTATATCACGTTTGTTTCCTGTTTTTTGAACTGGTGTGCAAATTGAAGTTTTCCATTGCGTCGGAATGTTACCATTGTTAATTATGATTATAAATATGGGGAATAGTGGGTGATGTAACCATTCATGACGATCCTTCACAATATATGGTGGTATACAATCTACAACTGCAGATTTTTTTGGCTTTAGTTTTTTTACTGCATCATCAAAGTCTAATTCAATTAATGAGAAGGTATCGTTAGTTACGTCTTGAAGGCTTTTAAAAGTTGTTTCATAATTGCTCGCGTTGGTAGAGTAAACACTGGCAAAGAACTCTGCGAAATACTGTAAATCACTATTTTCGCCCAGGCACCGCTCTATGAGCGCCTTAAGGAGTTTTGTGTAGTGCTTGTGTATTTTGGGTGTAATTCCTTTTCCCATTCCTTTAGAATATTCCCACATTTTTCATAAAGATGGTATATATGTATGTAGTATAAAATTGTCGAACATCATGATGGATTTGGAGTTTTATAAAGTATGATTTTCGACTCAATTTTCATTCATGTCTCCTTCCGAAAGAAGTTTAAATCACAACTTTGAAATATACATTATTTATGATGATTGATCATAAATTATACTTGTTATTTTTTCCAGCCAATATATTTTTCCTCGATAGACCCAGAAATCATTTTTCCTTTTTTGCCGCCTTATCTGTTCAATCGAATATTTTTTTCACACAAGGGAACTTCATTGATTGCAATTATAGAGAGAAGCGAGCTGCAGAAAGAAAAATGCGAAAAATCTGCTGAAAATCGAGTTCCACGGAAATAGGGTTGGCGTTGATTGTCTGTCGTGTTTATTCTCCTTCCTCTCCTTTTCCACTGTCTGTTACTGTTTTTGTCAGATCGAGTAATAAGACACCTGAACAAATAATAAGAATTCTTATATATCTACGTTGGATTGCTTTCTCCGGACTTGAAGGCAAAATCAATATATAAGTCTCAGAGAATTCAGTTTGAAAGCGTTAAATGAATATACAAAATTATAGAAATTGAGAATTGCATGTTCTGAAGTAGTTAGAATCTGTGATGTATCATCCATATCAGGTGACAACAAATAATAGTAGATGAAGTCTTCGAATTCAAAATCCTACCAATTATTTGTTCAATTGAAAACACCTCACTCATTTTTTAATTTACCTCAAACTTGCATTTTTGATCATTTTACAAATATTCAATGTAATCTTGTCCAAGACCCTGTATTTATCTTCATCTGTATTCATGATTTCCGGGTTTTCCTGCAGCTGAAAAAGCAAATGTGCCACTGGAATCAATGAAGTTGCTCCGGAGCGCCAATTAATTTTTGTTTTTGTTTTATAATTTCATGATTTGCATTTTTCAATATTTATTATCCTATTCATGACGAATACAAATCCAAAAACATATATTAATCTTAGATATTGAATTCCTTCAATGATTCAAATAATACACCCTTTATTACAATCTCTTCATCGGCACTCTTTCCTTTTACAGACCTTCTAGTCTAGTTAATACTGAAATTGAAAACAAGCACTGCTAAACACCTAAACTGCAACAACAGATTGAGTTTGAATTCATCAGAGATTCCATTTCTACCTTTCAGTGTATTTGTAAAAATTGTATTACGTATCGCGGAGGCCCAAAAGTTCTCTGGCATTCAGTTTCCAGACAAGAAAAAAAATTTTGTCGTTGACATCATCAGTGGAAATCCACCGGGTAGTGACAGGAAGGTTAGTAAACGCTCACGTATTTTTCTTGTGAGATTTTCACAAGACAATTTAGGACACGCGTTTTACTATTCAATAACTTTCACATTTTGTTTTAAACAATATCACTAAATTAGCTATTGCATGGTAAATCTATTGTTGAGGTTTTGTGAATTGATTTGTGTGAATCCAAGAATGAAGTGCCATTGAAAACTTTTTTCATGGATTTCCATTGAGTTTCTATAAATTACATCAGAAACATCAAGAACAAGTACTACTTTGTGAAAGAAGTTGGTTTGTATGAATAGGGTGGAAGATGAAAATAATAACATACTCAGTTATGACCACCATGTCATCACAATTCTTCTGGAAATATTTGATTCCTCTGTTTTATTATTTTAACTATCACTTGAAAGTCTATAAAAATGTATATTTTACCTATATCTTCATTGTTATCAGCATGTAATTTGTAAATTTCATTAGTTTGGATTTCTATTGTCTAATATGATATGAAATGATTTGAAATCCCTGAAAGAACCAATACAAATGAATGATTGAAAAAATAGCTGAAAATAACAATTATATTGAGCAGAAAACCCCAAAATGAAATTATTATGAAATAAAGTACAAGCAAAAATTGAAAATTCAAAAATTTAACAAAAAAATGAGAATTTCAAGCCAAGTTACTTCACGACGTTTCGATTGTTAGTATCCACAATCATCTTCAGGTGATGACTGGACTTATTCCTCCGAGAGATGACTATTCATAGACCATTCAAATGCTTTCACCTATCCCCTCTTTCCTCTCTCCGTTTAGCGGGAGCTAACCGTTTGGCAGGAGTTGGCCGTTTTTCGCTTGATTATTGGTTTCCATATGTTCCGTATCTCTATGCTAACTTTGTTGAATGAATTGTTGGACAACATATATGCGGCTTCTTTTGAATTTTCTCCCAATCCAGTGTTCCTCCCTGTGGATGATCTCAGCTTGCGACCACTTGATGAGTCTACAGGGGGGAAATTCAAAGAACCTGCATATATGTTGTCCTATAACATATTCAGACAAACTAGTGTAGAGATACGCAACATATGGAAACCCATAATCAAGAGGAAAACGACCGACTCACGCCAAACGGTCAACCCCCTGCAAAACCGGTGAAGCGGAGAGAGGGAAGAGGGGATAGGTGAAAGCACTCGAATGAACTATAAATAGTCCTCTCTCGGAGAAATAACTCCAGTCATCACCCGAAGACGATTGTGGATACTAACAATCAAAATGTCGTGGAGTAACTTGGTTTGAAATCTTCAAATTTTTTATTTTTTTGTTAATTTTTGTTTGTATTTTATTGAATCGTAATTTCATTCCAGGGTTTGTTTGCTCAATATAATTTTTATTTTCAGCTATTCTTGGGATGGAATCAAGAATTTCCAACCCCCAAGGGAAAAAATTGGGGTTCAAAGATTATTTAGAATTTCGTCAGATTTGAAGCCGAAACCCAGAAGTTTTGGGCTGGTGAAAAAATATTGTAACTATTTTTTTATAAGGGTGTGTCACGAAACATAATGTGACAAACCAAATTTTACGCAGACGAAGCCGCGAGCAACAACTAGTACTCTATAAAACTCAATATTACTATCCAAGAATATATAGAGATGCCATAGAAATTCAAAAGCACAAGGATAATTTCAATAGAGAAGAAGAGGTAATGAACATCAATTACATCAGGCGATCTTTTCTCAAAGGTACACAAACAAGGTCAGGTAATCCAATTTGGAAAAATCAAGCCGCGCCCATTAATAATAATATCAAACCAGTATCGTAGTTACTGCGTTCCGAACAACAGGAAAATAACGTTCACACAATTGTATTATCATGAAAAGTGTGATTGAGTTTCATCAAGTCTTCACGTATAGTCAGTGAGCATACTTGAAGACTGGCTATAAATCAAATCATCTAAAGGAACAATTTATTCAGGCCAGTCTCAACTTCCCACACTGTAGGTTGATGGACTGACACCTGTCTGGCTGATACCACGAAAGGCGTTGGATTATTTCCGACAGGTGTCAGTGCAGGATTCTTTATTGAAGTTATTCCTGCATATGCTGTTGGCGATACAAGTGCCGCAATAGATTTTCAATTATTAGGACACACTTGTATCCGGTTTCAGGCTGTTTGGCCACTAATCAGTGCAAGGTAGTGTCCATCATCAACATAAAGTCGATGATTTCCGATAATTGAAAATCGAATTCTTATAGAGTATCATTTCTCGAACTAGGCTGAAGCAGACAACAAACAACAGATTTGTCATCACCCGATCTGCCTGTGAACGAAGTATCCGGTCTGGAAGTGTGTTCCAATAATTGAAAATCTATTGCGGTAATTGTATCGCCAATAGCATATGCATGAATAACTTCTGTGAAGAATCCTGCACTGACAACAGTTGGATATAATCCAACACCCTTCGTGGTATTAGCTAATGGAGTAGTTGTTTTCTGATACGTGTCAGTCCATTGACCTACAGTGTTGGGAGTTGAGACTGGCCTGAACACATTGTTTCTTTAAATGATTTGTTTCATCAAGTCAGTGTATTTATGATTTTTCCATAATTGTTGATCATCGTTAGTCTGTTCCTCGAACGATTGTATTCAGTCGGTGATGTATATCTATATTTTTGAGAAACTCCAATGCGGTCTTTATATTTCTATACAAAAGTACTATACATCTACACCAAAACCTTCGGAACATTCCATCTACGTTCGCTCGATATACAAATATGCAATTTCAATATCGGCAACCTTCTCGCACAGACGTATCCGAAGATTCTACATTTCATTTGAAGGAATTCAACTACAAACTCACGTTCTGCTCTTGCACAGTGAAAGATAAAATTATTCTGCTTTTTCTATGATGCGAAAATATGGAAACCCGATTGTTACATCCTCTACATATTCCATTCCACTATAATTCAGATTTCCCAATGCACTTTGTAGGTTAAAGGTATTATACGGGTTGCAGACTGACTCGCAGACTAGGAATTTGTATTTCATCCACGTATTTGGTGAAATCGATAACCAGAGAATAAGAGAATTGCAACTCGCAAAAGTTTCCCAAGTTCAGATTATGGAAAGACAGTAGCTCATTTGACTAATTCTTGACATTTCTGGGTTGGCAGTAACCACTAGTGAAAATACAATGAGTTTGTTGAAATCATTACGTATTCCCTTGGTATATAAAATAAGAACCAAAGAAACATTATCATGTAAATTGATGGATGTAACCGGTTACTACGTAACAGGAGATCATCATGAACAATGAGAAATAAAATTTATGTTTTTTTACTACTTTTATTCGTAACTAATGTTGTTACTGCATTTTTGTCATATTAGGACATTTTCAAACAATCACACATTTTTTCTGCAGGAATATTTATCTCCTGAAATATCTAAAGAATAATGACAGTTTACAGTTTACTGTGAAATTTTCGGTATGAAAATATTCTTATCAATCGAGTAAACTATGTTAGGTAGTTTTGATCTGGATTTTTATTGATATTATTATTATAATAATTTTTCTTTGGTTCTTATTCAACATACCATGGGAATACGTAATGATTTCAACAAACTCAATGTAATGGTCATGTGGATCATTTCAAGAAAATTTTCAACTCTTGGATTTCGTTCTTTGGTCAAAATTTCAACCTTGTCGAAGTCGAATTTATGTTTATATTATTTTTCAAGTTTGGACAAGGCTGTAATGTCGGTTTTTGAATTTTTGTGGACTTGTATTCGTTTTGGTAGGTATTATTTGGATTGACCTGAATAGGTACTTTCACAATCATTGGATGGTATCCCATACACTGTGTGAGTTCATTTATTATTTGGGATTTCAGGTTTTGAATTTGAGTTTAAGGTGTTATTTGTATTCTGTAATCGATGTGTTACAGTTATGTTGTATTTTTCTATTGTTTTGTTCATTTCATTGAATAATTTTTGAACGTATGGTAAGAGTATATATTTCTTTGCTTTTTTTGATTATTATTATCATTATGAATGGCATGTATTCTTTTTTTGTTTTTTTTCCACGAAATGAGAAGTTTATTTGTTGGTTGGTTTCTTAATCCACAGTAAATTTTAATCTAGGGTGAAAGTTATTGAATTTGTTCAAAATATATTACCAATTTACTCATTAACATAAAGCTATGTTAATGAGTAAATTGATATTGTTGGCTTGTAGAAGCACGGCTACAAAGTAATACCAATTGTACATTGAACTTAGCAAACGAACGAGTACGAGGAGGAGGCACATGAAATGCTTTCCAAGATAACATCAATGGTGACTCAATTTCATCACTTATAATGTTTTGTGAAAGAACAATATCATCCTCAGGTTCCGTCTATTTTCCAAAGACATTTTTAATTTTTCTCGAAGATAGGTAGGTATTACTGTTCTATAATTAGACCATAGATAATATTATCGAAAATACATATGCCCTAGAAATGTATTCTGTAGTTTTTCGACTTCTTTCAGTTCACATGCAAATTCTAACTTTTGTCTAACTAAGGGAAGATCAGTCTTACAGTATTCATGTTTTTAGGAGAAGATGTTGGTCTCAGTATGAGTCCTCACATACGATTTCTCGATTTAACTATATTATGGATATTATTTGAAAAAGAAATATTTTTTGTGAACCTTTACACTGTATCGACGCACACCTTTGCCTTCCAGACAAAAAATAGCTGTTCACTTGTAGTCTTCTGTGATTCTTTTCTTTCTATCAGAAAAGATTATAGCTCTAGACATGCGCATCTGGCATCTGAGTAAGCAACATGACGTACTCACACGTCAAGAGCCACACAAGTCACCCTTCCATTGTCGAAGTTGATTCGAAAATTTTAGAAATATTTGGAATCATACAAAATTCAAACTGTAGCAAAGTTACATTAACGCACAAGCCATCGACTGATATACCACATACTTTTTCAACTGAATATTTTTCTTATAAGATATCATCTGCTGAATAGAAAGAATAATTTCGATGTAAAAAATTCAATTCCAAAGGAAGTTGATTTGGCAATTGCAGAAAGGCTCTGGAAGTTTCAAGCGACAAACAATGTTTCTGTTGAATCAAATGTATAACATACCAATATCTCCAAACAAATGAGATCAAGAATTTTCAACATGATTTTCAATTCAGAATCAGTTCTTTAAAATCTGATAATGCTTCCATTCTATGCAATTGTGCTCAGAAGTTTGCGAAGAAGTTGCACTGAATTCTAAATTAGAACTCTAATCGAAGACAATTACTTTCCAACTATTATTAGATTTAAGTTGAGTTGGATTCAGTTTCGGCATATCTACCAAGCAGAGTGCAATATGCAGGATATTCCGTATTCTCTTCTTTCACAATTACATTTGTTAAATCAAGACTGTTCAAGAAGTATCTCCTAATTGTATTCCAAGTGAAGTCTGTCTTTAGACGTGAATATATTTGAAAAGTGATGCTTTGCAGGCCGATTGCCTTGAATTAAGAGTAACTGCTGGCGATGGGAAAAAACTTGCAATGAATTATACTGATTATTTCATTCACTGAACTACAATGATACAGGAGGTAACACGAAACCTATTCATTAGCCTATATTTGAAACTTTCTCAGTTTTTCAATAATTTGACAACTGACTAAATGCATAAGTATCTGAAAAATTTCATTCACCCAAAGAGAGTCGTTCAGGAACAGGATCAATATTTCTCATTGAAAAACGGTTTTCTTGTCAACGTTTAGAATTTGATTGAATTCTTCTTCAGCACTCAATATCAATGACATTTCACGACATAATTTTCATAATACATTTGCCTCTTCATTTCATTTGTCAGGAAAATAAAGGAGAAAAATACTCATTTCGATTGTATCACGAGCTTTTTTTGCAATGTTTGAACGCGTTACGTCGGTTCAAATTTTGCAACTGAATTTTAAAACAGTTACCTTCAACCGATTGAGCTGAAATTTTGCATACTCACCAGTGACGAACCACTTAGAACGACTGGTTCATGATAGCAATATCAAATGAAGAAGAATACAAAAAATAAAACATAGCGTTACACTGAATTCAATATGGCGGACCGCCCAAGATGGTGAACTGGACAAAATCAAGCATTACAGGAAAATTATCGAGGCGCTCTAAGAGCGGTGCCCCATGATATGAGTATCAGATAGAAGGGTTTGCAATATGAGGAACCACCGAAGATAAGGTATTCAATGAAAGGGTTTTCTGAAAAGTTCACGAAACCTTTTATGACGTGAAGTATTTTTTTATGTACTCCATGATATGCATATCAATTGAAATGGTTCGAAGAGAAAAAATCGAAATGGCAGATGTCGAAAAACATGTTCAGCGATAACTAAAAATTCGAAGAGAGTCCGGTTCCTGCAGAAATAAGTATTACTTACCTTTTACCAGCTCCGATAATTTTGGCTTTGAAGTCTTACAATTCAATATAATTCAACCGTTTCTTGAGTGTAGTTAGACAAAGTAGAGTCTGTGCATTATTGCAGTTGCAGTAAGTAATCCAAAACATTAATTTATTGTTAAAGGAACGTCCAAGTACATACACACAGACAATCAAGGTTATTCAAATTACACTTTGCAGCGAGCATACGGCCGCTGAACAGGGCCGCAATGAGTACAACTAAATGTTATTAACCACAACATGACGTCGCCCGGAGAAGGGACTTCTGACTACAGGAGTACCCAAGAAGCAACCCCACCTCAGACTATCACACAAAATCAACGAAATCCATCATATTCTTCAGTCGTCAACACGCCTCAGTTAACATTTCCCACGAAGTACCAGGCAATCGTTTTCAATGCAGTTGATGGGAACAAACTTGAAAAATATCTGATTTCCCTCGGATCGATAATTCAACCAAAAAATATATTATTTTCTTCAAGAATTTCGAACAATCGAATCTGTATCTATTTGTCAAGCAGAGAAATCGTGGATGAATTCATTGATACACACAATGGAATAATTATTTTTGATAATTTACAAGTGGAAGCCAGGAAACTAGTCACCCCCAGTCAGAAATTATTCCTATCCAATGTATGCCATACTATCCCTCACGATATACTGGACAAAGAACTACAAAAATATGGAATCAACCCTATGTCACTAATGTCACAAACACATCCTTAGCTTTCGATATTATACTATATATATATATATATATATATATATATATATATATATATATATATATATATATATATATCCCCACCACAAAACCCTATACCAGACTCATCGAATATTTCTATCGCAAGACACACATACGTATTTCACTAGTTCGGACTTCCATTGTCTACTATACAAAAATATTTGAAATCCCTGAAACAACTAAAAAAGAAGAATTACAAATGAATAGCTGAAAATGAGAATAATATCAACATAAATAAACCTGGAATAAAATACAAGTAAAAATAGAACAATTGAATAAATAAAAATAAAGAAAAGAATAAAGAAAAGAAAAATAAAAAGTGGAGAGATTCCAAGTCACGTTAGTTCATGACGTTTCGATTGTTAGTATCTACAATCGTCTTCGGTTGATCACTGGACTGATTCCTCCGAGAGATGACTATTTATAGGTCGTTCGAGTACTTTCACTTATCCCCGCTTTCCATTTTCCGCTTCACTGGTTCCGTGGGAGATGACCGTTTTGGCGGGAGTTGGCCATTTTTCGCTTGATGATGGGTTTCCATATGTTGCGTATTTCTACGCTAACTTGGCTGAATACGTTGTTGGACAACCCAACCTAACCTAACCTAACCCAACTCAACCCAATCCAACCCAACCCAACCCAAGAAAGCCAACCCAAGGGGGCCAACCTAACCTAACCCCCAACCCAAAGATATAGCAGACAATATACGTTTGATTTTCATACGTAATCTACCAGAAAATGCAAAACTTTATATACTATAGATTTACAACTTTGTATGGACTACAAACAAGTTTCCACCTAATTGGTCTGAAGCAATCATCATGCCCATTTTGAAATATCAGAAAACAAAACCTACTCAGAATCTTATCGACCAATTTCTCTCACGTGTGTTATGTGCAAAATCCTCGAAAAAATAATTGATAATAGTGGTATCTAGAAATGAATAATTTACTCATACCTGAACAGAGTGGATTTCGCAAAAACAGATCCACACTTGACAACCTAGTGGATGTAGCATATGACAGTGTTTGCCGCTATGGCATTATCAGAACTCGACATTTCCGAGTACGCATTAACGGTGTCATTTCATCTATGAAAACACAGCCGAACGCATTACCACAGGGATCTGTTCTCAGCGTAACACTTTTTCTTGTAGCGATCAACCAAATATTAAACAACTGCAATCAACCAGTAAGAACAAGACTCTATGGAGACGACCTTGTTTATGAAAGGTAAGAACATCCACTCGTTGCAATAAAACCTACAGAGTGCGCCAAACTCCATTAAAGATTGGTCAGACTCATTGGGACTACAATTTACTCCACAAAAAACCAAATGTATGTCTTTTTCCAAAAGGAAAACCAAGCATGAACCAGAACTGAAACTATATGCAAGCTCGCTGGAATATATTGACAATTTAAAATTCTTAGGTATGACTTTTGACCGCAAATTGAATTGGAAAACACATATCAGAAATCTGAAATCATCCTGCCAAAACGGGCTTAACCTCATAAAAACGCTGGCGAACAGAAGTTGGGGTGCAGATTACATATGCCTGATGAGAATATATAAAGCATTGATACGATCCAAAATTGACTACGGGTGTATAGTTTCTAACTCAGCTGAAGAATCAGTTTTGAGAGAACTTGATGTCATTCATAACACAGCAATCAGAATCGCCACTGGAGCATTCCGCTCCAGTCCCGTAACCAGCCTGCTTTGCGTGACCGGTGAACCCTCATTATATTACAGAAGGCAAATGCAGATCTTCCATTCTATGAAAGACTGAATAGATACCTTCATACACTCCAATTCCAATTTCCAGACACCTACCCAAGTGAAACTATTACACTTCCGCCTTGGACAGTAAAGCTACCAGATTGTAACAAATTATTTATTCGTTTCAATAAAACCGAAACAAACCAAACATTCATCATGGAAAACTTCCATCAAATAATGAGTCACTTCCAAGAATATATTCACTTATACACAGATGCTTCAAAAACAGAAAATGAAACTGCCACAGCTTTTACTACCGCGTCTGGATATAAGTCTTGCCACAAGTTCTCTAAGGCCTCCTCAGTTTTCTCGGGAGAACTAATTGCCATCCACAAAGCATTAGAATATACAAGGTCCCATGACAATGGAAAAACAGTTATCATTACAGATTCCCTTAGCGCAATGACCGCAATATCTCAACTCTATCCCTCAACTCCGATTCTCATCTTTATTAAAAAATAACTCCATCATTTCCAACAACAAAATAAAACGACTCACTTCGTATGGTTACCATCACACATGGGTATAAAGGGAAACGAAATAGCCGATCGATTAGCTAGAGATCGGACCTCAAACAAATATTCAAAGAGATGATTATCAATGCATGACAAGTTGAATGGAACCTCTCCAAATCAAAATTGGCCGAAGTGAAAAAGAACGTACTCCCTCGAAAAATATATTCCCTGGAAAGAAAACAACAAGCCATAGTCACTAGACTCCGCCTTGGAAACACCCGCATCATACACTCCCACCTGATCGATAAAACCCAAGAACCAACCTGCGAAATATGCCACTGCCCCCTAACATTGCACATATTTTAATTTAAATCATATTAGATTAATTGTATCTATTCATTCACATTTTTATATTTACTATGACATCTAATATGCCGTCTCTAATAACCTGAATGGTTATTATTATTTAAATAAAAAAAAAATCCAAAATTCAATCATAAGTAAAAATCACTTTAGCATTTCAGCATTGTGAATAAAATTTTGTATTGTCCTATAAATGGGTAACTGATGGACAATGAAACTCTTACTTTTATTAATATTATTTTTGTTATTATTGTATCATGTGAATTATCTAATGTGATAAATAGATGGTTTTGATTTGATTCAAAGTAATTTTTTTTAGAGCTGATAAATGAAAGCTTGCATTTAAAAATGTATTTTTACTATTAATTGATTCGGAATGAATTGGAATATACCATTTCAAAGCCATCGGTATCTGTTCTAAGGTTGACACTATGCTATTGAACAATATGTATCATTTCGCTGAGAAGCCTGTCGGATACTAGGGTTGGACATCTTCATTGGTCGGATTTTCAGAATAAATTAAATATATACAGGCTGATTCACGGTGGATGGCACATTAGACGTTTCTGGTGAACCAGACAACGGATCACTTTGAAAATTTAATGGAGGGCATATTCGGACATTCTCTAGCCAACTAAAATATTTTCGACAATGCGGTGTTGCCGCTTCTATTAGAAAGCAGTAGCAACTTTGATTTTTCAAATGGAACACTCTGTATATAATATTATTTTTGGAATCTCCAACAATTGCCCGACAACTTTTTTTGATATTTCCCTATACCTTTCTGTTACCGTTTTCGAAATAAAAATTAATTTCAATTTTTTTCTTCGAAAATCATGACTTCTAAAAATGCCGATATCTTTTAGTTAAGAAGTACTATGATATCGAAATTTGGTTTGGAGTTAGGTGATACTTGGACACTTCCCACACGTCAGCCTAATCTCCGTTACTTCAATACAGGGTGGTAAAAAAATACAGTTTTTTCGTTTGCTTGAAAAAGTTGCTGAAATTTGATTATTTTAAATGGAACACCCTGTATATTAGCTTCGGAAAGCTGCTGAAATTTGCTTTCTTTCTATGTATATCATACCTATACCTAACTAGTCAAGTTTCGGACTTATGAACATTTATTTGTGAAAAATGTCCCTTCAGAATGGTATTTCCATTCGGTATTTGGTAAGCAGGCCATGATTACTATTTGACAGTAGCGTTGTGACATTCTCCTAATAATATCGACATTTTCGTCACTTCAGAAGTTGCAAATACCTTCAAAACGATGGAACAAAACTATTCAAACGAAGTTCTTATGAATTTGTTTATTATTTTTGGACAGTGTGACAAAATTATTAGCAGAACATGTAGAAAGTTCAATGAAATGTATCCGAATCTACCGCCAATGAACCTCAAGAAATTTATACGAATTCAGAACAATTTCAACGCATTTGGATCAATTTTAAAAGCACCAAGAAACTTGCCTCGACCCGTAACTTTCGAAGACAACCAGATTAATGTCTTAGCATATTTTCACGCATTTCCCGAGTCATCGATAAGATGTGCTGAAGAAGATTTGGGTATAAAATATTCATCGGTTCAAAGAATCTTGCGAAGACATAAAATGCATGATTATAAATTCACCAAAATTCAAGCAATGAAGCCTCAAGATCCTCAACAGAGAGTAGAATTTTGTGAAATGTTGTTGACACGCATTCAAGAAGATCCACTTTTTTTAAATAAAATTATTTGGACACGAAATTTTCGAGAGAAGGGATTTTCAATTGAAAAAATCGTCATTATTGGTCCAGTGAAAATCCTCACGTCACAAAAGAAGCCGGATTTCAAGAAAAATTTAGTTTTAATGTCTTCTGCATGTTGATGGACAACAAATTGAGGTACGTGATATACGAGGAGTCATTAACATACAGAAGCTACCTGAATATTTTGGAGAATACTGTAGACAGTTTCGTGGATAATCTGCCACTCGAAGATTATCGAAACTGTTGGTACCAACTAGACGGAGCTCCTGCACATTGCACAAGAGAAGTGAGCGCAGAACTGGATAGACTATTTGACGATCGGTGGATGAGGCGCTTGGGACCATGGAATTGGCCAGCGAGATCACCCGATCTTAATCCATTAGATTTTTATTTGTGGGGAATGTTTAAAGAAAAAGTTTACAAAATACCCGTGCGTTCGAGAGATGAATTGTTAGAAAGGATTGCCCAAACATTTGAAGATTTGGATCCCAATGAAATCAGATCTGCCACCACGAAAGCAGTCAACACCCGCATTTTAAAGTGCTTGGAAGTGAACGGCCAGCGATTCGAACATATTTTGAAATATTCCACATGATTGTTTTACTTTTTTATAATTACTCATATCAATATTTCCAATTTCAAGTTTCTTGGTGTTTTTTTAAAGTTTATCCAAACATATTGAAATTTGATTTGAAAGGGTTATATTTTTAGGAGTGATTAATTTTTTGAAATTGTTTTTATTGAAATTGTTCTGAATTCGTATAAATTTTGAGGTTCATTGGCGGTAGATTCGGATACATTTCATTGAACTTTCTACATGTTCTGCTGATAATTTTGTCACACTGTCCAAAAATAATAAACAAATTCATAAGAACTTCGTTTGAATAGTTTTGTTCCATCGTTTTGAAGGTACTTGCAACTTCTGAAGTGACGAAAATGTCGATATTATTAGGAGAATGTCACAACGCTACTGTCAAATAGTAATCATGGCCTGCTTACCAAATACCGAATGGAAATACCATTCTGAAGGGACATTTTCACAAATAAATGTTCATAAGTCCGAAACTTGACTAGTTAGGTATAGGTATGATATACATAGAAATAAAGCAAATTTCAGCAGCTTTCCGAATTTTCATTAATATATAGGGTGTTCTATTTAAAATAATCAAATTTCAGCAACTTTTTCAAGCAAACGAAAAAACTGTATTTTTTTACCACCCTGTATTGAAGTAACGGAGATTAGGCTGACGTGTGGGAAGTGTCCATGCAAGTATCACCTAACTCCAAACCAAATTTCGATATCATAGTACTTCTTAACTGAAAGATATCGGCATTTTTAGAAGTCATGATTTTCGAAGAAAAAAATTGAAATTAATTTTTATTTCGAAAACGGTAACAGATAGGTATAGGGAAATATCAAGAAAAGTTATCGAGCAATTGTTGGAGATTCCAAAAATAATATTATATACAGAGTGTTCCATTTGAAAAATCAAAGTTGCTACTGCTTTCTAATAGAAGCGGCAACACCGCATTGTCGAAAATATTTTAGTTGACTAGAGAATGTCCGAATATGCCCTCCATTAAATTTTCAAAGTGATCCTCTGGTTCACCAGAAACGTCTAATGTGCCATCCACCGTGAATCAGCCTGTATATCCATGTTCTTTCTTATTATCAGCAAGATCTGTAGTTTTCTTATTAATGAGTTGTCACTTATGCTACAACCGATTATTGATAGTAGGTTCTAACTGCACTACTCAAAACATAATAATTGAAATAAAAAAAAACTTAATCTAAATCTAATGAATTGTGGAAATTATGTCATGGAAACTCATTGTTATTGAACCCTGGAGGATTTAATATATTACAAATTGATGAAGTAACTCTATACATGAATGTGTAGATCATGCAAAGAAGTAACTTTCAGAGACAAACTGAAAGAAAGTCCTCCTGAAACAGCTACTTTCATGTAAACATCGAATTACACGAAAGAAAAAAATTCTTTCGAAACAAATACTTCTATATGAACACTGAATTATACAGAAGATACTTTTCTCTACTCACTTTGTATTTCAAACATTTGTTGTGGAATGAGAATCAGATATCATTCACATGAATGATATCTGATAAGAATCATGAATTATATCTGAAAGAATCAAAATTAGAGATAATATCACATACACGGATCAAATACCCGGAAAAACCAGTTCAGCATATATATATATATATATATATATATATATATATATATATATATATATATATATATATATATATATATATATATATATATATATATATATAAAATAAATAGATAAGTACTCTTTGATCATTCCCATATTGATTTCAATTTAAGAGCCACCGGTATACAGCTGTTTCAGCCTATTGGGCATCGTCAGTACCGGGCAGGCGGTCCTCGATTGAAGACAAAATGAGAAAAAACCAAGAAAGTACTTGATAAAAATAGCTGCGTAAACGCAAGCGAAACATAAGTGGAACCACCTATTGGTGTGACACCCAAGTCAACTTGCCAAGTTTTTATGTCAGTGTTGGTGGTTTGACCAATCAACCGACAACTGCGGTAGCAGAAATTTGGGAAGCTAACCTGAAATGCCATCGGAAAACGAATCCACATGTTTCTAGAAATGATATGAAATCTAGAAAGGTTAATGCAGTCAAGCTGCTGGAAAATAATTCCATGAAAATCAAAAAATAAATAGATAAGTACTCTTTGATCATTCCCATATTGATTTCAATTTAAGAGCCACCGGTATACAGCTGTTTCAGCCTATTGGGCATCGTCAGTACCGGGCAGGCGGTCCTCGATTGAAGACAAAATGAGAAAAAACCAAGAAAGTACTTGATAAAAATAGCTGCGTAAACGCAAGCGAAACATAAGTGGAACCACCTATTGGTGTGACACCCAAGTCAACTTGCCAAGTTTTTATGTCAGTGTTGGTGGTTTGACCAATCAACCGACAACTGCGGTAGCAGAAATTTGGGAAGCTAACCTGAAATGCCATCGGAAAACGAATCCACATGTTTCTAGAAATGATATGAAATCTAGAAAGGTTAATGCAGTCAAGCTGCTGGAAAATAATTCCATGAAAATCAAAAAATAAATAGATAAGTACTCTTTGATCATTCCCATATTGATTTCAATTTAAGAGCCACCGGTATACAGCTGTTTCAGCCTATTGGGCATCGTCAGTACCGGGCAGGCGGTCCTCGATTGAAGACAAAATGAGAAAAAACCAAGAAAGTACTTGATAAAAATAGCTGCGTAAACGCAAGCGAAACATAAGTGGATGAAATCTGAAGTTTTCACGGATAGGAATATGCTGAACTGGTTTTTCCGGGTATTTGATCCGGGTATATGATATTATCTCTAATATCATTAGAGAAATTAGAGATAATATCATATACACGGATCAAATACCCGGAAAAACCAGTTCAGCATATATATATATATATATATATATATATATATATATATAAACTCCTTTATCTATATATATATATATATATATATATATATATATTTTATAAAGCGATGGGTAGTCTTGACTGACTAGTTAAGGAGAAATACGGAATAATGTTGGGAATGCAGTCAAAATTGCTGGGCTGTTGTTTAAAGAATACTCTTTGTTATATGGTCGAGCTTTCGATAATGTTTATTCCCTTTATCAAGACATCTACTATAAATTGATAACATTGAAGCAAAATTGTAAAACAATAGATAAAAAGTACTTACTAACTTGAGGTTATATTAAAAAGTCGAAAATTTCACTGAGAAACGCAAAAAAAAAGTCCTTTTCATTATGTAGAAAAGTGTCACACATTAAAATTTTTATGGTTTAAAGAAAATATATATATAAATTTTATTCAGAAATAACATTTAGAGGATTTGAAATTTTAAATTTTATTGTAACGGCCATGCATGGCACTTACTAGTGGCGTGGTAGCAACTAGAAAGAAAGGAAACAGGAAATATCTGCAAATTGATACTTGACATTATGACATTTGAAGTTTAAAATTTGAAAATTGACAATATAACTAAACCAGGATTACCAAAAGGTATACCAAACAAGAGTGTTGACACTAGCAGTCTCAAAAAGTATCTGAAAATGGATACAGTGCTGCCAAGTACTCATAAAGGAATGAGTAACAAGACTCAACACTACCCCCAAACTCACACACTATCTGTTACTTTGGGAACCTGGGGAATCAGTTCCAATTTCAAGATATAATATATATATATATATATATATATATATATATATATATATATATATATATATATATATATATATTACTAAGGTTGATAATCTCAATCTGTTCATGTTGTTTGTATTCCTTTTGATAAAGAACATTTCTTTAAACAGCCGTTTATCTTTATCAAAAGGAATACAAACAACATGAACAAAAAGACTGAGATTAACAACCTTAGTAATATTTATAATTATATCTTGAAATTGGAACTGATTCCCCCAGGTTCCCAAAGTAACAGATAGTGTGTGAGTTTGGAGGTAGTGTTGAGTCTTGTTACTCATTCCTTTATGAGTACTTGGCAGCACTGTATCCATTTTCACATACTTTTTGAGACTGCTAGTGTAATCACTGTTGTTTGGTATACCTTTCGGTAATCCTGGTTTAGTTATATTGTCAATTTTCAAATTTTAAACTTCAAATGTCATAATGTCAAGTATCAATTTGCAGATATTTCCTGTTTCCTTTCTTTCTAGTTGCTACCACGCCACTAGTAAGTGCCATGCATGGCCGTTAAAATAAAATTTAAAATTTCAAATCCTCTAAATGTTATTTCTGAATAAAATATATATATATATATATATATATATATATATATATATATATTTTCATTAAACCATAAAAATTTTAATGTGTGACACTTTTGTAGATAATGAAAAGGACTTTTTTTTGTGTTTCTCAGTGAAATTTTCGACTTTTTAATATAACCTCAAGTTAGTAAGTATTTTTTATCTATTGTTTTACAATTTTGCTTCAATGTTATCAATTTATTGTAGATGTCTTGATAAAGGGAATAAACATTCTCGAAAGCTCGACCATATAACAAAGAGTATTCTTTAAACAACAGCCCAGCAATTTTGACTGCATCCCCAACATTATTCCGTATTTATATATATATATATATATATATATATATATATATATATATATATATATATATATATATATATGAAATCTGAAGTTTTCACGGATAGGAATATGCTGAACTGGTTTTTCCGGGTATTTGATCCGTGTATGTGATATTATCTCTAATTTCACCGACGTTTCGACAAAATCTCATTTGTCATTATCAAGGTGTGCTGTTACGTGTTCAGAAATTTGTTGACCTTGCTCAACTCACTTCTTACTATAATGGTAAAATGGTATTCGTTATGTGTTCAGAAATAGATTAGTCCATAAACCCTCTACTACCTACTATTTAAACGTTGTTGAGTTTTACCTGCGTTCTTCTTCTTCTTAGTTGACCTCATCTCCCCGTTAAGGTATTGAATATGAAATCTGAAGTTTTCACGGATAGGAGTATGCTGAACTGGTTTTTCCGGGTATTTGATCCGTGTATGTGATATTATCTCTAATTTCACCGACGTTTCGACAAAATCTCATTTGTCATTATCAAGGTGTGCTGTTACGTGTTCAGAAATTTGTTGACCTTGCTCAACTCACTCAACAACGTTTAAATAGTAGGTAGTAGAGGGTTTATGGACTAATCTATTTCTGAACACATAACGAATACCATTTTACCATTATAGTAAGAAGTGAGTTGAGCAAGGTCAACAAATTTCTGAACACGTAACAGCACACCTTGATAATGACAAATGAGATTTTGTCGAAACGTCGGTGAAATTAGAGATAATATCACATACACGGATCAAATACCCGGAAAAACCAGTTCAGCATATTCCTATCCGTGAAAACTTCAGATTTCATATTCAATACCTTAACGGGGAGATGAGGTCAACTAAGAAGAAGAAGAACGCAGGTAAAACTCAACAACGTTTAAATAGTAGGTAGTAGAGGGTTTATGGACTAATCTATTTCTGAACACATAACGAATACCATTTTACCATTATAGTAAGAAGTGAGTTGAGCAAGGTCAACAAATTTCTGAACACGTAACAGCACACCTTGATAATGACAAATGAGATTTTGTCGAAACGTCGGTGAAATTAGAGATAATATCACATACACGGATCAAATACCCGGAAAAACCAGTTCAGCATATTCCTATCCGTGAAAACTTCAGATTTCATATTCAATACCTTAACGGGGAGATGAGGTCAACTAAGAAGAAGAAGAACGCAGGTAAAACTCAACAACGTTTAAATAGTAGGTAGTAGAGGGTTTATGGACTAATCTATTTCTGAACACATAACGAATACCATTTTACCATTATAGTAAGAAGTGAGTTGAGCAAGGTCAACAAATTTCTGAACACGTAACAGCACACCTTGATAATGACAAATGAGATTTTGTCGAAACGTCGGTGAAATTAGAGATAATATCACATACACGGATCAAATACCCGGAAAAACCAGTTCAGCATATTCCTATCCGTGAAAACTTCAGATTTCATATTCAATACCTTAACGGGGAGATGAGGTCAACTAAGAAGAAGAAGAACGCAGGTAAAACTCAACAACGTTTAAATAGTAGGTAGTAGAGGGTTTATGGACTAATCTATTTCTGAACACATAACGAATACCATTTTACCATTATAGTAAGAAGTGAGTTGAGCAAGGTCAACAAATTTCTGAACACGTAACAGCACACCTTGATAATGACAAATGAGATTTTGTCGAAACGTCGGTGAAATTAGAGATAATATCACATACACGGATCAAATACCCGGAAAAACCAGTTCAGCATATTCCTATCCGTGAAAACTTCAGATTTCATATTCAATACCTTAACGGGGAGATGAGGTCAACTAAGAAGAAGAAGAACGCAGGTAAAACTCAACAACGTTTAAATAGTAGGTAGTAGAGGGTTTATGGACTAATCTATTTCTGAACACATAACGAATACCATTTTACCATTATAGTAAGAAGTGAGTTGAGCAAGGTCAACAAATTTCTGAACACGTAACAGCACACCTTGATAATGACAAATGAGATTTTGTCGAAACGTCGGTGAAATTAGAGATAATATCACATACACGGATCAAATACCCGGAAAAACCAGTTCAGCATATTCCTATCCGTGAAAACTTCAGATTTCATATTCAATACCTTAACGGGGAGATGAGGTCAACTAAGAAGAAGAAGAACGCAGGTAAAACTCAACAACGTTTAAATAGTAGGTAGTAGAGGGTTTATGGACTAATCTATTTCTGAACACATAACGAATACCATTTTACCATTATAGTAAGAAGTGAGTTGAGCAAGGTCAACAAATTTCTGAACACGTAACAGCACACCTTGATAATGACAAATGAGATTTTGTCGAAACGTCGGTGAAATTAGAGATAATATCACATACACGGATCAAATACCCGGAAAAACCAGTTCAGCATATTCCTATCCGTGAAAACTTCAGATTTCATATTCAATACCTTAACGGGGAGATGAGGTCAACTAAGAAGAAGAAGAACGCAGGTAAAACTCAACAACGTTTAAATAGTAGGTAGTAGAGGGTTTATGGACTAATCTATTTCTGAACACATAACGAATACCATTTTACCATTATAGTAAGAAGTGAGTTGAGCAAGGTCAACAAATTTCTGAACACGTAACAGCACACCTTGATAATGACAAATGAGATTTTGTCGAAACGTCGGTGAAATTAGAGATAATATCACATACACGGATCAAATACCCGGAAAAACCAGTTCAGCATATTCCTATCCGTGAAAACTTCAGATTTCATATTCAATACCTTAACGGGGAGATGAGGTCAACTAAGAAGAAGAAGAACGCAGGTAAAACTCAACAACGTTTAAATAGTAGGTAGTAGAGGGTTTATGGACTAATCTATTTCTGAACACATAACGAATACCATTTTACCATTATAGTAAGAAGTGAGTTGAGCAAGGTCAACAAATTTCTGAACACGTAACAGCACACCTTGATAATGACAAATGAGATTTTGTCGAAACGTCGGTGAAATTAGAGATAATATCACATACACGGATCAAATACCCGGAAAAACCAGTTCAGCATATATATATATATATATATATATATCAGGAAACTGCAGTAAGATTGGCTACAAGTAAAAGTGGTAAAAAACATAGAAAGTTTCTCTTCTCATTTTTCATGAATTCATAATTCAGTTTCGAATTGGAATAAGCATTTTACGAGTTAAATTTCGTGCATATTGTCCATTTGTAATTGTGACTGTACAGCAAATTCACAAAATTTGTCAATTTTAGTTTTTTGCGAATATGGACAGTCTCTGTCTGAAAAAATAGCTTTCATTGTCTCTCAAATAGGCAACTTTAGTCTACTTGAAACAACGTTGATGAAATTGACTCTCTATAAATGACTAGTTGATGATGGTATAGATAATTCATGCAAGTAGAAATTTTAGGCTATATATGAATATGATTCCAAAGTAACCGAATTTGGATTGATATATCGGGTGATGCTTTCACAAACGGTTGGTGTTTTTCGGTAGTATTGACCGTTATTCGTCCAACATTTCACAAATGCACCTTGCCAGTTTATACAGATTGATCTCTATGAACTGCTCATGTGTGTACTTTTCACTAGGGAAATGATTCCAAAGTTATAGAAATATTTCGTGTTTTCACTATATACTTGTAGATATAAGTGTTTTTGACCATTTTAAGACAATTATCAATATTTTCAACATAGACTGGGTTGGTTTTTTTGTTGCAGACCTACCTAATTCAAAATATTTTGCAGTAATATTGTATTTATAATATTATATAAATCATTTTAAATGGGAATGAAATGAAAAACCAAATTAAAAATGAAATTGTGTAAGCTGACAAAAATTTGATATACCTACCTAATAGTATAATGCTGAAGACAAAATGGAATCACTTATGTCTCGCTTGCGTGTACGCAGTTATTTTTATTGAGTATTTTTCTTGGTTTTTCATATTTTGTCTTCAATCGAGGACCACCTGCCTGGTACTAACGATGCCCAATATGCTGAAACAGCTGTCTACAGGTGGCTCTTAAATTGAAATAAATATGGGAATGATCAGGATGGTATATTTATTTATCTTTCGATTTTCATGGAATAATTTTCTAGCAGCTTGACTGCATTAACCTACAAAATGCTACAAAAAAAGCTACAAAATCTTACTATGTTTTCCCCGAAGATGATAATAAATTTTATCGAAATATTGGAATAACTTGTGTTATAAGAGTCTTCCGTTCTGCTGATCACCCAAAGATAATTCCCAAGTTTTGTTCTTATATATATATATATATATATATATATATATATATATATATATATATATATATATATATATATATATATATATATAGTGGTTTAAGATTCTGGTCATTGAAGAAGCCCACAAGAAGCCCCGAGTCTGATTGAGATACGTGGACGACACCTTCATAAAATGCAGAACTAGACACCTTCCTGAAGCACATAGCAACGTTTGTTTGAAGGTGATTGACAATGTTTCATGTTGAATTTCATTATTTGGGACTTCCGTTATCTGATATTATATGAAAATAATTTGAAATTCCTGAAATAACTAAAAAAGAAGAATAAAAAATTGAAGATGAAGAATACCATGAATTTTATTAAGCAAAAAACCTGAAACGAAATAGTAGTGAAATAAAATACAAATAAAATTGTACAAATTGAACAAAAAACCATGTTAATTCACGACGTTTCGATTGTTAGTATCCACAATCGTCTTCGATTGATGACTGGACCGATTCCTCCGTGAGCTGACTATTTATAGGTCATTTGAGTACTTTCACTTATCTCTGCCTTCCTTTTTCCGCGTCACTGGTTCAGTGGGAGATGACCGTTTGGCGGGAGTTGGCCATTTTTCGCTTGAATATGAGTTTCCCTATGTTGTGTATCTCTACGCTAGCTTGGCTGCATACATTGTTGGATAACATCAACGACGTTAGTCTTTCCATCATTTCCATAATGGAGAAGGAAGTCCACAACGATTTGCTATTCTTAAACGTATTGGTGAAGAGGACCGACACTAAATGGGAAACATCTGTATATCAAAAACCCACTCACACGGGACAGTATCTGAACCAGGAATCCAACTACCATGAATCGACTAAGAGTGGAATCATCAAGACTTTACTAGACCGTGCTTTCGGTCTCTGTAATACAAAGGAAGGACTCGAAAAGGAACTAGGCATCATCAAAAATGACCTTTAACGGAATGGTTACTCTAAAGTGAAACAGACTTCAGCTAGAAGATAGGAAGAGCTCCACAAGGAAGAGAAGCTGCCACAACCAGTACTTGTACTTCCCTACATCAGAGGATTTTCGGAAAGAAGGATTGGGTTCAAGTATAACATCACAACCTGCTTCAGATCTGGAAACACTATCCATAGCAGCTTCACGAAAACCAGGCCAGCAAACGCAGACTGCGATTCCAAGAACTGCATTTACCGGATACCCTGCGAGTGCGGAGAATCATACATCGGTGAAACTAAGAAGCCATCAAAAGTTCGCATTGCCGAGCACAAGAAACACACACAGCGAGGAGAAACCAGCAAATTAGGAATAGCAGAGCTTGTTTGGACTCATCAGCATACCATCAAATGGGCTCAAGCTAAAATTATCCACAAGGAGGAACACTGGCTTAGGAGAAAATTCAAAGAAGCCGCATATATGTTGTCTAACAACGCATTTAGCCAAGCTAGAGTAGAGATACGCAACATATGGAAACCTCTAATCAACCGGAACACAACCAACTTCCGCCAAACGGTCAGCTTCCGCTAAAACCAATGAAGGGGTGAGAGGGAAGAGGGTATTGGTGAAAGCATTCGAATGACCTATCAATAGTCAGACTTCGGAGGGATCTTTTAAATTTTTAATTCTTCTTAACAATTTTTTTTCATCTCGTATTAATAGTTCAATTTTTAATTTTTTTATCTTTTGGTTGTTACTTGTATTTCATTTCATTGTAATTCCAGTTTTTTTGCTAGATATAATTTTTATTTTTCAGTTAACCTTTTTTAATTATTCACAGATTTTTTGAGGGATTTCAAATCAATTTATATCATATCAGACAAAGGAAGTCCGAAATAATGAAATGCACCATGAAACATTGTCAACCACCTTCAAACAAACATCATCTTCAGCATATTTTCACAGCTGAATAAAAGTTGCAATGATATTGAATTATTCACTTTTGGAAATATATTCAACTTAACAGGGTATGAAAAAAGCAAAATCGACTTTTTCAGTTGTTCGTCTAAATACATCTATTTGATTTTATTTTTGGGGTTGGTTCATCGGTACGAGCCACACCTCTAGCTGCTGACTGGTTGTTCATTTCTGATACTCTCTGTTTGACTAATATTCCAATATTTCAACTAACAAAGTGAAACATTTTCCACGCCATATCGGTGTTTAACAAAGTTATGAAACACTTTTATGGCTACAATCAGTGTTACTACCGTAGTTGTCTCGTCAATTTTCTTCTTGCCGCAGAAAGAAAATGTAGCTAGCGAAAATGTTCGCTTAAGTGAATACACTGGCAGTTTAGGAAGTTGAAAGATGAAGTTATTGGTGACGGTATGCGTGTCCCAAATAACTTTATGTTAGTTTCGTGGCTCCCACTCGAATGACACTTTGAGTGGTTTCGTTCCATATTCGCTTCGAAAACACAAATAAAATGAAGTAAAGAGGTTCCTCATATACGAAGACCTGTGAATATACAACCAATTTATATGTTTTCAATATATAGACGGCTATAGTAAACAAGAAGTTAATTAATATTTCATTACTCTGTGACTTCCAAAGTAATATATATATTTATATAGTCGGGAGCTGAAATAGGGTTGAGATAAAATATAGAAGTTCAAAGTTTGTTTGAATGCGATCGACAATATTTTTTGGTGAATGCTAAAGTTTAAGGAAGCTGCATTTATGTTGATTAACGTCGCATTCAGCCATTCTAGTGTGAAAATACGCGATGGATAGATGGGAAAACGGAAAAACCTACGAATAATCTCAGAGTGTCACGAACCCTTGAGGCGCTCTCAGAGCGGTGCCTGTGCGAAAGTAGCGATTCACATTGGATTCAAATCGCTGGAGACTCAATCCATTTGGAAAAATGTTCTCAAGAAGTTTATTCCACATGAACACAGTTCTCCAGATGGAAGAGTTCCTAATCACTAGGGTTCGAGATGTACTGATCTGAACCTCAAATCGATGAGCAGCCACAATCCGTCGCGTATTTCTGATATGTACCGCTCTTGGAGGAATCGAATGTGCCAAGTCACTTGAACAGACAGACAAATCTCCAACCTTTCTTAGATATTCCAGCCCATCAATGTTGCACGTGATGTTCGCATCTACAATCAGGCGGAGCATCAAAAGTTGCTGAGGTGTGTATAGTTTTCTGGTTTGGAACAGAAGCTTTTGGGAAACAGCCTTTGCAATTCCAGCGACGTGATTGTGCCAAGACATATTAGTGTCCATTTCAACCCCCAACAAACCTATCGAAGCATAAAACGGAATTGTCTGACCTGACATTATTATATTCGATTCGGAGACATTTATCTTCTTGGATGCCTGGGTTTTTGTGGCATTGAATTGAACCTGATTACTTTCACCCCAATTCGAAATCACTTCTAAATCCTCATTGAGATATGCAACCTCCTTCTGCCGGTGAAGATGTGCCTCCGTAGCCGATGTCCTGGAATCGAAATGGAATGACGAGACAAGTGTGCTGTCACCTGAAGATGGCAATGGTTGTCAACAATCGAAACATCGTGAATTAGCTTGGTTATAAATGTTTTTTCTAATTTCATAAATATTTCGAATCATCATTTTTACGAATTTCTACTTATAGTTTGAAACTCTAGTTGTTAATATTTCACTCATAGTAGATTGTTTCCATCACACATCAGCTTTCTTATGGAAAGAAAGTTGTTTGGCTTTCACCTTTTCATCTTCATACAAAAAATTGTGAAAATCTTCCAAAGAAAGAGATAAAAATTTGTTGATAAAAAAGTCAAAGATATCCAGATCATGCATAGAGGTCACTTCCAGATACAAACTGAGAAAAAAAGACCTCCCCAAACAATAACTTTCCCATGAATATTGAATTATACGAAAATCAGTCCCAACTCAATCTCAATCAGTTTGTACTCCAAATTTTCGTTATAGTAGTTAACTAGTTTAGTGTTCCAATAATTTTTCTGAAAAAAGATTGGTTGGGTAACAGGATCTACTTTTTCTTCAAAAAACAATTTTTTTTTCACTAAATTTGAAACTAAATTTGAAACAACTGGTTTTTCAAGAAAAATTTATTTCTCTTTCGCAACCAACCTTTCTTCAGATTAGTTATAGTATTGAATCAGATATAATTCACAGAAATCTTTTGTTTTCATTTGGTTTTACATATAGTCAGTGGGCATACTTGAAGACTGGCTATAAATCAAATCATCTGAAAGAACAATTCGTTCAGGCCAGTCTCAACTTCCTACACTGCAGGTTAATGGACTGACACCTATCAGAAAACAACTACTCCCTTGGCTAATACCACGAAGGGCGTTGGATTATATCCGACAGGTGTCAGTACAGGATTCTTCACTGAAGTTACTCCTGCATATGCTGTTGGCGATACAACTGCCGCAATATATTTTCAATTATTCGAACACATTGCCGCCACACTTGCAGACCGCTCTCCTTGTGTGGTGGCAATGCTAACTTTCAATAGCCTTTCAATGGCGATGTATGATTCTCCGCACTCGCAGGGTATTCGATAAATGCAATTCTTGGAATCGCAGTCCGCGTTTGGTGGCCTGGTTTTCGTGAGGCTACTACGAATGGTGTTCCCAGATCTGAATCAGGTTCTGATGTTATACTTGGACCCAATTTTTCTTATCCTTTCCGACAATCCTCTGATGTAGGGAAGTACAAGTACTAGTTGTGGAGGCTTCTCTTCCTTGTGAGGCTCTTGCTGTCTTCTAGCTTAAGTCTGTTCCACCATCTCTTAGGAGTAACTTTTCAGTTGAATTTCATTTTTGATGATGCCTAGTTCCTTCCTGTGTTATTACCCGAAGACGATTGTGGATACTAATAATCGAAACATCGTGAAGTAACTTGGCTTGGATTCTTTTAATTTTCAATTTCCGTTTCTTGTTGATAATTTTTTTTTATCTCGTGGTAATATTTAAATTTTTTTATTTTTTGGTTGATGCTTGAATTTGTTTTCATTGTAATTTCGGTTTTTTTGCATTATAGTTATTATTATTATTATTATTTTCAACTAATCTAATTAATTTCACTGATTCTTTCAGGGATTTCAAATCATTTTATATCCTATTAGATCATGGAAGTCCGAAACATTGTCAACCACCTTCAAACATACTTTTTTCCAATTTCCACTAACTTTATCATTTTTTACGGCTGTTTTCGGTTTGTTAAACCATTCACTTGAGACTATATATAATCAAATTATTTGATTTTCTGTTTTCAAGGAAAATAGTAGTAATAGTCCCACTTTACTAGAATTTTAACAATTTTCCTAAAATAACTTTTTTTTATCAAAAGATTGAAAGTCTTGAACATTGATGCTTCATCAGCAGATATTTCTACTGAACGATTGCTGATAAATAATCAAATATCATAATGAAAATTTATCAGTATATAAACTGACATTCTTTTTATTATTTGAACGGTCAACAAGTACTTTAAAATCTTGTTTGGATCCCGTATTCTAGCCTCGGGTCATCAAACGAAAGATTTCTCCTCAATATTTTTCATTGAGTATCATCATCGTGATATTTCACTCCCAGTAAAAACAGAAAAATCTTTCGATGATTTCAGATGCGCCTCCGGTTCTAATAAACAATCGAAAACGACTCAAGTAAATGGTTCTTTATTTACTCTCCTGCATTCACGAACACAAACTCATAAACTTTATTGTATTTGCCTTCCGGATGGGGCAGGATTTACACCGACACCATCCAGAGCTATAAAATAAACACAGATAAGAGAAAAAAATCGGGGAGAGCGCGTTTCAGGATATCCCCAGTTTGGAGGATGATAAATATCGGTGCCCGATATGAGTATTGGCAGGTAATGTAACGATATTTATGTGCGGTGTGATGGGAGAGGAAGAGATTGAAAATTATTATTGAATTGGATGTTGGGCAATGAGCAACTGTATATTTTCAAATCGATTCCCTGAAATGTATTCGAAATATTACATATTTATATATTTCATCGCTTCTACTGATGTGTAGGTATAGTTTTCAACCTCTAGGTGGGTTTCCAGATATTTCAAATGAAGATCCCAGTCTTCAAATCCTCATTAGCTCCTTCGGACGATTCACTAGTTCTAGCAAAACTTTACGACTTTATGTCATTGAAAGAGGCAAATCTGCTTCATTACATATCATTACATGTTTCAATACCAGTTGGTAGTATCTAGTTGTACAAATGATTTTCCGAAATGTTATCTCTCCTAATGACAAAGTCACTTAGTGCAAAAAACGAATGATCGTATTTCATACGTATCTAGAAAAGTGCTGATGAGGATTTGGAGAATATTGTTCCAACCAGAACTCATGAAAAAAATGATAATGAAAATCATTTATTAAACTCAAGTACAAAACATTCACAAACAATTTGATCGTAGCGAAGAAAAAATATAAAATGAAAAAAAAAAAGATAATTCTAATGTAGATAATGTACTGAAAGCTAAAAAATAATTCGGAAGATCCTAGGTAGCAGTCATCACAGCACTGTTATCAGCAATCTACGGTATTGATCAGATAAAAATAGAATAAAATCGTTGGTCGTAGTATTTACGTATTTACTCATGTTATGCTACGCCCAAAGATTTTATAATTTTTATATCTGATCAATACCGTAGATTGCTGAGGGGAGTGGTGTGGTGACTGCTACGTAGGACCTTTTGAATTATTTTTCAGCTACAGCATTATTATCTGTTTCTTTCAATAAAACCGTTCATCATACATTTTTCTTACTTTTTTTATTTTCAAGTTTTTAGTTACTGATTCTGGTACTCAGTTATTCTCATTATTTTTAGTTCATTTAGTGCCTCAGTATTTGTTGCAATCTAACTCCTCAATACATACATCTGAAAGACTTCACTCGACTTACGGCCACGTATTTTTGTCCTTCTTCAAACAATTTCGAGCCCAAATACACAACAGCGTGATCTACAGTGCTGCCTTGCATTTTGTGGAGAGTGGAAGCCCATGACAAAATTAAGGGTAACATACTTCTTTCAACCGTCCCATAATTGAACTTTTCTGGAAATTGTATCGCTTTAGGGTGGATAAGATGTACGCCGCGCCGTCTCTTTCGAAGTTGATCTGGACTGACGGTACATCTGTTTCGTACATTTGAGTTCGACAAAACTGATTCCAAACAATTTCTGCAATGTAGCCGATAGCGTCGTTTACCAATCCTTTCAATACGTCAATATTTGTAGCTGCGGTTTTCTTGAATTTGCTTGTTTTTGAAAGTGTACAAGTATTCTACTAGTCAAGCCCTGTCATTTGACATCCATCTTGAGGTAGTTGTGGAAAAATATATAATCCCCCCTTTCTCTAGCTGCGGCCATTGTGGATTCACAATGATACAGAATGTATTAAATTATATCTTCAAAACAGAATATGTATACTAATATCAAATCACTCTGTCAACAGAAAGGGGGTCAAACTAAATAAATTTTACTCAAACAAAAGGGCAAGCTGAATAAAACCGTTTAACGTTCAATAAAGAAGAAATGATAATTATAATAATTCATTCTCCATTTGAGCGGAGAATACATCAAATATACTGAGACATAATCATAATCAGAAACTGAACAAAAATACATGAATAGTACATTTATTAAATCTGAAAAAAAACTCTCCAAGAGTAACAACATTCTGGATTTAAAAAGTGTTTCAAAAAGATTTTATGGAACTGTAAATCTCACAATAAATATTACTGGAGTTTTTTCCCAACACCAAATCGTTACTTATGTTTACTTAAGTAAACATAATAATATAAACATAATAAACATAATATAACTTAACATAACTTAAGTAAACATAATAATATAAACATAATAAACATAATAATATTATGAATAACGACAACGGACCAATATCAAATAGCATACTATATAGCTTGTTAAAATAATATTGTTGGGTTTACTGATTACTTCAAAAAGACACATTGTAAATATATTTAGATAGGCAATATTGTGAAACTAATTTTATATAGCTGAAAATTGTTCTATATATAGCTGTAACATTTAAACATACATAAGGACATATTGTAAATAATAGAAAGGCCAATTGTAAAATTAATTTAGGGTGGTACACTTGTATGGGTGGTATTACTGATTACCTACCTGTATGATGTACCTGATTAGTATAAGAAGCTTTAGTTTTGAGTTGAAATGTATTTTTGAAGTGGAATAAATATATTTATTTCTTTAACGTGTGTCGAATATATGCAAAGAACTGATCTTGGTGAAGTAACTATAATTTTTGTATACATACAAACAAAATTAAAAACAAATACTGAAGATGGCATTTGTAAAGTTTTGAGACTTAAAACTATTCCTGCAAGAAGTCATTTTTGAAATACTTTGTGTAATGCACTTCTGGCCAATAAAACATCTGCGGCTGAACTAGACAATCCCCAAAATTATATATCTGATGTTTATCTTGGCATGGTATGATTTTTGGAGTTGTTCATTTATCAGAACGAGTTTGCGGATACTGAATTGATATGAATATTGATTCAATTCCAATTCTTAAATTTGACAGTGACTTTTTCAGTTGGAAGGAACACTTAATTATGTGAATGCCTGAAAACTTGACATTCTGAACAATATCAATATTATTATTTTGGGTGAAACTGATTATGATTATAAAATGTTTTTAGCAATTTCAGAATCGTTTCTAAATTGAATTCTAACTATACAAATTCGAAAGGTTTGCGCTAAACCAACAAAGCTGTGTTACACTTATTTTACATTTCATGCGATTTATCTGAGATGATAAGTGAAGTATTATCATGTTGAGAAAATATTGAACTGGAAGTTTATCAGAATCATTCGAATATAATATGAAGAGAATAGGGCACAAAACTCAACCATGAGTTATATAGCGATCTTATGCTTTTGGGAGGATTTATGCTCGATAGTAGCATACTGGTTTCTTGAATTGAGGAAACTATCTGGCCACTGTTGGGGAATGCCTCTTATTCCATACCTTTTGAAAATTACCATTAAAATAACTTGATTGATACAATCGAACACCCTGCAATGATAATAAAAGATTCCACAGAATACTTGCTCTCACCAATAAAAACAACAATCATTTCATTATAATTTTCTGCTGTTTTATGGTCGATAAATTTTGAGTCACCTTTTTTATACTTTCTTAGTTTTGAGCATATCTGGAAAAAACCTGATGTTGGAGATGAGTTAACCAATTGCGCAACAGGGTATATAAGATAGTCTGATAAAGCAATATAGGGATCAAATCCACACAAAAGTTGATTTTTTTGCAATATACTACATAATGTCCTCTGACTATGGATCGGGAAATAATGATTTCAAAGGGCACTGTGTTTTGGAAACAATTTTATGTGATAGAATAACAGTAATTATTCAAAAATTTCCATAACCTCTTTCGAGTTTTCGACTGAATTACCATAATTGCGTATTTAGTATAATATTCTATTTTCTGAAGTTTGAACTCTTATTATCCAATGTATTCGCAATCTGCCATGCAGTTATCGTTTAATTTTTGAAATTTTTGCTAAGGGAGATTGTGAAATTTACTCAGAGACGGGTTGGAATACTATAACATATTCAAGATACACGTCGTTGTGAGATTCTCACTAAATGATTTCACAAAATGCAAATCTTGTTTTTCCATACAATAGCTCCTTCAGGGGTGTCTATACATTAAGTATAAACGCTTTATTTCTCATTACTTAATCAAAAAACACTTTTTTGTGAGATTTTCACCAAACACTTTCACAAAAACTAATCACCTTCTTCAGGCTTCTCTATACATTGAGTATATACATGCCTGAAGAAGCTATTGTATAGCGAAACTCGTGTTGCATTTTTGTGAAATTGTTCAGTAAAAATCTCGTGATGGAGTGTTCAAAAAAGTAATTGGGGGCAAAGTTGATGTCTTGAAATTGAGACAAACTGACCAGTCCTCGTTTTCCAACCATAATCAAAACTCTGCACCTACACATATTGAAAAAAATTGACTGATGATCTGGGATAGAACAACAAAGGATATGTTTTTGTTTGTTATACTGGTAAATATTTTAACGATTTTTAATAGTGTTTTAGGAGAAAAGAAGTTCAAGAAGTAGAGAGCCAAATAGATTTATTTCCCAAATAATCTCATCTTATACTTTACATGAAAATATTTTCATGAAGTTTGTTCTTGATAGAGAGAATATTTGAAATTGTAGGAAACAGACTATCGTTAGGTTATCCACTTCTTTTCAATTATCGTGCTTGATGAGAGAGTGACTAAATATATAAATTCATAATCTCGGCAGGCTTCCATGATTTAATCTGAGTACGATAAGCTGACGCACCCAGAAATATTTATTCTAGCATTATGAAGTGTGTACAGAACTTCCTTCAAAAGTAAACTCTGTTACTCCGCTTTTCATCATCATTATATCGTGAACAAAATTCAGCAGAAGTGGCTCCAACTAAAATATGACGTATTCGAAAAATACAATAGTTTTGCAAACTTTCAAGTGAAAATCTCACATTGAAGAATGTTTTTGAATACGTTTTAATCATCGAGTATCGGAAGTACTATCATATAACTAAAATATGGATTTGCCTCTGGTAGCTATTGAGGAATATTTCAATATTCTCAGAAATAAGTTGGAAAAGATTGAGGGCTCACTTACTTCTTGAACAAAATCTGATTCCTAACTCTGTTATACCAAAGGTCTATTTTTAAAATCTGATTTACTTTATTTCTTGGTGAAAATACTATATTCAGGCATTAGAGTTATTGAAACAATCTGGAAAATCACTAGAATTATTGATTCGTTGAATTGAGTCTCATTTCATTGATTGTTTGCCTATAATTGATTCTGTTGAAATCTGAAAGGACATGGGTAAATTTAGATCGATGGAGAATCGGATCAATTGAAAGAAAGAAAAAACTGGAAATTTTACTTCAAGAAGTTACTGTGCGTGATATTGAACTATGAAGTCTTCAATTGGTCGATAACTTCTACGAATTCATAAATGTAATCAATAAATGAAATATGTGATTGAAAAAAAAAATTAAATATTCAGATATTCCAAAACGTGAAAAAATATTGTTGAAAACACCCTTCGAAAATATGTTTATTCTTTTATTAAATTTTAAAAGAATACTCGTGAAATGTCAATTTGTCATATTCGATAGTCTACATAAACACATACAAAAAAACGAATATCATCAATATACAGTGTGGTCCACTAAGTGTGCAACAAATGGGAAACTTTTTTATCATCGATTTCTCAAAAAATTTCATTCTTGACAAAAGTTGGTGCATGTTCCAAAACTATACCAAGTGTACGTGAAATGACTTTATGACAAACACCATAAAGGATAGGCCAAAAAATATAAAGTTCGTTCAGGAGTAAAGTACCCTTATTTCAAAAAATACAGAAATATGTTGAAGAAATAAGCTGCTCAGATACGAAGTCATGGCCTGCTATTCAAATTTTTTTTTGTTTTGGAAAATTTTGAATTACTCCCGTACCATACATATTTTTACTATTTTGATTTAATATGTATTTGAATCAGCCACAATCAAATCAGTTTGCAGTATTTTTTATAAAATTAAAGTGTATTTGTAAAATTTACTTGGATTTGTATTTTTTTAGGTGACCGTCAACTTCATGGTTGTTGCAACGATATTTAATCCAAAATCCAATCCAAAATCTATAGCGGATAGCCATGAACAAAAAACACATACGGCCTAAAACAATACTGTAGTTTGATAGTGTGGCCTCTTGAAACTTGCCTGTAAAATGTTTAATATTTGTCCTTAATCAAAAATGCCTCGCCCAGTATTATTAACGTTAACTGAAAAGGCAGAATTAGTTTTAATCTGTGGTGATGGTTATAAAGCAATGCGCGAAGCTGCAAATATTTTCAACGAGCGGCATCCAGACAAACAAATTTGGTATGCAAGTGTGAGTAGAATTTTGAAAAATTTCAAACAGATTGGCTCACTAGAATATAAACATAATACGGAACGTACGAAACCTGTATGCACAGAAGAAAACCAGCTTGACGTACTTCAAGCAGTAGTAGAAAATCCTAGAAGGTCCACCCAAGAAATTAGTGATTATACCGGCATAAAAAAAACCTCTATGAAGCGTATTCTCGAAAAACATAAGTACCATGTTTACAAACCTACATTCATTTGTACATTTCAAAAAAGGGACTATTATTTGGGATATGATTTTTCCATATGGATTCAGAGTGAAATAGAAGAACAACGAGATTTTCATCGATGTATTCTGTTTGGAGATGAATCTACTTTTACAAAAAATGGGGTCCTGTCATCACAAAATTGTAGATGGTGGTCCAGATGTCAACCCAAATTTTATTATTGACAACAAAAATCAATACTATCAGAAAACAAACGTTTGGTGTGGTACATTGAATGATAAATTACTAGGTCCGTTTTTTTTCGCGAGAATTTGAATGGTGACAGGTACTTGAACTTTTTGGAAACTGAAATAGGAGAGTTTTTGGATGATATGGTATTAGAAGAACGGCAAAAGTTATGGTTCCAACACGACGGATGTCCTGCCCATTCTAATAGAAATGTTTCTCAGTGGCTGAATAGAACATTTCGTAATAAATGGTTAGGACGAAATACCGATCATCGATGGCCTCCTCGTTCTCCAGACATAACACCTCTAGATTGTTTCTTATGAGGATACTGAAAACAAAAAGTCTACAGAGATCGCCCCTTTAATAATGTTGATGAGCTTGAAACTTCAATAAGAGTTCATTGCAGAAATATTCCCGCTTATGTGTTGCGATCTACATTAAACGAATTTTATGAGCGAACAATCAGATGCATCGAAAGAGAAGGTGGACATACAGAGACGCTTCGATAATTTTTATTGTTAGCACCTGTTAAGTTGTTAAGTTACCTACTGTATTTTTCTGTACTATCGCCTATTGGTTCTTTTTTGTGCATGGCTATCCGCGATAGATTTTGACAGTTTATTCATATGAACATTATACTTAGTAAAGTATTTGCCTTGTTTAAAAGGGTATTCGTTTTATTCTAGAGTTCTGTTAAATATCGTTGCAACAAATATGAAGTTGATGGTCACCTAAAAAAATACAAATCCAAGTAAATTTTACAAATACACTTTAATTTGATAAAAAATACTCCAAACTGATTTGATTGTGGTTACTTCAAATTCATATTAAATCAAAATAGTAAAGATATGTATCATACGGGGGAAAATCAAAAATTTCCAGAAGAAAAAAAAATTCGAATAGCAGGCCATGCCTTCATATCTGAACATAACTTTGAATTCTAAGCAACTTTTCTCTTCAACATATTTCTATATTTTTTGAAATAAGGGTACTTTACTCCTGAACGAACTTTATATAAATTGGCCTATCCTGTATGGGGTTTGTCATAAAGCCATTTCAGGTACACTAGATATAGTTTTGGAATATGCACCAACTTTTTTCAGGAATAAAATTTTCTGAGAAATCGATAATAAAAAAGTTTCCCATTTGTTGCACACTTAGTGCACCACACTGTATGAAAAAGACATATAGCATCACCAAAAATTGTCACCAGAGAAACACACGAAAAAGCTAAAAAACTCATAGAAATAGGTTATATACTTTTGGCAGGCATCAAGTGTATGTCACTATTTCTGTAGAAATGGATAATACCTGGTTACCAATGAGGCGAGAGATTGAAGACAAAATATCAACCTGAAATGAAATCTAGAATATACATTTTGTGTATGATTTCATGTAGATAATTGAATGACATTTCACATATTCAAAAGAGGCGTTTTCCATAATAATTTAGGGTTTTGAAAACAGAAAAAGACAAGTTAGCCGTTTTGAAAATTTATTTCTACTATTATCAACTTCAAACATAAACAACATTTATGAGAACAAGTTATAGACTGATTGATTTATCTTCTTCGATTGACGACTTGTTTATTTTGTGGAAATTCATGTTTACTGAGGATACACTACAAAACACACTTTTGTCTATTTTCCACTATATTTCTTTATTGTTGACCGGTTTCGGTTTTGAAAATGGTATAATAGCCGAAACCGGTCAACAATAAAGAAATATAGTGGAAAATAGACAAAAGTGTGTTTTGTAGTGTATCCTCAGTGATTGATTTATATTATGCAGTAACTATTTGGGGTCAAATTGCTCACAGTTTGGTCATATACAGTATTGATCTCATTCTGTTTACTTTTCAGATTGTGGCAGGTTGAAAACCTTGAAATAAAAAAATAAAGAATTGAAAGTTGAAAATACTTGGAGCGAAAGTGGTGGAAAAAATTTAATTATTGTCAATAATGAGTTCGAAATGTGGAAGTATATTGCCTAAGGCTCATTTGTGAAAAATCCAAAATAATACAACATATTATTTCCATGATGACATTACACAGACTGTTAGAAAGATAAGAAAGATAAAAGTTAGTCATATACAGAGAAAAAATCGAATTGAATAAAAATAAAAATTGAGAGCAATAATGCACAGAAAAATTCATTGAAAAACTATTTGGATAAAGTTCGAAACACGCTGATCCCCGAAGTTCAAGTTGTAGATGATAACAATTGAAATGTATTTTTTTACTACTACTACTAGAATGTCCTAAATTACTTTTGTTTGAAATATTTTTTCTTCTTTTTTTCATTCTATACAAAACTCGCTATTTGATTTTATTCTGAAGCAGCGACCCATCCGTCTTCGAACGAGTATATGCCTACAGTTTTTTCTGTCATACTGTCACATTAGCTCGTTCGTGAAAAATAATTAGTTTCTACCTGAATGATATGCTTTTGAAGATGAAAGAGCTAGAAGTTATGCTCTCTAGAAAGTTCTGGAGCAGTCCAGTCCTATGAAAGAACAACAGTATGTAGTGATTTTTTACACATATATTAGAGGGATTGGGAACGGTAGCAATACTTTTCGGATAATATCGTTATTTTTTACCCAATTTTCACAATACATTAATAAATTTCACACATAAACTTGCCTTTTGAATCACTCCGTCCATTGATAAAAATTGTAGTGTTTGAGTATACTGCGTTCAAACAGACAGTGAGGGACCTTGTATCATAATATTTAGTTCTGGTATCAACGACTTTCCTTTTTCTAAAAACTTTTTTCTTACAAATCAGCGCTGTTACAGTTTAAATTTTTCACTAATTGTGCATTTTTTTATCTTATACTTTTGATACTACTTTTTACATCCAACCCATCTGAATATTTCTTGCAGTTTATTTTTGATGTTTCACCAATTCATCTTCCATTTCATCCTACTTACTTCACTCATAGCAGTTGGGAATAGTGTCAAATCTTAATTCAATTATTTATTTACTGACATACCTTATACTACTATTATTCTTAGAACTCATCTCTCAATGGATATAACACAAAATGTCTTTATATTTTTTTGACAGTTGGCAAGTGTTAGGAGCATTCAACGACACAGTGGTCACGTGAGAGATATTGGTGTTCCATGGCGAAATTCGAAAGTATTTGTTGTATTGAAAATCATTTTGAATATTTGGAGTCCCATGGCTTTAAATTCTTTCCCAGAATTATTCCTGAATGAATCAATGAATTGGTATAACTTATCTCTGGGTCGTTATTGAAGTACTTTAATCATAAATTACTATTCTTCCTAACTTAGTTGATTGAAAAATAGTACAATGTCTAAGAAAAATACATTTAAATTGATGGTTTTTTGATTCAAAGTAAATAGTATAAAACTGTTTCATATTCTTCAACTCCACTTCAACGAATCTTTGTGGATACTAGCAGCGAAGTAGAACTATTTCTGCAAGTTTTATTCAAATCACGATTAGTGTGCGAGCTTTTTGACTTCCATTGTACCCTTGAGTCTTTGTTCGCGAGAACAAGTGAAAACGTGGACATGACGTCCGGTAGAGGGCGTGATTAGAGTAGAAAAAAGTTAATTGTGGAGCTGTTGTACCGACGTTCTGACTAAAAAGATTATGTGAACGGTAAGAGTTGAAAGCTCCACTTTGAGGGTCTCTTTATACGAGCTTTTCCAGGATAAACGACAATTGCGGATAATTTTTAATGAAATTACGTCTAGGCAGAAACTTTCTAGCAACGAAAAACAAGCATTTCATATTATTCTCGTTGGCTGGAAAAGACAATAGAGAGCGAGTCAAGTTAAATTTTAATGGACGAGCGTTGCCGATGGAAAAATGGATTTTCAGGTTATTGTTAGGGTTTCGCTATTCAATTTCCTTCGGCAGATTACCCGCTCTCTCAGATTCATATAGTCCCATAATCACCCAAATAGGATGAAATTAATTTGTTTTCAATAAGTTTTGAGTGTGTAGAAGTAAGTGGTACTACTTACTACATATTATGCTATCCGGATATAAATTCAAGAGGTTTTGAATTTTTTATCCATTTAGGGCAGTCAAAATTCATTATAAACATGTAAACTGAAATTTGATTGCCAGAGGGTGAGAGGAGTGTGGAGTCCTTAGACTACCACCCTTCTGATTTCTGACGGTTATAGATGTCAAGCGAAGGTGATTTTGTCTATCAACCAATATTTGTAAAATGCAATCTTTGAAGTATCTCTCATCTATATTTGAATAAAATTCTCGATTTAATTCAGGATATATTGTCGTAGTACGATGAAAATCTCCACTAATAACCTTTTTGTAGGATGTTTAGGAAATAGTTGCAAATTATACACAATCAAAAATAAATAATCAACTTGAGTCTCTCCCAGGAAAATCAATTTGTACGCATGCTGAAATGGTAGGTCACACCAATATATAATATAATAATATAATATGTAACTGAGCAAGACTGGGCCTACAAATAATATATGTCGTTAGTTGTATTGATCGATTCATTAAATGCTAAGGAGAAGAGAATTGTATTACTTGTTCTCCTCTTTCCATTATTATGAATACACTCTGTATATAAGGAATGTGTTAATATTCATTCCACAAACATTTGAAGATGATAATGCAACATAGTGATACATTTTCACGTTTCGTGATGGTAAAATATAGTCACCTTTTTATATCAGAGTAATTATTGATACTATCTAATGCATCAACTTTGACATTATATCTGTAAATGTTATTAAATGGAATACATTTACCATGATTTTGTATTCACTGATATTATTTCATGGAGGTCTGTAAAAATTGTTTGGTACATTATGAATGTAGAATGAGAAAATATGTAGATGAGTACGAGTATGAGTATTTATTTCTGATTTATAAACCACTCCTACAAAGAATGAAAGGAAAATTGTGGAAATATATTATTTTTATGTGATTTTTGGATATCTTTTGCTACGGTCATTAGACATTAGGTTTCGTGCAATCCTTATAATCAGTCTCATGCATTTCATCGTGGGCTGCATGGTTCTTCGATGCTCCATGAAAAGTAGTTTGAATAAATCTGAAATGTTTTCCAAACTGAGTGTATTTTCGAAATTGAATCCAATCGGCGAGTATTCACAGCACCAACTACGGAAACATTGCCTATATAAATAATGATTTGATTTTTCCATGGAAAAAGCATTTTTTGCGGAAGAAGTTTCTAACCCAATTGCCATTATGAAAATAATCTGAAGATTTGGGTACATAAAAGCGGAACATTAAATTTATGTAGACGTTGACAGTATATTTCAAATTTGGAGTAACTTTATTTATTGAAATCTGTAATATTTTTTAGTTTTCAGTTGGTTTAGTAAGTTTTAAAAAGTCAAGACATTCACGAAGTCGTTATACAGGGTGTTTCAAATTCAATCCTCACCATTGGGATCTCGGAAACTATTGAGAGATACGAAGATGGTTAAATTGGGAAAAAATTGTGCATTTACCTGACTAACAATATGCCATTGAGGAAGTTCTGAAATTCCGAGTATATCTGGAGATATCCGGAAAAAATAGAAATTTCGGAAAATGGTTTTTATTTTTTCATGGCTTTATTTTTCGAAAGATTAGAAAATAAATTGCACTTCCACGTTGCCACTTTTTCCCTGCTACATACTGGTTTTCAGATTTCAGATTTGTTTCAGATTTGCATCATCAGCTTTTTTTTTCTTATAGGCGCTTCATTGGATTCTTTCTGTTTTGAATAGAACCAGATTTTAATTTTTCACTGATGTATCGTAAGTTATCATTCTTTTTTGATGAATTGGATATATTGAAAAAAATTGATTCTTATCATAATAGGCTTTGACTTTGATGTTTCTTAATTTCACTTTCAGTTTGTTACACTCAATAACATATTATTGCACAAGTCATTGAATTTTTGTGGCGAAAAATGGCTTTCATAAATGAAGAAAGAAGAGATATGATACAAATTTATCACAAATACGATAGAAACTCCATAAACTCTATTTTTCAATGTACCCCATGAGAATGTATCAAAATTATATTTTCAAGGAAAACAGGAGTATCAGGTCTCCTCATAAGCCAATTACAAAATTCTAATCGCCTTTCGAGCGCTTTTTTGAGATGTCTCCAAGCACATGTGGTTGTCGTCTTTCGGGATACAAGTTTAAATACATTTTCCATGTCCTATCACTGTTTCTATCGTATTTGTAATAGATTTGTATCATATATCTTTTTTCTTCATTCGTGAAAGCCATTTTTCGTCAAAAGTTCAATGACTTGACAAAATGTGATTGAGTGTTACAAATTGAAAGTCAAATTTAGAAACATCAAAGTCAAAGCCTATTATGATAAGAAATAATTTTTTTTCAATATCTCCAATTTCTCTATTCAAAACAGAAAGAATTCAATGTAGCGCTTATAGAAAAAAAATGAAGTCGATGATGGTGGTCGGAAGACGAAACGTCGGACAGCAAATCTGAAAACATCATTGTGTAGCAGGGAAAAAGTGACAATTTATTTTCGAATCTTTTAAGAAATAAAGCCAGAAAAAAAAATAAAAACCATTTTGCGAAATTTATATTTTTTCTGGATATCTCCGGATATGTTCGGATTTCAACCATCTTCGTATCTCTCATAGTTTCCGAGATCCCAATGGTGAGGATCGAATTTGAAACACTCTGTATGTGATCTCGATATTACCTTAATGTTTATAGAGTTCAAGACAGATATCCCCGTTCAGATTTTCCATTTTGTAGTTTCTGAAAGGTAACTTCAGCTCATATATTTCTGATTGAATAACTTTTTTGAAAATCTGGAAAATGTCTGGATTTTTGCTCATCCAGAAATTCAATATTGACAATTCTGAAGATCATTCAGAAAAAAATATATTCATATCGAATCCGATATCTAGCTTACTGACTTGATTTCAATGTTTGTACACACCAAATCAACCAATCAACTACTATATAGATATTATCGTTTGGTTCCCCATGAATGGTCTGTTCGGTATGGATATAATTTATGCATTTCCTGTCTTTCTAAACAGAACCTATCGAAATATTCGTTTCCCACGACACTTAATTGGTATAATTGAATCTGTTCATATATATGTCTTATGAGCAATTGGAGCTCTGCAAGTAAACCTTAGTAATGTGTTTGAATTATCGAATTGATCATGAGACGAAACAGTAATCAGAGTATTGGTGAATGTATGACTTAAGTAATTGAATTTGCTGCAGACACGGTCTTAAGATCTGAGTTTATTCAGGTGTGTCGTTTTGTATGACTAATGGGAATGTTATTGATTTTTCTATATGTGAGACGGAGTATTACTTCAAAATGTTTACTGTAAATTTCAGTCAAAATAAATGTTGTCTCATTATGATACAACATCAATCAGGCAGATCGCAAAATATTAGAAAGATGAATTTGTTAAAACACTTTTGGAAGTGGTCTGAGTCTATATCTGATATACCCCTTCAAATTGGAAGTAAATGGCCAAGTATTTTCAAGATTCGAACATTTTTATATTTGTACAATATCTATTGCTACCGTTAGACTCTGCAGCTAATTTTTCTATGGTACCTTCGAAAAGCCAATAAATACATACACACGAAAAGAAAAGTTAATCATCTTCGAACTCTAATGAAATATTTTGTTCTCTACTTATGGTGGAAAAGTAGAATTTCATAATCATTATAATCATAATCATAATCGAATGGTATAGGCAACAAACTATTGTTGACTAAATGAGGATCGTTTATACCTAGACTTCAATGTATCATACGACAACGAAAAGTTAGGTACATCCAGAACATCGCCCGAAATCGCTATATCATAGAAAAAAGATCCTTTGAATACTTCTTCTTTATGCTTGGGTATAGTTAGCATGCTTCTTGGTCGCAAGTTCAAATGATGTACATTAGTCCTTAATTCAACTTTTTGATATAAATATTGAGGAATTTTAGTTTTCAAATTTTTGGGAAAAAAGTATCCCATTCGTTCAATAAAATAATTTTCAAATGGAAATCGTGAATAATAATTGTAAACTTCTTTATTAATAGAACAACGATAAAAATAAAATGAAAACAACAATAAAAATTAATTGTCGCTCCGGGGCGACTTCATTGATTCCAGTGGCGCATTTGCTTTTTCAGCTGCAGGAAAACCCGGAAAAACCTGCAGTACCACATCATCCGAAGATCTTGATCTAACAATGTCCTCTCTCTTATGAAACAAAATGTAGGATGTCTCCAGAGGCTCCAATAAATTCAATGCATCGCCAGAACACTTCGTGACACGACTATCGTCAAACTTAAACCAGTCCGTTTCGTCTTTGACCAAGGCGTAATAATGACCAAATTCAACGCCAGAACCACAGTGAACAATGACTGCATGAATATCATAATAGTGGTCTGCTGCAACTGATTAGCGAATAATTAGAACAAACTAATAGTTTATTCAAAGTTCTGGGGAACGAAATAATGAAAAAGTTCAAACATGTAATAAAAAAAGGTGGGAAACAATATTTTCTTCGACAATTAACTAGCAACAAAATAGCGGCAAACTGTGAAATCATCAGTTTGTAATATTTCGGTAAGTGTCTCGCTAACATTATTTCAAAAATCTTGCACTCCGATTCTTACAAGAATTGAACGCTATGTCATTATATTCTCAACTGTTAACCGATAAACGTCCGTGACATCTATTTCAGTATTCGTGGTTGTTAATTTTTTTGAAACAGACCGTTCATCGCATCCCAATTTTGCCAACACGTCTTATTTCTATCCATCATACTAGTGACCAGAACATAAGAGCCTGAGGTCCAACATTGCCACCTAGGTGCAGCATTGAAAGGTATAAAAACTTTCTATTTAAAAATATACTTTGATCCCGACTTGTCTCAGAAAACCAAATGCGATAAAATATTCATTTAAAAATCCATTTTCGGTGAAACCGAGAAGTGAAACTTCTCCTCTCTTCTCGCTGTACCAAATCTTTTTTTGATGTACCTAGTATTCTATGAGTTATAGTTCTTTGACGTCCGGTAAAGATTCTGAAAGTTTTGCAAAGTCTGACTTTTCGTGGGATGCCCTATTCGAAAGACTTGGTGATGACGCTACTATTTAAAGCATCATCTCCCTGAATATTGAATTATATGATATTTCATTGAGCGCTTAATATCTATAAATATGAATAAAACAAAGTGTGAGTGGGATATCATTGAATTTTTTATTCGTTTGAAAGACCTATTGATGCCATTATTATTATTATATAACATCGTTTAAATGTCTGATACGGCTTCTTTGGGTGGAGCGCACCTGAAACGTCAATTTTCCATGACTCTGGCGCATAAATCAGGCTGAATTTGACCGAGAGCATTCGATTTTTTTGGCTTCGAGGATCGCTGTTTTGTGGTATGTTCGCATACACCTGCGACTTAGGGAAAACCCACAAGGAAAAATCTAACGGAGTCAAAACGCACGATCTTGGTGACCAGTTCACATCACCTCCACATGAGATCATAGTACCGTCCTGTTGAAACCACATGTCGTTGGTGTCCGGATCAGAAGAAATTTGTTATCATCGATCTATAGGGCTCGCCGTTGACAGTAATGACCTGGCCAACATCGTTCTCAAAGAAATATAGACCGATGACGCCGCTATTCCAAAATCCACACCAAACAGTGACTTTTTTGAGATGCATTGAACACTCTTGGATCTCATGTCGATTGGTATCCTTCCAAATTCGACAATTTTGCTTGTTCACGCATTCATTTGTTCGGAAAGGGGCCTCGTCGCTGAAGATAATTTTCGATGAAAATTAGGGTCAGTTGCGAATTGCTTCAAAGCCCACATCGTTGTCTACGGTCGTTTACCGTTCTTGGGTCAGTGGAAATTGTACAGGTGCAAGCCAAAGTCATGACGCAAAATTCGCCAAGTTGTGGTCTGCGAAAGGCCGAGTTCTTGTGGGCGACACGAACAGAACATCCATTTTGATAAAACAATTTCATTATTTGCATATGTTGAATGCTACATCCGTCAATGGTGATTTGGCGAAACAGACTGAATGAATAACAACTAATTCAACAGATGCAGCTTCAACAAGATGGCCGTTATGAATTGTCAAAGTTCGGTAGTCTCATTGGAAGGCCCTATATTATTGTGAAAAATATATCGAAATGAAACATTGTCCTGTTGGGAAAATCTTCAATTATTTCATTTACTCAACTGATAATGAATTTTTGCGTTACTTGACGGACGCACTGTAATAACCGATTGTCGTTTGTTAGTGTATTTTAAATTGTTTCCGTATAAAAATTCAAACATTTCTTGGCATATAGCCATGCTTTCGAAGCCTATAATTTTATTCTACTCTTCTGCCACGACGTCAAAAAGCCCCGGAATTATTGTAACAGAGTTGTTAGGGTAGATGAGGTACGTTACGATAACCTTTAGCAATCTAGCCGTTGTTTATCTTCTTAATAGGCCTTCGATGGATGGTGTTGGCTGCTGACACTCAGTCATGGGCAAACATTGGGCGGTCTAATGTTCGATGTCCTTCCTAATGCAAATATAGGCTGTTAACAGCTTCGTTTCGATACGCCCAGTCTCTATCGATCGATCGCATTTGGTTACATCGAATGATTCGAATGGGGTGAATGGTTCGGAGCAGTGGCTTTTTGAAAACTCATTCAGACATGAGCGCGGTTCGTTTTTCATTGTTCGACACAGTAAAACATATCGAATGCATTTTCTAGATATTTGTCTCTCTGTAGAAACTTAACTATATTATCAACTCATGAGTAGATCAACGAAATTATTTGTTTCGTCCGTTTTCATGCGTATATTATTTCAGTGAACACTTATTCAATCGAAATAAGGTCGTTTGAATCAGTTTAATTTTGAAAATGTAATACAACTCTACTAATTTCGTCAGTATAAAAATTGTGTGCTTGGGATTCGATGGAGTTGACGAAGTCCGTTTGTGCCTGATCCTGACTGGCAAAGGGTCTACCAGTGAGAAAGTTATCGGTCAATTTGTTTAATTTTCGGATGGTGATTTGTTCCTTCTCTGTTTACAATTTTCAATACATTTCGCCGATTTCTTCACAATGAGAATCTGCTGTGATGGTTTCTGTCGGTTGCAAAAAGTTATGTTGAATCACACCAGCCGCTGACCACCATCCAGTGACAGTGGTCTTTTTTTGTGGGTTTTCGCTTTTGAGAAGTGCCTGGGTGGCTCATCGATGTCCAGTCAATGTCATGAACATCTTCTGTTGTCGTAAAGGATACACTTTTCATTACACATGACGATGCCATCCAAAAAAGGATCCTATTAGTTGCATAAAAGTAAAATGAACGGACCTCGAAACGTAACAATTTCTGTCGATAATTCAAATCGTGGGGTATCCACTTGTCGAGCTTTTTGACATTTCCAATATGTTTCAAACCATCAATGAACTCATGAGAGCTGACTCCCAGTTTTTACACCATCCCATGCACTGTTTGTGATGGGTATGTTTTCATCAAGGTCCTCAAATCTTCCTCCTTCCTGGATTACTGTATAGGTCAACCACTTCGGTGCCCATTTTTGAAGCTAAAATCTCTAGAATGAAATTTTGCAAACCAACGTCGCTTTGATTCACTTTGAATTCGCAGAGAAAAATTGGCCGAAAATCGCTTAACGAGATCATATAGTGATTAATTGAAAAGAGGCAAACGATTTGAATTCGGAAAACAAAATGAACATCATTAATGTATAGAGTGAAAAATTATCTATCGATTAGTATATACCACGTCACGAAATGAGTATTGATTGAGATATGAAGCTACAATTATCAAAACGAAGAAAACTTCTGAAACAACTTATTTATTTTCAATATATTCACTAATACTTCAACAGACCATAGCTCACCTTTTCTACCAGTTTCCGAGTTTGTTGGCTGTGGAAAATATCTTCGACTCAGTTATCTTCGACTTAGTTATCTTCGGCCCTGAAAGTTGAAACTACTCGACTTGTTCGTTTATATCTTAATAACATAATATGTGGAACACTTCTTCTTGGTTTTCTAGTGAACTATTTCGTCATTTCCTGATATTTGTCACTTGCATATTGGTATATTAGTTGATTTTCAAATAATATATGGCAGGTGGCATTTATTTGAGCTGTATCTCATATAGATGATGAAAATAATTCCATTTCATCTGAATCAGTTTCAAATCTTTCATAACATCATTATTTCAGAAACCTCCAATATTTATAGTTGGAAAGTGAAATAAAAATATTCAGTGTACAAAAAAAAACAACTGCACTCATGTGTTTCATTATAAATAATATCTAGTTTCGCAGGATCCTATTGTAAATTGTGATGTTGTCTTTGTTGAGAACATCAACACTTGAATGAATATATCTGAAATGTTTCTTTCTGAATGAGTGAGATCTGGTTAATAATTAGATCATAGTATACCGAGTGACAATAAAATTATTATACACGGTGTGATTAAATTATTTATGGGATAAGAATTTTGAAGTTCGGGAAATATATAGTTGTAAATCTCTACAGAGTTAACCGTTAATAAATCCAAATCAAGAATTTTCAATGTAACCCTGTATATTTTTCCAATCATTTATTCGAATATAAAATCCTCTTTTCAACAATATAAAACATGCATGTTGCCATTTCTGTTCTGAATGGCGTCTTAGAAGTAATTTTTTCTAAATTGAATATTGCGGTCTATTATATCATCTATAGAAATATTGTCGAATATCTGGATGTAGGAAGAAACAAGACGTCGAAATTTGCTGGATTTGTGAATCAAAATTTTACACAAATCCACGGAATTTTTCTCAATTTTTCAAATGACATATCTTACTTCATTAATGTCGAGAATCTAATCAAACTGTACCTCTTCCACTACAAAAAGCATGTCAAAAATACTATCCTGTTCATTTTTATGTACCAGTGGGAAGTGAGTAAGTAGTTATTAACTCACTATAATGTAGAGCTGAGATCATCTACAGGGAAAAATACTGGTTCAAGGGGAAGTTCAAAGAAGCTGCATATATACTGACCAACGACGCATTCAGCCAATCTAGCGTAGAGACACGTAACACATGGAAACCTGTGATTAAGCGGAAAACGGTCAACTCCCGCTAAACCGATGAAGCGGAAACAGGGAAGGTGTAAGCGTTCGAATAACTTGTGAATATTCATCTTTCGGAGGAATAGCCCAGTCATCTCCCGAGGACGGATGGGGATACTTACAATCGAAATGTCGTGAAAATACTCTTTCACTCTGTGATCATTTTAATCTTCCATCTCGATTATTCAATTTTATTTGTTCTATTGTATTTTCATTTTACGCTTTATTGCTTATATATAATAATTTTATTAGTTATTTCATAGATTTTGAATCGTAATAGACTATGGGCGTCTGAACTGATAAAATTCACTATGAAACATTGTCAACCACTTACAAAAAATATAAAGCAGGTTTGACACTTTAACTTTTCCAGTGGCTCAGAAAAATTATTATCATAGTATCTTTGACATTCTCTTGTAGTAGAAGAGGTACACTTCGATGACGAATAATCACTCCTAATGAGATTTTGGAGATAAACGCATTTGGGAAAAATGGGAAAAAGTACGTGGAATTGTGAAAAATTTCAATTTGTCAATTTTTATTCAAAAACTGAGCGAGCTTTGTTACTTGTTTCTTTCTACAACGAGTTGTTTGACAGTATTTTTATAGATGGCGTCATAGTGCCACTATATTGAATCTGGAAAAAAGTACTTCTACGCCGCCATTCTAAATAGGAATGGCAACATGTGTCATATCGTTGAAAGGAGAATTTTATGTTCGATACGCTCGATCAAATGGCAAAAAATATTCTAAATTTTGGAGTTTGTTAATTTTCGGCTAACCCTTTAATTTCGGGTGTTTTATCATAAAAAATATATATCCTCATTTCGAATTCAAACTATGGAATGATGCCTTCAATTATGTTTTCGTTATTACCCGGTATATCATCACCGAGAGCCCCTTTCAGTGTACCAATTCTGTGTTACTCAGAATTGGATTGTACAACGTCTATAAAAAAAGTTCTTCCTCATTGCAAGTACATGTGTGGATCCCATTTCTTGCTCATATTTATCATTGTCCCAACCTATTTTCTGGGGTATTTCGTCCCATTCTTCAGAAAAATATTAGTCATCCACCATGCACTGTTTGCGACTTGAAAAATATGAAACTTCAGTTTGTTTTCAAGATGGCTCTCACATTTCACGGCCTAACACGAACAAAGAAACAAAATATGGCAAGATAAGCTTTTAACAAATACGTGCCTTATTTCTTCGTGTCGCCTTTTTGTGAGAGCCGGCAAAACGAGTTTTGGACAATAAATTGAATCCAGGGAAGTGATGGATAACTCCTTTGAAAAGTAGTGAATATGAAGTAGAATGAACTTTAAAAAAAATCACTTGTGTCAATATTTACTGAAAAAGAACTGAGAAAGATCTGAGATTTGTAGAATGCAAAGACGTGGTAATGAAAATAGACAGGGTAACTTTTATAACATGTCTTTAAGGATTTTTTCATTATAAATAGAAGTGGAGAAGGAGATGAAAGTTGAAGTTTTTTTCTAATGCTTTTCTTTTGAATCCTATCTTATAACTACAGAAGTTCAATTCAATTATCTAGTTATATTCCGATAGTAAATGATATAACAATTATTGTTCGTGATCGATAACAACTGAAATATCATAAATAACATAGCAAATAGATTTTGGCTTTCTACTTCTCCAACTCCATACGAAACAAATACATAAATAACATATTTTTGAAAGATTGACGAAGTTTTGACTAATTATTCACTTGATTATTTTATTTTCTTCATATTAGGTTTGTGAAGTACGAAGTTGGAATATACTAACAAGTCCAGTGTTGCCGGGCCATTTTCATTCTTAGTAGTAGATTTTGCGTCAAAAAAAACGAAAGATCAATATAAAAAATATATACATGGTACGTACATAGTAATTTCCACTACATACAGTTAATCAATAATCATAATAAAAAATTGAAACCATTCGTAAGTGGAATATAAATAGTAGAGATCAGCACGTTTGGTTGGATTCTCAAGTGTCAAATGATCTGGAACTGAAGGCACTGTGAACGACACTCAATTTTATAACAAATTTTCATCCAGAAGATGTCGAAGATGCCTGCGAAATCATTAGACACTTTATTGAACTAGCAACTTCACACTCGCTTTTTATCAACCCAGAATAATCAAAAGTTATCATTTTCGGGTTAAAAATCAATAGGAGTAAAATCATCAATTCAGTTGAAATTAACATAAATGCAGATATTCTTCATGTTGTTTATGAAGTCAGAAACCTGTCAATCAGTTGAATTGAAAAAAAATGTTGTATGAAAGCTTAGTACTAGCAAAATTGAATTTTGCAGATACTCTTTATGGGCCAAACCTGACATGACTTGTCAGGTTTGGCCCATAAACAAAAAATTCAGAAAGTCCAGAATTCTTGTTTGAGACTTATATATGGAATAAGAAGAAGAAACAGAATATCTCATAAGCTCAAGGAAGTTGGATGGCTAAATATGGAGAATAGTAGAAAACTACATGCTGCCTGCCTTTATCATAAGATTCTCTTATATAAAATCCATTCGTACCTGCATAGGAAAGTGACGTTTAGAACCGATGTTCACAATAATAACATCTGGTTTAAAATCTCTTTCAAACCTCCCATTTTTAAAACCCAGTTATTCAAATTCTCTTTCAGTTACCAGATAGCTAAAGTATTCAATGCTATTCCTGAACTTTTCAAAAAACTGCCACCCTCTCAGTTTAAAATCAAATTGAAATTATACCTTTTCCGAAATCAATAACATGATGAACTTTTCACCATTCCGCTTTTCTATCTTCTTCTATTTTTCGTCTTTGAGCGATTCATGACCAATAATAGTTTGCTTAGTTTTGTATCATCGCCAGTCACTGATCTTTATTCATGCATTCATATACTTATGTTAATGCTATGCTACTTTAATTCACATGCAGAGACTTTTGTAGGTCAAGTGGAAAAACAGTTAAGCAGTTACTTGCATAGTTGCGAAAATTGAACAAAATTGTCGTCGCACGCACCATGACAACCTTCATAACCTGACAAACTAAACGTCACAATTTGTCCTATCCAACAAATCAAATATCATGAAAGTCCGTCCAGCCGTTTTTGAGTTACAAATTGTGTAACTAATAATATAATAAGGTTCAACTAAGGTCGAACATTTTTCCAAAGTTATTGAAAAATTTTTTTCTTTTTTTTTGGGGCAATGGATTACTAAACATGATCCATTTCAATCAACATTGACGAAGAAAATATACAATAATAATAATAATGAAGATTTTTTTGTCATTAGAAATAGAAAGGAAGAACAAAATGAAAATTTCAATGGACCTGCAGAAAAATGTTTCATCTATTACCAATACGGCAGATGAACCTACTATCTGAACAAGTGATAATTGATTAAATGAGATGCACTTCAGGTGAAATTGACAAATGTTTCAAGATGCTGAATATCGATGAATATACAAGGCCCCCGTTTCGACGGTCATCTGCTTACATTTGAATCTGGGGCAGATTTGTTGACACTCAATTCAACACGAGCGTTGAAAATTATCCGTCGTATCGAAAATATATATTGAGAACTCTATGAACATCTAATTTCACGAATGGGATTGAAATTAATAATCAGTGTAAGACTCGAAAATGTGTATAATTGTTCAATATCAATCAATATTTTTGATTATTATAGGGTAAAGAAAGTTAATGTCGTTTGAGATTCTAATAAGTCGTGGAAAAACATGTTCAAGACATGAGTGAAGTGTTAAATGCACTTATGTTCAAGACACTTCTCTGTGAGGAACTTGCATAAATGTCGGATATAATTCAATGTCCATTGTGATATTAGTTAGTAAAATAGTTGTTTTTTGGTAGGAATTCACGTTGGGAGAGATAGATGTTTGGAGAGTTGATTATAAATTTACTCTGAGGAAACAAATTTCTGTAACTATTCTTGGGCGGATAATATCTCTTCGAACCTCATTGAATAAATAATTTGACAAAAACACCGCCAATCTGAGAATCCTATCATACATATACTCTACTGTGAATATTAAAACAAAAGAGAAATATTAACAAAATATGTATTAGCTTGTTCATTACAAAATCAATCGAAACTAACAAACTACTCTTAATTGAACTCTTTGTATAAATTATACCTTTTACGATTCATTATGTAGTTTCACCTTTATAATATTAGCTCCATTGCAACTCAATTCAAAATTGGAGGTAACTTTCCATAAAGTTAATTTAAAAGTTTACTCATCTTCATCCTGGATATAAATGAGTTTTGGGGCATATCACAGAATATATGGGCTTTTATCTTCAGCTTTATCCTCATGATATTCAGTAATTTACTTGGTTATCGCCTTTTAAATTTTTAATGATATTTACTGTTTGAAGTACTGTCTTTATCTGAAATTGACGACGACTTCCTGAATGAATTTCGGGCAACATGTCCTTGATATAAATAAAAAGCCGCCGCGATGTGAAATACTTTTTCATGAAGGTAAAAGGAAATTAGTGTGATTTTTTTGTCAGATTGTGATCAAATTTGGGTGTGGTTCTTTCAGAGATAAGTGACAAATCAGAGAAATTCTCATTGGAGTACCCAAATATTTATTCATTTATACTTATTTAGGTTTTATGCATACAGTACTCTCGAAGAGTTTGACGAATTGATTTTTGCGGTAAAGATAATTGAAAAAAAAATGAAATATGAACGGAGTGATCCATCTTGTGATTTGGAGTATGACATTGTTTTATCGTTTCTACAATTTTTTCTCCGAAAAAAAGATGAGTAAAATTTTCAAAACCTGTTTTGCATTCAATTGTGGAAAAGAAATCGAAAGAGTTTGAATACGAAATGAAGTTTGACAAACCATAGACACGTGTTTCGGTCTTTTGGCCTATCATCAGTATGTCGCAGCCAAGTGCAAGGATGGGCAACACTCGATGGTCGGAAGAAGTAGAAATGCACAGAGCTATCAGCAGAAACCAGCCGCACATGTGTGGTTTCGTTTAATAGATCTTGTGTTCACAATAATGCTACTGAAATTACTATGGAGGCTGCTGTAGCTACCTGCGTGATATCAGTGCCCGGAAAATCTTACAGATATAACAAATATAGAGTGTCTTGATATAAATCCAAGAGATAATTTTAACCGAAATCACAAATGTGCAACTGGCTTTTAGTGATAGCAAATTTTGGCATCCAAGTGTTGCCAATCCTTGCACTTGGCTGCATCATACTGATGATGAGTGAGAAGCCCAGAACACGTGTCAGTGTTTTGCCTTCTGTGAGTTCTATATCAGATAAAATTTTTTTGATAATAATTGCATATGTGAAGGCTGCTCTGAAAATTAAAGACACTCAATTTTTATTTCAATCATTATTATATGTCTTTTTGAGAATGCTGGTGAAATAACTGTCACTACCGAAGGGTTGAAGTGAGTAGAGAAATATTTTCATATCTAATAGTGCCATTTCATACATCTGGTATTCGCCGAAGAAAAGAAACATAGTGTGTCCAGAAATTAGTTTTGACGTAACGATGGTTTCGGACACTTGGAAGCATGGTATCTCATGTGAATTTCGTCAAACTAGGAAAAAAACTCACACCTTCATTTGAAAATCGTATGTTCAGAATCATTCGCTGAAAAAAGTTGGAGGTACAGACAGATTCTTCAAGTTCTACGATGCTGATGCAAGAATTATTTAGTTGTGTTCCATTCAAATTTTCCTCAAACGCAACATTCGTGTCACAATTTACTGATGTAATATTCGAACCAGAATTTACAGAAGTATAATTTTCATTACATACCGCATCCTATATCCTATAAAACTGCTTCGAAGTCTTTATCGAAAACCTCTCGATTCTTTTCAAAATCGTAACTCCCGTTCATTGAAATAAAATAAGATTCGTGAAAATTAATAATTTACGATCTCGAAAATCACGAAACTGAAAGGAAAAACATTTGTATTGATGAAATAGAAAAGTCAGAAACGGAAAGGTTACTTTAGAAAAGGTTACTTCAAACAGCTGCATTGTAGCCCAATCACAGACTCGATAACTGAAGGTGCTGCCACACTACAACGAGTATAAATATCGCAGATTGAAGAAATGACCTCATAGATACCCAGATCAATGATATCAAGACCTTATACCCAACTGAAGGTGTGTACATACTAGTAATACACTGCGAAACTTCAAATGCGTTTTCCTCCAAAACTTGTTTTCGTACAATATGTACGGCGAACACTACACATGCAAAAACTGTCAGTAACAAATGTATCGCTTATTTTGTAATGGCATGTTTTGTTTACAAAAATTATCCCTTTTTTTGTTGAATACTTTCTCCTATATTCTGTTATAGAGCAGGAATAGCCAAGCTCTTCAATAGCTCGAACCATTTTCCAAAATTTTTAATTTTTCGTATTTAAAAGGTATGCAGAAAGGGTAGAATTTTTTTACAGAAATTAACTTTATTTGAAAACATAAATGAGAGAACGAAATATGTGAATATAGAAAATTGATCACATTTATTCTACTTCTCTTGATAATGTAATTAAGATTTTTTTTATTAATATTAACGTGTCTCGGCATCTAATGGCCACTGACACGAGATCAGTGATACATTAACATGATAATACAAAAAATAAAAATTAGATTAAATGAAACAGTCGACAGTCCTTGAGGAGCTGTATCACAACACTGAGCTGGTTGGTAGGCCGAGAATGTCTTCGAGTTTGTTTTTGCGGCGAGTTGGGCTGTAGTGTATGCACTTGTGATTCTTGTGATTCATGCATTACCAAAAATTCCACAAGTAGGGGGATTTTGTGCAGACATCAGGTAACCATGAGTGAGTCGGGAGTGGCTTATTCTGAGTCTTCTTATAACACTTTTGTCCTTTCTTGTCATTGGGGGCAGGTCCAGCACAGAAACTGTGGGTTGGATTGTATGTAGTTTGGTGGTACATGTATTCCAATGTGTTTGCCATGTTTGTATCATCATTTGTCGAGCTGATGGTTTCAAGTCTTGGTGAAGTTGGATTTGCAATTTGGAGAAACAAACTTGTTTCGCTGCTTGGTCTGCACGTTCGTTGCCCGTCATTCATACATGAGAAGGGATCCATTTGATATTCACAAGGACACCTCTGGTACGATGGTGGTGGCAGGAGTCGAGGATACCTTGAACCAAAGGATGATGTGAGTAACTATTTTTCATCGAGAAAATTGATGAAAGAGAATCTGTGCATATGGCAAGTTCACTGTTATCTTGTACTGGAGACCTCAACGCTTGTAATATTCCATATAGTTTAGCTATGTGTATACTACAGAAATTGGGAAGTTTGTATGTTGCTATTATTGTATAGAGTATAGTAACAGCACATCCGGTACCATCAACTTCTTTGTATGCGTCAGTATAAAGGATTTTGTCGAGTTGCTGGTTATTTATCACTTCTCTGAATGTTTTTATGAAGACTATGTTAGGCGTATCATGCATATTGTAGTTTCTTAGGCATATATTCGAAAATGCCGGTTTTTTGTCCATGGCGGAGATTTAGAAAGTTTTATAAGAGTTGTAGTTTCGAGGTTGGTGTTTCTTGAAATAGGGTACAACAATTGTGGAGGTGAAAGCGACGTTCTGGGTCTGTTTTTGGGAGCTGTTTGTATAGAATCAATTAATTGAAATACCGGATTTTGTAGGTGAGCAGATACCCTGGAGAAATGGAATAACAGTTGGTATTTTCGTCGTTTAAAGAGAGGTGGTTCAGAGAATTCAATATGAATGCTTTCCGTCGGACTGGATCTGAAGATACCCAGACATATTCGTAGTGCTGTGGTTTGGATTTTGTCAAGGTATTTGAGGTATGTTTTGCACGCATTCACATAACTGATTCTTTCGTAATCCAGTTTGGAGCGGATTCACATGAATACGTTGTTTTTGATATTGAAATAATTGGACAGCCTTTTTCAATTCAGGATACTTCGATTCTGGAACAAATTTGTAAAATTCAGTAATCTACGTAGACTTATATTACAATAAAAGAGCTTGACCTTGTATCTCTGACAATTCTGACTTTCCAGATGCTTTTTGGGTCATAATTATATTGGAAATGGAGAACTCATCTTATATTAGGTTAATTTCAAATGGATTCAGAAAAAATCAAGAAACGATTTGCGTTTTTATACACTCGTTAAGTTTTTCTTGTTTAATATTGGACATAAATGATAAAATTACGCCACTGTTTATATTCGTTCACGCAGTTTTCGATGAGTCATATTATTCTTAACTTGGACTGTAGTGAAATTTGTTACAACATTGCACTTAGTCTTTCATATTTATTGTCAGTAATTTAACAAACATTTTGAATCACATACGGAACGATAATATATTTTTTTAGCATAATAAAACAAAAATGGAAAGGAAACTCGAGAGTCACAAATAATATTTCAAAGAGGCGCATGTGGCTCGCGAGCCGCATGCAGGATGTCCCCCCCGATATAGAGTGTTAGTTCATTCAGATGGCATTTACAATTGCAAAGTGATTATCAAAAGGACATGAAGTTTATTGCATTGTTCTTAGATCATCTGTGGTTCAAATTCCTCTTCAGAATTGTTCATCAACATTATTGCAAATAAAGCTAATACAATCCTAACCTTCAAAGAAAACGTGTTTAACGTCTTTTGATTATAGATGATGCTATAAAAGATGGTGAATGCGCAAAATGCCTTCACCCGATTGATTATATCAGATTAGTCACAAACATCGCGAATGCAATAGCGCCTTGAAAGGCGAAAGTGCTTCAGAGAAATAATTGCATTATGAAGTCCGAATTTTCTCATAGAATAAACAGCCGATTTATGAACATGTGGACTTTATAACTATCTCCAATCTGAAATGAAATGTTTGTTGCTTACATTATCGAGCAATTATTTCTAGGAAAAATTGGGTTACTGAATAATTTTGTTTCTCTATAATATGCATTGGAATCAATCACAGTGGATCAGGTACATAACTCACTACATTCAAGGCCAAACACTCATTGAAAAATTCAATATTATATAGTTGTGTTATAATATTAAAGAAGAAAGTAATACAAATCATGAAATTATGAAACAACAAAAATTAATTGGCGCTCCGGAACGACTTCATTGATTCCAGTGGCGCATTTGCTTTTTCAGCTGCAGGAAACCCCGGAAAAACCTACAGTACCATATCATCTGAAGATCTTGATCTGCCATAGAATGAAATGTAGGGTGTCTCCAGAAGCTTCAATAAATTCAAGACATCTTGGGGTTAAGTCATACAAACTGCAAATTTTATTGTACATCCAGTCTATTCTCAATCTATTTCGAATAGAATTTGCACAAAAATATCCAAATTTTCATCGTCCAGTAGATACTTATTCTGGCTCCACCAAACGTAGTGAATTTCAGTCTATATTTTCAAATGATTCAATTATGAAGCCATCACCATTCGATTCACAGATGAAGTGTTGAAATATTTTACGTGATACTACATTCTCCAAAATTTGTGATGTCGAGGTATGAACATTCTATAGAGTCCCCAAATAAGTTCAATTGGTTGAAAACCGACTAATTTCTCTATGGATTCGTGCCACGAATAAGATTTTAAATATGTAAAGAAAATGGAAAAATGAAGATATAGCAGCTGTTAACGGATCTATTAGACTAATCATAACTTCTAGAGTAATAAAATGAGATTTGGTCGCTTTCCGTTTCATCGAAGATACCAAGCAACGGTTCAACGTGGATCAGAATGTGACATTGACAGTTTTTTTAACTACTTCATTTTTGAAGTAACTTTTTATATTTCACCTAAGTGTCCATGGTCGGACATAAACCAAAATCTTCAGATGATTCCATAACAAATTGGTAGAATAGCATTATCTTGTCTATTATTTTTCAAATTGTTAATATATTTCAGAATGTTTTTTCTATATACTCTGAAAAGTTGAAGAGTGATTGGGGCTGCTGCATAGTGAATACTTTCATTAACATATTCTCAAACGTTCCCCAATAACAGATACCGTATCGCAGATGGGAATCAATGGGAGCAAAGTACACATTTTTTGCCATAATAGGGTCAGTCAGTTTTATTCCAATGTTCTATCAAAGAATTGTTAACTTTTCTGTCATTCTGAAACACTATATGTCTATTGCCATCTATTGCATACAAATGTTAATAGAATCGATATTTAAAAGCTAGAGATACGTGCTTTTCCATCTACTATTCTAGAAGTTTTGTTATTTGACAGTCGGTATTATAACACATTCTACTTACGAGTAAAGTATTGTCCAGTACAGTATATAGGACTTTCTTTCTCCCCCTGGTGTTCACAATCAATAACAAAACTTATGCTAGGAAACGATTCTGTTGATACAGCAACTTGAGGGAATAACTTCTGAAAAACGGGGTTCATTAACGACGTTGTTAATTGGGAACCAAAACTAATAGAAAATAAGGAAACTTTCTGCTATCCTTGATTTCCATCTTATATCGTTCAATGAAATATTTTTGATACACTCTGCGATATTATATTCATGACTGAGAGTCAAATATCTATTGGTCGATTTAACTTGAGAAAAAGGAAGTTTTCTTGAAGCATAATACTGTTAATGAGTCGTCGTATCATTGTTGTTAGCAAATTACTCTTAAACACGTATTGACGAGTGAACAAGTTTTTGACTTTGTTTGCTCAAAAATTTGTACTAAGAGTTTTTTTACCATGAGCTTAACTCTCAAAACTTGTTACTATCAGTTAACCTACGATTCGGTAGCAAGTAATTCAAATATATTTCTAAACTTCAATACGCTATCAAATGTCAGCTTCTTATATGTCGATAAAATTATTTGTATGAAATCGATACAATCACCATACGATTTTGATGATTATTTACCTATTGAATCAATTAAATACCATTTCACAGTAGGGGAGACCTTGTTACTATATTTTTGAAAATAAATTTTGATTTTTTCGTTTTGGACATGAGTGGTGTTTACTCCACCCTACTGTAGGTTCTGAAGATAAATCATTTTATTCAGAGATGAAACACAATGGGAGTCAAAATAATAAATGCTGTTGTGAAAAATATTTTTGCCAGATGTTAAATTTTGCTTCACTATCTGAAGAAACGAAGAGAAAAGGAATGGGGACGTTTTGTAATAATTGAATTATCAGATGTGAGTATGTGTGGAATCAGAACATCTTGAATAGCGTCTTGGAAGAAACCATATGAATAGTTGCTGAAAATGTGTTGAAGCATCCTCTGGTGGTTACATCCTTTTTTATGGAGATTTCGTATAGAGACTGGTGATTTTCGATTCATTCGAGTAGCTCCAGATTATATTCATTCGGATACTATCCATGATAATAATTGTTGAATTTTCACAATCGAACCTGAAGCGGTGTGGCGCTATTGTCAAGAAAGTGTGATATCAGATTCTCTATTTGTTAATTTTCCACGTTGACAACAACTTGACTATGGTTACAAAGTTTTTCAAACAATTTCTATTAGTTTATGTGAATTTCATAAGAAGTGAACGTCGAAAAGAAGAAGTGAATTGTTCAAGTGCTATTCCTAACAAGATGATATGTACGGAATCAAGAGAACTCTGGCTCGAAACTAAAACTGTTTCTATTGGACGAATTGAATGAAGAAACTGTACAGTAAAATCATGAGATTTTTGGAGAAATAATGAAAACTCTATTTAGAGAAAGGATGGCATCTCGCAAAGATGAGATATGATTTTTTGTTTCGATGAAATTGGACACATTATATTTGGAACAAAGAAAAACAACGATTTCGATAGAAATGAAAGTAGCATAGATCAATCTGATATCAAGATGACGGATTATGCGAGGTATTCATAAGAAAACTGGCACTTTGCTCCCGTTTTAGAAAAAAACAAGAGAAAAATTAGATGGACCCAAAAAATTTCGTTGTATAAAAAAGATTTGGTCAATAATATCACCTCAGTTTGTTGAGGCATATTCACGAGTATCTGCTACTCCTTGTATTCTCTAAAATGACAAAATGGTTTAGACTTTCACGGCTGAGGTTTTCAGTGTCATTGCTTTTTAAGTTTGAAAGCCGTGGATTTTTGAAATTTCTTCTTGACGTTTCGCTGGCGCGAGTGGCTAGCTTCTTCAGAGGTTTAACCATCATGGCTTGCTGTCCGATGACTACCTTTTAGGCTTCTTGAAGCGTATTAATGCCTTGTTAGGTAATCAGTTGTATTTGTACCTCTATTTGTACCTGTATTTGTACCTGTATTTGTACCTGTACTTGTACCTGCACTTGTACCTGAACTCGTACCGGTACTCGTACCTTCACTTGAACCTGAAACAATAACAATCTTGCTTCTAGAATTTCTTAAAATGGGGTTCCATATTCGATTGAGGTTCACCGCTTCTTCTTTTTTGTTGAAATTCTCCGTGTGTTTGTGGATCTCTATTGCCTCCCGTACCAGTCGGCTATGGTATGCCTGATTGGTGGCAATTAGTTCTGTGTTTTCAAACAAAATTATGTGGTCTCCTTCACTAAGTGCGTGTTCTGCCACAGCTGACTTGTCCGTTTGGCCTAGTCTGCAGTTCCTTTTATGCTTTCTCAGTCTTGTTTCCATGGATCGTTTGGTGGTTCCGATATATACCTTTCCACAAGTGCACGGTATGCGATAGACCCCTGCTGCTGATAATGGGTCTCTTTTGTCTTCAGCTGACCTGAAGCTTTGTCATGTTTGCCCAATAACTTTCCAATTCTGTCCGTGAACCTAGGGATAAACGGTAGATATGCGCGTGCAACCATCTGATCCTTTCACGCTTTCTGAACCGTGGTACCCTTCGGTTTCATGGCTTTTCTGGTCTCGGAGGCACTATATCCATTAGATCTCAAGGTTCCTTCAAGATATTTCAGTTTCCTCTCCAGATGTTCTGATTTCGGCGTGTTTTTCTTGAATTTTTGAATACACCACCATGAATCTTCAAAGTCTTCCAAATTCACTACGGTTGTGTATATATTGAATAGACGCAGTCTGTCCAACAAATCCCTGAATATCGACGAATTATAGCCTCATAATGTGCAACTATAGACTGAAAAAAATGGAAACTGCTGAGATTTAAACTCGTTCTGGAAAGGTTGCTGCGACGGTTCTGAATGTTGTTGTTGAGATGACTCTGACTGATACTGCACACGTTGATGTATTATTCTGAAATAAATTCGATTTTTTAATAAAAACATACACTGAAATGAATTCGATTTTTTAATAAAAACATACACTAAAAAATTTTTTTTTTGGCAACAGAGAGGGTAATGTCTTTCATGAAGTAATTGCTACACTTATAATGAAAATAAAAAAATCAAGTGTCATTCAAAATAATGAATTTAAAACACATATTCTGCACGTACTAAGTGAAGGAAAAATATTGAAAACACTACTTTATGCAGATCATATCCATGAATGAGAATTTTTGACCCGAATGAAAAATATTGTATACACCCAAAAACTCTTTGCCTATAAAACAAAGAAAAAATTGGAAACAATACTAACCTTAATTTTGTACAATCTCAAATGAACCGACAAGATTCGGTTTCCCAATGTCCATTAACCCTTTGAACACAATAGCGTATTTTCCTGATGAAAATTCTTCTAAGTGAGGACGATACGCCTCCGTCACTCGGTGGGGTAGAAATGAAACTTTATCTCCCAAATCCAACAAGACCGCCTCACCAAATTTTTTTTTCACGATTTTGGCAGTGAATATCTTCTGCGGCATCTCCACAGGCAAATCTGCTACTTTGATACTTGGCTTTCTCTTCACAATCGAACTTGCATTCAACTTTTGTAAATCCATCTGCGAAAAATAAAAAATGAAAGCTTTATGTTTTGATCCACAATATATGCGAATACTATCTCAAACAAACCACGACATGTAAAACATTCGACTGAAATCATCCAACATATATATATATATATATATATATATATATATATATATATATATATATATATATATATATATATATATATATATATATATATATATATATATATATATATATATATATATATATATATATATATATCGAGAAAAATTTTGGAAACCAAAGGATTCAACAATTCTCAACAATTTTCAATTGAATTACATTTGAATAAATTCATCTGAGGAAAAGTCAAACTTAAAACACTTACTTTCAAATAGAAATCGGTGCACTTGTCACTGGTATCACTTTCAACGGATGCAACTAACTCATTTCGCCATGCATAACGTATTTATAGTAAAATAAGTGATGACATATTTTAAAATGAAACAAAGGGCCTTTGTTTCGTCGCTTTTAGAACTGCATATCTCCGGATGCAGATTCGGCATTGGCAGTGATCAATGTCACCTTGGGTTTGAATATAAAAATTAGTGATGACATATTCTGAAATGAAACAAAAGAAAATCAAAGAGTCTTTGTTAGATGCCTATTCAGCGTTGACGTTGATCCATGTCACCTTGGATATGAATAGCGCAACAAACACATGAATTCTACTTTTTTTTCCCCCATTTTATTTGAAGTACTACATGTGATGATGCGACTATTATTAGTGAAGATACAACTTTGTGCCCTCTTGGCATTGTCTCCGTTTTTTTTCTCTGTCGATGAATTCTGCATTCATTTCCCTTTCATTTGATGTGCTGCACGTTGTGATCCAACTATCATTAACGAAGATGTTGCTTAGTGTCATTCTGACATACTGCGCCATATTTATTTTTTCTCTGTCGATGAATTTTGCATTTCTTTCTCTTTCATTTGACGTGCTGTACGTGACGATTCGACAATTATTAACGAAAATGTGGCTTTGTGCCCTTCTGACATGTTGCGCCAGATTTGTTTTTTCTTTATATATGAATTCTGCAATTCTTCTTCTTTCATTTGACATGATGTACGTGACGATCCGAAGTTTTTTCAATGATTCTCTTTGCAATTCTTCCTATGCTGTTTCACATTAGGCGCTCGATATTATATTTTTTAAAGTCTACATATTAAATCATTTGAAATGAGTACCCACACCGACCTGTTGCGACTAGTATAGCGAAAATAGGTTATGAGGTCCTTTTGGCTTCGTAAAATGATAAACTATGTTTTTTGACATCTAAACGAATCCATTGATGTCAAAATCATCGGAATCGGACGACCAGAAGTAAAAACCGGAAGTGACCTGTTTTTGACGGATTCGAAACCTTCTCACCCTAAGGAATCCAAAAATACCATATTCATCTGTCGATGAATTCTCCATTCCTTATCCTTTCATTTGACGTGCTGTATGCGACGATCCGATCATTATTAGTGAATATACAACTCAGTGCCCTTCTGACAGTTGCGCTATTATTCTTTGTAATAACTCATTCATTGTCACACACGCCACCACCTATCAAGCTGACTACGTCACTTTCAAGCTTTTAATATCTTATCACTATTATTATTATTATTCGACCCTCATTCTCCAGCTCAATTTCATCTAGCACAATCAATCGAGCGATATTTGATTTCTCCATTCTGATTGGCTGACCGACACTACTCTGTAACAGAAGTTAGGTTGGGTGTTCCACAAGGTTCCGTTCAAGAGTCTGAAAATTCGCAAAATGAATCTTCATATGACAAAGCATAAAAATGACTGTCATATTGAAACACGAAAAACCGTTACGACAATAACGATGAAACGATAACGAATGAACGCACGGAAAACGGTCGAAAACGCACGAAAAACGATCGAAAACGCACGAAAAACGATCGTAAACGCACGAAAAACGATCGAAAACGCACGGAAAACCACGTATTTTGAAATGTCATTGTCAAATACTTCGCTCCCCCATTGCCCTCACGTTGAGTCCACGAAGCTTAACCGCTCGACACTTTTGGATCTACTTTTTCTCCTGATGATGCTAACTTGGTTAACAAAGATACGAGACTTCCGACATGTTGGAATGCTAGACTTCTGTTGAACCGACATGTTTTTTCTTAAATATATTTTGACGTACCCTGTACACTTCGACGTTATGTTTGTTTTCAATGATGTATTTTGAGACACCCCGTATACAATGACGGATCGCAGGTTAAGTTGTCATATTTTACCTTAAATTTGATTCATTATTATTAATATATCATTTTCGCGCTTCCAATTTTCGTCGAGTAGTTCACGATTAATTCCAAAACCGGCAACGTTACATTGCCCCATAAACAATGATTTATTGTACAACTGGCAACGCCGAACCTGCCATGCTGGCATGTATTGACATTTGACAGATGCAGTCTTATGAGTCTAGTCTTTACAGTGTCCTTCTTCAACCAATAGATAGTTCAGCTAGTGACTCATAGATGACTCTGTGTGTTCTATAACTTAATTTTCAAACCGGCAACGCTACATTACTCCATAAACATTGATTTATTGTACAACTGGCAACACCTGCTTGCACTAGCAACCGGTAAAACTTTGATCTCCATCTCTCTTTGCATCGATTACGTCACACGCGTCTCTCGCTCTTACACACACATACACATCTTTACATGAAATATTAATTGTTTCCCAAATCTAAGTATATTTTCCTATCTTCAGTATGATAATGACGATTACATTCTATGGAAATAAAAAAAAAATGCTGTCAAGTATAATGAATGAGTCAATTTCGGTCCCGACAAAACTAACGTTATAAATACCCAACATTCGCAGTTAACTTCAATATCTTACGATGGTGTAGAGGCTGAGGACAATGTCCACGGCGCGGACGATCCAGGTTCGAATCTCATAACTATAAACTTTTTTTTAATTAAAATCACGTGACTGGAACGTGACAAGGGGGCCGAGGGGTGAGTAAGAGTCGCAAGAAGGCCTGAACGGTGATGCGGAGTTCCAAGGGGGCCGAGTTCCACGCTTGAATCGCTACGATACTCGTTCCTTCCTGCGTCGATGACGTCACACGTTTCTCTCTTCCACTCACTAAAGTTTATCTCCGAAATACTTACCAGCGACGCTCGACCTTGAATTGCGCCAGAACCCGCCTTGTTCATCTACTGGTTTGATTTTCCCGCTCTATGCGTGATAGCTGATTGGTTGACTGAATGACGGTAAAAGTGGAAAAATGGAGGTGGTCTGAAGTGGGCTTTGAAGACTAAGGCTCAGTTTACACATAATGGACGTCTGGTAGAGACGAGGCGCTGACCTTTACTCCTTTCGTGTGAAGTGGGCCTCCATAAGAAAATACATGGGATTTTGAGCCAGAACTCCTATAGCTCTATTACTATTGTGATAGCATTGAAATATTGTTTGTGAAAACAATAGACAAGGCAATAAATATACTCTGGTGAGAGTTTGATGGAGCATGTCCCGGTGAGAGGACAGGAAACCACTGAACCCCAAGGAAGGTTCCTGAATGCTTGTGATAGCATTGAAATATTGTTTATGATAACAATAGACAAAGCAATAAATATACTCTAGTGACAGTTTGATGGAGCATGTCCCGGTGAGAGAACAGGAAAACACTGAAACCCAAGGTAGGTTCCTAAATGCTTGTGATAGCATTGAAATATTGTTTGTGATAACAATAGACGAGGAAATATTAGGATTGTAATTAAGTATCTGTGTGAAGATAATTTTTTAGACACATATCTAAGTCCTTTTTTTTCACGGTGAGATGAAAAATTACCATAACTATTATCTGTGTGAGGATAATTATTGGGATAAATATAATGTTTTTCTCTTTCCTTTCAATTTAGGTGAGATGATCGGGTATCCTAAAGAATGGCTTGGGGCTCCTCAGCAAATATACTCCTCCAGAAAATTGTAACTTACTAGCTGCGCCAAAATTGAATTATTTGATTGTCGCAGCCGTATCTGAACCTGTGGCTCGCCGAGATTCTCGGCTGGCAAGCCTACAAAATCAAATTGGTGCAAGCCTTGCTGGAATGTGCGGGGTCTTAACATCCATGCTAAAAAGGGAGGGGGGAATAGCAGATTCATTCAGGCCCGAAGCGATGCCTCTCGACTTCTCGCAGATCTTCATAAGCAAGAGATAGTATCGCGAAGGGAATTGTCTTTATTCAACTTGAACAAAAACCAGAAGGAAACGCTGAGTGGTGCTCCAATAGATGGTTGGCTCTTCGAGGAATGTCTGGAAGAAAGAGTGAAAGCTTCTAAATGCCTAGAAAGGTGCAGCCAAGACTTGAAGGTGACTAAGGTGAAGACGGTAAAAAAAATGCAGCAAATACCTTGATAAAGTCTTTAAACCGACGCAGTCCACCCAGGCAATTTCAGAGTGGTTGTCAGGGTGGACGCAAAAATCAACAGCTCCTCAAGGATATCACCAAAGAGGAGAGAAGAGGTTTCAGAGAACAGATCAGAGAGCGAAGTCAGACAGATACCAGCAGTGAGTGATGTTAGTAAATCAGCAGGCAGATTGAAAGATTTTGTGGCTATCTGGCGATGTATAACTCCAGATAAGAAAGTGCTTTCTTGGTTAGAGGGCCTAAAGTTGCCATTTGATATATTACTCATTCAAGTGTTTGCCCCAAAAGAGCCCAAATGATCAGGAGCTGAAGCAACAAATATTAATATTGCTTTACAAAAATTGCTGGTAAGTGGCGCTGTTAGTGAAGCTCTTCCTTGCAGAGACCAATATATTTCAAATATATTTTCAACACCAAAACCAGATAGTTCTCAACGGTTGATTTTGAACCTCAAATACTTGAATGAGTTCATTCTAACTGATCATTTCAAAATGGACGATCATAAAATGGTTACCAGATTCATCAGGTTAGGATGATTCATGGCAACTGTGGATTTGGAAGATGCATACCACCTTGTCCCAATACATCACTCTCATAAAAATATTTGAGGTTTAGATTCAATGGTATCATATATAAGTACAACTGCTTACCGTTTGGCCTCAGTTGTTCGCCACTGGTCTTTACAAAATTGACCGAACCGGTTATTACTTTCCTTAGGGGAGAGGGATGGATTTCAGTAGTATATTCGTATATTCAGATGATTTTCTCTTGATGGGAGATTCTTTCGAAAAATGTCAGGAAAATGTGTCGGTGACCATTCAGTTTTTAGAGCAACTTGGCTGTATAATAAATTACTCCAAGAGTCAAATACATCCACAACAGCAGTGTAAATATCTCGATTTTAATTACAATTCGGTCAACATTAGTCGGTCTAATAAATTAATTTCTAACCCGAAGCAGATGTCAAATCAGAGATTTTGCGAAATTTAATGGCCACTTGATTACTGCATGTCCAGCTATCCTACGCTATTCGTGGTTCATGCCTTCAAAAAATGGAGAGGTAGCTACAGCTTCAGTATGATAATAGCCTAAAGGCTGAATCGTGGTTTTCAATGGTGGGAAAAATCTGTGCAGTATGTCATTAATTCTATAGGACCGTTTAAATTTGTACGAAAAATTTTTTATGACGCCTCTACTACGAGTTGGGGAATATTTTGCGAAGGCGAAAGAGCCTATGGACTATGGAACGAAAAAGAGGAGAAGTTTCATATAAATATTCTCGAACTGTTAGCGGCATTTTTTGGTTTGAAAAACTTTGCTCAGATTTGTCCAATGTAGAAGTTTTGTGTCGCATTGACAATACCATGGCGATACCATGCATCAATCGTATAGGAAGTGTTCAACACGAACAGAATTTTCTTACCCGAGAAATATGGCAGTCGTGCGAAGGGAAAACTTTGAAGCGGACGAAGAATCCCGTAAGCTAGAAAATAAAACAGAATTGGAAATTAATAGTTAGGCATTTCAAAAGATAACACTTAGCATGGGACAACCGGAAATAGACCTATTTGCCGCCAGACATAATGAGAAATGTAAAAAATGTGTATCATTGTGTAGAGACCTTGAATGTTGGGCCGTAGAGGTCTTTACGTTGAACTGGAGCAATCTCCTTCTCTATGCATTTCCATCTTTCTGATGATATTAACAAATGTTCAAAAAATCAAGAGAAGACAAAGACAAAGCTGAGGGTATATTTGTGGTTCCTAAATGGATTTCTCAACCATGGTACCCTGTTTTCATCTCATTATTATTTAGTGAACCAGCTTATTTCGAACCAAATCAAACCATTTTTCTCTCTCTCAACAGCAATCCCTATCCAATGTGGAAAAAAAAATTCCATGGTTGCAGGAATCTTATCTTGCTAACGTTAGAGCTAGGGAACGTCCCTGGATAGTTGTTTGGCATCCATAAATAATTCAACATTGAAACAGTATAATGCTGGATTCATCATGGTGAATTTTTTGTAAGAGATTTTTCAGGGGCGTTTTCAGTCTACGACCAAGCACACCCAGACATAATATCACCTGGGACCCGGCTATAGTCTTGAACTATGTTAGAAACACAGCCTGGAAATGCTAACGCACAAACTGGCCGTATTATTAGCCCTTGCCACATAGAGGTTTGCAATATCATCAGAACAAGCGACGTTCATTACGACGTAAAATACCTAAAAGGATATAAACTTCAGGCCCCAGAAAACTTTAACCTACTCTAGTGTTACCCTTTTTCAAGGAAGACCCGAGAGTATGCGCATCAAGTACCTTATTGGAATATTTAGCGAAGACGAAGGAATTGCGCAGTACCTCATCGGACCACCTCTTTATCACATACAAAAAGCCTTAGCATTCTGCTTCATCTCAAACCATCAGCAGATGGATGAAGGCAATTCTAGAAAGAAGTGCTTCATATTTTGTTCATAATTTAGTGTAAAAATATTTCTTTTTGAGTTAAGTTTCTTTACTAATTGTCATTAGATAATGAAAGTTGCTAGTTGCATCGTGCTTCCAACATTTACAATTCCTCTCATTTATGAGACGAGGCCGAAATATAAGATCAAATATAAGATCAAAGATAAGATCAAACGAACTTACCTGAGTGAAGTTCGATCTTAATTATATGAGGGCCTCATCGAAATAAAAAAGAACCCACCCAGAAGACCCATTTCTAATACCCCCCGAGATGCAACAAAAAATCAACTTTAAAGAAGAATGAGTCGGACTGGGCATGAATCGGTATTGCCGGAGATGGAAAAGGACAGCGTTTGTCGTCTAGCTTCAAAAATGTGTGGTTCAGGATGTAAGCGAGGGTACTACAATTACTCTTATTTATTTCGATGAGGCCCTCATATAATTAAGATCGAACTTCACTCAGGTAAGTTCGTTTGATCTTATAATCTTGTTTGAAAACACAGAACTAATTGCCCCCAACCAGGGATACCATAGCCGACTGGTCCGGGAGGCAATAGAGATCCACAAACACACGGATAATTTCAACAGAAAAAGAGAAGCGGTGAACCTCAATCGAAAATGGAACCCCATTTTGAGGACTGGGCATGAATCGGTATTGCCGGAGATGGAAAAGGACAGCGTTTGTCGTCTAGCTTCAAAAATGTGTGGTTCAGGATGTAAGCGAGGGTACTACAATTACTCTTATTTATTTCGATGAGGCCCTCATATAATTAAGATCGAACTTCACTCAGGTAAGTTCGTTTGATCTTATAATCTTGTTTGAAAACACAGAACTAATTGCCCCCAACCAGGGATACCATAGCCGACTGGTCCGGGAGGCAATAGAGATCCACAAACACACGGATAATTTCAACAGAAAAAGAGAAGCGGTGAACCTCAATCGAAAATGGAACCCCATTTTGAGGAATTCTAGAATAACGAACAGGACAACAAGCAGCAAGATTGTTGATGTTCCAGGTTCAAGTGTAGGTACGAGTACAGGTACAAGTTCAGGTACAAGTACAGGTACAAATACAGGTACAAATACAAGTGATTAGTTGACAAGGCATAAATACGTTTTAAGAAGCCTAAAAGGTAGTCATCGGACAGCAAGCCATGATGGTTAAACCTCTGAAGAAACTAGCCACTCGCGCCAGCGAAACGTCAGGAAGAAATTCCAATCCACGGTTCTCAAACTCAAAAAGCAATGACACTGGAAGACTTTTTAAAATCCCAATCATTTGTGACGGCGAAACGGTGAGAAATTTTGAAAAGGTGTCAAAAAAATGAATAAATACTATTTGTGTTTGGGTGTTTTCAGCGATTTCTTTGTTTCAAATGTTTGATCTTCAATGTCAAATCAAATATAGTTCAATTATATTTTTTTGTGTTCAAGTTTGAAATTTGTTTTTCTGTACCTATATAATTTCATACGATGCAACGGAAATAAACAAATATCACAAATTCTTTGAAATGTAATCTTAACAAATTTATAGACGGATGCATCATGGAACTCCATTTGTGGTCTCAATCGTAATTGAAATTTCTGTTTTTGTTCAGAATTCAAGGAGTCGCCTTTTTGGAATAATCTTATTCAATGTTAGAACATTTTCAGGCTTCAATAATTTAGTACAGGTTTGATTGAAGCTGATGTTGAAAGTTACGTATCTTTGTCACTGATGAAAGCAAGTACTGAATAATCAATCCAATTTGAAACTTCACGTTTACTTTATCTATGCCCTTCTGTTTTAACGATTCGTTACTCATTATGAAGCGACAATATAAAAACTCCTTTTATTCGGCCCCTATGTTTGTTTACATAAGAGAAACTGTAATTAAAAGAAGTTTGCGTCATCGTCTCTACAGACAGCAAAGGAGTGGCGCTCCATTATTTTCGCCTTCTACAAATTGACGGGGAATGATACAAGGAAATAGGGTCTGTCATAATGTATCACTTCCGTTGAAGTCGCTTATCGACCTGAATGATTGATAATCTCTAGGGAGTGGTGAAATCAGGAAAAGATTTTAATTGCGACAGAATATTTGAAGAAAATGCTCGAAACACAATAATATCAATAACCTCAATAACTACCATTTTCATACCGTTATCATCAATGATTTATGCATCAGACGTATACTTATTGATGTTTTCTGTGAATTGGTTGCTGGCTGAAATATGAAGATGTTATCTGCCAGTGAATGCTAGCTTAGCTCTTCGGAATGTAACAAAACAATCTCCTATATATTTTATTTCTTCAATAGGAACATGGCCTGCTTACGAGTCCGGAACTTGACTAGTTGAGTATTCGCTAATATACATGGAAAGAAAGGAAATTTCAATATCTTTCTGAATTTGTATAATCTTTCGACCAAAAAAATCTGTTTTTTTACCACCCTGTATTGAAGTAACGCTGAAGTGTCGCAAGCCTCCAAGTATCACCCAACTTCCTAACCAAATTTCGGTACCATGGTATTCCACAACTCAAAAATATCAGCATTTTTAGAGGTCCTGATTTCCGAAAAAAAAAAATTGAAATTAATTCATATTTCGAAAACGACAACAGATAGGTATAAGGAAATATCGAGATTAATTGTCAGATAATTGTTGTACATTCCAAATATAATATTATATGCTGGGTGGTTCGTTTGAAAATTCAAAGTTGCTACTACTTTCAAATGGAAATGGAACACTGCATTGTCGAAAAATATTTTAGTGGGATGGAGAGTGTCCGAATATGCTGTCCATTGAATTTCAAAAGTGAACCGTACACCTCCGCCTTGGACAGTAAAGCTGCCAGATTGTAACAAATCATTAATTCGTTTCAATAAAACCGAAACAAACCAAACAGTCATCAAGAAAAACTTCCATCAAATAATGAGTCACTTCCAAGAATATAATCACATATACACAGATGCTTCAAAAACAGAAAATGGAACTGCCGCAGCTTTTACCACCGCGTCTGGATATAACTCATGCCACAAGCTCTCTAAGGCCTCCTCAGTTTTCTCGGGAGAACTAACTGCCATCCTCAAAGCTTTAGAATATACAAGGTCCCACGACAATGGAAAAACAGTTATCATTACAGATTCCCTCAGCGCAATGACCGCAATATCTCAACTCTATCCCTCACATCCGATCCTCATCCTTATTAAAAAAGAACTCCATCATCTTCAACAACAGAATAAAACGACTCACTTCGTATGGGTACCATCACACATGGATATAAAGGGAAACGAAATAGCCGATCGATTAGCTAGAGATGCAACTGATATTGACGAACTTCACACAATAACCAGAACTGCCAAATCTGACCTCAAACAAATATTCAAAGAGATGATTATCAATGCGTGGCAAGCTGAATGGAACCTCTCCAAATCGAAATTGGCCGAAGTAAAAAAGACCGTACTCCCTCGAAAAATATATTCCTTGGAAAGAAAACAACAAACCATAGTCACTAGACTACGCCTTGGACACACCCGCATCACACACTCCCACCTGATCGATAAAACTCAAGAACCAACCTGCGAAATATGCCACTGCCCCCTAACAGTGAAACATATTTTAATCGAGTGTGAAGCTTACAATCGACATCGAAAACTACATGGATTTCCGTCAACTCTTGCCGAACTCCTGAAGGAAGGTTGCAATCCATCCCAGCTTATAGATTATCTAACTGATATTGGTTTAGTCAATGAAATTTAGATTATATTAGATTAACTGTATATATTATTTACATTTTTATATTTATTATGACATGTAATATGCCGTCTCTAATAACCTGAATGGTTGAAGGGACAATAAACAACTTAAATTAAAAAAAAAAAAAAAAAAAGTGAACCGTTGTCTAGTTCATCAGATACGTTTGATGTGCCATCCACCGTGATTTAGCCTGTATAACATGTATAAAGTGATCTCACAATCCGATGGGTTGTTTTGAGGTAGATAGGTATTTGCCTTCAAAAAGGAATAAAGGTCTAGGCTATTATGCATTGCCAGAATATTCAGTAATTTTCAATATAAAACATCTATTGGTGAAAGACATTGAAGATACGAGGTGTTTCCTGAATGCGGTACGAATCTTCAGAAGATGATTTACTGAGCTGTTTGTGAAATACACAGCGTTGTGTAAAAACAAACAGCTATAAAAACAGGCCGACTGAAAATCAGTGGACCTAAAAATTTCAATCAAGTAAGGAATGAATAAGCTCTTCATTATTTCGAATAATCTCACCAAATTTCAATTTTCCATAGATACCATTTTTTTCTACTTCAATGCCCTGTATCTCAGAAAGTGAGATGTTCAAAGAAACTTTATTCCCAAAAATATCTAACGGATCACTCTCCTAAGTTTTCTGGTGAAGAAACACCATGTATATTTTGAAAATTGGGAATTTTTTGAAATCATGAAATTATGAAACAACAAAAATCAATTGCCGCTCCGGGGCGACTTCATTGATTCCAGTGGCATATTTGCTTTTTAAGCTACAGGAAAACCCGGAAAAACCTGCAGCACCACATCATCTGAAGATCTTGATCTGCCAATATCCTCTCTTTCATAAAACAAAATGTGGGGTGTCTCTAGAGGCTCCAATAAATTGAAAACATCGTCAGAACACTTCGTGACACAACTATCGTCAAACTTAAACCAGTTCGTTTCGTCTTTGACCAATGCGTAATAATGACCTGATTCAACGCCAAAACCACAGTGTTGAATGACTGCATGAAGGTTATAATAGTGGTCTGCTAGATTGAAGTATTCATCTATTTAGAACTGTTGTAAGAGTTTGGTGCATCCGTCAGAGGTTGAGTCATGTTTGAAGATCATCAGTGTTATTATTCATTAGGTTGACTGGTGCCTCAGCTATACTTGTTTCCTCATAACAGTCAGTTAGTTTGGCGCATATTTGGCCATACAGTCGATCATCATCTGTTAAAAGTTTCATTTTCAGATGATTTAATAATAAGCTTTGCACGGACTGGTTATTAGTCATATTATGAAACGCTAGTTGAAGTTCCAGAAATTCATATACGTGTTGAACATTTACTACTACTACGTTTGACTAATATATTCACTACTACAATGCAAACATGGATTATAATAGATCATTTGTAAATATTGTATTTCTGGATTTTTAATGTTTATCGATGAATTTTTTTGAGCGATTAGTGTAACCATATAAACATTTTCTGTTCATAATAGTAATCATAGATACATAAAAGACTTACTGTATCATTTTCGAAAACATAACTGCTCCAAATTGATTTCTTATGCTATTTCTACCAAAAGGTAGAAGTTAAAATTGAAATGAAAAATTGAGTGATCAATTTCCTGTATGATTTTCATAGTATTTCATGCATATACATTGATCTTATAGTAATTTCGATGTTGATTACTTCTCCTCTCATTCTTTTGAACTTTGCACTACACATTTCTTTCATTATCGTGGATGAAGTGTGATGCAGGGCTATAAAGTTAATCAATTATTAGAGAACTTAGGTCCTGAAGTCATCCAATAAAGAAAAAGCTCGTGCCCGTCTACCAGCTCCTCTGATGATATATTTTTCAGAAGACGTGGTCGTTATCCCGTACGTTTTATTAGTTTTTACAACCTGTCTCAAGAACTAACAGCATTCTTCCCAAATGAAATGGAATATTACTTTGAGTATCTAAATAATTGATGAAAAGACCTGGAGGGTAAAAGCTCTTTTGTTTTATTTGTTTCCTGATATGTCCCGTGTCCAAGTTTGTGAGTTATATATAATGCTGCTGTGAGAAAATTTATGGTTTATGGTTTTTGTACACGATGAACTGGATTAGACTGGACGTGTTAGAGTCTGCTTTGTTCAGCAGATCATAGCGTAAAATTTATTGTGCACAGCTTAAGTTGTTCGCTTTTCAAGTAGTCACGCAAATCTTCATTATGTATGTTAGATAATCATACGGTGAATAGTTATTCAGCATGAATGACTCAATGGAGAAAACGCGACAAAAAATATCCTGGGTTGGAATTTGAAAATTACAATCTCCTCAAAACTTATTCTATGCGAACTTGTTATTTCAGAAACAAATTTATTCAACCCCTTTCAGGAGACGGTGTCATAAATAAATCGTTTCGGTTAGTTCCAAAGACCCAGAACTGTCCTCGATAAATTTTCGAAGAAGAATCATATGAATATTCCGAGGAGAGTATGGAAATATTAGGTATTTAGTAATGGAAAGTGGTGGTCCTCTTGGAATCTTTTGTAGTTTTCAACACTTCTTGGTACTTTGTGGAGAAGACCTAGTTCTTCCAGTTCTTCCAACGTTTCGGCAGAGTCTCATTTGCCTTCTTCTGTTGATGTCTGGAGTATTTCAACTAGACTGATTAGTGTGAACTCTGTGTCTCAATTCATAGGGACGGATGTTCCCATTTACCTGTGTTCCTGTCACTACCTGTGTTTGAATATATTTGATTATTAATATATGTTACAAAAAGGATTTGAAGCTTTATAACTCCTTTTCAATTATATGCTAGCGCTTCTGACAGCTGTTCATCATCAAGGTTTGTAGAGCCTTGATGATGATAGCACGATCAGCTGTCGAAAGCGCTCGCATATAATTAAATAGGAGTTATGGAGCTTGAAATCTTTTATGTAACATATATTATTATTAAAATACTGAGACTAAAGGAATATTAGTTGTATCATTCAAATGAATAAAAGGTTTTCTTATTCGAAGTTCATTGTAGAAAACGCTCAGAGCAATGGAAATGGAATTTTTTCTTTTGTGTAATTCAATGTTTACATGAAAGTAGCTGTTTCAGGAGGACTTCCTTTCAGTTTGTGTCTGAAAGTTACTTCTTTGCATGATCTACATACACATCCATGTATAGAAATACTTATTTTCAAATTGATTACTTCGTTTCATCCTTTGGAAGGATCCCTTTTTTTGTATCAAGATGGAGTAGTAGAAACCCAAAAACTTTTTTTCCCAAACATTAATCACTTCTTAAAATATAACCCCTCCAATTAAAATAAAATTATTACTAAAGGCTTTCAAATCAATAATAACGACAAGTTGGATAGACATCTTGTACAGTCTGACAATATCACAATTGGGGCTGATCCACTTTAAAAATTTGAATGTAAAAATAGCTTTTAGAACCATATAAATTATTTTCAGAACTTAAGGATAAAGCTCCTATACCTCAAATAATCTATTCCATTACATGTTTACATTGTAGTAGTGAATATATTGGTCGAACGTAGTGATAGTAAATGTTCAAGAGTTTCTGGAACTTCAATTAGAGTTTCCTGATATGACTAATAACCAGTCCGTGCAAAGTCATAAGAAAAACAAGTATAACTGAGGTACCAATAAACAAAATAATAACACTGATCTTCAAACATGACTCAACCTCTGACGGAAGCACCAAACTCTTACGAAGGTTCAATCTAGCAGACCACTATCATAATCTCCATGCAGTCATTGTTCATTGTGGTTTTGGCGTTGAATCTGGTCATAATTATGCCTTGTTCAAAGACGAAACGAATTTGTTTAAATTCGACGATAGTCGTGTCACAAGTGTTCTGTCGATGATGATGATCGACTGTATGGCCAAATATGCGCAGAACTAACTGACTGTTATGAGGAAACAAGTATAGCTGAGGCACCAGTCAACCTAATGAATAATAACACTGATGATCTTCAAACATGACTCAACTTCTGATGGATGCACCAAACTCTTACAACAGTTCTAAATAGATGAATACTTCAATCTAGCAGACCACTATTATAACCTTCATGCAGTCATTCAACACTGTGGTTTTGGCGTTGAATCAGGTCATTATTACGCATTGGTCAAAGACGAAACGGACTGGTTTAAGTTTGACGATAGTTGTGTCACGAAGTGTTCTGACGATGTTTTCAATTTATTGGAGCCTCTAGAGACACCCTACATTTTGTTTTATGAAAGAGGACATTGGCGGTTCAAGATCTTCAGATGATGTGGTGCTGTAGGTTTTTCCGGCTTTTCCTGCAGCTGAAAAAGCAAATGCGCCACTGGAATCAATGAAGTCGCCCCGGAGCGCCTTTCAATTTCTGTTGTTGTTTTATAATTTCATGTATTTTGGAAGTGTTACTCAAGATGATAGTAGATTACATCCTGAGAGATATGCTATCAGTAATCATGTGTCATAAAATGGACTATAATTCAACTGAAATTTTATCAATTGAAAGAAATACATCTGAAAGATTATGACTAACTTCTTTTGGCCTGAATATTTTCAACACGATGGCGCTCATGCCACATTGGATAGTCTGCATAAGAGATTTGGGGGCATGGCCATCTCACGTGGAGGTGATGTGAATTGGCCACTGAGATCGTGCTATTTGACCTCGTTAGATTTTTTCTTGTGGGGTTCTCTCAAGTTGCAGTTGTATGCGAAAAAACAACAAACCACAGCGCTCCTCAAAACCGACATAACCCATGTCATATGTTAAATTCAGCTTGATTTATGCGCCAGAGTCATGAAAATATGAACGTTTCGGATACGCTCATTCCAGAGAAGCCGTGGCGGATATATGAACGATGTTATATTCCACACATAATGGCATCGATAGGTCTTCCAAACGAATGAAAAATTTCGATCATATCTCACACACACACTGTGTTTCAAAGATAGGCAGCCCCTAATGAAAGCCCTCATACAATTCAAAAAAGTAGATGGCATACAATCTATGCTGTAAAATTTTCTAAAATGTTTTTGATCTGACTATCTGATATTGATTCAAGATCCTTATTGTTATTGTAATTATTCATGATTTGAATGAAGTGTATATGAAAAAATTTTTAATTAAGTACACAAATGCGAAGTCTCATTTACATCTCTCAGAAAGCAATAACGACTTGAAAGCTGTACTAATCATTTCAACGTTTTTCATAAAAACGGTGACTGATTGAAAATTTTCTATGAATATGGAAATCATAATGTACCCGTGTGTACACGTGTTGGAGTTCTATAAGAAGTAAAAATCTCATAATGAATACGACACAGATTTCCGTCAAGTTTCACATATTTAAGATATAGAATATTTTATGTGAGACCATGTCACATACCACCTACTGATTTCTGTGTTTAATGTATCTAACATTAAACCTAGGATACCTTTTTTCTTTTTCCATCAGAATGTCATTTATATTATTGAATTCTTTCTGAACAAGCAATACGTGTGCTTTCATATTCCTGAATAACTAATAACACAAGAATCATCTCTTCAAGAATGGCTAGATGGGCCGTATTGAAGCAAATGCCAAGAAAACCTAGAGGGAAAGAGATAGAGGGAGATATCTTTTCAGGAAACACTTTACTGTGAGATTTTCACTAAACATTTTTACAAAAAAACAACACGTGTTACGCTGTACAATAGCTTCTTCAGGAGTGTATAGACGCGCTTGAATACGTTATGGATTTTAATCAAGTACAAATGCGTGTAGAGCAATTTTCATTACTTCGATGAACTCTTTGAGCCTTCCGAACCAAAATTTTCAATATATTATTTTTTTGTCAGGAGAAATGTTTCAAACATTAGTTTGAAATAATTCAAAGAGTTATTTATCTCAAATGGCAAATTCTTATCAAAATAATAAAATTGATTGTTCATCGTTCAAATAATAATATCAATACAGTTCAATACCAGTTTGGATTATATTCTCACAAATCGTTATATTGGTGGAAGAGCAACAACGATTTTTTCCACCAAAAAAATTTGCTCGGTTGTCTTGTTCGACTAACGGTTATTTATGCATGCATCATACATGAAAGCAATACTTGTGAATTTCCCAGATGAATTCATATTGAAAAAGGATTTTTTTCTAACCTTAATCGATGTTTCAACTGAAAATTCATTTGAAATCCACCACATTGGAATAACTTTCGTAATGAGTTAATGAAATATCAATATAACATTATTCACGTTACCAATTATCTGTTTTCATTAATTAAGGTTGAAATTAATAAATGCGAAATGAAATTAACGATTTACGTTGAAATAACTTCCACATCCGTAATACAATTTCCGATTGTTGCTGTTGTCAATTTGAAACAACTGAAAATTTAATTGAATGGTTAAAATTTTGTGTTTCACTACCAATGAGAAGAATGATTTTCAAAAGAGAACATTTCGAATTTTTCATTTCATCACGATGTATTCAAATGATGTCAAGCATGAAAATTGAAGGTGGTGGCGACTTTAATGGTAAAGACTGAGGGACGAGTACATAAATAACGAAACAGTAAGAAACTCAACTGAAGAAGTTGGTGGATGATTGATTGCATTGTTGAAAATAAGAAAGGGAAAAAGACGATAAAATTCTACACTTCAGAAAAGCACAGTGATAATTGAGAGAATGTAATGCCAGAATACCATTTCGTGCTCACAGGAATCGAAAAAATTCGTCTGAACTAGTCATCCTATTCATAAGATAGAACAACGAGAAGTCATAGAAGAAAAAAGAAACGGAGAAATCCGATAGAGATGAATGAGACTTATAGAAGGGAGAAACATGTTGGATAAAATAAAATTATTGTATGGTAGGGCAGAAATATTCAGTTAGATCCCGTGTATCAGAATAGTACAAATTGGAACTACTGATAATGACAGAAAATATAATTTTCAATTGAAACCACTTCGAAAAATTAATGAGTAGACCATTCTAGGCTACAAAGAGTGTAAGAAAACAAAATATGTTGAACATTAAACTTTGTGGTGATAGAGCACAAAAGCATTACATCCATGATCTAAAACCAGACAGATGACTTCTCAACCGTCACTTGAATCTCTGTTCATCTTAGATATTTGTGGTATGATTTTTGTACCAATCCTATAGATGAAGACATTGTGAGAGATTTCGACATCGCCACTATTCAAATTTGGAACACTCATCATAAATATTGCAAGAACAGTTGATTTAATAAAATGCATTTTTTGTATACTTATACTAGCAACTGTTACGATATTTTTTCCATCAGTGACACAAAGTTTCCTGATTTTAATAAGTTTCATTCAAGAGTATCCTATTTCTGAAATTGAGTATATTTAACTCTAATTCAAAACTCTTACTGCTGTGACTAATTGTACTGATATGCACCATTATTTCAACGGTAAATCTTTGAAGTCAGTAATTGACATATTTTTGTTTCGAGGAATTGTTGAGCCATTAAGCAAACGTATCGTCATCCCTGAATTCCCGCATCTCAGGAATCTCATATTATCCATCATACCGCCCACCAATAATCTGACATCATCCATCATAAATGGGTTTCGATATGTAAATTGAAAAACGTTCTATGCTAATGGGTGCAACTTCAATCTTATTATACAAAGCTGTAGACCTTCTCAACCCACCTCACCTTTTTCTGAATGCGGTACCGGATCATGAGAACAATCAAAAGTTTCCTGCAGGGTTGGTGAAAAATGAAGTCTCCAAATCCAATTTCGTTTTAATTATTCATTTATCGAAAAAACAGACAAGCCTTCTGGATTTACATTTGTTCTACTTGTTCATTTACATATCTTAGTATAACGCATGCGGCATTGTATTTATTCTATTTTTTGAGTTGTAAACAGAAAAAACGAATGGATATAACTGTCGTTTTCATGAACTGTTGCATATTTTTCAGTTGTTGATTTTATGTTATCATACAAAATCTTGCAATTTTATTCATTTTCCAATACATTTTTTGTTTGAACCCATTTTTCTGTCTGGTGTTGGATCATAAATGCGCTGTGTTTGTGTTCTGGCTTTCAACTTAATGCCTTGAATTGAAAGCTGCAGTGAAAGACAGAGGACGAATCTTGTAGGCAGTCGATGCCAAAACTTGCTTTTACAACTGAAAGCTTCCTTCATCTCGATATTCGAGGATTCAGTTTTCTCTCGATTACATGGGCAGATGAGTTCGACAATGCCTTTTTTTCAGCCTAGCACCACTGATGAGACTTGTGACAGGTTGAAACACTGCAGTCTGGTATTAAATCATACATGCGTTGGTTTGCGTTCTGGTTTTCAACCAATTTTCTATGTGTCAATGCAAATAATAGTATAATGCATGCGGCATTGTATTTATTCTATTTTTTGAGTTATAAACAGAAAAAACGAATTGATCTAACTGTCGTTTTCATGAACTCTTGCATATTTTTCAATTGTCGATTTTATGTTATTATACAAACGCTTGTAATTTTATTCATTCTCAAATACATTTTTTGTTTGAACCCATTTTTTTGTCTGGTGTTGAATCATAAATGCGCTGTGTTTGTGTTCTGGCTTTCAACTCAATACCTTGAATTGAAAGCTGCAGTGAAAGACAGAGGACGAATCTTGTAGGCAGTCGATGCTAAAACTTGCTTTTACAACTGGAAGCTTCCTTTATCTCGATATTCGAGGATTCGATTACATAGGCAGATGAGTTCAAAAATACCTTTTTTCCAGCCTAGCACCACTGATGAGACTTGCGACAGGTTGAAACAGTGCTGACTGGTATTGAATCATACATGCGTTGTGTTTGTGCTCTGGTTTTCAAACAATTTTCTATGTGTCAATGCAAATAATCACTCTTAATTGGAATGCACTTTGGCTGGGTTATTCAGATCGATCCACGTTGTTGACAGGTACATTTTTTGTTTGAAACCATTTTTCTGTCTGGTGTTGAATCAGAAATGCGCTGTAATTGGGTTCTGGCATTCAACTTAATGCCTCAAACTGAAAGCTGCAGTGAAAGACAGAGGATGAATCTTGTAGGCAGTCGATGCCAAAACTTGTTTTCACAACTGAAAGCTTCCTTTATCTCGATATTCGAGTTTTCAGTTCTCTCTCGATTACATAGGCAGATGAGTTCGACAATGCCTTTTTTTCAGCCTAGCACCACTGATGAGACTTGTGACAGGTCGAAACAGTGCTGTCTGGTATTAAATCATACATGCGTTTCGTTTGCGATCTGGTTTTCAAACAATTTTCTATAATCACTCTTATTTGGTAACGCTTTAACTTCCAAGAACAGCTCCCACCAGAAACGATGGAACTGGTCAGGATAAGGAGACGCCTGAAAAGACGATACCAAAGGACTCGCGCGCCTATGGACAGAAGGTGTTAGTTAGGAATAGTCAGACACATCATTTTTTACCGATCGCGAAAGAATAGCACCTGAAGGCTGACTTTCGACCAAAAGAGGTCAATCTTGCTGAAGTGCCCATCAGTAAGTTGAGGACCGCTCGGAGAGCGGGGGTGGATAGAGTGGGGAAGTAGGTTCTCCTCGCTAAATAGCTCGGGGGGGGGGAAGCTTCTACTTCAGGGCACTCAACCCTGGAGAGGGGAATGGGGGGAAATCACCAGTCAACGTTAGGATGCAGTTCCAAACTAGTACGACAGCCCTTAAACGCGAATGAATATAATAACACTCAATCAATATCGTCGAAGAATCTAGTTGAATCGAATCGTTTACTTTATCAAAAGAGAAAATTTCATCATGATAGTTTATATAGCACTCGCAATAAAACGATATGAATTGAAATCCATTATTCTCAAAAATCGTTTAAGTTAGTTTTATATATTAATGAATTATACTTTTTTTGTTACAACCCTTCTGACATTCTAACATTTTCCGATACCCTGGAAATGTCTTTTTTCCAGGACAGCGATGTAGTAATTGACTTCATACATCACGGAGTCTACCTACCAAATTCGCTTAATATAAAGGCGACTAACAAAATAAGTGGTGTTTGTGAGTTCGCAGGCAAATTAAGACAAATGGAAGACATTATTACCTTAGTTTGACTACGGCATCTGTCACCGGCGTTGCTGACTCGACCTAAATGAAGGCTTCATTCGCCTCCTTTCGCTGACTACCCTTAAATTGTCAAATTAACGTTGGATGTCACTGCGGAGAGGCGGCCTTTGAAGGAGGAGGATCTCAGAGTGCGATCCTATTAAAGAAAGAAAAGAGTTGTTGAGAGAAATATGGCTCGAAATTGTTGGAATTCCTAAACACTTTGGATAATTCCGGAAAAAATGCATTCAATTCATACTTTTGTTGAAGTGAGTTTCTGGGATGGAAGCTTTTTGTGTTTTTAGTAATGAGGTGCAAAATAAATGAAGATGTATATATAAGTCGTGCATAGAAGTTTCTTTCAGATACAAACTAGAAGAAAAAACCTTCGCAAATTAACTACTTTCATATGAATATTGAATTATATGAGAAAAAAAATTTGGAACAACAATTTCTATATGAACATATGAATATCACTTTTTCCATTTCAGTTTGTGCTCCGAGCATTCGTCATGGAATGAAATAGTTTAATATGAAATTTCACTTTCCTGAAATACTCATCCACAATGGTGGACTTCGAAGTTTCTCAATGAGACACTTGTCTCATTTTCCCATCAGCACCTTTCTGGAAAATATTACAGAATGAAACACTCATTTCATTAATAACATCACGATTTTATATCACAGAAGAGTAAATTCTTCTCATGTTACGATGACAGTACGTAGAGATATACGTACGTTTAGCCACAGCAATCTTGTTTGAAATGAACTAGAAATATTCTCTAGGAACGATTAGTTTTTGTAGTATAAGATTTCTCGATTTCTTCTTTTACGTACACAGCCATTGTGGAAAACAGTTAACTGCTTTAGTGTTCCAATAATTTTCATGAAGATAGATTGGTTTGGTAACAGGATAAATTTTCTTGAAAAATCAGTTGTTTTCAATAACGAACACATTAAAGTGGCCTTTTCGAATGGAAATACGGTTGGAATCGTAAAACACGCGTTTCAGAACACATAAGAGACCCCAAGAAACTGAATATTAAAAATTCCACAGCCATTGTTGAACATGAGAATGAATATGGACACATTTTTGATGTTGATCATCCAACTATTTTACATGTTCAACTATTTTTATCCAAAAGACTTTAAAGCTGAATTATATATATTCTCAAATGCGACAGTGGTAACACTGAATGTTAATGGTCTTCATATTGCATATTTCCATTTGATAAGTAATATTATTATTATTATCATTATTGAGAAAACAAAACACCACCAGAATAACAGATAAAGCCATTCTTTTGTATCATGTCGTTCTGTATTGGTGTTTTCTCAAAAATTCGGTTGTTGCAATGTTTTTTATTTTATATTATGTATCGAATATTGTGGACTCCAAACGACAGATGCAAAGTTCAAACGACTGTATACATAAGAGTTATATAGATTAGGAAGAGTCTTTGCATTTCTGAAATGTATTGTATTTGATTCGAAGGGGTTATATTTTTTTTGAAGTGTGTGTATTTTCTATAATGTAATCCAATTTGGCTTGTTTGTAATCCATGGCTTGCTGTGAATCATGATTCACAGATTATTGAATATTCCACTGTCTGATAGGGATTTCCAGAAAGAGCTGAATTTGATCAAACAAATCGCGATTAATAACGGTTATAAGGTAGATATTGTAAGCTCCATTCTTTCCAAAAAACGACAAAAGCAAGCCATGGATCTGGTCTACCCATATTCAAGATGCGATAACGTGAGTTATAAGACATTGACATATGTGGGGGAACCAAACAGGAATATTGCCCGTTTTTTGAAGAAAGAAGGCGTAAACGTAGCTTATAGAACGAATAATAACCTAAGTAAATTTATTAAAAACAATAAGGACAAAACTTTGGTGTCGGATAGATCAGGAGTATATAAGCTGACTTGTGGCTCCTGTCCAAAACTGTATATTTGGCAAACAGGAAGAACATTTTTCCAACGAATTAAAGAACATAGGAGTAGTTTTGTAAATAGAAAGACCAATTCCACATTTGCAAACCATCTTTTAGCAGAAGGACACGAGTTCAATCATGAGTACGAGGTGTTACATTTAGAAGAGAAGAGTTTGAAACTTAATCATCTAGAATGTTTAGAAATCAATAGATTCAGGAATTCGGGTAATTTACTGAATGATCAATTAGAACTCAATAACTCTCCGTTACTGAATATATTTTTTCAAATGTGAAAATGGAACATAAGTGCAGGTAATTTAATTCGTTAGAAACTCAGGTAAAATATCAGCTACTTAAAATTCAGGTACTTCGTTTACAGGTACTTTGATTTCAGGTACTCCATAAACTATATATATATTTAGTATTGAATGTGTAGAATTAGTTGAAAGACACGCCAGATGAAGCCATTGTATGGCGAAACACGTGTTGCGTTTTTGTAAAACAATTTAGTGAAAATCTCACAATAAAGTGTTTTTGGAATACGTTAGTTATGGATTTTCATCAAGTATCGGCCGATTCCATCATATATTTGTGACATTTATCAAGATTTAAGTATAGGCTACTATTGCCACAGATTTCTGCGAATGCTTCAAGATCCTTTTGCAATCTCTCACAGTGCTGGATTTCTTTGATGGTTCGATAAATCTTGAGGTCATCGGCATATAACAAAAAGTAGGAATGTTGAAATACTTCAACAATATTGTTAATATAAATTACAAAAAGTAATGGTCCCAAATGACTCCCCTGTGGTACATCTGATGTAACCACAAAAGGTTCTGACTGGTAACCGTTAACATCCACAACTTGATGCCTTCCTGTAGTGTATGACGATATCCACACCAGAAGATGCTGATCTATCCCGATCTTTGCGAGTCTTTCAATGATCAAATTGTGACTTATTTTATCGAAAGCCTTGCTGAAATCCGTTTAGATCACATCCACTTGTATCTGATCATCCATACTCTCTAACACATAATCTGTAAACTCGATTAAATTAGTATCGATGGATCTACAGGGAAAAAAAACCATGTTGTTGTACTATTATTTTATTTTGTGCATGATCTGAAATAATTCTATGCATAATTTTTTCAAACAATTTTCCGGGAATGCATAGTTTGCTGACAGGTCTATGATTCTCAACGTTACGCTTATCCTTTGAGGAGTGGCATGACGATAGAAGATTTCCACTTACTAGGAAATCTTCCTGTCTGTAGGGATAAATTATAGATGTCAAAAAGAGGTGGTATCAAGTTCACTCTACATTTTTTTATAAATATTCCTGGTATGCCATTCGGACCAGGACACTTCCGTATGTTTATATCATCAATTGCTTCAGAAATTTGCTGTTCAGAAATGCTAACAGAGTAGTCAAGATTTTCATTAAGCATTGGACGATCATTTGCAAGCGGGTCGTGAATATATACACTTTAAAAATATTTAGAAAATAATTCACATATGCCTTCTCGGGTGTCTGCTGACAGATAGTCTAAAAATACTGATTGAGGTATATTTGAATTATTTTGTTTTTTTGTTTTTATATACTTCCCGAAACTTCTAGAATCAATAAGGATTTCATTTTCGATATTATTTATATAGTTATCGCAATCCCTTTGAATCAACCGTTTGGAATGTCTACGTAATTGAGAAAAAAGTTGATACAGATGTTGTCCTCCATATTTTTTGAATATTTTGTGTACTTTATTTTTTTCATTTATAGTGTGTACAGTTTTCATCATGAAGTGAGTTGGAAATTTTCTTTTGAGTTTATATGTGGGTAGATTTCTTTTTATCACATCATTGATTTTTTTATAGAATATTTCAACTAATGTATCCACATTTTTCTCCATAAAACAATGAACCCAATTCATTTGCCCAAGTTCCAAATTTATTCTATCATAAGGAGCTTTGTTGAAGTTCAATTGAATGCTTGATTTTTCAAACAAATATTTGAGTTTATGAAATTCAAAATCAATATTTAGCGCTGGAGGATGTAAATCTTCTCTGATCAAAGGCTCAGAACAATGAGTAATACCTTTGATACCTATTTATACAAAATACAAGGTCTATGATCCCATCATTTGAATTTTTATTATTATTAAATTGCATGGGTTCTAGAAAAAAACGCATATCAATAATTTCAGAATATTTGGGGTCGACATTGGTCGCTTCGAAGTAATCTTCATGCAATGGAGAAGTTGAAATCGCCTATAAGCATTGCCGAATTGTTATTAAAAATACATGGATTCTTACAGAAATTAGATAAGAAAGCATAATGAGCCACATAGTTATTAGGAGGTAAGTAGACACAGCATTTATATAATCTTTCCCCATTCTCAGCGTCCACTGATATCCACAAATCCTCGGAATCTGATTGCATATTTGGATGATGTACCACAAGAAAGTCTTCCTTAACTGCGATAGCCGCTCCACCACCTTCGGAATACTTGATATTTGTCGTTGAAAAGGTCAGCAGAGATCACATTGTCATTCAAGCATGTTTCTGTGAGACAGATCACGTTATAGTTACTGGATAAAATATTCAAATAGAATTAATTTGTCTTGGATTGAAGTCCTCTACGATTTTGATAATAAATATCAATATTCGAACAAACTGACTTCTGTCCAATAAGTAGGATGAAATCAGTTTTGCAGATGTGCCCCTTATTCCACCCAGGTAGAGCTTCTTGAGCAGTGTCTCATGGGGAACACAATTAAAAGCTCTACTTAAATCGCAAAAGAGCCCTATGGGATAGTAGATTTTCCATTTCTGAAACCGTGTTATTTTTTGGTATCAGATTATTTTTCTCTATGAATGGTATTAGTCTGTCTAAAATGCAGTACTCAAATACTTTTGCAAAAAGGAGATTCCCGATACTGGTGTATAATTTTCAATGCGCGATTTATCTTTATTTTTATATATTGAGGTTATCTTTGCCGACTTCATATGACTGGAAAATATCCCTGTTTCTAGAGAGCGGTTCATGTGCAAGTGGTCTAACCAGATCCTTACCAAGTTCTCTCACAATAGCTGTGGGAATTTCATTAGGACCTGCAGACATTATATTTTTGAGTATTTTTATTATGATTGACATTTCTGCATCGCTGAAAGGCATCAAAACGATCGAGTTAGGATTGGATTTACTCGTGAAATCAAAATTAATAATGTCACGTATTGACTCTACTACTTTTTTTGTAGCCTCTATGGAGGCTCCATAGAGGATAAGAGGATTAGTGATTTCTTCGAAATTGTGTACAATTTTTATGTTATATTTTGACGTTTCTTCATTTCTAAGTTTATTTATGATTTTTCACAATGTTTTACTTTTGTTGTCCGACTGTTCAATCAATTTGCTGAAGTGTTGTTTTTTACATCCTTCAATTTACAATGAATGTTTTTTCTTCATGAGATTGTGAGGTTCACGAAGGTCGCTATGTTTTTTTTGCAAAATATAGAGATCTTCAAACTTTCTACTTGATTCTTTTAGCTCTTCTGTCACCCAACCTGTTTTACCATCATTATTTTTTTTACAATTCTGCTTATCAACGTGAAACACTGATCAAATATACGATTAAATATCTCATTCCAAGTTTGCACTTTCAACATTTCGGAAAAATTTCAGTTTGTTAGTTTCATTGAACAGCCTGCTGTATATATGTGATTATTCGATAGTTTCATTAATTTCAATCGGAATCATCAATACTGTTGAAGACCTATGATCTGAAAGAAATGTGTTGTTTAATATTACCTCTGCCTCAACATTTCCAAATGAATATGTTATCAATTCTAGTACTGCTGAGGGTAGTTACTCTGGTGTTCTCGAAAACTAGTTCACCTAGTCCAAATGGAGACATAATATTTATGATTTCATTTGTTTCTGGAGAAGGGATGTTGAAGTTCATATTAAAATCTCCTGTAACCCAGATAGTACCTTATACAGAGAAACAGACATTCAGAGTTGTCTCCAGTTTGGAAATGAACAGTTGAAAAGTTTCAGTGGGAGATCTATAAATATTAATGATAACATGTTTCTCATGATTTGAGGTCCATTTTAAGCAGCATACCTTGTTCGGAGTTAAGTTCACTAACATCTACTATATCTACCTCAATGCCTTGTCTAGCCCATATTGCGCTGCCACCCCTCGGAAGGACCGATCTGCCATAATAGCTTACCAGATAGTACCCATCATTTGAGATATTATAAATTTCCTCATCCTTAGCCTATGTTTCTACAAGTGCGATGAAGTAAAAATTCCTATAATTTATTTCTATTTCCAAAAGATGTTTCTTATTTCTTATACTACGACCATAAAAACAAAAGTAAAAATCATGTTCTGTACACTTTGTGGCTTATATTGAAAAAAACAAATTATGGAAACCACTATCCATAATATTTACTGCTAACCTTTGTTAAAAAATAGTCGTTTCCTCCTTCAATCATTGACAACTCAAATGATTGGTGCGTTGTAGTTTTCATGATTGCATAACTCTGAATCAAGGTGAATAGTACACATATACTTCAAATGAATAATAAATATAAAATAGAATGTCCTGGCAAATACTGCGACGTACTCTTTTTGGCGACCCTGTTTTAAAGTTTTCACGTCTCTAGAATTCGATTGAAACTGAGACAGCATTGTATATGTGTATTTTGTTGGAGCATGAAGCGGTCAACTACGTTAGCTTCATCTCATGAATATAGCTCCAAATAGGAAACCGGTACATCTCTAACCAATTTAGATTGGATAGAAATCAGAAAAAAAAATGAAGATGATCTTGAATCGTATGTCACAAGTCGTGGATAATAAATCGTAAGCAAATGGATCATTGCTTCTCAATGACAACAGTCATGCACGAGTCCTAAATTGGTTTGACTTAAAACTTGTAATGACTGAAGATTGGTCCTTGAATCTGATTAAATCTTCTGTTTTTCCGTCGCTGTCGCCCCCATACGAACAACAACTCTCAGAAGTTGAGAAACTTGTGCGAGAACGAAAGGGGCACAAAAATATACCGTTGTAGTCGAAAACCGCACGCTCAGAGGAATGTTGAATATCTAATGGTACAAATCTGATTTCTAAGAAAGTGATCACTCAATAACTTTCAGGAGGATCATCCTGCTGAACAATGAGGAGTATCTGCAAAAATTGTCGCAGATAAACTTGCACTAATATCTATACGATATAAACCGACAGCCGTTGTGATATCGGCCGAGAAGAAGGTATTCATTTTGTATTTGTTCAAACTATTGATTTTTTTGGTCTCCACGCGATACACTTTTTTATATCGCTTCGCGATTTGAAATTGAACATTTATTGAATGGTTTGTCATTGCAATGATTTTAACATATAATTTTTTTTCAGGTGAGTGAAATTTACTCCTGTTAAACTGAGGAAGGATGAGTTACATTGCAGGTATTTATGAGTATTCACTAAATCGAGATTTGTAGAAGATTAAATGCGTTGTGAAGTGAAGTAATTTTGATGCGAAGTTATCGTGACCAGATATTACTAACAATATTCATTCTTAATAGTCAATAATGACAATGAAAAGGATAATGATAATAATTTCGATATTAATGATGAAAAAAACTATTAAAACAGTTTACTTTCAATATGTATTGGCCAGTTCTATTCAGATATTAATGATAACGTGGTAATCACAACTCTGTCCCGCAGTTGGAACTCGTCATGCAAAAGGCTCATATAAATGCCGCAGAGATCACTTTACTCCTGCAGCAACACAAGAACATTAACAGTGAAGCCTCTGTTTATCAAAGCGCCTGACCTTCGTTTTCCTCAGGCCTAGTGGAGTGTAGTCGGAAACTGAGAGGTTTATCAGATTTATGTCTTTAACACCTTAATTTACCGCAATCGCGTGACGGGTATAGCGTTTCCTGACACAAGGTGCAGGACCTGCCGCGGGACGCCTGAGACTCTAATGCACTTGCTGTCAGCATGTCCAGCATATGCAGTCCCAGGCTATATCCATCGACATAAAGCAGCCAAATGAGTGCTTCATCTTCAACTACAGCACTTTCACGGTACTGATGAGACACCATTGTTACCTTACGCTCCGGGGATATTGAATCCTTTGCTTTGAAAGAGAAGTGCCAAATTCATTGAAACTTTTCATTCTCCACCCTCAGGCTCTTACAAGCTTAAAGGCCTGATGTAGTTTTTATCGACCATAATTGCCGTGGAGTTTTCAGCTTCTGGCGAGACGAATATCTTCCGAAAAGAGGAGAAAGAATGGATGGAATATCGAAATGCCGTCAAGATGGCTATTTTGATTATTGGAATCTTTGGTGTAATGATGCCCTTTTTACTCTCTGATCTTAAAATCATGGCGGCTTGTCGCACTAAGGCAGAAATCTCAGCCTGACATGCAGAAGGCTGTCATTTTCGACTCACTGCCTTGATTCTTGGACCCAACGATCACTTTCCCCAGGATGTAGGGAGTGGTCATTGGGAGTGGTATCGAAGCTTCAGAGACAGACCCCGGCCAGCGCAATCTTATGGGAAAAAAGATAACGATCATTACTTACTTCCCGGTGTGCGGAGTAATTATTGGTTGATTATGTAGTCGCGCCTTCCCGAATGTATTGTGCCTTCGAGGATAGAGCCCGACCAGTTCAATCTTCTGAAAAATATAATAATAATAGAGTTTATTGCCCAACATTTTTTCATTTACATAGAAAAAATTACATATGCATATAAAAATTTTCAGCACTATTCGATAAAAGAAAAAAACATGAACATACATTGACTTATAGGTACGCACGGGACACATTCTCAATATGACGTATACTGCAACAAAAAATATCGATAATTTTATAGTGCTCATTTGCATTATGAAACAGCAGGTTGATTGGTGATTACAACATCAGGTTAGTTAGTACTCTTATTCTTAAAGAAGCATTATTATATCTCTATGATATTATCGGAACTTAGAACTTGAGAGACCACGATTATATCCTTGGGGGACGAAAAACATATTTGTGTTCACGTTCACGTCGGCTGAGGTATGATTTCAATAGTTGACAATGTAATCCATTGAACTCTATACTAAAAACTTTACGAATGAGTAACTTATTGCTGATCCTATGGTAGAGAATGCTTTAGAGAAACCTGTATACACGATTCATACAAAGTTTCATCTGAATCAGCGAGTTTACTGGTAGTTGATCTATAATTCATAAAACCATGTTGATGATCAGATATTATATGTTCAGAGGACCGAAAGATTATTTCTCGAAGTTTGACAAAGTTGTTGAGTATTGGGAGAGGTCTGTAATTACAGATTTCATATTTCAATCTTTGGCTGAATGTATTGGATAATCTTTGGCAATTTCACCAACTTCAGGATATATTGGCATTCTCAAAATGAGCTTAAAAAGAATTCGTAAGGGGTGAACTGTCATTCTCATACAGTATTAGAATAGAAATGAAAGAATTATATCTGGACCTGAAGTCATCTCGCTTTCTAATTTTATTTTATCTTTCGATATTGCATGATACACTAACATGTATCTATCAGTTTTGGAATTGAAAGGGTTTTCTTTTCCAGTTTCAGGTAAATTATAAGCTTTTTGACAAAATCTAATTATGTATTATTGAACAATCAATACATGAAACATGTTTTCCCATCCTTAACTGAATAAAAAGTTTGAATGAATTATCACAGATAGAACAAATAAATGTGGGGATATTTTTATCAAAAGATGAGGAAGTAGAAAGCCAAACCTTTCTTTCCCAAAAATTAATTTCTCCTAAAAATATACCCCTTTCAATTCACTACTGAAATGTTGTGAATAAAAAGATTTGTGGTTGGGCATGTCCTTTCAGTACAAATAACCTAGGACGAGCAACAAATTTCAGAAGCCATTCGTTTCTTGGCGTTGAAGACTATTACAAATCCAATAACAGATCCAATTCATATGGAGGATTAAGACTACCTTCAATTGACGAAAAAGTGCTTTTATAAGATATAGTTCTTTGGAAGACGTATCCAAAAAACACTTCATTGTGGGATTTTCACCAAACAGTTTTACAAGTGTTTTTCTTGGATACGATATACGTTGAAAGACATTTTTTGTGTATATATAACCTTTCACAATCTGAAAAATAAACGAAGTTAAATCGATAGAGAATTTGCTGAAGCGTAATAAAGGACAAACTGAAAAAGTTACTGCGTAATATAAACCATTGAAGAGTTCAATTGGTCAGTAACTTGTCGTATCTACAAATTGAATGAAGTTTAATTTTTATGCTTCATTTCTTTCAGTGGTCGACGTTTCGGAAAACAATATTTTTCCGTTTTCAAAACCTGAAATTCACTTCAAACCTTTCGAGTCAAATTGTGAAGAGCAAAATTTTTTTAACATACGTGAAAATAATGGAATGTCTAGATGTCATATGAGATAGGTTAGGTACACGAATACTTTTACTGAATATTTATTCAGTTAAGGTTCATATTTCTGTTTTCAGCCTCTCTTCTTAGTAATGGCAATCAGGTACGATCAATTTCCTTAGAGCTATTTGAAATACATTTGTTACCTGCTGAAATAATATATGCGGATTCATTGAGTTTTCAAGTTGTTTCATGAGTTTCTTTGGGATAATTTTTGTTTCACTCCATTCTAAAGCGTGATCACCAGTTGATCCGGTATTCCCAATCCTGACAAATGCCTTCTCCCTATTTAACTACAACAGATTATTTTTCAGATTGTTAAATGTTATATATTCAAGAAAACAGCGAGGAAGATTCATTTGATTTCTGTAAAACAATGGGAAAAGTTTCTCTCAGAAGTTGGAAAACAATACTCAATACAATGCAATAGAAAAAGTTGTATTTCCTAATCCATTGGCGCATGCCTATGAGAAATGTAAATTGTGTTCATTATTTCAATATATGATATTGTAATATTATACAAAAAGAAAGATGGACAGTGATACACATTCCTTGAATCACACGCCTCAGTAAAAATGAACATGAACGCAGTTCTCCAGATGAAAGAGTTCTTAAACATTGAAGTTCTAAGTGTACTGAGTTGAACCTCAAAACGATGAGCAGCCACAGTTCGTCGCGTATTTCTGATATGTACCGCTTTCGGTGGAATCAAACATGTCTAGTCACTTCAACACCTCCCGTGAGAGTATCTATAGACGAGAGAGAAGTCTCCAACCTTTCTTCGATGTTACAGGCTACCAAGGTTGCACGAGATGTTCGCGTCTCCAATCAAGCGGATGGCTCTTTTCTAGATGGAATCCAGCAACTTCAGGGTATGCTTGAGGGCAGATCTCCATACATGAGAACAATACTCCAAAGAAGTTCTGATCTGAGCTTTATAAAGCATCAAAAGTTGCTGAGATGTGTACAGTTTCCTAGTTCGGAACAGTGTTCCAAGATTTTGATGAACAGCCTTTGCAATTCCAGCGACATGATTGAGCCAAGACATATTGGTGTCCATTTCAACCCCCAACAAACTTATCGAAGCAGGAAGCGGAATTATCTGACCTGACATTATTGTATCCGGTTCGGAGACAGTATTCTTCTTGGAAAAAAGCCATGGCTGGGTTTTTGTGGCATTGAATTGAACCTGGTTACTTTCACTACAATTCGAAATCTCTCCTAGATCCTCATTAAGATATGCAACCTCCTGCTGCCGGTGATGCTTCACCTACGTAGCCAATGTCCTGGAATCCAAATGGAATGACGAGACAAGTGTGCTGTGGTAACCAAAGGAATATATTGGATTTGTGACCTATTGATCATAAGATCAGGACCTAATCTAGCTAATTTCATATCATTGCCAACTTGATTTCCCGAATCAATCTCAAATAATGTAACTCATCGCAAATATTTTGTGACTTTGAATCCGTCTGACTTGTACACTTCTTTCAAGTCTTCGGAAATAACTGCGTCCATATGGGCTGATTGCGTTTTTTCTACAATTTTTCCATTTCAAAAATATTTAGTATACTCAATACATGTCCATTGATTTGTACGCTCCTGCACATAATTTTAGTATCAGATCAGATGACCCAGATATTCGTATACAAGAAATAACGTGCTGCCTCTGTTCCTTCGTTGCATTGCCTACAGCTAAGTTATTTGTTGTATAGCCCTATTTCAATTGAGAGTCCTCAGAATGGACCCAATAGTCAGAGTGTTACTATTATGTACTGTTAAGTTACTTTCAAAAATTGGATAACATTTTTATAAGAAGTCTTTCAAGTGGGATATTTATGTACTGTATCAGATGATGAATAAGGAAAATGCATTTCATGTTATCAAACGTGATAATCAATATCATCATTTGAATGTTCTTTTGAATCAAACTAATTAGCAATTTATCGTAAAACTTATGAGAATATTCAACAAATATTCTTGTGGTAAGAATTAACAAATGTTCTCAGTTATATATTGAAGTGAAACGAAACCTAATTTCATTCCTCATTTGAATAATTCACATTAAGAATTTGATACTATTTTCACTGGCTTCTATCAATGATGCATATTCAATTAAGGATTAACTGCCGACCTTTTCTTTTTCCTTTTGTCTTCATCAAGTCCACGAAAATTTCAATTAAAGTTTTCTTGTCGCTCTGGTCCTGAGCGAAACTGGTCAATAAAAATGTTGGCAAACTTCCAATTTCTCCAAAGACAACGAACTAGAGAACCTGGCAACAGAATACAAATTTCTTACACTCGATGAAAACGTGTGCTCTTTTTCTTTTGCCGGTCTTGATCAAATGTGTTAAACGACACTTTTCCAACTCAATAAAGCGCTACTTCATTGCTTATTGAAACTGGGTCAAGGTATCTGCAGAATGAATTCTTTGGGACTATTCTTCAATCTATCAATTCAGTGTATTCGAATATGAAAGATGTGTTATTGCTTCGTCATTTGAAGTTTCAAATGTTGATGTAATGAATATATGCAATGAGTACAATCACATGACGGATTGCTACTTGGTTTTGATTACTGAAAACCTTTCTTGATCGAAGCATTTTGAACATTTTTTCTGAACGACAATTATACCAATCACAACACAACAAAGTTTTTGTTTCGGGGTTGAAATTAGATGATTTTAATGTATTTCCACGTGTTAAAACCGAAAGTGACCATAAAAATTATATATTAGCTCTTGTTTTCAAAATATAGTATCATTATATTATATATATGTATATTGAGTTTTCAACAAATGCAATATTTCATCACCAACAGTTGGTACACATGTTTGTTTACATAACACCCCTCTCATCAGCTGTTCTTAAGTAGTAAACATAACCTATGTGAGTTTGTCAATTGTACGCACGTGGTTGCTATTGAAATTTTCGTGTGAAGTTGATTTTTAAATTAATTTAAGTGCTGATCTGAAATGCCCCGAAAGTGTGTGAATTCTGTCGATAGCTTTTGCTATATAAGTGGTGAAATAACATTTAAGGCTCAGAAACGTAAAATGACACCTATCGTTAAGACAGCCTATGAACATTATTTTGGTGTGAAAGTTGGGGACCAAGATAAATCATGGGCTCCTCATATATGTTGTAATTCTTGTTCCGTCATATTGCGAGAGTGGCTGAAAAATAAAAACCGGGCAATGGCTTTTGCAGTACCTATGGTTTGGCGTGAGCCTACCAATCATACAGACGACTGTTATTTCTGCTTAACTCCTCCCATTGAGCAAGGTTTATCTATGAAGAAAAGAGGAACGGTTAAATACCCTAATCTCTCATCTGCTCTTCGGCCTGTACCACACTCAGACAATTTACCAGTCCCTTCTCCACCCCAAAACTATGAAATTTTAGAGGAAGGTGATGAAGACTGTTTAGAAGGAGCAACCCATCCTTCTACATCCTATGACCCTGATTTTGAGGTAAGCGATAGGTCTAGTGATCCGCACAGAATTAGACAAGAGATCTTCGCTTGTCTGAGGAAAAGGCTGAGCTGTTAGGGTCAAGACTACAACAGTGGAATCTTCTAAAACATGATGTGAAAATATCTCAGTACAGACAGCGTCAAAAAGATTTGCTTCCTTTTTTTGAGAAAAAAGAAAACCTCGTAGTTTGTTCTGATGTTAATGGTTTGATGGACTGCTTGAATTTGGATCACACTCCATCTGAATGGAGACTGTTTATAGACTCTTCAAAACTAAGCTTAAAAGCTGTACTTCTGCATAATGGAAATCAGCTACCCTCTATTCCAATAGGTCATGCAGTTCACATGAAGAAAACGTATATGAATATGAAAACACTTCTCCAATCAATCAAATATGAACAACACAAGTGGCACATCTGTGGTGATCTGAAAGTCATTGCTATACTCCTAGGAATGCAATTAGGGTTCACCAAGTACTGTTGTTTTTTGTGTCTGTGGGACAGACGGGATAGAAAATCTCACTATAAAAAAATGAACTGGCCTACACGAGACCTAAACCCTAATGAGAAAAATGTAGTTTACGAGCCTCTTGTAGATCCTAAGGATGTTCTCCTTCCCCCATTACATATTAAGTTGGGACTAATGAAAAACTTTGTGAAGGCCATGGACCAGGAAGGACAAGCTTTTAAGTACTTGAGAGAGAGTTTCCCAGGTTGAGTGATGCTAAAGTGAAGGAAGGCATCTTTATTGGGCCTCAAATCCATGAAATCGTAAATGATCCTACTTTTGACATGATTTTAACAGGAAATGAAAAAAGAGCCTGGGAAGCCTTTAAGGGGGTTGTACATGGGTTTTTAGGTAACAAAAGAGATGATAACTTCACAGCATTGGTTAAAGAGCTTCTTCAAGCTTACCACCAACTTGGATGCAACATGTCCTTAAAAATTCATTTTCTTCACTCTCATTTTAATTTCTTCCCACAAAACTGTGGAGCTGTGAGTGACGAACATGGAGAAAGATTCCATCAAGACATTGCCCTAATGGAACAGAGATATCAGGGCCGTTGGAATGAAGCAATGCTTGCAGACTACTGCTGGTCTGTGTGTAGGGATGCTCCAGAAGTGTTTTATAAAAGACAAGCTAAACGACAGCGATCTTACAATGAATCGGATGGACTCAATTGAAATTTGGTGGTACAAACTTCTTTTATTTGTCAAAACACTAAGAATAATGTTTTTTTTATTAATTTTGTACTTAAAATATTCTAAAAGAAACATAACAATATTGTTTATGTACTTTCACTTTTCACGTATAGTATAACTACTCTTTAAGATTAAGTACTGTGTATCTCAAAAACCAGAGCTGATAAAAATTTTTCATTGTTATTTTCATTTTTATCACCCCAAAATTAGTAGAAATTGACTAATTTAGTGTAGGAAACATTCAAAAAATATTTTTTTGTTGTGTTGTGATATTTAGACCTTTTTCCCATACTAGTAGGAAATATGGACCACAAACAAGAGGAGGGCTCAATCTACCACATAGTAGGGGCTTTGGCGGTTATCACTGAGGTTGTGGAACAGTTTTATATTGCTTTTGGCGAAGAAAATTTCGACTCTACTTCTTCGTCTTCTTTTCAAAAATACGGCAAACTTCCTCAACCTGAAAAATATCTCCCATTTCAATTAGCACAGAGTTATTATAGCTGGATTTGAAATCAAATAACAGAATAGATGTTGCAGGTAACGTCATTGTGACATGATCAGATTTGTCTGATTTGTAATGTCAACCTGAAATTTCGAGAAGTATACCTTCCCCCCTCCTGAGTTGAGTGCCCTGAGTTGAAATCTCCTCCACACGGTTACTGTGTGCAAAATATCCCCTCTCGTCCATCCACCCCCGCATCTCCGGAGCGGTCCTCAACTTACTGATGGGCACTTCAGCAAGATTGACATCTGACCTCTTTTCGTCGAAAGTCAGCCTTTAGGTGCTTTTGCTTTCTAATCTGTTATCTTGGCTTTTCTAACTGAATGTTGACATGGTGTCCCCAAAAACTAACCGGAGACGAGTGTCTTTTGTCCCGAGCATTTCTGTTTCTTAGTGAATCTGAAAATGAGATGAATTCGAAATCTGGTAAATACATTTTCATACCAACCGAAGCCGCCTGACAGCGACTCTCGGGAATGGTCTTTGGTTTTGCTTCGTTGGCCTCTTGTGTTTGTCCCTCTCTCGGAATCTGGGGTCATTCCTGTTCAGTGCGTTATGTAGATCGTTTAGCGCTGGATTGTCTTGCGCTTGAATTCTGTCAAACGTGTCCTCTGCGTGTTTTCTCATGTATGCGTCTACGTAGAGTATGTTCAGGTCTAGATTCCGGAATATGTACCTTTCCAACCCTATTTTTATTGTATATCAACGACTAAGTTGAAAAAACTGAGAATCCAATATGTTGTTTTGCTGACGACAAAACACTTGTCTCGTCATTTCATTTGGATTCCAGGACATCGACTGCGGATGCACATCTCCACCGGCAGAAGGAGGTTGTATATCTTGATGAGGATCTAGAACTGATTTCGAACTGGAGTGGAAGTAACCAGGTTCAATTCAATGCTACAGAATAGGAGGTATCGGTTTTCTCCAAAAAAATAAATGTCTCCGAATCCGATATTATAATGTGAGGATAGACAATTTCGCTTTCTGCTTCAATGAGTTTGTTGAGGGTAAAAATGGACACCAATATGTCTTAGTACAATCATGTCGCTGAAATTGCAAAGGCTGAAAACTTGGAACACTGTTTCGAAACAGCAAATTGTACACACATCAACAACTTTTCTTGATTTATGTAGCTCTGATCAGACCTTCTTTGGAGTATTGTTCCCATGTATGGAGCTTCGCAACTAAGCATACCATGGAGCTGCTGGATTCCATCCAGAAAAGAGCCATCTGCTTGATTGGAGCCGCGAACATCATTTGCAACCTCGATAGTCTGGAATATCGAAGAAAGGTTGGAGATTCGTCTCTTTTCTATAGCTATTTTCGCGGGAAGTGTTCAAGTGATTTGGCACATTTTATTCCACCAAGAGCGGTACATATCAGAAATATGCGACGGGCTGTGGTAGCTCATCATTTTGAGGTTCGATTCAATGCACTCCAAACTTCACTGCACTGATGTGGAATGAACTTCCTGAGAACGTTTTTCCACATGGATTCAATCTCCAGTGATTCAAATCCAATGCGCATCGCTACTTTCGCACAGGCACCGCTTTCAGAGCACCTCAGAGATTTTCCTGTAATGCTTGTGTTTTGGTAAAAAAAAGGCAGAAGCATTCCAGGTATCAAAAGTCTGAGCGATTGTTACATTAGGCTGATCAATGTCTCGAGTAGGAATACCGTAGTCATGAAAATAAAATATTCAGATAAAAAATTTGAAATATCCATCTTTCTCGACGTTCATATACAGTAGCATCTGACAAATATATTAACGGCAGACTTTCTCGTAATCAGAAGGCATCGTTAATATGAAATCGAAAATATGAAACAAGTAGAAACTATAGTTTCGCTTCAGCAATGGATTTTCATGTTTTATGTTCAATCAACCGGCAGGAATATTGCGTTTTCATTTTCCAGATGAATATTCAGCTAATGACCAGATATTGGGTTCTTAAAGCCTTGCAGAATTATCAAAGGAAAGAGAAGGCGGAAAAACTAATTAGCAGCCTAGCAACAGCGTTATAAAGAGATTTCAAAGTCGGGAAACAACTCATTCACTATGTTTGCGATTTCCTTTTGATGGAAATGTGTGTTGTCGACTTAAAAATATGTAATACATGTTTTCAAATATTTCATGAATGGTCTGGGTTTTTTGCTAGGCCTATGTTTGTGAAAGCGGTTTCCCGTTTCTTTCACTGGTTGAAACACGAGTTGTCATTATAAGAAAGAAGCACCCATGAAGTATATAATGGACAAACTAAAATTACCGTAAATGAGTTTTCCCACTACCGATCAAGAACTAATAATGATAATAATAATGTTTGTTTTCAAAAAGTAGCAAAATATAGGAATAAAAGTGCTGTCCAACTTTGAAAACAGACATAAAAAATCACTGGAACTTTACAAGTTTGTGCGTGATTCAGATAGCAATATCAATGTGGTATTGAATGAAATAGAAAGACACATAATTAAAATTAACATTAGGACAATGGTGACATATCAAAATATTTACATAAGTGATGTTAAACTAATTTCATAACTTTTTTGGTTATTTTTTGTCAAGGTAGGGTTTTGACGACTTATTTTGGTAGGTGGCTTGTCATAGTCAGATAAATGTCGTATTTGGGTGATTTGGGTTGTAATTGTTCTTTTTAGAAATAAATATGGTTATTAAATATGTTCCTATCTGAAGTGTTCATCCATTGTTTCAAATGGTATTTGAAAGAGGTATAACATTTGATAGATTTGATGTTTTTTGGTAGTGAATTGTATATTCTTGGTGCAAGATATTCTGCTGTGCGTTGATTTCAAAGTAAGATTGCAGGAGTACACCAATTTCCGACAAAATAATCAATCCAATGAATCCTACTATTCGAGAAAAATAACTGAATGATACGAACACTGGGCAAGAGCACTGGGCCACATCAATATATTGAATGAAATGATTAGATAATCATATTTTAGTTAACGAACTGATCACAAAGTCAGTCAAAGAAAATGTCAGAGAAAAATGCAGCTAGAAAACCAGGGTACCTTTTGTTTGAATAACGTTTAATGTCTTATAGGGGTGAGAAAAACACTTTTGAGGGAATATAAGAACATAAGAAAACAAAATCCGGGCTGATTCGCCATTGTCGAATGGATCCTGAAGTATCGAAGGTTTCGTCTGTTACTGCGGCGAACATTTTCATTGATATATGAGTTGACTACGAAGACGAAGGTAATATCACCAAGTTCAGCAACGACTGACTGACTGACTTTCAATATACATGGTTGATGAAGAATATTCTGAACGACATATTTTGATCAATCAATATTATACTTGTCTTTCTTGTATCAATAGTCATATATCAACCAAGAACCGAGATCAATTACGGGAAACAAAAATACTACCGATATGAAACAATAGATTTTGCTAAAATTTATAGAAAATAGTATTATATTCTCTGAATCAACTTCCAATAATCTCTAAGGGGTAGACAAAATACTATGAAATTGCCAGAATCACCAAAATAAATGTTGTCGCATCTTTTTACATGTGGGTGTACTTTGATCACATTTTCAAAAAGTTTTCAGAGGTATCAAGTACCTGTAGAATAATAATTCAGAATTGCTAAGAAAAATGGTTTTTGAGGTCTTACGTAATACTACATTTTGATTAACTGATTTTGCTAAAAATGTATCGTACATGGTACGTTTAGGAATAAAAAGGCTAGTGATAGCAAAACAAATTTCATCAGGATTTTTATTCAACTTTATGATCGAATTTTCCATCCAAATTTTGTTCCATGCTTCATACAATTCTCAAAATTTATTAAAATTCATGTGTTGTATGAAGCCGTGATAACATGACTTTTGGTATTTCGGAAGTAGTTTTTATACAGTACATACTTTTTTAGAAATTCGCTGCCATGAAGCCTTTAAAAGAAAAATACTCTACAGGCTGATTCACGGTGGATGGCACATTAGACGTTTCTGGTGAACCAGACAACGGATCACTTTGAAAATTTAATGGAGGGCTAGAGAATGTCCGAGCCAACTAAAATATTTTCGACAATGCGGTGTTGCCGCTTCTATTATAAAGCAGTAGCAACTTTGATTTTTCAAATGGAACACTCTATATATAATATTATTTTTGGAATCTCCAACAATTGCCCGACAACTTTTCTTGATATTTCCCTATACCTATCTGTTACCGCTTTCGAAATAAAAATTAATTTCAATTTTTTTCTTCGAGAATTATGACTTCTAAAAATGCCGATATCTTTTAGTTAAGAAGTACTATGATATCGAAATTCAGTTTGGAGTTAGGTGATACTTGGACACTTCCCACACGTCAGCCTAATCTCCGTTACTTCAATACAGGGTGGTAAAAAAATACAGTTTTTTCGTTTGCTTGAAAAAGTTGCTGAAATTTGATTATTTTAAATGGAACACCCTGTATATTATTGAAAATTCGGAAAGCTGCTGAAATTTGCTTTCTTTCTATGCATATCATACCTATACCTAACTAGTCAAGTTTCGGACTTATGAACATTTATTTGTGAAAATGTCCCTTCATAATGGTATTTCCATTCGGTATTTGGTAAGCAGGCCATGATTACTATTTGACAGTAGCGTTGTGACATTCTCCTAATAATATCGACATTTTCGTCACTTCAGAAGTTGCAAATACCTTCAAAACGATGGAACAAAATTATTCAAACGAAGTTCTTATGAATTTGTTTATTATTTTTGGACAGTGTGACAAAATTATCAGCAGAACATGTAGAAAGTTCAATGAAATGTATCCGAATCTACCGCCAATGAACCTCAAGAAATTTATACGAATTCAGAACAATTTCAATATGTTTGGATAAACTTTAAAAAAGCACCAAGAAACTTGAAATTGGAAATATTGATATGAATAATTATAAAAAAGTAAAACAATCATGTGGAATATTTCAAAATATGTTCGAATCGCTGGCCGTTCACTTCCAAGCACTTTAAAATGCGGGTGTTGACTGCTTTCGTGGTGGCAGATCTGATTTCATTGGGATCCAAATCTTCAAATGTTTGGGCAATCCTTTCTAACAATTCATCTCTCGAACGCACGGGTATTTTGTAAACTTTTTCTTCAAACATTCCCCACAAATAAAAATCTAATGGATTAAGATCGGGTGATCTCGCAGGCCAATTCCATGGTCCCAAGCGCCTCATCCACCGATCGTCAAATAGTCTATCCAGTTCTGCACTCACTTCTTTTGTGCAATGTGCAGGAGCTCCGTCTAGTTGGTACCAACAGTTTCGATAATCTTCGAGTGGCAGATTATCCACGAAACTGTCTACAGTATTCTCCAAAATATTCAGGTAGCTTCTGGATGTTAATGACTCCTCGTATATCACATACCTCAATTTGTTGTCCATCAACATGCAGAAGACATTAAAACTAAATTTTTCTTGAAATCCGGCTTCTTTTGTGACGTGAGGATTTTCACTGGACCAATAATGACGATTTTTTCTATTGAAAATCCCTTCTCTCGAAAATTTCGAATCATCAGTCCAAATAATTTTATTTAGAAAAAGTGGATCTTCTTGAATGCGTGTCAACAACATTTCACAAAATTCTACTCTCTGTTGAGGATCTTGAGGCTTCATTGCTTGAATTTTGGTGAATTTATAATCATGCATTTCATGTCTTCGCAAGATTCTTTGAACCGATGAATATTTTATACCCAAATCTTCTTCAGCACTTCTTATCGATGACTCGGGAAATGCGTGAAAATATGCTAAGACATTAATCTGGTTGTCTTCGAAAGTTACGGGTCGAGGCAAGTTTCTTGGTGCTTTAAAAGTTGATCCAAATGCATTGAAATTGTTCTGAATTCGTATAAATTTCTTGAGGTTCATTGGCGGTAGATTCGGATACATTTCATTGAACTTTCTACATGTTCTGCTGATAATTTTGTCACACTGTCCAAAAATAATAAACAAATTCATAAGAACTTCGTTTGAATAGTTTTGTTCCATCGTTTTGAAGGTATTTGCAACTTCTGAAGTGACGAAAATGTCGATATTATTAGGAGAATGTCACAACGCTACTGTCAAATAGTAATCATGGCCTGCTTACCAAATACCGAATGGAAATACCATTCTGAAGGGACATTTTCACAAATAAATGTTCATAAGTCCGAAACTTGACTAGTTAGGTATAGGAATGATATACATAGAAAGGAAGCAAATTTCAGCAGCTTTCCGAATTTTCAATAATATACAGGGTGTTCCATTTAAAATAATCAAATTTCAGCAACTTTTTCAAGTAAACGAAAAAACTGTATTTTTTTACCACCCTGTATTGAAGTAACGGAGATTAGGCTGACGTGTGGGAAGTGTCCAAGTATCACCTAACTCCAAACCAAATTTCGATATCATAGTACTTCTTAACTAAAAGATATCGGCATTTTTAGAAGTCATGATTTTCGAAGAAAAAAATTGAAATTAATTTTTATTTCGAAAACGGTAACAGATAGGTATAGGGAAATATCAAGAAAAGTTGTCGGGCAATTATTAAAGATTCCAAAAATAATATTATATACAGAGTGTTCCATTTGAAAAATCAAAGTTGCTACTGCTTTCTAATAGAAGCGACAACACCGCATTGTCGAAAATATTTTAGTTGGCTAGAGAATGTCCGAATATGCCCTCCATCAAATTTTCAAAGTGATCCGTTGTCTGGTTCACCAGAAACGTCTAATGTGCCATCCACGGTGAAAGCCTGTATATTTTCTGTGGATTCAAAAAATTCATCATGACATAAGAGCCTGATAATATTTCCATTTGCTATTTTGAAAGAATTTTTCACTCCTCAAATTTCAATCCATTCCAACTCATTTCAATCCACTCCAAGGGCTGCTGAATATCAGCAACCGAACTTCTTTGACCTGGTTACGATCTTGACATTTACTTTTTCTCTCATTTTTCAAATGTTTCAGTCTTGATATTTCCATTGCTCTTTCCCAGTTCTTTCAGCGATCATATTGTTCAAGTTTTTTGAGCAACGTTCCAATTTTTGTTCTCTTTTAGTTTTTTTATCTCTCATGTCCTCTCATTGACAAAAGCAAATCAATTGAGACAGATAGTGATATCAGATAGTGATATCTGTCTCAACTGATTTGCTTTTGCCAATCATTTTCAAGTCGATCCATCAGATATTATTCAATATTTATAGTCCTGAAGAAATTTTTCTCCATGGTACAGACAATAGCGAAAATAATGTTTATCTTGAAACTAACACCATAAACAAAATTCAGAGCTCTAATTTCCAGATGTCACATCACTTTAGGAAACCTGCAACACAAAGCTTTGGTACTTTTTCTCACTATCCTAAATATCTCTTCTACCCTTGAATGAAATGTATTCTCAATAATCTGGTACCGGTCAGAAAAGTATTCACGGAAGCATTATTCAAAACTAACCAGTCAGAACTATCAAACACCAAAAAATCATAATGAACGTAGTCATAACTTGACCGAATTTGATTTTCACTGCAAACATATTGATTGATATCCTCTCATAATTATAATCATATCGATGGCATCGTGCTTCGATATTTTACATAAAAGAAGCGGAGTGCCCAAGTCAAACTTCATGAATCAACTGAAATATCAGTTCTCAATTCCCAAATCTCTACATTCTTCACAATAATATCTGTGACTGTGAGGTGACTCCAACAATGTTTATTATCTGTGAGAGAAAAGGAAATGATATGAAGTCGTGAGTTTTTTGTTGAAGTCTGAATTCAAGTAAATATGTCCGAAATTGAGGCTGCAAAAGTACCTTCGACTTCCATGTAGAAAAGATAATTTCCCTTGCTCTAAATATTTATGAGCAACTTTATGAGCTATACGTTGGTATAGCTTATTCATCTGAATGTCTTCAAGTGGAATTACACTCTAGAAAAACTAATAATAACCAACCACGTGAGTACACTATAAAACAAAACTACATCATATTTGGAAACAGTTTCGAGTGCTCTTCAAAAGTGATGATCACTGGACGTGTATTCCTGAAAATTCTGCTCTAATAAATCACCGAATTCCATCTGGTGCCTCGTTTCACATATGTTATAATCATGGAATACTTCAACAAGCTATTTAACATTCGTAGCACAATATGTTGTATTAACACTTAAGAGCCGCGTTATAATTTCACACAAACACCCACAATTCTGAATGGTAAATTTGAATGGAAATTATGCCACAATCACGAACGCAGGAAAGCCGATGTCAAGTACCTTCATACAAAATGAGCTACATTTAGTAATAAAACACATGGTCACTCATTATTCATTTTTGTATTCAGTAACGTAGGGTTCATATTACGGAAAAACTAAACATTAATTATGCTAAACAACAATTGAATTTTCTTCTCTATGATCATTTGTCTTTTCAGTACAGAAGAATGGTGACTCGAAGTTTTCATGGAGTGATTTTGATAATCCACATAATAACACCTGGATCGATGTGTTTTAAAATTTTAATAAGTAGTTTTCAATTTTTAATGACATTAACAACTGGCCGTGAAATAATTTCTGAATGAAATGGTAGCACCGACTCTTCATGAATATGGCGATATTTTTGAAACATCAAAGAAATTATCCTCCATACGCAGGGTGTTTCCTACTACAGTACGAAACTTCAGAGGGTGATTCGTCAAGAAAAAAGTTCCCATAAACAAATGTCCGGAGTTGCTTCGTTTCTGAGATACAGGGCGTCGAAGTTGAAAAAAGCGGTATCTATAGAATATCCTAAAAATGCTTACATCGATTTGGTAGAAATTTGCCACAGTTATTTCAAATAATAAGGCTCTTATTTATTCCTGGGTAAATTGAAACTAGTGACCCGCCCCGGCCCCGCTCGGGTGCAATACCAAATATATTACAGAATGTCTTTGAAATGACTATATAATATTACAACGATAAAGATAAAAACAACAATAAAAATTAATTGGCGCTCCGGGGCGACTTCATTGATTCCAGTAGCGCATTTGATTTTTCAGCTGCAGGAAAACCCGGAAAAACCTGCAACACCACATTATCTGAAGATCTTGATCTGCCAATGTCCTCTCTCTCATAAAACGAAATGTAGGGTGTCTCCAGAGGCTCCAATAGCTTCAATACGTCGCCAGAACACTTCGTCACACGATTATCGTCAAACTTAAACCAGTCCGTTTCGTCTTTGACTGAATTTTATGCTTGAGGAAGCTATTGTATAGCGAAACACATATCACGGTTTTCGTAAAACCCTTTTTTAGTGAAAATCATACAATAAACTGTATTGATTATATTTTTTTTTAATCAAACCAAACTAGTCTATGACACAGATTCGACTCCTTCTGGAATATTGCTCATATTATATGAACTGAGACTAAAACTTTTTGGCCTCTTTTAAAGTACATTGAATCATTACAATTCTAGAATATTTTCAGAATATAAAAGAAGAAGAAATATCGAGTTGACCCTCGAATAAAGGATTGGCAATACAATTGTTGATTTCTGGTGAAAACTCACTCGTAACTAATCACATGCAACCTGAAAAAGGAATCATAAGCAACAAGTTGTATTTTGTTACCTACTATTTCAGACACCTCGGTGTGTATATTCATTCAAAATTGAACAGCTCGGTTTCGAATAACTGAATTCACCTTTCCTAAGTGATCTGTCGGTGAATTATTACAAGTCTAGTCACTTTGCGAAATATCGCATCTGAAAGTGTTATTAGCTCTCCATATTGGATTGATACACAACACAACAAAAAAATATTTTTTGAATGTTTCCTACACTGAATTAGTCAATTTCTACTAATTTTGGGGTGATAAAAACGAAAATAACAATGAAAAATTTTTATTAGCTCTGGTTTTTGAGATACACAGTACTTAATCTTAAAGAGTAGTTATACTATACGTGAAAAGTGAAAGTACATAAAACAATATTGTTATGTTTCTTTTAGAATATTTTAAGTACAAAATTAATAAAAAAAAACATTATTCTTAGTGTTTTGACAAATAAAAGAAGTTTGTACCACCAAATTTCAAATTAAGTCCATCCGATTCATTGTAAGATCGCTGTCGTTTAGCTTGTCTTTTACAAAACACTTCTGGAGCATCCCTACACACAGACCAGCAGTAGTCTGCAAGCATTGCTTCATTCCAACGGCCCTGATATCTCTGTTCCATTAAAGCAATGTCTTGATGGAATCTTTCTCCATGTTCGTCACTCACAGCTCCACAGTTTTGTGGGAAGAAATTAAGATGAGAGTGAAGAAAATGAATTTTTAAGGACATGTTGCATCCAAGTTGGTGGTAAGCTTGAAGAAGCTCTTTAACCAATGCTGTGAAGTTATCATCTCTTTTGTTACCTAAAAACCCATGTACAACCCCCTTAAAGGCTTCCCAGGCTCTTTTTTCATTTCCTGTTAAAATCATGTCAAAAGCAGGATCATTTACGATTTCACGGATTTGAGGCCCAATAAAGATGCCTTCCTTGACTTTAGCATCACTCAACCTCAAGATATTGTTATAACAATATCTGGTGTACATTTATCATTGACTAATTCCCAACTAGCAATTTCGTATTTTTCAATAGTTGCGAAAACGTTTCGGAGAAACAAATTATAAAACTGAATTTATCCCAGAAATGTTTTCAATATGTTTATAAAACTGCTATAAATAGGAAATTGGCACCGTTTTATAAAGCATTATAGTCATCATCAATATTTTGTAAGGCCTTTTATAAACACTATAAAACAGTTTCATAAACATTTTGGCAGTTACTATAAAATTTGTCTAAGGCTCTTAAAAAGTAGTTTTGTGAAGACTTCCCTTACTGCACTTTTGCAACATATTTAAGGGATCCTTATAAAATAATCAGAAGACAATTTTATAAGAGTTTTTAGTAGTTCCAAGTAGGCGTTATAAAATATAATACAGCCGGAAACGATAACAAAAAAAGTGTTAAAAATGTTTTCTTGAAGATGCAAGAAGTAATTTTGTATTGGACACTAGGAAAATATAATAGATATGTCACCAACTGAAAACTAACAAATAGAAAGGTTGAAGCCATTTCAAAATTTCACTTCTGCACTCATAAAACTGTTAAAGACATTGTTTATGTTTCGAAGATTGATATTTTTACTGCAAATGAAATTTTATTGACAAATATATAGCCTATTATTAGCAAAATTTAAGCGCGCCACTCATTTATAAATGTTTTCGTTGAATTATTAATTATACAAAAATTTACTCTGTCCACATATTAATTTTCTAGTCAAAAACTCAACTTATTTTATTCTAAATAATATAATGTTATAATATTTATGTACTTTTCAGCTGTAAATATCACTATATGTGCGGTATTTCATATTTTCAACTCATCTAATTTCAGTATCCCGGATCGCTATCATTACAAATGGCGTCGTTCTATAAAACGAATTGGTATCAGTAGCAAGCATTTCAACGTATTTTAGCTACTATGTTACCCTTATAAAACTGTTAAGAAACACTTAGTTCTGGGAGTGATGGTATTGCGGCAGAGTCGGACTAATTTTAAAGCTTTAAGTTTCTACAAAAGTGCTAGTATGAATAAAAGATTTCTCACATATTGTTTGGATAAATATTATCTGTCTTTGATGTTTTGGCTGAAAAGTTTCTTTCATCGATTATAAAGGCTAAACGACAGGTTTTAACCATTATCGTAACCTTTTCCTGATTTTCGCAAGAAAAAATTGAAGCACTAGGTTAGGTGGGAGGATTTAAAGTGTTTTTTTAGTATTTCCAATATACAGGGCGACTCAAAAAGGTTCCAAAAGGTTTTTTTATGGAACACCAAGTAATTTTTTTGTCTGTTTGGAGCACCTTGAACTGAATCTAAAACCCCCCCAATATATGTTCAAAATGGCCGCCATTGACTTATTATTTATTTTTATTTATATATTCAGGATACAAACAGAATAATTCACTACAGTATCCACACAATGGAATTATTATCAAATTGAAAGTATAAATTTATACATTAATATATGCATATCAAAGTGTCTAAAATTAAGGATGAATTAGAATTGAATACAGTAACAGTAGAAACTGATTATTAGTTATTGACAAAATGTATCAATTAATTATAATTTATAAAAATGAGTTTTCAATATATTTTTGGCCGTAAGCTACAATGTATTGAAATATGGAAGTATTTTGCAAGAGTGTTACCTCATATTACATATAACACCAAACCGTTCTAGACCCACTATTAGGATTTTCGACCATATATTTTTTAATAGATGGATTTTCTGAAATAACTGAAACAAAACCCAACTAACCTAAACCAAGCATTATCCTTTCTTTCACTAAACAAAAAATTATAAAAAAATATTTGTTGCAAATAGAGTATTCAAACCCACCACAAAAATTAATCATACGTCAATTGGTCAACATCCCAACATCAAAGTCATTTACACTAACGAATACCTATGGATACGAACACTGTCACGAATTAATTATAGAAAGCGGGTAGCGAACCTATACAATTGAATTTGAACGCGAACGCAAACGCTCAAATCACAAAATTATCGGATATCTAGATACTTCTAAATGAATTAAATTCCGTGAATCACCTTGTATGGTTTAGCTGCTAAAACTGAACTCCCATCCAACCATAACAACTCATTTCTATATGAAATATTTTTTCGAAACACAACTAAGCATCCCGTTATTTTGGTGGTTTTTTTTTTACACAGAATACTAAGAATACGGCCCTATTAATATTTGTTTGCCTTTCTGCTCCGCTGTGGCTCTGCTGTCTGTACACAACTATTGTTATTGTTTATAAGTTAAAATTTTTGCTAATAAATGACACTTTGGTGACTCTTATAATATAAATTACTTATATTCATCACATATCACATTTGTTATGATAAATATTCGTTGTCTAAAGCTAAATACATGTTATATTAGACATAACCTATATGAACGCGGATTAAATAATGTTGATATTTAATTTGTCGTGCATTTAGTGGAAATGAAGGGTAAGTTTTTGATGTCAGAATATATCTTTTAATTAGCTTTCATAATTGACCAGATATTTGATAATTCAGGCCTATATTTTCAGTTGATAGTTTTGTCTTTTTGAAGCTGGATTTGACTCATTTTATCTAAGTTTTAGGTATATATGTTCAACATATTTCCGTCGTCATGGGTAAATAAAAACCAACCCTCATGGCCAAAAATTGATGCTGATAAGCTAATAAGAAACCACAATTCTATGCCCGAAGCCAGTTGGTTTACAATGATGTATAAACTAAAACAAAGTCATTTGATGACCTACCAAATTGCTGAAGAAGAACTATTAGAACGAATGCTAAAGAATGACGATACAGAACGACAAAAAATTATCAATTCTATGCAACCCAAAAAGCAAGCAGGGTTATTTTCATCCAAACGAGTTGTCACAAAAAATGTGAAGAAGCCAGAGTTATGTATCTTTTATGGGACACCGTCTATATGACAGTAGTTATTAGTTATTCGAGGAGTTACTTCTGAATACTGTCTGTCAAGCATAGCTTGCTGTACCTGAATTTGTCATCATTTAAAGCGTTGTAACACGAAACTGCTTCACTCAGAACAAAATATCCAGGTTTCCTAAATAGATAACTAAAAACTGAAACTTGAAAGTGCAAACCCTTTGTATTTTACAGTCTTCCAAATTGTGAATAATAAGGTTGAGTTACTAAACCCAATGCCTTGAACATATTGAATTTACTTATGGGGTACCTATATTCAATAAAAATCAAATATTTAGAAGTTACTGAAGAACTAATTTCCACCACGACATCGATGGTGCCCCACTTGAATAACTACTGAATACAACTAAAATTTTAAAGAATTTTCCAAAGCTGTGATTAGGAATCGATGTCAGCTGGTTGTTCTTGAATGCTGCATTTTATTCTTGGTGGCAGCAAATATATATTAGCAAAAGCAATTCGATTTTATAACAGTTATGTTAGTGTTTTGGAATTGTAGTAAATATACCATACTATAAAATAGTTGGGAAATTATCATTGGATTGACAATATGGTAATGAAAATAAAATTGTGTCTGGAAGCATTTTAATAAAATAAGTTCATTAAAGCTGCAGGAAACAGTTATAAAATAATCTTGAAATAGTTTTATAACTATCATAAAAATCTCGCAGAAAAGTGTTATAAAACTGCTACATAACAATTCACTTTTATAGAAAAATAAGTTTTATAAGTTAGTTGCAGAAGCGTTTCTGTAATAATTTCCTGACTATTTTATAATGGTTTCTCAATTTTATTTCATAAACGTTTCTATGACGAATTTATAAAACACTTTTATTGCCTACAACTGTATTGTGTTCACCGATCATCTAATACAATCAATTAGCATTTTGGAAGTAATTATAAAATACTAATAAAATAAAACTGTTGCAACACCATGGAATTATAAAATAACTTTGCTGGTTGGATTGTCCTCAAGATTTGAGTAATGTGAATCTAGTTAGACATTTCAGACCTTTCTGTTGAATCAAAGATCTGCATAGCATGATTAATGGATACTTAACCATACCTATATAAGGTAGAACAACAGCTCTTCGGCAAACTCTTCGAGTATATTTCAATCCAGGAAAGTTATCATCTGTTCATTGCAAACCACTTTTAGAATTTCAGAGAGATTGAGCAAAAATTTATCGCGCGCTAGGAGTACGTGCCGCACAAAAAGGTTAAAATATATTATATAATCTTTTAGCGGTCTCACCGACGTGCCTACTATCCCATTTCCTTTTTCCAAAATTAATTAATTCGGCAATTTCCGGCACGTCATAGTTGCGGTTATCAGTGTACAGTTCACTTTATCAATGGTGTCCTCTCAACTTTCGCGAATTTTCGACGTTCCTCCTTTATTAACCCCTGATCCCTGTCTACTTTGCCTTAATGAGATAGTCTTGTAACTTATGTGGTGATATATCTTAACGTACTCCGCAGAATTTCCACCCGAATTCTATCATCGATCTACTCCATTCCTTCAATGTACTTTTTCGGAAAGATGAACGGCCCAATAGGTGATAGAGGCAGATCCAATTAACCTTTTTCACTAAACTCATTGATGAAACTCTCCAAATTTTCAATCGTCACTATAAAAATATACAATCTACAGTAGAAATAACTGAAAAAAAATATTGTAATCATCAGATGGTACACCCAATTATTGAGCATTAATATATTCATTGATTTTCATTCATATTATCCTGAAAAAATTATATTGAATATGATCAATGAAATGAAAGGGTGAGTTATCAATATTATTCTATTTCATTTCACGAAAATGCCAATTTGTTTGATGGAACGCGGATTGAGAAGAATATTTCAGTACTGGAATTTAGGAACAATGTTATTTTCTACGCCAGATGTTCCAGTTCTATTTTCAATAATCATTATTATCAATTTAATTTTGGAAAGTTGATGCCCTAATGAATCAAGACAAATTTCTATCGAGAACTTTTATACAAAATAAATTATCGGTAAATTACTCAACTCAACTCTGAATAATGTAACATACATTGTTGAATTTTAGTGGAAGTAATGAGAGTCAGCAAAAAAATTGGAAATCACGTCAACTTCATTCCAAATTTAAAGCATCCTATTGAACTATTCAAAATGCCAATGTATATAAAACATCTTGCGAAAACTGTAATAAAGTATATATTGATCATATTGATCATTTTAAATGCAGACTAATATGACTGAAGTGACTAGGTATAAAAGAAATATTTTATCTTCTGCACTGTGGGAAGATGTCTATAAATTATAATGATAATATTATTATTTATTCATCAGTTGAGAAGTACAAATGAACAAATGAATACAATAGCTGAAAATGAAATCAGATATCAACATTCACAGTTAATGTTGGTTCTGTCCTAGTTCGCAATGTCAAATCAAATGTAACGGTGGAAACAGGAAACACTTTGAATAACGTGTCTACTCTCTATATGTGACTGTTACACTTCGGGAATAGTGTGAACCAATGAAATATAATTGTTATTGTAATATTCATAGTCGTTAATATCGGTGACATTTGAGTATGGAAGCATTCAATATAATTTCGAACTGATGAAAATCAACCGAAAAATGTGAAACTTTTTGTTATTGTGATGCACTTTTTGGGACATTTGGTTTGTAGTAAATATGACTGGAGTTTTTTCCCAACACCAAATCGTTATTTTTAACACTTCGACAAGTGTTTCGATCACCAAGTGATCACCTTCAAGAGGAAACTCAAAGACAGTTTGATCTTCCTCTTGGGGATCGAAACATGTTGCGAGGTGTTGAAGTGACGGTTCGGTGTTAGAAAGAAACTCCAGTAATTTTGAAACTTTTTTGGAAATATTGAAGTAACCCATCCTATTTTCCAATTTATTCAAACTTTATAGTGTGAGTAACCTGAAAATATTTAATGAAAATTCCTGATTCTGAAAGAACTTTCGGTTTTATAAAAAAATTCTGTCATGTTATATGTATATGAGTTCATGAATTCCATTACGGATTTGCATACGGTTTCCACTAATGAAATAAGTGATTCAAGAAGAGTGGTTATATGTAACATCCAGCAGCTCCATCGGACCAGAACCTGTCATTGGCATCGCTATAGGTTTTGCCAAACAAATATTAAACATCTGGATGGTAAAAAGATTTAATGACTCCTGGCAAAATCACCCTTCGAAGTTCGAAACCAAACAGTTGTTGGACTACAGTAGCGATGAACTACGATGTCGAATAGACCCAGTCACTTTTGACCTAACCTTATCTAACCTACTTATACGGAATTCACTATCCAAAATCATTTCATATTGTCAAAATCGAAACTCATGTGCACCATTTTACAATGATTCCAAATTAAAAACGCATTGTAGAGTTATTTGTAAACATTCTCTTGTCCAGGAATCAATAAATCCGTATAAAAAATTATGAAAGATTTATCAAAAGGATCATAACAAATTTTTCCTGCATCCATAAAAAATACCACCTCAACCCCATTTTATCACAACCTTACATTTTCGAAATATCGAATAGAATTTTATGCGGTCGTTATAATTTTTTATATGATCCCACAATGTCGATGAAAAGGATATTGGGGCACACTACTTTATCACCCCTTAATGCCTTTCTTTATGGTAAGATTAATATAACTTCGATAGTCCATAATGTTGGAGTTTTCTTTAAAATGAAAATATTGATGACCGTACCACTTTTGATGACTTCATTGTACGGGAGGCGACAGTTTTATAGTAGACTTGGATCACTTCCTGCCTATTAAAGTCAAATTGAAATTTCACCGCAAAGTAATGCGGTGAAAAAGGAAAGACGAAAACATTGTTGTATTGTGTCTAGAGTAACATTATCGTATACATGATAGTATTTGTTCGAAAATGTTTTTATAGGATGAAATTGCAGTAACGTTAGTTAAAAATACGAGTGTTATAAAAACATAGGAAGTTTTATTCTCATTTTTCATGAAACTAACATCATTTTTTCATCAACGTATATCCGTGAAAAACTAAAGCGTTTGCCATTCAATCGTAACGTTTCTATTTTGGGAGGAATATCAGTAATAACTCATGTCATGAATATTCTATAATCTTAAACCGATCAATGAATTCATGAGGTGTGACATCGTCATTCTATATGCAAAACGATAATTTGGTTTGAGAAACTAACCATAAACATGATCCAACGACCATTACATGGATAGTTATCGCATGTAATTTCAGTGTATATTGCAGGGAATAGTATTTTATTGTCACCTGATGCATGGAAATCAAACACTGATAATATACGTATGAACAGTTATGTGCATTCTGTAGATTTATTAGTTGAATGTTAAATGTGCAAAGTGAAAGTTATTTTTGAATAATTCGGTTCTATGAACCGATATTAAGATTATTTCTACGAGACTTTGACAATACGAACAAAGCTTATATGGAAATAACAATTGTTCATAAACTCCAATACAGACTAATTCAGTGGCTGGAGGTTTATGAAGGAAAAACACAAAAAGTGGTTCCAAAGAAAACAGTGATGAAGAAACTGGAAGAAAAAAATTAGGGGGGCGTAGAAAGGTGAAAAGAATTGGGAAAGAAGAGATCAATTGCAACAAAAAAGCAAAATCCTCGAATATATTAAAAAAACTGTGAGCCTCTCAAAAATATTTTGATGATTACTAATTGCTGCTAGTACATGCATCCACTAGTATGAATCCTCATTTCATTCATGCTTCAATCATTTGTATGAGGTATCGGATTCTATGATGTCAGGGGGCGTAGTCTGAAACCCTTCACTATGAAATTAGAAATATTCATATATTATATTTGACTGGATATGTGAGGTAACAAAAAAATTGGATTATCTTGTATTGATCTTGTCATTTCTGAATTTCATGTGAGAGAATTTCATTATGAACGTATTTTTATTTTTGATAAGTATGAAATTCGAAATCCTATATATCTACAATGATGAATTGTTTTGAACTCAAGATAAAATAATTGTTGATCGTTTGAAACAGGCAATTTATTGTTTGAAGGTGGTTGACAATGTGTCATGGTGCATTTCATCAGTTCGGACTTCCATTGTTCAATATGATATAAATTGACTTGAAATCCCTGAAAGAATCTATGAAAAATTAAAAAGTTAGCTGAGAAAACAATTTTATTGTGAAAAGAACCGAAATTACAATGAAATAACATACAAGAAACAAGCAAGAAAACCAAAAAAATTGAACTAATAACACAACTTGAAAAAATTGAAGGAATTATTAACAAGAGAAGAAAATTAAAAATATAAACATTATAAGAATCCAACCCGAGTTACTTCACGACGTTTCGATTGTTAGTATCCACAATCGTCATTCAACTGCTTTCACTTATCCCATCTTCCTTCTCCCCGTATCTCCACGCTAGCTTGGCTAAATGCGTTGTTGAACAACATATATGCGGCTTCTTTGAATATTTTCCTGCACAAGTGTTCTCCATGTGGATGATTTCAGCCTGAGCCCACTTGATGTTATTTTGATGAGTCCAAACATGCTCTGCTATTCTGGATCTACTGGTTTCTCCTCGCTGGGTGTGTTTTTTGTGCTCGACAATGCGAACTTTCAATGGCCTCTTAGTTTCACCGATGTATGATTCTCCGCACTCGCAGGGTATCCGGTAAATGCAATTTTTGGTATCGCAGACCGCGTTTGGTGGCCTGGTTTTCGTGAGACTTCTACGGATAGTGTTTTCAGATCTGAAAGTCCGAACTGATGAAATGCAGGCAATTTATTGTATTCTGTTCGTATTATATCTGAAAATGAAAAACATTCTACTGATATTTTATAATAGTAACTTATTGATTGTAATTGATTTTGAGATATTGGTATGTGAGAGTAGTTTTCAAGCACAAGTTCAAGAACATCTGTTTTCCGTTAACCCTCATTGACTCCCTGCGAACGACAACACTCAAAGATCGAAACTTGTGCGAACTATAGATCAATATGGTATTAATTTTTAACGTGCAATCTCTAGCACGGGTTGAAAGAAAATCAGTGTGAATCGAACGTCCGGCCTACGGACGTTCAATTGTTTCACCCAGTGGTCGATTAACTGATTGAAACGGAACGCTCATGCCAGCCCAACCGGTTACCGAGTTGCCAAGATATGTAAATTTGAAAAAACTGAATAGATTCAAAAGAACTTCAATTTATTTCTCTGTATATTTTGTATATTTGATCATTGGAAATAACTAAATTATTCACTACGTTGAATGGGATTTGAAGTTATCGTTTCCCCAATTCATTTTTAATTTCCACTTATGGAAACAGATTACCTTGAGCAATCAACTTTCGGTTTCCTTGGGAATCAAAAACTATTATATTATTGAAGAAAATTTAAATTCATTAAGAATGAACTTATTTTCATGACCAGTAATATTATTTTCCAGGTATATACAATATTTGTAGCATGACTGCCATAAGACACATACCCTATATAATAAGAAACCTCACCCCTTGCCTCACCAAAATTAGTTAGAAATATAAAAAAGGCATGAAAATTAGAACATACAATACCGAAAAGTCCTATGCAAATGTGACGTTCTTCATTTACATTTGAATATAAATGAAGAATTATTTGTTATCTATGATTATTCTTGTTATATTGAAATTATTTGATAAATTTTGTTGATCAAAAGTTGAAATATAATTGTAAATTTGTATTTCTGTTTTTTTATGTTATGACAATACAAAAATTTTAGCAGTTGAAAATAATGAAGACAAAAGGCTATTTCTGGAAATGGTTCACATAAGTGAAAATAATAATAATTCAAACAAAAAATCAGAAATACAAAATTTAAGTCAAATTTTCAACTATATTTCAACTTTTGATCATCAGAATCAATCAGATAATTTCAATATACCAAGACAAATTATAGATCACAAATAATTCTTCATTCCGATTTAAATGTCACTGTATATGTGAATATTACAATAATCACATTTTCTCCGGTGCTGCAAAAAAATTTTCAACGATTCATTTGCATTTGACTTTTTGGTTTTGTATGTTTGAATTTGTTTGACATTTTTATATTTCCAACTGCCTTTGGTGAGTCCTTTGTAAAATTGTTATTTCTATACAGTGTTTCCGCATAGTACGGAATAAATTCGATATTACCAAAACCAAAGGTCGTTCTACAAAAACCTGAAACACATCGATTTTTGATTTTAATATTCTACATTTCACAACAAAATTTCATTATACAGGGTGATCCATATTGAGGTGATGTCGTCATCGGTAATTTATTTAAATGTAACACCTTGTATTTGGTGTCAGTTTTAGATAATCCGTAACGAGCTGATTCCGAAAAGGTATGATACTAGGGGTCTAACGGACAGAATTTGAAAGATGTGCGCTTAGAAAATTAATTTTATTGATATCTAATGAAAGTAGAAATTAATTAATTATCTTATATTTTTTTCTAATCATTGGGATAGTAATCCAGTAATGAATACATGACTTTATTCTAAATGTCCTTGCTATACTTGACAGTAACCTAAACATTGAATACATTCTTGTTGAACCTTGTTTATGGTTTCTTGAGAAATAGTGTTTATTTCTGTTCGAATCATCTCTTTTAATTCTTGAATATTTGTTGGTTTCGTTTCATTAACAACATTCTTTAGATGGCCCCACATGAAGTAATCCAACGGATTTGAGTCTGGCGACCTCGCTGGCCATTCAATATGTCCAGATCTACCAATGTGAAGGCGCACCATCCTGTTGAAACCATGAACTTTCATCAAAACTTCCAGGATTAATTCTACTGGAAAATAAATTAATTAAAGTAGGTACAAGATATCCCTTCAAAAACTGAAGGTATGTTGGCCCGTCTAAAGTACCAAAAAGTAGGGTCCGATGATCCTGTTTCTTACAATAACAGCCCATACATTTACCTTTTGCGGGTATTGTGTATGATGCTCACGTCTCCAGTGGGGATTTTCTTTGTCACAGTACCTACAATTCTGACGGTTGACCCCACCATTTAATGTAAAAGTGGCTTCATCAGAAAAAAATATATTTTCTACAAGGAGACAATTTTGGCGACAGTTATTCATCATGGCTTCGCAAATGTCTATTCTTCTATCTAGAGCATCCTCTTTTATTTCCTGAAGAAGTTCGATTTTATGGGGGTGCCATTTTTCCAATTTTAATACTTTGTGTACAGTTGTTTTACTGAAATCGAAATCACGACTAACCTTATGAACAGAAGTGTGTACATCTTGTTCAAAATCAAGTAGAACATCTAGTTTTGTATCATCATTTACAGAAGGACGAGCTCATTTGCGTGCATTTTCAACTGTACCAGTTTCTCGCAATTTATTTTCAATCTTACTGTTGACTGCGTTATGCGTCTTTCTGAATATTTTTCATTGAATAAGTTTTACACTTCCATTTGAGTTCGCGATCTGTTTCCATAGCCAATCATCATAAGTATTTCAATTCTTTACTTTTCACCTAAATTCATTACTACTTTAAATTACACTAGTTCGGACTTCCATTGTCTACTACACCCGAAGACGATTGTAGATACCAAAAATCGAAACGTCGTGAACTAACGTGACTTGGAATCTCTACACTTTTTTATTTCCATTATTTTCTTTTTTGCATTCCTTTAATTTTTATTTATTCAATTATTATATTTTTACTTGTAGGTTATTTCACTATCATTTCATTTCAGGTTTATTGTTGCTTAATATAATTGTTATTTTCAACTATTCTTTTTTAATTATTCTTTTTTACTTGTTTCAGGGATTTCAAATCATTTTATATAGTAGACAATGGAAGTCCGAACTAGTGAAATTCATCATGAAACATTGTCAATCACCTTCAAACATACTTTAAATTAATTCGAAGCAATACTCCAGAAAATTCACGAATTGATACAACTACTGTCCTATTAAACAGTTATTGAACGTCAATCGGAATAATGACATTTCACAATAACAAAAAAAGGTAGCCGCCTAGTTTTTTTAAATTAATATGAAATACTTGTTACCACGGTTACTGTCAACTACAGCAACGACTAGAGTTCGAACATTCAGAATGAAGTCATGTATTCATTACTGAATTACTTTCCCATTATTAAATTGATTATCAGAAAAAATATAAAAATAATTAATTAATTTCTACTTTTATTAGATAACAATAAAATTCTTTTTTAAGCGTATATCTTTCAAATTCTGTCCGTTGGACCCCTAGTATCATACCTTTAAAAAATTACCGATGACGTCATCACATTAATATGGATATAAAATCAAAATCAAAAATCGACGTGTTTCAGGTTTTTGTGAAATGACTTTTGGTTTTGGAAATATCGAATTTATTCCATACTTTGCGGACACACTGTATAATATTTTCTTCATAATGTATAATATGTCCTTCATTGAGAATGTTTTTTTGCTATTTGATCAGACGGTTTAAGTAACATTCCTCGCATAAGTAGTTATGAATCTGTTTCTGTATCTATAATATATCATTGAGATGGAATCAACTTAGTCGTATTTCTTGAAATTCATGACAGGAAAATGAATATCTTAACCTGAAGCGTTTGTACTCTGAAAAAAAGTAATGTTTTTCAATTAGAAACTAGAAGAACATGCACCAGTGATATGAATTAATTCCTTTCGACTGAAATTGTCAGTGTAAAAATGAAAAACTGGCGAAATATGATCAATTTTGAATATGATTTGAATTCCTGTCTATTGTGAAAATGAAATAAATTTTTTGTTCTCACTACCGAGAATTCTCCTTGTGAATTTATATATAGATTTGTATTTCATTACAAATTGAATACGACTAAACTGGTCACTAGAGATATTCACAATCCAAGGTTATTTTTGTGATTTTTCTTACAAACACTTATTGAGTTTTGTCTAAAATGTATTCCTCATTTGAAATTGTGAGATAATGAAGGAATAGCGTGAGGGTTTCACCTCAACCAGTGTAAAGTATCCCATCCTTCAAACTATAGATTGCCGGATTCACGTCAAGAAAAGAGTGAATATTGCAATCGCGCGAAATGATGAGATGAAATGGCCTCATTGGATTCGCGACGTGCTCGCTCTGAGCTACCAGAGATAAAAAGAAGGAAAATAAAAGGGGGAGGAATATAGATCTATCGTGAACGGAACAACGTGTCACTGAATTTTGGCCCGCGGTGTCGGTGACTTGATCTCTACTCTTTATATGATTCGGGATACATGTTTCAAGAGAGTTTCTCCGTGAAAATTTTCGATCCACAGATTTAGTAAGATTTACTTCACGAATCCCGATCGGAATTCAGAATTCATCTCACCACGGGTCAGAGTAGATAGTTGATGAAGAATGTTCAACGTTTTCATTTATGTTTTGTTGGAAAATCTACGATAGATACATGAAAAAATAGGTCACATTTGAAATCACAGAGGCTCGAAACACACGTATATGAACACGTCAGTATCAATTGATAGTGGGTGGCAGCAACTTATGTATCTCTGTATGCTCAATTGCGATGAGAAATGATTCGAGACTAGATTTTAATTATTGAATGTTTGCGATATTTATCAATCTAGAAGGTGAAAATTCGAACTTTGCTTTTTTATTTTGCTGTGAAACGTGTCTATTGAAAGCTTGTACTAGTGAAAATTGACAGAGCTTTTTTTTCAAAGAGAACCAACAACTGAGATGAATTATGATTTTCTGTACTGGAAACACTTTGCTATTGGGAACGATTGTAAGTGATGATATATTACAGCTTATGGTCGAATAAATTGTCGCGTGATATACTGAAATAATAACTCATAAGATTTTTCGTACCAAAATACTGTATATTGAACTCACTGTAGACAGTGCTGATGCATTCATCTTATTTGTGTGTAACATTTAATTTTTGCACTTTTCATTTCATTTAATTCGGTTTTGGAGACAATTTGAACACGAAGAAACGTTTCTAATAATTTCAACTTGGCAATTATTCATATTTATATTTTCTATTCCCACAGATCTGGTACACTTCTGAGTAGTCTGCAGTAGTACTCCAAATAAATCGTTATCAGAATGCTGACACCTATTCCCCCATATGATTATTTTTATTCATGTTACGGTTAGGTATACAAACTGATGTCAGTCATAGACTTCATTTTTATGGTGTAGTGTAACGTAGGGTGAGAAGTGAGCTACAGAGATAGATATTTACTATATGTAATGTCATATAGAATTGGTGGGCCTTGTGAATGTAATAGGTAGTAGAATTGCTTGAACTTTGAACGGTTGCTGATTCTATGTGTGAAAGATCAAGTTTTGAAAGGGTCTTTTCTGTACCCGACTTCTGAGGTATTCATAGGTATATTTTGAAATCATAATTTTAATTGAAATAATTTTTTTTCATCATCATTTTTTCATCATTTTTCTCAGTTCCGCCAGGCAAAATCATCAAAGGATCATAAAAAATCGTAGAATTGTTGAGTCACAAAATCATTAAAAGCATACGATCAAAGAAAGCATAAAAACTATTTTGACCCACGATTATTTTATCGTGAGTATAAATATTAGTACAGAATTATATTTAAATAAGACGAATAACTGGCAAAATATACTGGCAAAATAACTGGCAAAATATCACCTAGCTAGTTAGAGAGGGGGGTCAGCTTGGTCATTGTAGGGGGAGAAAGTGGTTCGGAATAATATAAGTAGGAAAAGGTCATAATAGCGGGTGAATCCCAAGATAATGGGAACAAAAAACAATAAAGGAATAAAAAATCTTACATGAAAATATTATTTATTCACATGGAAATAGGCCTGAATCTACGGGTTGCTTGGGTAAAGATATTCGAGAATATTGAATTTCATGTGGATAAGTGAATTAAAAAAAACCCATACATTAGAAGACCAACCGGAAAAACCAGATTGGGAAACCCTTGAGAATAATGAAAAAATAAATAACCTAAACAAAATAAGTTAACAATATCTAAAATAAAAATAATACAATGAAACAATCTGCTTGTAGAGCTGGCAACTCTAGGCTAAATACTAGAAATTCAAGATTCAGAATTCACTGTTGAAAAATTATAATTTCGATTGCAAGATTTTGAGATCTAACAAACACCAGTGAAGGTATAAAAACTACTAGTATCATAAAAACAGAAATAAATTGGACACAAGGGGCAGATCGTCTTAAATGTGTCTGGCGACACTATCAAAAATAGGTTCGAGGTGGCTACTGCTGGAGACTGCAGGAGGACTGGATCTCAAGAATCATAGTAGCATATTTGTAGGAGTGTGAAATAACAGCTTTGAGTTTCCTCGGTTTCTGGAAATAGGATTTCGATCAGAAATTGTAAGGTTCAGTGCATATAACCCTAGGATAAATCACTGAATTCTGTCATTATTTATTTTTAGGTCATCATTGGAAGAGTAGAAAATTTCAGAAGATTGACACTCTAATTTCTTCATACAGTGACCGTTTATAATCAATATCGATTGAGTATTTTTGGTAATTCATTCCAACTAGGCAATTGTACCGTTTTCTTGCTCGAGATTCAAAAACGAGTGAGAAAACGTTATATGTGGTTGGTATTGATTATTGTTCCAGATAATTTGCAATTTTTCTGAAATGGTATTGAATAGTAATTCATTATAAAACGGTTTGTTTACTCCGAATATTGAATCGAATGAGTACATAATTGATTTTGCAAAAAAATGTTATCAATATCTGGACTTGAACTATTTTGTTTGACGTATCAATCATGTGAACACATACCTCTCCGTCGTTCATATGGTCAGGAAAGTCATTTATATAAAAAAAAAATGAGGACGTTAGGGGATAGTTGGATAAATGTTCAATATTTTTCGAAATAATTTTTCGTCTTTCTAAAAATGAACCAACTCATTCAGATACATTTCTGCCTATATACTCAGTACATTTTCTCTCAAATAACCGTTTCTTACTTGAACAAAGTTCAAGTTTTGTATTTTTATAGATAGGTGATAATAATGATGATTTGAGAAAACTGTGAATTTGCCCTGATATACCTAGAAAAGAATGGAATAACTTTGATTTTCTCAAAATGAATTAAATGAAAAAATGTTGAATGTTACAACTACAAGAATGAAAACAGAAACTTCGTGAATCACATCAGTCGCTGACCAGAATACAGTAACGATGTTTTTTTTCATGGGTTTTCGCTTTCGGTAAGTTCCTGGGTGGCTCATCAGTGTCCAATCACTGTCCTGAAAGTCTCCTGTTGTCATGTAGGGTCCACTTTTCATCACACGTGACGATTCGATCCAAAAAGGATCGTTCTGGTTGTGAAAAAGCGAAGACTAACAGACCTCAAAAGGTGACAATTCCTGTTGATCGTTTGAATCGTGGAGCACCCACCTTTTGAGCTTTCTGACCTTTCCAATACAATTTAACTCATGTGATAGTAGACTGTCAATTCTTGGTGTCACGTGATCTAGAGAAATGACAGCTATAATTTTGCCGGAGGCATAGTGAAAAATCTTCATTTGTGGTGGAAGATGAAAACGAATTTCTTGAAATTTATTTAGCAAACGGAGTGAGTGGGGTGTCAATTTTTATAATAACCTTGTATCAAGAATCACTCTATGGTAATCTATACAAACTTTCTATACTTTGTTCGGGTCATATATCCCTTCAAAGACAACTGTCAATATATTATGGCGATTTCACACGAAACTCCTATGAAGCTTTTGTTGTCCAATAATTATGTTGCGTTGTCAGATCTATACAAAGATAATAATGACCCCGATGGTATTCTCTAATATGATTGTGTATATACTTGGGTGTTTGTTTCGTAATATCTATGTCACAGCCACTTTCTATATGTTTTGTTTTGGTATTTGGAATAAATAGGTAACTGAATGTGAAAATTGATTTATCGCTGATTCCTATTACTCTTATGATGAAAATGTCTCTCATGCATCATTGATTTATGAATATCAGTGTGATGAAGTGATTTCTCCATTGAGGAAAAACTGCAACTGTATTAGATTACAGTTTTTGGCCAAAAAGTAAGATTTGTATTCGATTGAATACTTCAGTTTGTTCTAATATTCAATTCTGGTATGAATGATTTCATCGATTTTGATGGTATTGAATATAGTATGGTGTCATCAGTTGTCTATTCTGATATAATTAATGTTTTATTATTCGTAAATATCTCACAAATTACTTTTTTCTTGATTTGCAAATTGGATTTTCAAGACTTGAAGAAGAAACCAAGATATAGAAATGAGAACATATTTATTACTCAAAAGTGTATTGAAGTTCGTAAGGTTGAAATGAGAATTCATACTGACCAATTTTTGTTACCAGTACTATTTTCAAAGCAATTCGAAAATAACTTTTTTTGATATTCTCACAAATATTTTCTCCAACTCGCGAATTTAGTGATATTGCAGAAATGAAGTTTCCCTATTCTAAAGTTTTCATTAGAACAATAATTTGAAACCAATTTGCTATTTGTATGGAAATTGAGTACTCAGCAGAAAGTATTGTGAAATATTGCCGAATTCATCTGTAAAACTGCAGCAGTAACTTCATAACCATCAACAGCTGTAACATAAAATTGAGGTGTGTTGATTGGAAGTTCAAGAAAATGTACTAGTGGAGATTTTTTTCCATTTTCACGAATGAAGCGACTCTTTTCAGAATCGTTGCAGATGTACTTCCTTATAAACAGTTAGAAAAAATTTTACCTTCCACAACTGATCAGAAACAGTTTGTTCGATTCGTTCAGTGATGAAATTACGTATTCTTCATATGGAATATAAGTCTTCTATTAGAGAGAACAAAAACTGGGCAAATGGAACCTGTAGTACCAAAAGTTATAACCTTTATCCTTGGGTTCAACGCTTCTACCACTGATGATGTCTGCCGCAATTGCAGACGAAACCTTTGGTACTATAAGTTACATTCGACCACGACCTTCAAGCCCTAATTTTGTTCGCTCTAGTTGTGACCCTGTTTTTATAGTTTTAGTGCCTAATAATGACTACTTGAAGATAGTGCTTTAGTTTTGGTGAAAGAAAATGCCTTAATTAAAAACCTTATATTATTATATTTATTATTTTCTTTGGATTTCGATCATCTAATGAATGAATGAAATGCAAAATCGTTCAAACCTCGCTTCAAAAATTATTGTATTCGAATAATCGATCGCTTTGTAACGCATTCACATGTCTGTTGAGCCAGGATGTCTCATATCAAGAAATTCGTAAGTTATACCAGTAATTCGACAAATGTCTATCAAATTCTGAATGACATTGTCTTGTTACCTAGGCTACGGTATTTTGTAAACAGCTCCAACCTCAGTGCATACTTTGGCGAACATTTGGGATTTCGCTTGGTGGAGGTGGTTTGAATGTTAATTCGTAAATTCCACTTTGAATTTCTAGAATAATTCGTCGTGAGACTCTTGTAGCAGAATTAGTGCACATGCATTCAATAAAGCAGAGGTATACCTGAATATCCAAGTTTCATGTTTCGAATTTCACTTGTTTGAATTAATTTCATTTCAGATCACAAATGAGGATCGATTATTACCAGAAGAGTTATTCCTATCGTGTTCAAATCTAGCAGCAGGGAAGTAAACATATAAATCTGACATAAATTTGGTCAGTGTGCCTAACGATTTAAAGATCGTAGCTTCAAAAATATGTTTTTCGCAAAAGTTTATCTAGTTGAATTTGACTTGATTTTACTGCGTTATTGGGATCATGAGATTTCGAATATCTATGATGGCTTGGCAAGTTATGAACCTAACCCTATAATACGAGGCCATCGATCATATTAGTTGATGCTGCAGAAACCATTCCACTCAGGAAATGAATATAAATATATTGTTGAATAAATTTCTTTTTGACAATAACGTTGAACGTGTTTTTATATGAATAGTTTCATTTTGTGATATCCTCAGATTGTTAAAATTTTTTGAGAACTGAGAACTACAACCCTCAGAAGTCGAAACTTGTGCGTGCTAAGGATTAACGAGGTCTTACCTTTTAACGTGTGATTTCTAACACGGGTTGGACCATAGCAAGTGAAAATCAATCGTTCAGACTAGGTCTTGAACCACCCACCAACACGGCAGTCAATTCGAGTGAGTGAACAAAGCATCTACGTCGAACCGCCTGGCTACCGAAAATATGATTAATTTTCATGAAATTCTAGAAATTCTGGGTGATCATTCACATTCAATAGTATTGCTGCCAAAAATGCTACTCGATTTCGATCTTGGAACATTTCGAAAAATAATGAAAAATGTCTGAAAGTTGATGAAGTTGAGAAATATTTTTCAAGAACAAATAAGCTTTTATAATGTACTATCAAAGCTTTCTTTTGTAAAACAAATATCAAATACTATTTTTTCATCGACAAAACACAAGCAATACAGAAAAACCCTTGAGGCGCTCTTGAAGCGGTGCCTGTGCGAAAGAAGTGATTCACATTGGATTTGAATCGCTAGAGATTAAATCCACTTGAAAAAATGTTCTCGGAGAGTTTATTCCACATAAACGCCGTTCTCCAAATGAATGAGTAACTGAACAGTGTAGTTCGAGGTGTACTGAGTTTAATCCAAAAACGATGAGTAGCAGATTAAATGTTTCAGTTGAAGAATACATTTCTGGATAACGGTTACAGCGAAGTAGAAATAAACCGAACCACTAGCGAAGCAGAAATAAACCGAACACAATGACCCCATCCGAAACACTGCATAACACTTCACAGTCGGGCGTCCGACATCAGTTAGATCAAAAGATATGGTTTCGAAAGAACCGATTCACATTGGATTTCAATCGCTGGAGATCAAGTCCATTTGGGAAAATGTTCTCAGGAAGTTCGTTCAATACAAACGCAGTTCTCCAAATAAAAGAGTTCTTAAAGAAAGAAGTTCGAGGTATACTGAATTGAACCTCAAAACGGTGAGCAGCCATAGTCCGTCGCGTATTTCTTATATGTACCGCTCTTGGTGGAATCAAATGTGCCAAGTCATTTGAACACTTCCCGTGAAAGTATCTATAGAAGATAAACAAATCTCCAACTTTTCTTAGATGTTCCAGACTGTCGAGGTTGCAAGTGATGTTCGCGTCTCCAATGAGGCTCTTTTCTGGATGGAATCCAGCAGCTTCAGGGTATGGTTGGGCTTCATACATGAGAACAATACTCCAAATAAGGTGTGATATGAGTTTTATAAAGCATCAAAAGTTGCTGAGGTGTGTACAGTGTACGGAACAGCGTTCTAAGCTTTTGAGAAGCAGCCTTTGCAATTCCAGCAATTGCAATTCCATTTTAACCCCCCAACAAACTTAATCGAAGCAGAAAGCGCAACATGTGTTATGTACAGGTAAACAAGAATGGTATTTGACATTTAGGTTATTCAATCCTGTCGAATCCTGAAAGATTACCCCATTTTCAGCGACATATACTATACACATATAATATATATCTTTAAGTGGAAAGAATTATATTAGATATACTTCGACTGATATGGTTGTACGCCTTGTGTTCTGAGTATCAATGTTAATAACTTCTGGAGCCAAGAGGGGGCACCGTTACTATTCGCAATATGTCAGTTATGAAACGTTGCATACCAACTTCAACTTGATGAATTATTTCGAGAGATAAAGAATGTTTTTGTACTAACCTAACCTGAAAACAAAATGTGGGTTAGTATTGTTCAGTTCTGTTGGGAATGTTTAACAGCTATTGATCAGAATATGAAATATTCGAATATTTTACGCAAACGGTATTTCATGAAAAAAGTTGAGGACAAAATTTGACTTGTACCAAACGAGGTGGAGTCTAGATTATTACGTTGAGTTAGGAGCCAGAAAGTGCATCATCTATTCTGTTCTGGTAGATTGGAACCCGGTAAAAAGGAGTGAGACAGTGAATTCAGTTTTGAATGCAGTGTGAAACAGAAAGCAAGTTACAGAGAAGTGGAAAAACGCCCTTCAAAGACTCCATCTTTGGAATAAACCGAAGAATTTCCAAATGTCAGGCATAGAAGACATTTATTATGAAAAATGGTATTATTTGCATACTCCTGGAGACTAGAACTTTGAAAGGTGAAACCTAGTTAGTCCATGCTCGCACATGTTTTGATTCCGGGTGTTTTCCACTTAGAATAATATCAACAGAACAAGGGTTTCACGCACAAAATATGTTTATCATGCCCTTATAGACTTCGACTTAAGTTATGGCATAACATTGTGGGGTGTATCTTTGTGGAGCAAAGTGGAATAATCCGGGCAAGCTACTGTTTATGATGCGAAACAATCTTGAGAAAAAAAACATAAGACTTGTTTCAATGAAGCAAGGAAACTTTCTGTACACTGCTCTATATAACACAATCATATAGACAAATATCTAACAATGTTTTTTCCTGCAGAAACTAATATATAAAACAATATTATTGTTCCAGAAACTTCCAGATTAGAACTCCTTCAAATAATAATATATTATAATTTCGTTTTGTAGGCTCAAAATGACCAGCAGATAAATTTATTCCGAGGTGCAAATCAATTTTATTTGAATAGCAATTAACTTGACTGCAGTTGGATTGTTGGTTCATGAATGAAGGGGATATTTCAGAAGCTATGGTAACACCATTGAGAACATGATTATTTTGAGCACGCGAATCGCGATTCGATACTCATGATTCATTGAAATGATAAAAAGAGTAACTGAGGATAGGGGTACATATTTTTTATTCAGAATGATTTTTGAATGTTAACTTGATCATATGTTGATAGTAATTATGACTAGGATTAGTCAATAAAAATGAATAGAGATTCAACAGTTCCGACTATACACTTTTTTGAAGACGATCAATAACTGTAACAAATATTCTTTGAAATATCATCGGAATATAAATGGAATTTATCACGAAACCTAGTGGATGAACGAAATAAAATCACTGAACTGGCAATGGAAATAGGTTATAGATTCTAGTTTAATAGCTTAATCGATTGATTTCGTAGTTGTCGTCTAACAAGCCGAGTGCGACCAATTCTATCTAACGACTCATCATTAATATCATCGCCTGCCTAATGAATCTTCTGGCGCCGCAAGTGTCAGAAACACTATGATTTCATAATCAATCAAATATAACCGAAAAGGTCTCCGTTGGTCATTGGCTAGGAAACATTGATTTCAGAAATCCATTTCGATTGCCCGTAATTATTCAGTATAACTGGCTAACTGTCACGGTCAGGTGATTCGAGATTTATGTTGTTGATATAGGGTAGAATTAACTGAACTAAGTAATCGTTCATGTAGTTTTCTAGGTCAAATTTATCAAAAAGTTGATTTCTAACGGTTACTTATCAACGAATGTGATTGAGATGCATTAACCTGTGCGAACCTGAAATGTCCACAGTCTTGACTTTTGAACAGGACAAGTTATCAAGTCAGACGAAATTCACGTAAGAAGTTACAAATTTCTGTAATTTTGGAAAGACGGAAAATAATGTTGCATTACTTATCACCTAGAGGGGTGCTGCTATCACATTTTTGCAAAACTCACTTCAGTTATTCACGTCCATCTCATCTAAGTGTTTCTGAGTCAATTCCTCTAAAAGCATTTCTTTTTCTCTTGATGAGCTCTGAAATAGACTGCTATACTCTTTTGAATTTTTCAGTCATCCACACCGGTGAATAGGAATATGGGTTTCCTTGAAATTCTCATATTTCCTGAGATAATGTTATTTATTGTTTGTTTATAGACCTTTCAAACGAATAAGAAACTGCTGATTACTCGAAATGTTGAGCATCTTTATAGAGAACTTAAATAACTATCAAATAAGATATCACAAGAGCCACTTTCTTATTTAATAATTAGGAACCTTCGGTGACCAGTAGCGCAACGCTATTCACTTTTTTCTGATTAAACAGTACTAGAAATAATTCCTTTTCTCGTAAATGTTGGTGGATATTGATATTTTGTCTAATACAAAGTTTGAGAGTATATTGGTAGTTGGTACTGTATAATGTGTTTACAAATGTTCACTAATAGTTTTGAACAGTTATCATTGGTGATAGGTCGTGCTGCAAGTTCTCTCTGGGGTCTCAATCTGCCTACTCTGCCTACACCGGACGTCTTGGTGGGAGGTGAACATCGAGAAATTAGGGGTTTACAGGTAGCTGGCCTGCCCCCACATGTTCCGATCTAAGGAGTAGGCAGATTGAGACCTCGAAGAGAACTCGTGGCGTGACCTCGGAAGTGGACAGAGAAGAGGCATAATGTAAAAACAATTTCACGAATTCCTAATGACACAATACTCAATCAAGCACACGGTATTTAGGAACTACCATATTGTAACTGACCCAGAATTGACATATGCACCTCTACGGAATATGTTCATTATTCTGAATCCCATCCCGGAGTTTGTGGAGTTGTTTCCGGACAGAGTCTGATCGCAGTAAACATTATACTGAATCAACGGCAGATAGAGTTTATGACTAGTATCTCTGGAGTTAATGATCAGTCTTAGCGGGATATCCTTTTTGTGGATTTTGGGTCGTCCATACAAGTGAGGGGGCTTACTGTGTTGCGGTGTTAGCGATGATCTCTCTTTTTCCGAACAATAGACTTGGTGTTTTTTCAAAGTCTAGTACAACTTCCTTTCGATTGATGCAGTAGGGTCTCTTACGATCTGATCCATAATGGAACTGGGGGATTCCACTGCAGTTATTATTTCCAAAGTGGGCACAGATCTTGGTGCAATGGCGATGTTTAGACCTTTCCTCAACAAGGATTCCTCTATGTCTTGTTGTCTTGTTTCCATTCTGCATTTGGGCATTGTTTCCTCACCAACTTTCCCCACTTCCTGTTGTGGGTATTCTCCATGTCTTGTCGGATCTTCGAGCACGTGCTTTCAATCTTGGAAAAGATTGGTCCATGATCCTCTTCCAAGGTTTCTTTTCTTATTTCTTCAAATATTTCTGCAGGATGGCCACAGAACGATTTGCAGTATGGTCCCTTACGAGACCATACTGCATACTTGATCATACTGCATACTTAATCGAAAGGAAGTTGTACCAGACATTGAAAAAATACCAAGTCTATTTTTCGGAAAAAGAGAGATCATCGCTAACACCGCACCACAGTAGGCTTCTTCATTTGTATGGACTTCCCAAAATCCACAAAAAGGATGTTCCGCTCAGACCGATCATTAGCTCCAGAGATTTAGCCACTCAGAACTTGTCCAGATTTTTACTACCAATAATTAAACCACTGCAAGGAAAAACATCATCTTTTGTGAAAAATTCAAGGCATTTTGTTGAACTACTAGGGAAAATCAAAGTCAAAGAGCAGGATAAACTGATCAGTTTCGATGTGGAAAGCCTCTACACAACGTTTCTGTCGAAGAAGCACTTCAAATCATACAAAAGGAAAAATCCGAAGATGGGGACCTGAAAGATAGAACAAACTTACCGATACGAGTAATCATGGAATTACTAGGATGCTGTGTACGAAACTGCTATTTCCAACTGAAGGACGAATTCTTTACGCAAGATGAGGGAATGCCAATGGGATCGACTTTCACCAGTTATAGCCAATATATATATGGAGTGGTTTGAAACTCTGGCCATTGAAGAGGCCCACAAGAAGCCCCGAGTCTGGTTGAGATACGAAGACGACACCTTAGTAATATGGAACCATGGTAATGCAGAACCAGACACTTTCCTGAAGCACACAACAACGTAAGTCCTTCCATCATTTTCACAATGGAGAAGAAAGTCCACAATGAATTGCCTTTCTTAGACGTATCGGTGAAGAGGACCGACACTAAAAGGGAAACATCTGTATATCGAAAACCCAGTCACACAGGACAGTATCTCAACCAGAAATCCAACCACCATCAATCGACTAAGAGAGGAATCATCAAGACTCCACTAGACCGTGTATTCGGGCTCTGTAATACAGAGTAAGGTTTCGAAAAGGAATCATCAAAAATGACCTTCAACGGAAGGGTTACTCCAGAGAGATGGAAGAACAGGCTTTACCTAGAAGACAGCAAGAGCCCCACAAGGAAGAGAAGCCGCCACAACCAGTACTTTTACTTTCCTTTATCAAAGGATTTTTGGACAGGATAACAAGGATTGGGTCGAACTATAACATCAGGACACTATCCGCCTCATGAAAATCAGGCCACCAAACGCGGACTGCGATTCCAAGAATTGTATTTACCGGATACCCTGCGAGTGCGGAGAATCATGCATCGGTGAAACTAAGAGGCCATTAAAAACTCGCATTGCCGAGCACAAGAAACACACATAGCGAGGAGAAACCAGAAAATCTGGAATAGCAGAGTATGTTTGGACTCATCAACATAACATCAGGTGGGCTCAAGCTGAAATCATCCACAAAGAAGAACACTGGTTCAGGAGAAAATTCAACGAAGCCGCGTATATGTTGTGCAACAACGCACTCAGTCAAGCTGGCGTAAAGATACGTAACATATGGAAACCTCTAATCAAGCGAAAAACGACCAACCCCCACTAAACGGTCATCTTCCGCTAAAAGCACTGAAGCGGATATAGGGAAGAGGGGATAGGTGAAAGCACTCGAATGACCTATAAACAGTCAGATCTCGGAGGAATAAGGTGACAATCGTCACCCGAAGACGATTGTGGATACTAACAATCGAAACGTCGTGACGTACCTTGGTTTGGAATCTTATAATTTTTATTTTTCATTTTTTGTTAATAATATTTTTATTTTTTGAATTTTCACCTTTTATTATCATTTCAATTTGTTTTCTGTTGTTGCTTGTATACTATTTATTTGTAATTTTTGTTTAATAAAATTGTTATTTTCGGTTAATGTTTTTGATTTTTTTCAGGGATTTCAAATCAATTTATATTTTATTAGACAATGGAAGTCCGAACAGATGAAATACACCACGAAACATTGTCAACCACCTTCAAACAAATCTGAATTAGGTTATTATGGGAGCATAATATATGACATCAATTAAAAAAAGTAAAGTGGCCAATTATTTTAATTCTTCATAAAATGGCTCAACTCTGTGTTGAATGTGGTTATCCCATTCAGGAATTTTTCATCTTGAAAATATTGTAAATTATGTGTGCATGACCGTCCCTCGAAAGATGTTTTTTGGCAAAACTGAATATACATCATTTTCATGCTTCAAATATTTGAATTGCATCGCAAGCACTTCTTATTAGAGATCATCTTATGTGAGTTGATGAATATATTTCATAATGATAATAGAAATTGAGTATATATTCAAAGATGGAAGTTGTGAGAGATATTGAATATCATTTTCATCAAAGTTCCTGATGGAAACCAAATCTGAAGAAACATAAAAATATTCACAATAACTCAGCAGCTCAAATATTTTACATTTTATTACGTTTCCCAATTATCCTTTCCCTGAGATATTCCAAGGTGTGAACACGTTTTTATGTACCTTATCTTTGGGTGAGTAAAAGTTTTTCCTATTCTTCCAGAGGCAGTCATTTCTGGCATTTAATTTGAATTAAGTTCTGTGATCTATATCGTTTAGTGTTTGCTTCCTAATAGGTAGATCGTCAGTACAAGGTTCAGCGAAGTTTACTTTTCAGATGATTCACATTGCTGTTCGTATTGCAAAGTTGTATGACATAAAAATGTTATGAAGGCTAATAACGTAAGTGCATCTATATTTTTTGTGATAATGATATTACACGTTTTTACATACTTGTAATTTCCATAACTTTTTGTATGAACTTTCCAAGACGTAAATACGACGCTGGTCAGTTTGGACTCATATTTCCATCATTTTCCAAACAGAACCTAGAATATTCTACGTATTTCTTCATCATTCTATTCAAGTAGAGTTCCTTCTTTCATTCCATCCAAAATGGCTGCTATGTGTTTCCATCAAAAAAATTAGTTCAGATCTTTTTCAAAACCGGACATTTATACAAAAGTGAGAACATTTCTTGTGTGGTTTCATTTTCGAAATTTTTTTGGCCTTCTACTTCTCTATCTTGAAACAAAAAATGTGGGAATCTTCCAAAGGAAAGAAGGGAGCAATCAATTTCAGTCCTTCATCATAATTGATAAATTGGATTGGGACACTGAAAAATCATTCAGAGCATCAATAATAACTATGTTTTAAATGAACCATAAATTCCATGACGTTAAAAGAGCTATGTTTTATGAAATATAAATTTTTGTGAATGATGAATTCCAAATAATATCACAATGTCAAATATGTATCCTTGCGAAAGAATATCAGAATCTAACTCTTACGTGGAACAGTCGAGTTCATGAAGCACTGTTGAAAAACTTGTAATTAACTTTATCTTTCAAATATCAGGATCCGACATTGAATTGGATTCAATCCTTCTCTCAACCATTATCAGCCCTGTACATGTGCCAAATGAGCGTCACCGACAGCAGATTAGACTTATCTGGGTATATCCCTTTACTGAAAGGACTGAATGCCATGAACTATTTGATCCTCTTCATGTCACGCGCTTTTGAAAAGGAACTTATATAAATGTGGATGGAATGAACGAGCTGGAAAAACTTTTGAGAATCTTCATTTGTTTAAAATTCATAATGATAATTTCGGAAACCTAGAGCGCTATACCGTGTGTCTCACTTTTCATGATATAACTGCCGTATTTTCCGTTATTATTTGAGTAGAACTCTGCAAATTTCGGGATCGGTAGATATATCGACAGCGATGAGTCTGAGTCGTGTCTATTGTTAATGTTAGTGATGAACATTGCTCGCTAGGGGCGATGGAATAACCCCGTTTCGCAAAAAATAGTATTAGGGGACAATATAGCCTCAAAATTCCAGCAGATTCGTAATCAAGACATTCATTTTACATCTGGAAATTTTCCACCCTAGATACTGAGTGTTTCCGTGAGAAGTGAGACACAGTATATATTGTCATACCCTTTATTTTTTTGACTTATTAAAAAAAAATTATAACCGCATCTACGGGTAACTTTCATAACTAATTCCTTCCATGTACTTACTATTTGCTCGCAAACTAGTAGTTTCAATTTGAGACAGAAACGTGTCATATAAATCTGAATAAAAAATATTGATGAAATATTTTAATCTTTATATCATTTCATTTCACGAAAAATTGGATATTTTCACATTTCACAAAATTATGGTCCCTATCTGATCGGATTATGTGGCGTAGGCAGGTCGGTCTGAAGTAATTAGACCTATTTCACCTATTTCACCGTCTATTATAATCCGTCAGAGGTTTATTATGGCTCATACCCTCGAACTCAACTATATAAATTCATGTGATGCCCTGTTTGAAGCCTTTGGTGCAGTAATGAATATTACTGGAGGTTGTTCCCAACACCAAACCGTAATTTAACACCTCGGTACGTGTTTCGATCACCAAGTGACCATCTTCAAGAGCTTTCCCTTGAAGATAATCACTTGGTGATCGAAACACTTGTCGAGATGTTAAAATAACGGTTTGGTGTTGGGGAAAAACTCCAGTGATATACATAAATTCAGTTTTTTAACAAAAATGATCTTATTTGGTGAGATGGCTAGAAAAAACTCTACCAAACTCTGAGAATCTGATTCGGTTTGCGATAGGACAAACTCACTGCTCTGCTGATTTACCATCTTCCAAACAGAGACGACATGCTCTGTCCGATTTAGATGCGCTAATTTCATCACCTTCCAGGTCAGTGTGGCTGGGAATTCAAACTTCAGGTGAGAACATTCTTTTTCGACTAACTTGATTTATGTGTGGAGTTGGTTTTGGCCAATCTCTTCACCAACAAATCTTAAAATATGGCCGTCTAGGCCTCTAGGCTTGTTGATATCTCTGTTCTGGATCTACGACCGTATAAACCCGTACCAGTAAATGAGCGTGTGTGATGTGAATGATACTTAATAGTTGAGTTGAATACCATTTCCAGAATGCTGTGACTTCAAGTATCAGCCAGTATTCTTCTCTGTACAAGCCTGTTTTGTGCAGTCAACCTTAGGTACAATTCTATATGTTATCTATCTAGCCACTATCTAGAGAAAGACGCAGAGAGGAGGTAGATATGTAGCTCCAAAGTGATTCAGTCTATTCAGCCCTTCAAAGGAACTTGCCAGAGTTCATTGTAGCTCAAACTTCAAATTCTGCCAAATTCTGAAATCCAGAACCGGTCTATGGCTGGACAAGCACAGAGAATATGCTCTGCTACCAGATTCTGAAGAATGATCTACTCCAAAAGCAACAGACAATGGTAAATTTTCTTTCCCTATCGATAGATAGGGAAGCAAAACAAGTTTGTGGCTTGAGAAGTAGGTTTCTTGTGACGCATTTCAGGCGTCTTAAGGCGATGAGAATGTCATTTTGGTTTATGGAACGCGGTAATTGCTAAAACTGCTTGTTTCGGATTTATTATATGCCAGTTTCAACTATTATCATGACAACTAAGTTGAAAATTATGATATTATGTTATTTCTTACGTCATATACGATAAAAAGTCTTGAAAGGTCTTCGAAAAAATTTAAATCTTAGAAAATATCGTAACTTACAGCTTTTTCTATGACTACCTATATTACTTAAATGAAAAACTGATTTATGGTTATTTGTTAAAGTTTTTACTCTTACTGAATTCATTTTAACAGTCTTGCCACGAGAAAAAAATCAATTTTATCCCACCGTCACTGCTCGGCTTCCAAGAGCTAATAAGTAGACAATTGTATTATTCTGGACTCAAAAAAATCAAACTGTTCCTGAAACCTTCCTGTGGAGTTCAAAGATTATCAAACTTTTGTCCAAATGAACGTTTCATCTGATTTTTCATCGATTGTAAGATTTCAAATATCTGAATAGGTATGTTGAATGACACGTGATGGGTCTTTCTCATTTAGGTGGGGATATTATATTTAACCACGGTCATGCTCCATTTAGCTATATACCTTTTTGAGTCTTGGAAATCTGAACACTTCAAAACAAATTTGAAAACATTCCTTCCTAACTTCGTCTCCAGAGAATAAAGTAATTTATACAGAAAACTTGTATCTGAATCAGATTTTAATTCAATTTGAAACGTAACTTCCACTCAAATCTGAATTCAAACAGACAGACGAGAATTGTTGAAATATTACTGAGCCTGCTTTATTCTTTCTTGAAATTAATTACTTGAAGATAGAATTAGATTGACGACAGAGGTTTGGTGAAACAATTCATATAATATGACATGTTGAATAATTTATTATTGGTAAGAAATTCTGATTCAAAATCTGTTTTGAAGTGAGTAGTTTTATAGCTCAAAGAGAACTACTTGAATATTCGACTCTTTTTGGGCGGTTCATCCAACAAAGAAGATCATAATGGGTGGTGTATTGATTTTTATAGTTGTTGATTTCAATGAATCAGTAACTGGAAAATTTTTCATCAATTCGTTTCAGTTTCAGAATTCCTCAACAGATGTCGAAAAAGACCAATGAATACCTTATTGAAGGCTCTTTACAAATATTTGTAGACCCTGAACAGAAGTTTCTTTGATATAGAAACTGGAAACTGTACTCTTGATTAAAACAGATATTATACACAATAACGCTACACAACGTAAAATATGAAAGAGTATCAATGTAAAATTTCATTTCTAAGAGAAACTCTTTTCAGATGGGCTCATAGAAGTTAGAGAAGAAGCACTAGTGCCCATTTCCTGATCGGCACGTTTTTTGTTGTTTCTGAAATTTCTACGATTTCATGTTACTGGAAGAGACAGATCCGCCTTATCAATATTTCTACAATGAAATTGAATATGTTAAATTTGTGATCTCTTTTTTTGTATCAAACTAAAGCTTTCGACATAGGCGATAGGTCTTTTATTTCAAAAGTTGGATTCTTCGTCAGTATTAATGACTTTCCCACATATATATTCCAAGGATATGTATGCAAAGGTACTCCTGTATTACCGCATCAGATACTTCATCTGAAAGACTATTCGAAAATATCAACACAATTCTAATATAATTCATAGATTGGTGCTTTGATAATGAATGAATGATTAATTGTTTATATTGTAAAGCCTCCCGTTGAAACAATTTCCAATGTGTTTTGGGATATTCTGGATCTGCTTCAGTTGCACAAATATGTTCTAGTGTTTGTATTTCTTCATTTGATGATAATTCATATAATTTGCGCCTCACTTCCCGCTTCAGATTACCGTCAATATCCAATGTTGGTAAACCTGGAGATATTATTGATAGTGATATTGTTTGCACTCTCCCATTATTGAGTGATATATTTTTCTGAATCATCTAACATTGTAGTAACTCCGAAGACTGTATCGAGGAGAGATACATACATATAAAGGAATAAATATTTCGGAGTGAAATGTCGAATCAATCGTCTCTCAGACAGTAGGTAAATGCCAGCTGGAAAATAACATCAAAGTCTAATACATGCACTATTTCTAGCACTTCCATTTACGAAAAATCACAAGGTCGTGGCCTGTAAGAAGTCGATGAACTTTTGATATTTGAATTTCCATTATAAGCACTACATCAAACTCATCAACTGAAACTGTCAAACATTGAAGGCGTTATATTATGATGTTGATAAGTATCAGGTTATTTCGAGAGTCATGTTTTTTGTAGCCCGATATCTCAATAAAAATCTATTATACTGTGGCTTGGTATATACCAATCGACAGAGAATTTTGTACTCTGTACATTGATGCTGTTCATTTTTTCATATTTCAGTGTTTTGCCTCTTTTCAGCTAATCACTATATGATGTTGAGCGATTTTTGGACAATTTTCTTGCATGAATTCAAATTGATGTGAAGCATTGTCAAAAAACCCGAAAAATTAACCAGGCATTTGGCAATTGAGCTTGTCGCCCACTTTTACGGCACAGCACAGTACGGCACATCCCCTCAAAATACGGATAGGATTGGAACAATGGAAATGAATGGACAACCGCCCACTAGCCCGGCACGACATAGCCAAGAGCGTCCGCCGCCGAAAAGGATAACTGCTCCCTGATCCTGACAGGCAAATAACGGAACGTGCTATGAAGGACTGGCCAAGTAAGCGCGTCGCCGGCCAGCATTTGCCAGCATCAACTTGTCCAAAAGTGCCTGGGAAGTTTCTGTCTTTCTATTGCTTCCATTAGTTGACAGCACAGTGTCAGACGGTACCTATGAAAATGGACGGGGAAAAATTGAGTTGATTGTTAAGGCAGGCTCTAGAATATCCAGAAGTTCTGAGTATTCGAAAATACTGGAGAAAATCCTCCTCGTCTTCTTTCAGGTCTCTGAAAAGATGATGAAACTTTCCCAGATTTGCCCTCTTTTGAATAATGGGATGGACCCACAACAATCTTTTTTGTAACTATTTTCTTCTACATTCAATAATGCGGCCACTATAATGACGACCTCTTCGTCAGAACTGCTTTCTATCACCACTCGATATAGACTGAAAATCCCTTGAAATAGAACAAACAGCACCTTCAGTATGCTGGTTGTAGCTGGACAAGTGGACAATGCTACCCGTCGCCATCAGGCGATGGTCAGCGCCTTGCTGTGCTGTGACACTGTGCTATCAACTGATGGAACAGCAAAACAGAAAAACAGAAATTTTCCAGGCACTTTCGGACAAATTGATGCTATCAAGCGCTGGCTGGCAACGCGCTCACTTGGCCAGTTCATCACAGCATGTTCCGTTATTTGCCGATCAGGATTTTAGAAGCTGGAATCCTTTCCGGCGGCGGACGCTCTTGGCTGTGTCATGCCGAGCTAGTGGGCGGTTGTCCATTCATATTCATTGTTCCAATCCTAACCGTATTTTGACGGGACGGGCCGTGCTGTGCTGTGCCGGACAGGTGGGCGACAAACTTTATAGTGTTGATGAACACACTATTCGACGTTGGTTCGAAAAAATTCGTTTAGGAGATTTCAGGCTCGAAGTTGGTTCTTGAAGTAGCTGACCTACAGTAATCCAGCCCGAGGATTTGAAGACCCTGGTAGAGAATCGCCCATCACAAACGATGCGTGGGATAGTGGAAGAACTGGGCGTCAGCCATCATGCGGTTATTGATGATTTGAAACGTTTTGAGAAGGTCAAAAAACTCGAAAAATGTCACTCGAAAAGAAGATCCTCTACAACACCAGATATTCAGGACAGTGTTTGGACATCGATGATCCACTCAGGCACTTCCCGAATGCGAAAAGTCATTACTGTATGCTGGTCAGCGGGTGATTTATATTATATATATAATTACCGTAAGCAGCAGCCGGTTTTGGTCAACAGAATAGGTCCGATTCTGCTCTGAAACAACGCCCATCTGCACGTTTCCCAAATCACCGTACAAAAATTGAACGAATTGAGCGTCAAAGTTATGTCTCACCCATCATACTCCCCATGCCTCTCACCAACCGACTACCATCTTTTGAAGCACTCCAAAAACTGGCTCACAGATAAAATCTTCGCCAATCAGGACACGACAAAACGGCCTTCGTTGACTCCATCGAATTTCCATCACACAATTCTCATGAGGACGGAATTATTCGACTTGTGTTACGTTGGAAAAAGTATACCTACTGATCCAAATTGTGCTCATTTCGATTGAATTGAATGTATTCACAGAGATATTACAGGTTGGAGTGAGTGGAAAAACGGAAAATACTTTTTAAAAAACTTCACCAACCATTTAGAAGAACAGACAATAATGAAATGCTCATTAACAAAATCTTGTCAGGTTGTGAACCAGAGGACCCAACCTAGTATAATTAGGGTTGTCAGAGAAATAATAATAGTAGATCCTTCAAAAATATTTCATCATTTGAATGATTTGAAATCATTCATCATAAAATAACGTCATAAAATAACGAAAAATTATTCAAGAACGTACCGTTACTAGTTTATTTATCTATAATTAGGGACTGCAAAATATGAAACAACTTTGCTGAGAAAATGTGTGTTACTAGCGTCATATTTGGAAAAACTTATCAATGGTGAGAAAACATAATTTTTATTCAATACTGCCCGCTTTTTGAAAATAGACTATACACCTGATCAATGATCACCCTGTTTGAGAGAATATTCTCATGAAGTTATTCATCTACTATTGATTTTTCTATGAAAATTTGTATATAATCGAGGAACCAATATCGATTGACTTGTGAACTGTGCTCAAAACGAATTCTTATATTTTCAAAAATAATCTAGTAAAGCCAATTGATTATTGTGATATTTTTGAACGATGATAATGACATTATCATTTGTTTCTCAGAGATATTCGGTTTCTTCAAAATTGACGTTTGAAATTCGTGCATTTGGCACAAAATCGATTCAATCATACTGTTTCAGAGTCTTTAATTCTCTCCGGAACGTTTTCACACGATTTGTTCTGATGAAAGTAGCAAAACTGACATAAAGCCTTCTCAGTGTCTATCTTCCCGGAAGGTATAAGCTTCTCTAAGCTTCGGATATTTCATAACGTTTTTCGAGGGCAATTAAATACGCTCAATTGGGGATTTTTGAAATTTTGATTTCAAAACGAATCTGTTTGAATCATGCAACGATACTTTCTTCTCGAAGTAATCAGACGGTTGATTGAACATTTTGAAAGTTGTGACTCTCTCATTTTTTATTATGAATTTGTTTTTTATTAGTTTATTCCTAACTATGGAATGAAAGAAGCTTGACCAGTAATATATATCATACTCGTACATATTATGAATAAAAATACGTCTGTCTCTCTTTAACTTGAAAGCTACTGAACCGTATACGGTTTTCACCAATGGGCGAAGTGATTCAAGAAAAAAGTTTATTTATGTATATAATTTGTTATTGTTTTGTTTAGATTGATTGAAATATATCATGTTATCTGTGAGAAGTGGAGACAGTGGTGCTGCTACACATGCAAGTTTTCATCAAAAACTGCGTAATTCCTTTGCAAACTGATTCTCTCTAGAGAGTGTTGTGATTCTTTCTAGAGAACCGACTTCTGAAATTTGGTCGCTTGAACGACCCGATAGAGCACTCACGACCTCTAGTAAAGAAACGTTAGAACTTTTAATACAAAACCACTTTCCTGGAAATCTGACTCTTGATAACAACAGACCTCCCATCTTCGAGGGCGCTAAACGTCCAAAAAGAACGATAACCAGTATGACCAGTATGCTTACCAAACCGGCAAATCGACAGAACTAGCAATGAACAACTTTGTAGAGAAAATCTTCTAATCCCTTGATAACAAGGAGATTCCGGTTGCTGTATTTCTTGTTATAGAAGGAGCATTTGACAATGCACTAACTAAATCTATAGGATCGTCTCTGGCTAGGAAAGGTATAGAATCGACCATAACTGGCTGGATCTATGCCATGCTAGTAAACAGAACTGCAACTACGACTCCTCAAGGCGAGACCATTAGGTACAGGGTCACCAGGGACTGCCCTCAAAGTGGGGTACTATCTCCCCTTCTGTGGTCGCTCCTGATGGATAGTCTGCTTGATGCCCTCCACAGAAGAAAAGTAGATCGGCAAGCTTATGCAGACGACCTTGTCAACTTGGCAAGGTCCACTATGAGAAGGGTAGCTTGTAATATCTTCCAAAGCACGCTGGACGTTATTCACAGTTGGTGCGTGAGAGAGCAGATGTCTGTCAACCCCAGCAAAACTGTGATAACCCCCTTGGACGATCTTACATCACTTTCCCTCAATAGTGAGGTCATTTCATTCGGAACGGAGGTGGAGACTCACATGGAACGCTCACTTGAAATAAGTTTTACACAAAGCTAGACTGTTTCTATGAACATGTCGGAGGATTTGTGGTGAAACTTGGGGTTCGGGTCCCAAATGAATCCATTGGATTTATGTGATGATTGTCAGACCAATGATCACTTATCGTGCAATTGCCTGGTGGTCGAAGGCTTTACAGAAAACGCCCCAGGCGGAGCTCTCTGGCTTACAGATACGGGCTTGTCTAGCTATCAGTGGTGCCATCAGTACCACACCGTCAGCGGCACATTACCAATTGCACAAATCAATTTAATGCAGGGTGCACGAGATTGTTGGTTGACACTGGAAGGCACATTCTTCAACGCAGAGTACAATATACTGCTGATTGACACTGTAAGTCACAGCATTTTGGAAATGACCTATGACTTCACCCTCCAACTGTCAACTATGAACTACCTTATAAAGTACTGTTCTCGAGTATAGAGGACTGGATCCTCCGAGAGAAGGAAATATTAGGAGCAGATAGTTGTTGATTCACACATGGATCAAAAACACCTTCCGGTTCTGGTGCAGGTGTTTTTAGTCGCAGACCCAGGACAAATATATTTACCTGTCTAGGAACCTATGCGACTGTTTTTCAAGCGGATATTTACGCTATTGAATTATGTGCAGAGAGATTGGAAGAATTCAACCTCAGACAAAGTTAATAAAAATATTCTCGGACACTCATGCGGCGTTGGAAGCTCTCGGCTCCTACCAAGCAACGTCTAAATTGGTAGCAAATTGACAAAAACGACTCTCTTCGATAGGAAGACTTAACAGATTGTCTCTGGTCTGGGTTCCTGGCCATACTGGCCTGGGAGGCAATGAGGCTGCTCACTCCTTTGCAAAGGAGGGTGCTGCAAGCAGCTTCATCGGACCAGAACTTGTCATTGGCATCTCTTCAGGCTTTTCCAAACAAACATTGAACACCTGGATGGCAAGAAGATTTATGGACTTCTGGCAGAATCTTCCAGGATTGGCACACTCCAAGGCGTGTATTCACCCTTCGAAGCTTGATACCAAGCAGTTGTTTGACTACAGTAGGGATGAACTACGATGTCTAACAGACCTTCTTATAGGTGACTGTCATTTGAATCATCATATATGCAGAGACTCGGACTGTCGGAAGACAGTGTGTGTCGCTTCTGTTTGGAAAATAATGAAACAGCAGAGCATATACTTTGTGCCTGCCCCGCTGGGGACCGAATCAGGTGTGAGCCAGAATAAACCCTTGCGGGTTGCGGTGGAAGGTTGAATAGACCAAGTCACTTCAGAGCTAACTTAACCTACCTTGATTATTTAATGAAAATTATAACTGTTCATTATACCGTACAATTCAAATTGATATTATACGCGAAAAAATAAAACGAAGGCGGCCTCTCAAACCGATGCAACTTGCGTTGTAAATGCGTTGGTTTTGTTATACGTGAATACTTACTTGAAGGTGAAGGTCACGTTTTTGTTTTTGTGTAGTATGCTTTCCTACCTGGGCGGAGCTGGTTCGTGTTGCTAGTTCATAATATTTATGTTGTTGATTGAAATTAAAAATAATTTTGAATATGGTCGGAAGTGACAACAACATCATCTTTTTTATTTAAAATCATCCGCATCAGCCTGATGGTTATTAGCGGCGGAGTGTATTTATTACAAATCATTAGGTAGTATCTGCAATTTTATAATAAGGTTGAGAGCAGTTAAAGAGTAAATAATATTTTTCACTTGATGTCGTCCTAGAGCTTCTTTGAAATCTTGTGGAATATTGTAACTGTCTCTTTCTATTTGGAACATCGGACATTCCTTTATGATGTATTTTACTGTGAGTGGCATTTCACAAATTTGACACTGTGGTTCCTCTCCTCGAGATATCAGGTATTCATGAGTAAGCCTTGTATGTCCTATTCTGAGTCGAGACATAATCACTTGTTGTCTTCTCGTCAGATTTCCATGATCCCACGGTCCTACAGCTGTTTTGATTTCTTTTAGTTTGGATTGTGTATTTTGCCATTTCCTGTTCCAGATGTCCCTCAGCATTTTTTGTTTATATGATTTCAAATCTGTGTAGGGAGTGAGCTGTGAGGCTTCCTGGTTCGGATTTATTATTGCCTCACGTGCGCTTCGGTCGGCTGTTTCGTTGCCTCTTATTCCTATATGGGAGGGGACCCAAAGTAGGACAACTTGCTTATTCAAAATTTGCAAATTATAGAGTTCTCTTTTGATAATTTTACCGATTGGATTTTGTTTGTTTTTGGAAGTTTGAAAGTTAAATTTGTTCGATCAATTACTACTGCGGTACCTACTCGTACATCAGTTTTTGAGGAATCTGTGTACATTTCTTTGTAGCCCTTATATTTAATGAGCAGTTGCCTGAAGTTCTGGATAATGATGTTAGTATTTGTGGCATATTTATTGAACTGGGATAGTTGGTAGTTGAATATGGGTGAGTTTATCAGCCATGGTGGCGGAGTACTAATATTTGTGGGATATACAGAAGGAAATTTCTGGATTTCGATTGAGTCACGATATCGTCTGATCATTTCTCAACAGGGGAGGTCTATTCTTGGTCGATCGTTTGAGGTAAAAAACCGATTTGTTATCGTGTTCTTGTAAGTTGGATGGTTTTCATGTGATGCAACTGCTGATGTATACGTATGTATGTATACAACTGCATTCTGCGATGACTCAATGATGGTTCTCCAATTTCACAATATAAACTTTCAACTGGACTCGTTCTGTATGCTCCTAAAATGATACGTATGGCAGAATTATGTATTGTCCCCAGGGGCTTCAACGTAGTTTTCTTGACTAAGGCATAAACAATACTTTCGTCTATATTAGGTGCCTAATATGATGCTTCCAATTCAGTGTTTGCTCAAATATCATTCCCAAAAATCTTATGGTGGTAACAGTTTGTTCAGTTTGATAACTGGGATTGTTTCACATGTTTTTTTTTGAAAATAATAGGCATTTGATTTTTTCTGGCGAAAATCTGAGACCTGTGTGGTTGGACCAATTTTCAAAGAGTTTTATTTGCTGAACAACATCATCTGTTTTCATATATTTCATTTTTGCGTTTCCATTCAGTATGTCACATCAGGTGTGATCAAGTTCTGATTGAACAACTCCAGTTACACGGAATAACATTTTCCCACAGAATAATCGTATAGTTATGAATGTCATAGCATGAGGACTCGTGTGTTTTGTGTGACACTTTTGATGAATTAACCACAAAAAACGACTCCTGAACGTATTATACAAATTTGTTTTTTTGTTCGTTGAAATTCACATTGAAAAACATGTTATTTTCGTAAGGAAATAATTTTCGATACAGGATGAGTCCATGAAACCAGTCGATTTTTATTTTGAATGGAAAATCTTTCGAGTATATTTTCAATTCAGTCATTTCAACTTCTTCGGTGGGTATGATCCAATATTCAAATTTCAAATGTGATCAGTGGTCGAAGTAATACCATGTTTAAAAGGTTGACATTTTTTTTCTCCACGTTATAATCTTTTTCAAATTCAATGCAGTTGTTATCGCAAAAAACTATTTTTTTACACTTTCAAGCCTATTTGATTACACATTGTGAAGTTACCATGGTATTCATTAAGATTCAGATTCAATTGCTTGTTTATAATGTAATACTTGAAATTCGTCGCTTTGAATGAAAAATAACGTAATTTCTGCCATATTTCATTGGAAGTAGAAGAGGTGACATATTAATATTCCATTTATTGACATTCTTGATATGGATATTTTCAGTGACAGTCATTTTTGAACTTAGTGACCGTTGCACTGAGAATAAGTAGACAGTTTAATACTGTTGAACACCTGCTCAATTCGAATCTCTGCTGTTCGTCATTATTTAAATGAAACCTTTTCTGATACATTGGTCGAAGACGAGCTGTGAAATCACCTGATAACTGAAGTTATCGCTCGAAAACGATGGTGAATGTTAATACTGGTTACTGACGTGTTGTTCACGCCTGTATAATAATGACATTTCATTTATGTGAAAGCTATTTTTCGGGTTTTCTGACCGTGGTCTGACGTTTCCTCTACTACTGTAGTAGAAATAATCGAAGGCGATGTGGTAACGGTCGCAGTGCCCGAACTGGTGTTCCCGTTGGTACGAACGTATTTACTACAATGATAGTATTTGACTCTAGTTTTATATTATCATTAGTGGGCGTTGCGTGGTTTCTCTTCATTGAATTGCCTGACCTTCTCTGTGTACCTCTGAGTACACGTAGCCAGACTTTATTGCTATTCATTTTCTATTGAAATTATATCTGTGTTGAATTTCTATTGCCTCTCTATATACAGCTACCGGACTGAGTCTTGATGAAAATCTTTATTGAAACTCTTTAATACAGTTTATTGTATGAGTTTCACTTCAAAGGGTTTTACAAAAGCCGCTTGTGAAAGCTATTGTATTGCGAAACACATGTTGTGGTTTTTGTAAAACTCTTTATAGTGAAAATCATACATAAGTTTTAAATAAATTTATGATTTTATTTCTTCATTATATCATTACTCACCGAAAACTTGCCAGACTTTCCTATCAATTGATTTTTGTTTGAATCCATTCATCCCAAGAAAGTTTTCTCGGTCAGCAATGTTATCCCTCTGTCACTCTTTCTCTCCTTTCTGTGGAAACATCGAAGCAATTTGTCGTAGCGGACACCGTTGCTCATTTATTTTTGAGTGTATTTGTCATAATATCTCCGGCAGGTATAATTTAAGTTTCTAGACATCTGAAAACAATTCTGAAACGAAGTGTAATGGGGCCGGAGCCGGGTTGGGTTCGCTATGATCGGTACAGTGGCAGGATGAAAGCAAGGAAGAGGTGGGACGAGAAAGGAATGTAGATGGCACATACTCCAGTTTCTTACGGCTTCTGTTTATTACCTTCTTTATTTCTCGAAAGGAACTGCCTGAAGTTACTGCAATTTAAGTTTCACAACTAAAACTTTTTGAGACATGACGTATGTGAATATGTTATTCCACATGAAATGAGTTGATATTTCAACGATATGATTTTCAGTTCTCTACGAGCTTGCTTACCAAACAGATTCGTTTTGACTCAGATCTATACTAACTCGACCAATTGAACCGTTTATATGGTGAGTTACAGGTCAGATGGTAGAAGTGTGGTTCTACCAAACTCCGAAAACTTGATTCAGTCCGCAGCGGGGCAGGCAGAAAATATATGCTCTGATGTTTCATCATTTTCCAAACAGATCTACACTGTCTTCCGACAGTCCGAGTCTCTGCATATGATGATTCAGACGACAGTGACCTGTAAGGAGGCCTGATAGGCATCGTAGTTCATCCCTACTGTAGTCCAACAACTGTTGGGTTTCAAGCTTCGAAGGGTGAATAAACGCCTTAAAGTGAGACAATACTGAAAGATTTTGCCAGAAGTATTTAAATTTTCTTGTCATCCAGGTGTTCAATATTTGTTAGGTAGAACCTAAAGCAAGGCTAGTGCTACTAGTGCTGCTCCGATGGAGCTACTTGGTGCACCCTACTTTGCAAGGGAGTCAGTAGCCCCATTACTTTCCAGGCCAGTGTCCGCTTGACTGTCCGAGAAAATTTTTATCGACTTGTGTGTGAGATTAGATCCTACCAATCTCTCCTCACACAATTCAATAGCATATATTTCCATATGTCCCTAGGCAGGTTGATATCTCCATCCTGGGTCTGCAACTGAAACACCTGTAACAGAGCCCGAAAGTGTTTTATTGATCCATCTATGAACCAACAACTTTTTGCTCTTGAAATTTTCTTCTCCTGGAGGATCCAATCCCCTCTACTCGGAAAAAGTACTGTATAAGGCAGTTCGTAGTTGACAGTTAGAGTCAAAGGTCATTCACAGAATGCTGTGACTTTCAGTGTCAGCCAGCAGTCTGAAGTACTCTGCATGAGATTGCTTTGTGCAATTGGCAATGTGCACAAGTTTATATGCAGTCCATCTAGCTACTCTCTTCAGAAAAATGTGAAGAGGCGCTAGTTCTAGAAGGATCTCCATGGCCGCTGACGGTGTGGTACTAATGGCACCACTGATGGCCAGACAAGCCTGTCTCTGTAAGTCAGAAAGCTTCAACTGAGCCGTTTTCTGTAAAGCCTTCGACCACCAGGCAATTGCTACATAAATGGTTTGACAATCATCACATTGATCCAATCCATTAGTCCAATTTTTTGGAACCTGAACCCCAAGTTTTACCATAAATTCTTCGACATTTCCATTGAGACAGTCTGGATTTACGTAGAACTTTTCCCAAATGAGCGTTCCATGTATCAAGGACAATGCCAAGATATTCCACCTCCATTTCAAATGGAATGACCTCACCATTGAGAGAAGTGTCGATAGATCGTCCAACTTTCTCCTGCTGAATAAAGGAATTATCATAGTTTTGCTGGGGTTAACAGACATCTGCTCCCTCTGGCACCAACTGTGAGCCGAATCCATCGTACTCTGAAGGATATTACACGCTGCTCTTCCCGACGTGGACCTTGCTCAGATGACAAGGTAATGTGTATAAGCTTATAGAACTACTTCTCTTCCAAGGAGCGCATCAAGCATCAGAAGTGACCTCAGAAGGGGAGACAGTACTTCACCTTGAGGGCAGCCCTTGGTGACCCTGAGCATAACGGTCTCGTCTTGAAGAGTCATAGTTGCAATTCTGTTTACCAGCATGGCATAGATCCATCCAGTTTGTCGATTCTATGCTTTTCCCAGCCAGGGCTGATCCTCTAGATTCAGGTAGTGCATTGACAAATGCTCCTTGTAGACCTGGAAATATTCCATTATCCCTAGGAGATCTGAAGGGCTGAAACGACTTGATAGCCCATTAAACTGCCGGTTATGTGATTAACTTCTTGACGACCTTCCAATCTCCCTTTTTGGGCATTTTTCGCGCTTGAAAAGGGGAGGTCTGTTGTTATCAACAGACTGACTTCGGGGAAAGTGGTTTTCTTTCAAAAGCTCTAACTTTTCTTTCCTAGAGGTCGTAAATGTTCCATCGGGTCGTTTCAGCGACCCAATTACAATGGCTACCACGTCTTGGGTACAGAAGCCTGTAAGCACAAAATAATTGATATCCTTCCTGATGACCAGACAAGCTCTGGGTTTCACCCCAGGACATGTTATTACCTCACTAGGAATATTGATCAGTCCAGTTACTCGGTGTGTATTTCCTGTCTATAGTACCTGCAGGAAAGCAAGGTCGATTGAGTGGTCCTTGAATTTTTTGCCGAAGACGTATGTTCATGTTGACAGACACATGAAACTTTGAAGAGATTATTACCGTCGGTTGAATATTTGTTCTGAACCAAAAAGTTGCACTAGAGAAAATTATGTGTTTCTCTCGAAGAGAAAGATCAGTCTGATCTTCCTCTTGAAAATGATCATTTGGTGATCAAAACACTTGTCGACGTGTTAAAATAACGGTTTGGTGTTAGGAAAAAACTCCAGTAATATTTTTCACATGTGGTGAATTGGAATGATACAAAAATTTTGATGACTAAATGAAACCAAAATAAACGAAAATTCAAAGTGAATGTGGTTTCAAATAGTCTAATCAATAAGTTCAAAAACATGAAAAATAGAGATAAAGGTCCTAAGAATATGAGCGATAGCTCATTCGATTCGAAATCCCCTCTAAAAAAATGTTTTTGAAGAAGAATAAAGAAGTATCGACGCCCGAAACTCTATCACCATTATTTATAATTTCAATTTGACTTTGAAAATAGGGTTCCGCGCGACTGTTACGGCATGCGCGCGCTGCCGCTAAAGAGAGGTTAATAAAAAAAAATTTTTTTCATAACATAAAATGTCATTTTGAAAATTTGAAAAAATTCTAGTATCTTCTTAATACTTGAATGAATCGAGTCCCGTGGAAAAGAAAGTTTTATTATCATGTTTCAAAAAGTTATTCAATTGTTAACTAATGAATTTTTTCCCAATCTCCGTTAACATAAATAATTGGATAAAAGGTATAAATAGTTGGCCTATAAATTTCAAACTTCGTGGAGCCCTTTTGATAAATATACTTCATACGACCCTGCGACAGCTTTATATAAAAAGTGTCATAAAAAATTTTTTTTAGTCATTATAATACTTTCTGATATCATACGATACGGTAATTAAAAAAAATTTTATGGCACTTTTTTATATATAGCTGTTTTTATAATTTTTTTCTGCTTCAGAAAAAAAATATAACGTTGGTCAACATTTGTTTATAACAAATTGTTAAACTGATTAACAATTGAATAATGAATAATTTTTTTTTTGTCGACCTATTTAAAAGTCTGAATTATGCATTTCAAAAGCAAAATTATTTCTTAACTAATTATATTTAAACAATCGAAATATGAAAAAATCGATTTTAAACAATTGAGAATCAAAATTGAGAAAAATATTTTTTTCATAAATCATAATTATCTCTAGACAACAAAATAGCTAAAATATTCTTTCAAAAATATTGAATTTCTCTATTTGTTTAAAACAATTTAATGAACAAATTACGTAAAAAATTCATATCCTATGTTACATTGTTTAATGTGAAAACAGACGTAGCTGAATATCATTTGGAAAAAAAAATTATCAACAATTTTTAGATATTTCATTTTGCAATAGTTATAAAAAATCATAACAAATTAATAAATTTTTATGAATTTTTATCACAGGATCGTATGAAGTATATATATCAAAAGGGCTCCACGAAGTTTAAAATTCACAGGCCAATTTATTTATACATTTTATCCCATTATTTTTGCCAACGGAGATTGGGAAAAAATTTTTTAGTTAACAATTGAATACATTTTTGGAAAACGATGATAAAACTTTTTTTTCTACGGCACTCGATTCATTAAAGTGTTAAGAAGATAATTGATTTTTTTCAAAATTTTGAAAATGACAATTTATGTTATAATAAAATTATTTCTTTTGATAAACTCTCTTTAGCGGCAGCGCGCCCATTCCGTCACAGCCGCGCGGAACCCTATTTTCAACGTCAAATTAAAATTATAAATAATGGAGTTTCGGGAGTCGAGACTTTTTTATCGGAAATTTCCTCCTCTTTAACGAGATTTCTTCAGAATTGCTTAAATATCAACATTTTTTGAGTTATTAACGAAAAACTAAATACCATTTTCTTAATCTTATTTTGTTAATAACAATTGCAATTTTCAAGCTGCACCAAAATCCTTCAAAAACATTTTTCTAGGGGTGATTACGAATCGAATGAGCTAGCTATCGCTCATATTTTTAGGACCTTTATCTCTATTTTTCATGTTTTTAAACTTGTTGATTAGACTAAAAATAATGTAAGCTATTACTAGAAGAAGAAAACGAAACAATATGGGTAGACCCATAACATAGAATTATTGAAGTGATATTTTGTGAATTGAAGGGGTTATATTTTTAGGAGTGATTAATTTTTGATATTTTGTATTGACATTTTTGGGAAATAATAAGTTTGTTAGTCAACCAACATTCTCTTTTATTAATTGATATAATTTAACAAAAATTTTTTCGAAATTCCTGTATAGAAAGTATTATTGACGCAAATGAGCTGTTATTTGACTTCGAAGCAGGTTTCAGACTTGAATCATGTGACATTTGTGTTAGCTGGAGAATTGTTCTACAAAGTATTCCGACAAAATGAACTCCTCACAAAATGAGATTGACTCTGATGTCTCCGAAGAACTAAGTGGATTAATGTGAGGTCAGTTTTATTTCTACAATCTATCGTTAAAATATTTTATATTTGCCGAAGAAAACGCACACATTTGTTGATTGATTCACCGATTCCAAGTATACTTTTCTATTCATTTCCTTATTTCAGATCTGAATGATATATTTTCATTTCGACATTTTTATGGAAGGGAATTACAATAGATACGGGAAATAATAACGAACATGTGAATATTTGTGACTACGATTCTATATAGTATCGATCAATGTTTTTCTCATGCACCATGTTTAAGTTCAAATATACACTGTCAGCTCCAATATATAAAATATATATGAATAACTCATATAAGCCATATTATGGGCCATACTGTGGCTAGCATGATGATTCTACTGACAATGAATGGATTGTCAATAATTTAGAAACAATAAAGTAAAAATGAAGTACTGCTGTTCGTCGTTGAGTGATATCTAAATACAATGGAAGTCATTTTATTAAGGATACTACTTGCATGATGATGAATAGTACTGATGATATTGCGAGGTATTTATTGTGTTGATATCAGACATATCCACTTCTCCTGCGGCTAGGAAAACTGGAAAGATTTCTCACCATGTGAAATTCTCTACATCCAAGTATACTAGGTAAATCAATCCCTCCATTGATCAGTTCTTTGAATCAATTCTCGAAAATGTACTGTTGAAAAAAATACAATCACAAATAATTTTTTAATGTGATCTGATAACAATATTATCTAATTCGTGAATTGTATCGGATGAATATGTCGAAATGAGCATGTATCAATATCGAAGAGATAACTGTATTCAATTCAGAAACATATCTTTCGATAATACAATTTATGTAGTTGTGATGCACTGTTTGGAACATTTGGTGTAGTAATAAATATTACTGGAGTTTTTTCCCAACATCAAATTGTTATTTTCAACGCCTCGACACGTGTTTTGATCACCAAGTGATCATCTTCAAAAAGAAGATCAAACTGTTAGATATTTCTCTTGGAGATGATTACTTGGTAATCGAAACAGGTGTCGAGGTTTTTAAATAACGGTTTGGTTTTGGGAAAATCTCCAGTCATATTCAATACCATTCATGATCTATTCTTTCACCCTGAGCAGTAGATATTCTGAAATGAGCATCCTACTTTGCAGCCGAAGCCTAAGTAAAATTTCTATTTCAGTTTGAAGTATTTCTCATTATATGTGTCTAAAAAAATATGTATGACAAAACAGTCATGTGAATTTCCTGGAAGATGGGATTGAAATAAAGTCTGCTCGACAATTTTCATCCCCGCCTAGGGCTAAAATGTCAGCAGCAGAAAATTATTTCTCTTCCATTTCTTGAGTGGATCCTTCATACAGTTTTATATCGGTATGCCGCATGGTGCAACGTAATTCCAGAAGAATGATTGAACATACTGACTCAAACGATATTTTTCTAGACGTTATAGTAAGAACTTGAAATGTGTTTTCGATCAATACATGCAATAAAATGAAGATACTAATTTGGAATGTGCAGTAAGTTTTTCAAATGCGTTTAAAATTGAAGAAAAAGTCTGGTATTGTTAATAGTGTAATTTAATGAGTGATGATACTACGAACTGGTTTCGCTATATTTAAAATATCAGTATAAGTTAATTAAAGGTTGATTGACTGTCTGAAGCTGAAAATTGATCAACATCCTCAGAAACAATAACTCAAATGATACAAAAAAATTTGAATTCATCGCACGGCGATAATTATAGGGGTGTTGCCAAGTACGGGTTTCGAATTTTGAACCCCATTTTTTATGATTATAACTTGGAACCTCTGGCTGAAATGAATTTATTGAAAACACTTCTTCCTCAACAGATCAAAAACATTGTCTCTTGACAAAGTTAATATTAGTCATTTCCTGATTAGGCATACTAACCGTAAATGTCGAGAGACGGTGAGAAAAAAGTGTTTTAAATAGTTCTTTCCATTGAAATTCCGCCCAACGTTATATGTAGCCATTCGCCAATTATTCAAATATGGAAAAGAAAATAGGCGTCCCACTTTAGGAGCTCATATAATACAGAATAATGTATTTTTGGGAACAAGTATTATATATTAGATAGCGAAGTGATCCCATTAGAACAGGTTTTGTTTTATGATGGGTGTGCACCTAATATTCCTAATATTGCCATTATGTGGAGAAATTCCCAATAGGTTGCCATATTGGGTATCTCTATCATAAATATCTGAATTTGTGAAAAGTATACTGCAATTTTTGTGGATGAGAGTGACACAATTCAAAATAGTAAAATTGTGAAGCAAAAAAAAGGGAAGCAACTATCTTGAAAATACATATTGTATATGAATATTATTGTTTTTTTTTTTCTGTGCAACGAAAACTATGCGAACTCCTTGGCACTTTTCCAATACATGATGGTGAAGCTGACACAAGAAAAAGCTATGAAAAGGTAGACATCCAACGATCCAAATTTATTTAGAGTCTTTTCCGATTGTTTGTTTGAATAAGAATTAGGTTTGCTGAAGACTTTTTGAATATGACCATGTTCCTGTATACTTAACTCTTCTAGAACATTGCATATCAATTAATATTGCAATAGATTTTTATTAGATCGGAATGAGTTTGTTGCGTTGACACCAGCACATATTGAAGTCATTTTTCTGATAACTCTGCTCCGTTTCATCCATCCATAGAGATTGCGATATTATCATTAGCAACAGTGGTTGTATGAAATTCTGAAAATTATTCACAGAAGTAATTTTTGAAGTTGAGGAATGAAATCATATACCCTTCTACAAAAGTCACTTCAGCTGTAGTATCAGCTAAGTAGAAACAGTGTTGACAAAAACGTTATTTTTCTTAGTTTATGGATGCTCTTAATTATATCTCCTATGCAAGATGACCTATCACACCTATCACAAAGATTGTAAGATATATCCCGTCGTAATGATGGTGTTTGAAAATGGATTTTGAATTCTCTCCATACATCTCATAACCTCAACAACTTTTCATAGTCACAAGAAAAAAGTTCTTAACAACCTTAGGGTCTGTAAATAGTTTCCGCTGATCTTCAAAATTGATACTTACTGAATATATTGCTTTTCTCCATGCAACGCGTGGCATCGTGTTCTATTCGCATAGTACCCCAGGTTGCTTCATTCTATAACAATTTGAACTATTCAATTATTGCAGTCACAATAGACACACATAACGTATCAATCCAAAATGTCAATATAATAGTTATTAACGTTACAAGATCGATATATAGCAAATAACAGATGAGGTTGAATATTGTTTTATATATTATAATATGACTATGAATCTTATAACAACCGAATCCGTTATTTGCCTATCGGCCGTGTGTCGTTCGAAACTTTTCGTAATCCCGCTGAAAGATTACATTTTGATTCCGAGGAAATAACAAACCACGTACCTCGTAATTTTTCAGAAAAATTCCAACATCGTGTTGCCATGGAACAGCTTCACAACAATATTATATTGTGTTCGTGACTTCGCTTCTTCAACAACGACCATGGATAAAATTGAAGAAATTTAGGAACAAAATAAAATTTATTTAGGAATATTGGGAGAATCGTGTGCAGCGAGTGGTAATTTACTGTCGAAAATAACTCGAAAGCGATATTGAAAAAATATGAAAATTTTGAAGAGTGGCGTGAAAGAAAAAATGCAAAGGTGATCAATGAAGATGCATTAATAACCTATACGAAAGGAAAATCAGAGATTATTTCTCCTAACTTGCTGTGGATCAAGATTCCAATGTTGAAATGTGTTTTGAAAGTTTATGACAACACTGATATTTCAAGGTTCGTTTTCTAAATCGGACACCATATTAGAGTATTACCTAAAGAAACGGTATTTTCTGATTTGAAAAGACGAAAGTCTGATGAATACACACCAAAGAAAGCAAAAATTCTGTCTGAAGAAGAAGTAATTGAGTTTTTGTTGGAGGCAGATGATCATACATTGTTGCATGAAAAGGTTGCATTGATGTGTGATATTTTTGGCGCCTGTAGACGTGACGAACTTGTTAAGCTGACTGTGGATGATTTTGAAAGCACCACTACCAGAGTTTTGGTTACACTGAGGTATACTAGAAATGAACAGAAAAGGGAAATCGTCATTCACTAGATTAGCTGACTTCAAATTCGGAAAATCGGCGATTCTTGGTTATACGAATGGTAAATGTGTAAAACAAGTTGTAGCCATTCATATTATTAGAAATATTTCAAAGAAAATTGCGGCATTCTCAAAATTGGGAAATCCTCAGCTCTGCACTGGCCACTCCTTTCGCAGATCCTCGGTTACTATGCTTATATAAAATGGTGGCTATCTACTATCGGTAAAATAACTTGGAGGTGGGAACTCTTCTGCGGTAGCGGAGTCGTAAATTGCAAATTCATTTTCACAGAGAATGAAGATAACTATTTCTTAGTAATAAGGCCACACCGACAAGTTCAAATACTGGTGCTGAAGGTGGTAAACCTCTCATCGATGAAAAAGAAATTTTAAATAATAGCACTTGTCAAATCACTTTTCAAATTAATAAATAGTCAGTATTATTATAATTATTGTTATTTTAAGCAGAATAAAGTTTCGACAAATATTTCGACAAGTGAACGATACACACCTTTTTGAAAAAGTCATCACATGGTAATAATATCTCACAGAAACACATTTTAAGGTCTCTTATTATCCTAATCTGCTTTCGCAAACACTGAATGATGAAACTAATTCTCTGGAAAGAACTAATTAACTTGACTAGAAAGTTATTATTACGATGTGTGTAGTCTATGGGTTTTCTGAAGAACTTCTGAGTTGTTAGGTTGCAATAACAATAAGAATAGAGATGTGAAATATGCACAATAGGTGATAACTCCCGTTGCTTGAAATATCCCAAACATCGTAAATATATCCCTAGAAAGTGTCAGTAATTCCAACACCACCGTAGTTCCCTAATATAGACAGATTCCGACCAGGGCAAACAAAATGGCTGTGCTCGCTTCCTGTGACGTAATCGTATAACTCAATTTAAATTAAAAGCCAGCTAGCTGTACATCGTAGCTTCGTAGCGATCTCCGTAGCTGTAAAATTAGCCGAGTGCAAAGTAAACACTATCCCAATTAATGAAGTGATACCGACTCAGAGTATCACTTACTTCTGCACTTTGCTCTCTGCTTTGCGGCGTAATCTTAACACGGAATGACAGCTAGACGGACAGACGAAAAATATAGGAACTCTTGCTTCTTCAAGAGCTGGTCCATGGAAATATTATTTACAACGGGATGAATATTTCCATAGAACGGTAATGATATATGATGCCAGGTAGGCAATAAAAGGTAAACTATCCGGAACGAGGCTTCGTAAAATTTGAAATATTCCAAACGAGAATTTGATATGCACTAAAACTCCCTGTTTCAAATCAACCTTAAATCATCACTGAAACGCCAGGAAGTAGTATATTTCTTGAAATCACTGAAATAAAATGTTCTTAATGGGATCAGATCTCAGTTTTGTACAAAACTGAAGAGAAAAATATCTATTGCCGATGGCATCCAACTTTGAAATTATTTCCGACCACAAACGGAATTGGAATAATGACGTTATCGAGGAGAGACACATGCGCACAGAGAAAATGAATTAGTAGAATTGTTTAAAAAATTCGTCTGTCTAAACCTTCTCAGACAGTAGGTTCTTGTGAATGCCTGCTGAAAAACAACAATTTTCGTGAATAATGCCATGACGGATACTTTCATGAATAATGCCATGACGGATATTCAATGCTATCCTGAAGTCATTCGTGTAACTTTTAACACAGAGAAAATTTTGATAGTTGCTTTTCGTTCGTCCAATAACGATCTTGTTGAAAGCAATCGAGTGATTGTGGAATTGGCCGCGGTGGTAGTGCGCATGACTCACGATCGGAAGGCCGTGGGTTCGATTCCCGCCTCGATCAGATATTTTTCTTGAGAGAATGTATCTGATTGAAACTGGAATGATTCTACAACCGTGTTAGGAATCACACGTTAAAAGGTAAGACCTCGTTAGTCCTTAACTCGCACAAGTTTTTCAACTTTTGAGAGTTGTCGTTCGTATGGGGGCGACAGCTGATTAACGGAAAAACAGATTTTGAAACAGATTTTCAAACAGATTTAAAACAGATCATCTTCAGACCAGTTTCGAAATATCACTTCTTGGTATCTATCGAATTTGGCGAGTTGTGAATGAATGTCTTGTATATGGGTGTTTCGAATGTTTTCTCCGTTTTTATGAGTCTCATTAAAATGGTACTCTCAGTGAATACACATTCAATTCAGTCGAAATGAATGCTATTTGAGTCAGTGCACGTTTGCCAACATAACACCAGTCGTTTTTTTCCATCAGCTTGAAAAATTATATACTCGGAATTCGATGTAGTCGATGATGGCCGTTTTTGCCTAGTCTTGATTTGCGAAGGTTCTACCAGTGACATAAGTATCGAAGTGTTACCGGTGGAAAAGTTAGTGGTAGTTCGGCGGGAGGTCTGGAGAGTTAGGTGGTTAGAATGTACGGACGGGCATTTTCGTGAAGCAGGATTGGAACTCTTCTGTTGACCAGTGCCGGCTGCCGCTGACGCAATCTTTCGCACATTTCATCGATTTCCTCACAATAGGACTCTGCTGTGACGGTTTGGCCCAGTTGCAGAAAGTTATAGTGAATCGCACCAGCCGCTGACCATCATACAGTAACTATGGTCGTTTTTTTGGTGAGCTTACGCCTTTGGAAAGTAACTGAGTAGCTCATCAGTGTCCAACCACTGTCCTGGAAGTAGGGGATTCACTTTTCATTACACGTGACGATCCGATCCAAAAAAAAAGATCGTTTTGGTTGCGCAGAAGTAAACAAGAACAAACCTCGAAACGTGACATACGTTTTAAATCATGAAAAACCGCATGGGAGCAGAAGCCCATTTCTTCCGCCATCTCACGATCCGTTTGTGATAGGTCAGTCTCCAGTTTCGGCTGTGGTACAATTCAAATTCTTAGAGAAAATCGGCCAAAAATCGCATGATATAGTAATAAGCTGACAGGATGCAGAAAATCAAAGTATGAAAAGAAATGAATAGGATCAATTTATATAGTACAAAATTGTCTATCAATCAGTATACATCACGACCCAGTAGGATGAATATTTATTGAGAAAGGAAGCTACGAAAACACATGACATCACAACGAACCAAATTTTGAAACAAAATAATATATTCACTGATGGCAAACTCATTTATTTTTTGATTTCAATAATCCTTCGCGTGTCCTAACCGCCTTGTCGTACTGCCACTGTATTTTGGATATTTCGGCGAAACGCGAAAAAATGGGATAATGTCAATCAGAAGTGTCTTCAGGCGTGTCTTTTCAGTAAAGACAGCCATGAGGAAACTATTATATAGCGAAATACGGGTTGAGTTTTTGTAAAACTGTTTTCTGAAAATCTCACGATGAATTCTTTCCGTATATAATGTTTCATCTTTCGGATTCAATAACTGCTACGAAATTTGAGTGTGAAATGTTTCCTAACTGCCACTGATTGACATAAAATTCCCGATTTATGAAATGAAATTACAATGAAATAAAAATGAAGCAAGAATATCATTTTTTGATTTCTCGCTTGATTTTATTTTATTGTAATATCATTTCAAAGTTTTTCTGGCTCAACATAATTGTTATTTTCAGGTATTCAATTTAATTTTCAATTTTTTCCTTTCAGGGATTTCAAATAATATTATATCCTATCAGACAATGAAAGTCCGAACTGATGAAATTTACCATGAAATATTGTCAACCACCTTTATACAAAAATGATCAACTTTTCCTGTGTCCATGAGACAGCAACACTCTTCTGACTCATAGTGTGATAAAAAAAATCATCACCATTACCACTTCTCGAACGAAATTAAACTCCAAGAACTCTGTTCAAAATTATAAAATCTCTGCAGGTAGCTCGAATGGAAAGACATTCCAAGCGTTTTTTATACACTGCTTCCACGAATGTAGCTGACAGATGAGTTTGAAATTGAAAGGTTCGTGTACTCTTGGATAACGAGAGCCAAAGTTACTTTATTACGATTGAATACTGCACAAAACTAAATCGCCACCAATTGTCTATATGAATTTGAAGTTGTATAAAGGCTCACGCTTGTCATAGGGTGTCATGGACTATTAAACCATATAATATATAACAGTCTTCATTTTATATTGATTTCGTTGTTTTGTCCTCGTTTTTCTCTGAAAAGGTCTTTCCGCGATGAGAACACTGAAAAAATCAGCCACTTCAGATAACATTTTCCAATGAATTATTATGGAAGAGCTCGAGGTATTCCTGAATCGCTAGAAAAGTAGCTTGAATTACTGGAACAGGTTTCTGCTTCACACTCTTTCTCAAAGGGACTTACAAAGATAGAAAAGCTCTATGCATTGTCAGTATCTCGTGGAAGCTCTGGCCGCTTTAACGCTTTTATTCAAAATTGTAGAGCCAACCTTTCTTATCTCTAGATGTTGCCAAGAATATCCTCTTACTGGAACGTAGACCACGCAAAATATTTGTTCTCAGAATTATGATATGGAATGGTTGCGAATATTGTATTTTGGCGTCCCAGAACACTTTTACAAAACTTTGAGTTTTCTTGAATGCTCCAATAATTTGTCCTCAAATGAACCGAGCGTTAGCCTGATATTCGTGACATTTTAAGACGATTTATCTGATTACGCTGTTAGCTTTACAGTTAATCATTTTACAAATGAAAATCAATTTGTATCCAACCCGAAGCATATGATTTATATCAGCTTTTATTTCAATTGGAAAATCCAATTTAGATGAAGCAAATTTTATATTTTATAAGAGTTTTCTAATTTCCGTAGATTAATCCATTTCACAATACCTAATCACAGAATCTCCATCAAACCTAAATTACAGGATTCTTCTGTGAAACATTCAACTGCCAACATTTTGTTGAAAAAACTTCGTATTCAGTAAAATGTGTGTAATTTCCTCAGTATCATCCACTGGGAACTGGTTGTTTCTGTCAAAAAGTCGAAATCTAATCAAAACCCTCGCTCTACATCCAGCTAACGATTGCACAATAAACACAATTTGATTATTTTTTCATATATCGAACACTGTATTGCGAATTTCCATGCGTCAATGGATGAATGTAGATGTGGTTTTACTGAGAAAATGCAGATTTCGTACCCACCAAACACCGTTCTGTTTGATGCAGCAATATTAAAATTTTTTATGGAGCGAATACCCGTTAAACCAAAGAGATTAGTCGTCCATTAGCACTCAGAATGGATGCAGAGAGTTCGTGCTTCTTTGAAAGTGACGGAATTAGAATAATTATTTCCCTGAGCTATTACCACAGAATAATATTCAGTGATTGCTTCCATATTCATAAAGTTGGGTAATTCATAAAATTTCAACACATTTCTTTGTTTGGTGAATTGAATTGGCCACTATTTCGAATTATATGGATATACTACGTATAACATTTTGCTGTTGTGAAGAACATAAGATAGATACGTAGATACAAACTTAATACATTATTTTACTAACATTTATATTCAAAAACAAACGAGAAAACACATTCTCTAAAAAGATATACAATTTAAAAAAATCTGTTAGAGAGAAATAAGTTAGTCTTAGTTCAATTTATCCCAAAGTTGTGTCATCCTGTATTGTAAGTAAGTATCATACTCTAATTCATATTGCCTTAGATTTTATGTTTTGTACATGACCATTTTATTCTTATAGAACGTGTAATATTTGTCTGAGGTTTTATCTATTTTTCTTATTTTTTGTTTGTCTAGTATTAAATCGGCCAATTCTACCCCAAGCCGACATATAATTTGATTAATTATAACACCAAATTTAACAAAAATTAATAAAATGTTTTGTAGTTGCTACTCCATGAACGTCATACTTACTTTCATAGAAATATTTAGATACTTACATATTCTTTATAACTTCTTGCGAAACATGAGCTCCGCTCTTAGGGCCAAACCACTTTGTTCACATATTTTGTTTTAATTGTACTCTAACCTGTATACGTTGTGAATTAAGTTATTACTATTATCATTATTTTTTTTTTTTACCGCAGTATGCGCTGGTCAGGCCCGATCCCCCGAAGCCCCGATACATTCGGGAGGACGCGCCAGTATTATAAACCAATGACAACTCTTCACACTGTGGGTTAAGTGATCATTGGGTCCGAGAACTATGTACCCTGAGCAAGCGCAGTGAGCCAAGAATGACAGCCTTCTGAATCTGTCCGGCTAAGATTTCTGTTTTATTGCGGCAAGACAGTATAATTTTGAAATTCGAGAGAAGGGAGGGCATGATTCCACCAAGGACTCCAATAATCAGAACAACGATCTTGACAGAGTGGTCTCGATAGAGTCTGCGGAGACAAAATCTCGATATTTTATCCGTTTTTTTTTCCTCTTTTCGGAAGATATTCGTCTCGCCAGTAGCTGAAAACAACGACAAATATCGTCTTGCTCTGGTGGTCGAGGAGGACTACATAAGGCTTATTATCTTGCATGAGACTTAGGATGGGGAACGAATAGTGCCAATAAACTCGTTCCACACAACGGATTCAATATCCCCCGGAGCGTAAGGCAACACCGTTGTCTCGTCAATACCGTAAGAGTGCCGTAGATGGTAATATAGCACTCTTAGGGTCGCGTTATGTCAATGAATATGGGCCGAGACCGCATATGGTGGACATGCTGGTAGCACGTGCATTAGGGTCTCGGGCGCCTCGCGGCAGGCTCTGCACCTTGTGTCAGGAACCTCTATACCCATCACGCGACTGCGGTAGACTAAGGTGTTGAAGACACCATCCTGGCAAGTCATGATGAACCCCTCAGTTTCCGACTTCAGCCCACTCGACCTGAGGAAAGCGAAAGTCATACGCTTTGATAAGCTAAGGTCTTCAATGTTATTGAAGAAGATCCTATGCTTCAGCTCATCCTTGTATTTCCGCAGAAGTGAGGTGATCTCTGCGGCTTTTATTTGAGCTTTTTGCTGAACGGGTTCCAACTCGGTGACAGAGTTGTGGTCACCTCGTTCGGTGTCGAAAACTAAACCGAGTTCATCAGCTGCTCGGGCAGCTGCCCTGAAGAGAAATGCTCCAACTCCTGTTCTCTCATGGTCACGGACCATGCAGAGAAGGGGATCCGAAGTAACTTGGGGCGACTTTATAGGTTATATCCAGTACCATTCTGTCATGTAGACACTCCAAACTCAAAAGTCCACGGCCTCTCTGTTGTCAGGGGAAGTACAACCGTGGAACGGACGATTTGAGATGCAAACTCCTATAGAGATGCATCATTTTCCGGGTCTTTACGTCGAGTTGATACAGCTCCACTTCACTACTCCAAACGAGTAGAGTAAAATTGGAACGGCAAACATATTTGCTGCAGCAACTTTGTTCTTCCCCGACAGTTCCGATGACCAGATCTGTCGAAGTTTGTGCTGATACTTGCCGCTGAGAGAGTTCTTCACTGCTGTTACCTCTTGTGAGTGGCGTTGTATCACCCCGAGGTGAGTATACGTCTCTCCGGCATCCAGATGGTGTAGGATGCTTCCATCTATGAGCTGCAAATCCTCTCCGTAGTCCCCGCATCGTCCTCTTTTGAGATGGATCATTAAACATTTATCTATCCCGAATTTCATACCGATAGCATGCGTGTACTCTTTCACCACCCTCAAGGACTGATGGAGATCTTTCTCTCCAGAGGCATAAAGATCATCCATACAAAACAAATGGGTGACCTTGTGCCTCCGGTTTCCAAGGGTGACACAGTTATACCCCTGAGTATTTCTTAGCGCAACGGATAATGGCAATAGTGAGATGCAGAAGAGAAGGAGACTAAGGGAATCGCCCTGAAATACACCCCTTCTGGAAGTTACCCACACTGTTTGGACTCTGGCTTGACCAGATGTTATGGTTATGGTTAGAGTTCGCCAGAGTGGTATCAGTTGTTCAATGCATCTTACTATTTTATCGGGTACCGCAAGGCATCTGAGCAAATTCAAGATTGAAAAACTAATCAATACAGTTTATTGTATGATTTTCACTATAAGGATTTTACAAAATCCGCGACACGTGTTTCACTATACATTAGCTTCTTCGAGTTTTTGCTTGAAGAAGTTTTGTGTGTGATTAGCTTCTTCGAGTTTATGCTTGAAGAAGCTTTTGTATAGAGAAACACGTGTCGTGGTTTTTGTTAAACCCTTATGGTGAAAATCATACAATAAACTGTATTGATTAGTTTTTTGATATGGATTTTCATAAAGTATCGGCCAGTTCTATTCAATAAATGCAAAAACTATTTTTTTTCACCGGCCTGCGGAGTTCGAAGAGAAAATCTCGATATTTCATCAATTGATCCGTTATTATCATTATTATTATTTATCACTATATACATTGAGGGATTATGAAAATTGTATACTGGAAACGACAGTTCCTTAGAAAATATAAGAACATATCGCTACGTGCGTTCTATCGTGATTATTTTAAACTTGTTTACTTAAAAACCACAAAACCTCTTTCAATTAAAATTGGTATATCCACGTTGATTATATTTGAAATATTTAGATATTGAAATTAATTCATTTGTTATGAAAATTGATTTAGAAATTATTAGCGTTGATTAGTTTGTCAATTCAGGTGGAATGATAGATTTTATAATGTTAGAAAGAATTATTAAAATACAGGTTTCTCTTTGCTTGTATGCATGTAAACACAACATCTCTAGCTTAGCTTAGGTTAGGTTAGGTCCAGAGTGAGTCTATTCGACCATCCACCGCATCCTGCAAGGGTTTATTGTGGCTCACATCTATTCACACTCGAGTACGGCTCTGCCGAACTCTTGAAAACTGTTTTGGTACCCATCGGGGCAAGCACAAAGTTTGTGCTCTGCTGTTTCATAATTTCTCAAACAAAGACGACACACACTGTCCTCCGACAGCCCGAGTCTCTGCATATTATGATGATTCAAATGACAGTGGCCTGTAGGAAGGCTTGTTAGATATCGTAGTTCATCCCTGATATAGTCCAACAACTGTTTGGTATCAACATCTCTAAGTGGTCCCCTGAAAAAAGACTGCAGCTTAAAAAAAATGGTGACTATACTACAATCTCATGAAAAGATTACCCGAAATATAGGTGACAATAACACCAGTATATCATCATTTATTTCACTCCTACACACATTAAAGCATACATTACAAATTTGAGACAGTAAACTATACGAATGAAGAATTTAAAACTATAATAAAATGTAGCACTAATCTCCGATATAAAACGAAATTCATTAATGACGTGATTGAAGACGAGGTTGAAACAAAATTATTCTCATTACTTGATGCGGATACATCTAAAAATGAGGATGAAAATATTGACATTTCTGTGGAAAAACGAGTATGAATGGAATTACCAAATAGTTTTGTCGAATATATTGTTTAGTAGCGATGAAGATGATGATAATACCGCATCCGAAAAACATGTAGTTCTTGACAAATTTGTTGTAATAAAAACTATGAGTACAATAAAAAGAAAACGTATTAACATCATTGACGATCTCTCATTGTGGTGGGAAGTGAATCGAAATACAAAATTCCAGTCCCTTAAATCAATTGACCGCCAATATTTGTCGTGTCCACCAGGTTCGGTAGCGAGCGAACAACTTTTTAGTGGCCCTGGCCTAATCTACGACTCGTTTAAGAAATAAATTGGACGGAGACAAAGCTTCAAAGCCTTTGTTCGTGAAGTATAACACACTACTTTTGGATTCAATTCATTTGATTTAATTTGTTTAAGAGCTTTCGTTCATTAAATATAATTTGCTCCTTAGATATTCAATTAATTTGAATTAATTTGTTGTTTATTTGGATTTATTTTCATTTTCTTTGTCAATTTATCATTTTATAATTCAAATGAAAAAGGTTTACCGGATAATATTTTGTTTATCCTAAAACAAAAATTCCCTCTCCTGCCACTACTTCTGATCCTGCCTCCGACTCCGGTTCCGGTTTCGACTCCCATAAATCAAATTTGAAAAATTCGACTTCGACTTCGGTTCCGATAAAATTACCTCCGCGTCTACCAACGAGACTCGTTATTGAATCATGAACAAGAATACCAACGAGGTCGTAACGCAATGCTGCAAACTATCGTCGATTTTCATGGTTCTTTTAAAAATTTTCAACTTGAATCATTTCCGGTTGAACTAAACTCGCTGTTCAATTGTTTTTTCAATGGAAGTATCAGTCCTAATGAAGTGAATTTACCTTCGATGTGGTGATGTGATGGTTCGAACTTGCAGAATATTCATATATTTTTCATCGAACTGTCATTTCCAGTAGATATACCATTTTTATAATACCTCGATGTATATAATTGTGAATCTTTCTAAAATGATGTATGCTATTTTCATCATTACATTCATCACATCAGCCAAATGTTAATTGTAATATGACCATATTATCCGCAGATATTCGTTTTACTATCTACGAATCTAAAATTATATCACAGTTCAATTTAATGTCATGTCAAGAAGCCTGGCTTTGATTTTATATTTCACGGGGTCACCGATAAATTTTGAATTTTTGAAAAGATACGATTAGATAATAATTTGCTGAAATTTTAACACCGTAAGTTGAAATATTTCATATTCAACAAAAGTCATTTTTTTATGGAAGAAAATCAGTTTTTTATCGACCTTTTCTGGGTATTTGTTAACTTCCACAATCTGAAAAATATAAAGATTATAATGGAGAACTTTATACAAGTGTAGAAAGGCAAACTTTTTAGTTTACCCTGATGAGTTACTGCGTAAAAATCAAAGTATTTTTCACAAAGAAAAATCTCCTATTTATCAGTAACTTGTCGTATTTTACAATTTTGCCTATCAAAAAAGTTGTTAAGAAATGATACAATACTTATCTTAACGTTTCGGAGGCCAAAATCTGCCTCCGTCTTCTGGAATGGACAAAAAATTCAAAGATATATGTAGTTATTCCTTTGCTAATTATTTATTTCTTTACTTCTTCGACAGATGTCAAAGGAGTTTTGAAATATGAAACTATGTCAATATTGTTGATTGACAACTGAAACATTTGATATAATACAAGGTGCTCTCCGATATCATTCTGTTGCCATTTCGCCACTATCCAAATTTTTCTTCAAGATGGGTAGTCATTTATGTCTAATATTTTATATTGTTACAACTTTGGGTTGGAGGTTGCCCAGGGGTAGCCTTATGAGGAAATACCATGAGGAAAATACCAGAATACCTAAATACTAGATTTATTACCTAGGACTTATACATGGGGGTCCTTACCCAATCAGGTATTATGAACAACTGTCTGATTATAATCTATAATACCATCATCAAATATATGCCCGGTGATATACTTGCGATTTCCGAGCAGTTTTTTCCAGCGTGGTTTCCGAGCGGGAATTGCTGAGTAAAAATCGCTACAGTGAGTACCTGACGGTGTTCGCGATTTTCGAGCGATTTCCTGGCTGTCTGGATTCCTGAGTGGAGTCGGAATATCTCCTTGTCGTCCTCTAGTATCGTTCGCGCCTTCAAAGCAACCACTATGAAGTCTGCTGCAGAAGACGCTCTTGCTGGAAGACGCCACCCAAGGAGGTACGACGTGCACCAGTACCACCGAAAAAGGAACCAGAAAGAAAGGTTTTCTGTTGAATACAAAGGAATCAGTGAATATGCAGACAAGTTCAACCTATTACCGAATGTCTATGAAGTTTTTCGATGAACTTGTTGCAATTGCTACAGAAAAATTGTACCTATTAGCGTTGAAGAGAGGCTTACCTACTGTTACATTAGGGTTAGTTCAAGTTTATGAAATATTGTATTTATCACATTTTTCCAGTGGGCGACATGACCAACACATATCACACAATTCACGTTAGTTCACGACGTTTTGATTGTGATAACTGTGAATCTCTCAACTTTTTATTTTAATTTTTTTTCATTTCTTTATTTATTTTTGTTCAATTGTTCTATTTTACTTGTATTTTATTTCACAATTATTTCATTTCAGGTTTATTTTGCTTAATATAATTGTTATTTTCAGCTATTCATTTTTAATTCTCAATTCATATAGTCCGAACTAGTGAAATTCACTGTCGTCGCATTGCTGCTAAACTGAGGGTAGAGTCCTTCACTGACATAGGTCATCATCTTGCAACAATATTATTATGTAAGAACAAGTTTGCCTAAAAGTAAAACTTTGAAAATTATGGGATTGGATTGTTTCGAAATCCAAATTTTAGGATTTTTGTGAAATATCTCAAAATAGACTCAGAAAATTATTGTTCTCTGTCAGATATATTGATGTGTCATAAGCACGAACTTATGTTCATTTCGATTAGTAGAACGACTCTAGTGCATTAATTTGTTGTGAAAACTGCCTAGTCTTCGGTTTTTTAAAATAAATTGATGGATGTAGCCGTTACTACGTGGTAGGACATCATAATGAAAGAAAATGTTTATGTTTCTTACCACTTTTATTTGTAACTAACGTCACTGCAGTTTCGTCCTATACGGACATACTCAAACTCATAAAATAAACTCTTATTATTGTTTGAGAATGTCCGTATAGGACAAAACTACAGTAACGTTAGTTACAAATAAACGTTGTAAAAAACATAGAAATTTCAATATATTTTTCATTAAATTTTTTTATTGTTTTAGTATACATTGTTTTTAACTTATTCACATTCATTTATTTCACAATCTCACTTCATTGAAGCTATGATTGAAGTAACTGATGATAAATATGTTACATGAAAAACGAAAAAGAAAACTTTCTATCTTAACTTATCATTTTTGTTTTAGGAAACATTATTCATTTGAGTCTGCATTACAAGTCACAATATCAAAATGGAAATAATCAATAGATGAGGGACATTATAATATAGACGTATTTTTAGATTTTAAAAGAGCTTTCGAGACAATTGATCGCCACATATTATTGAATCTTGCCCAGAAAATACCTTGGCCTGTTATTTGGAACAATCATGAAATACAAACCCATTCAAAGAACTAAGATTATAAAAAAAGTAAATAAGAAAAAAAAATCACATCAAAGGTGCTGCTTCGTTCCCTCCTGTTCATAAAAGAGGACATATGCCTCATTGCTCACAAGTGATTTTGTCGAAATTGGGAACATGTGTGAATCGTTGTATTCATGCCACGTGCCACTATATAGGTGTCTGCAATATGCTGTCTAATGTCCGTTGTAAATAGTCCCACTGTGATTTGAAAGCGCATATAGATTATAACGACAAGGAGCCACATTGTCTGCTGCATAACTGCTCATATCTAATCCATCTGAAGAAAAGTCAATGGAAACATTCAATTTGCTTCTGAACCTTTCCGTCGGAGAGAATATTTTCAAATGAATTACTAAAATACGGGGAAACTTATAGATTGATAAGGACATTTTTTCCTTTGCTTGCACCTCGAACACATTGGTTTTTCATCTCCATTCAGAGTTTCCTCTTTTGTGAAGCAATGTGACAAACTCAATTGGCCAGTTCTTTGTGGTATGGAAAGGAACAAATCCCAGAAAGGATCAAAGGTTACTGATGAGTGTCCACAGTGTGTGCACTTCATAGTGGATTTTTATTGTTCATATTCAAATATCTCTGCCAGGACTCTTGTGCTTTTACGTTATCGCTTGTATTTGTAACTAACGTTACTGCAGTTTCCTCCTATAAGGATATTTTCAAACGAATACAAAATTTTATTAAAATGTCCTTATAGGACGAAATTGCAGTAACGTTGGTTATAAATACAAGTGGTAAAAAACAGAAAGGTTTATTTCTCATTGTCATGATGATCCCCTATCACGTAGTAACGGCTACATCCATCAATTTATTGAAATAAGATAGATTTTCTACTATTTCAATTCTTATCTTTCCAATATTGACCGTTCTTTCACAGACTCGATAATGCTAGTTGAATGCTGCCGAAAAATTAAGGGCGGAGACATTGACATTCCAGTATATCTTATTGCCCAACGTTTACAAGGGTTCGAGATTAGTGTAACTGCCTTTACGGGCTGCCCACTAGTAAACAACTAATTGTCAGCTTGGGGAGAGTGAGTCCCTGCAGAAAAACCAATCAATCGATCACCGATTCTGATGGAAAACTTTTGGAATTTTTTCAAAGCAGAAAGGTCTTTTAATATTTTTCATTGAAATTCTGATTTTGAATGAGGAATCAATTGGAAACACGAATATATAAATAATTGGTTTTCAAATCCTTTCGTTAGTTTCATACAGACAATACATTCAATCAAAATCCACTGTTTCTATCGAATACGTTCATTTTGAAACAGTCGTGCTGCATATTTCAGATAAACTGAAAATTTTATGGTATAATAAGACAGGAATCAAAGGTAAAACTGGAAAGTCTGGCGAAGAATACATGCAAAACTAGCACTTTTCTCAATCACCAGAAATTCAATACACTTTTCAATGCGAATTGAACCGAACCGAATTGACGTCTTCAGGAGATAAAAAAATTTCTTTTGCTGTTTGGAAGGAAGGAATTGTTCCAAGAACTCATTATTCACTTTCAAATCATATTTTAAAAAAATGTACGTGTACATATCAAGTTGGTACGATTTTATTGGTATGGTAGCTGGTTGACTTGACGTAGGTGGTTTGCTCCACTCACTCAATCGACCACTGTGTGAACCGGTGGTTCACACCGGAAGGCCGAACGATCGATTTTCACTTCCTATCGTCCAACCCGTGCTAGGAATCACACCTTTAAAGATAAGACCTCGTTAGTCCTGGTTAACGGAAAAGCAGATATTAAACAAATTTCACTAAATATTTCAATTCATCGTGCCATAACTGCGAGAAGAGTATTTTTATGCATCGGAAATTGTAGAAGTGAAACGAAATGATTATGATGTTTGATTTCAATACGTAATGAAAGGTTTTTGCTGTGTTTTTGTTTTACTTTCTCCTTGACTGATGAAAAACCTTATGAATTGAAGTATACGAATTTCTTCTTTGAATTTTCAAAGTTGAAAAACAAAAAGTGTTAAAATTTTTTTTCTAATAGTTGATATTGAAATAGCGAAGTTGTTCCACTGATATCTTCTGATCCCGTATTTCATATAACAATAATTTTCAAAGTTCTTGTGTGAAAACATGCCTGTCATAAATAATGGGACAATCATTCGATTTGTAGATTTAATGGGGCTATTGGTAATTAAATCACAATTTCATCTAGTAACCGTGCAGTGAAAGCTGGAGTGGAAGACAGGACAATATTCGTTCAGCGGTTGATGTCGAAACTTGCTATGCAAGTGACCGCTTTGGAAAGCCTCGTTTATAATTTATATTCAAAATTTGGGTTTTCTGTCGATCCCATAGGTGTAGTCTTCGAAAGAAAAGTTGGCATCTCCTCTCCTTTCAGAATTGTCCTCTTCAGGACAGTAAAGTGGTTCAACCTAGCACCACTGATGAGACCTTGGAGAATCGAAACAGCGCTGTCTGGTATGGTAGCACAAGTTCATCCCGCATCATGTATCAGCATAAGGAATTTAGACTTGATGATTTTCAACATATGGTTTTCAATGATTATAGTTCATTGAAGAAGTTTTTGGTTGAACTAGATCCACTTTTCCAAGATTATATTCTGAAGCGGTAAATTACGACTGTATGACAATGAAATTACCGAGATGAATAAGGTATTACAGCTACATAAAATCTAAATTTTGAAACGATGTAAATAGTTAGACTGATATGAATGACAATTGAATGACCAAATGTAGGTTTATATTTTCATTTCAGGATACAGGTCAGCAGAAGGTTTGCTTGGTAACACTTAATGAATCTTCAAAGCATAGACATTTTCAATAACTGTTCAAACAGCTTACTCACCTTTTCCGAACTATTTTGATATTTTTCATTAATTCTACAGAATGATTTTGAACCTATGAATATAAAATTTTCAATTAGTATTCTTTGAAAACAGCTTTTGTTGCCATTCAAAAAATTATAGATATGAATATTCGAGAGGATATTCAAGAACGAACTTGAGGTTACAACTTTTATTAGAGATTTTCGACTTATCGCAATCAAAATTTTATTTCAACCATCTTCTATTTATATTTATCGTCACTTTGAAAACTCATTGATGGTCGTCGATCCACTGAAAAATGTTACAAATTTTTATAAAGAATAACTACTGTCGAATTTGAATAAATATCTGATGAATTTTTGCGGTATTGACTTTGCTAGTAATTTCAAGTGACGGACAATTCAACAAGAATATAAAACAAATCTGTACATAGAGAGTGTTTCGGAAATGAGGAGAGTCATCATGGGAAGATCGAAAACTGAAATCAGTTAAATCAGAAAACTTTCCATTTCAAAGCTTGATCCAGCGACGTTTTCAACTTGAAAACAATCAATATATGCAGTACATCAGAGAAAATATTGTCAAAAGAGCTATCTGATGGTATTTTCTTCGAGTGCCTCTGTGTCACCTCACAAACTACAAGAGGAGACTAAATCATCTGTCGGTAACAAATAAGACAGATGGGTATCCGCGGCTAAGCTAAACAGTGGAGACGGGAGTGGGTTAAACAAATTAGCAAATTTCAAATAGATCTTAATGGACGCCAGGTAAATTTAATCCTCCAGATACCCTAAGTAACTCACAATATCAATAACTTACCAATTAATATTGGAAATAAAAGATAAAGATCCCCAATATGATTTATTCAGTAAACCTAACTTACATGGATTGACCGACAACGCTTCTAAGACAACTATGCGATATTCACACTACTACTCGATGTTCAAATGTTAATACAAGAGCGCGGTGTATATAACCACGAATTCAATCAGCCATAAATTACGGTAGTAACGACGCTCAAAAGAAAACTACAATACGTCAAGTAAAACTACTACGAAAATTGAGTAGGTGAAATCGTAAATACTAGTATCGGAAGGTAAGACAATCTCGTTTGCATCGCGTGAGCTCCGGCGTAGGCGCATCGGTGTCAACAAGCAATCGTGAAAGGAAGAAAATACCTCAATTTCCGTTTCACAAATGCATCACTATATCAATCAGGTATAAATGAAAAACACTATATCAATAAACGATAAACAAACACTATATCAAACAGGTATCAATAAACAGAAGGGCAAACAATTATTTAAATAACTCAGTATATCACAAATATTCAAATAAACCAAGTATAACTTTCGTGCTCCTTTTGGGCCACCCGGTATATTGTGTTAGGCTACCCCGTAGTTCGATGGAGGTGGATCACCCTGTAGTATAGCGGAGATGGATCACCCTGTAGCACCACCAAGATAGATCACCCTGTAGGGCACAACAAGATGGACCAGTAATGGATCACCGAATAGGATAAGGTAGCTGAACACCTCCCAGTCCGGAGAGTTTGTCAACAAGGTGTTCTACGCCCCAGAAAAAAATAAAATAAAACCCTACGAAAAAAAATTATCAATCAGAATCAGATAAAACCAAAGTGAGATTCAACCCCATTCAATATGGACTAGTTGACTAATCGATACCCCTGGTATATTTTCATTAAGAAAAGTAGCAAGATAACAAGAGTATATTTTTGGGTGCCCTGTATAACCATATAACCCGAAAAAAAATCAAGAAAATTGAATGAGTGTTGAAACCTCTCTTCAAAAGTAATATTCAGTTGAATTACAACGATGGAATCAAAAATTACTAAAATAATTATAAACACATTTAATTGTATAATCCTTACCCTGGCCAAGGGGTTTTCTATACGTTTCTTCGTGTGCGGTGCTCTGCACGGAAGTCCTACTGGGACTTGATGAGTGACTGAGGGCCTTCTGTTTCTTATGAATCTAGGGACGAGAAACGAAGGTTGTAGAATTGAAGAGATGATATCATAGCTAAGACCACATGAGAGATGCGATAGTGATTCAGACATACCTGATTTTGGAAATCCTTCCACCTGGCACAATGAGTTCGGTAACCACCACAAATCCTCAAAAGAGTTTAAGTTTCAGACTGCAAATATCCACACCAAAATGACCAATCAGTCTTCCACTATACAATACTGACTTGTAGAAATGATCCCCGTGAAGGATGGCACAAATACAACCACATATATCCTACAAATCAGTCTGATGGTACACTTGAACTCTCAATCAAGCTCAATGAAGGTCACCCCCGAAATCCAAGAGACTGCCACATCTGACAGCTATCCAGTTGTTGCCACAGTGGATCCAATCTACACTACAAGCACCAAGGGGGCGCTGTGCACAATATCATAAATCTATCAATTCCTACACAGCCACTGGAGACATCATCAACCCTAAGCAATGCAACCCTAAAACAACCCTTGACAATACGAGTAACCGATCAATCCCTCACCCGTGAACAACTGTAGAACTAGTTCGGTGTAAGTCGTCGGAACGACATTACGAAAGTTCAGCAGCTGTCAACCAACAGCTGTCTCTTAACCTTGTTATTGAATGTTTACAAAAATATTGACTCCAACCTATTTTCAACTATATACCGATCTTTATTCATGCCATGGAATAGAAACATATAAGGTAAGTCGCCACATCTTTCCTATTTAGTACGAATATTTGAACATTCATATTATGCAGAATATTTACCGAAAATATCAAACAGTATTCAGAAACCCAGAGCTAACTAATTTTTTTTTCAGCCGATATGGCTCTAATATGAAAGTAAACCTTCTGGAAGTGATGAATAACAATCTATGCAAGAAATATTCTTGGAAAGGTATAGAGAATAAGGCAGACAAAGGCTGAAAAATGATAGGTGAAGTAAACTGAGAAACAAGCAATAACAACTATTTCAACCTAACGAGGAATTTTGATCTCCAACGTCGATTGCAAAGTGAATGGTAAGTTCAGGTCATGGCAGTTAGTCAGGGAGCATACATATATTCTTGTATATTTCAGGTATGGTTTTCTATGGAACGAAAGATTCCCATTACTATGATGTAAAATGACTAAAATCAACTTGTAACTGAATTACATTGTTAACATTCTCTGGATAAAGATCTTAAAAGGCAAGGTAGTGTTATGAAAGGTCACTTAGGAGCAGTTTTGATCTAGTGCTAAATTGGAACGTAACATCTGGAACTAGGAGGAATTTTCTAGGTTCCAAACTGTCATTTGAATAAGCTCTAAAAAACGTTTTCCTAATTAAACCAACTTTGTATCTCAGGATTTCCATCTTTTCTTGCTGACTGACCTATTCTCGGACAAATAGTATATCATCATTAAAATGGCCTTAAGGAAACAGTCAACCATCATCAATCGATGAATGAAAAGACTAAATTCGTTTTTCAATCCAACAAATTTAATTTGGCAACGATTAAGTTCAAATTCACCGATTGACATTCATGTTGTTTGGATGAAAATTTTAATTTGATGGTTTGGGAGCTCAGTGCTGGTAACTGGCGTTTCCACGGGGACAAATGAAACTTATTGAACGAAAATGTCAAACTATACAAAACGGCGAGGAGGTAACTATCATTTATTAATTAAATTGCATGATATTCAGCAATCGCGTCATTTCAAATGGCGTGGTTATGAAACGAATTTAATGACGTTTCAATGAATTGTCAATTTTTGGTTGATTGATTCATTGTTTGTGCTGTTGAACTGAATTGATTTCATATGAAAATATGAAATCTACGAGATACATACTCGTGAATTAGTCATACCGTTGGAAATTCAGTCTATTCGCTATACTTTGACTATTACAATATCCCCCCTGGGTTAAGTGTCCTGAGATAGAATCTTCCACACGCGGTTACTGTGTGCAGAAGCTAGAATCTCGTCCATCCACCTCCACTCAATGCAGAGTGGATCTCAACCTGCCGATGGGCACTCCAGCAAGATTGATATCTGACCTACTGCGGTCGGAAGTCAGCCTTTAGGTGCTTGTACTTTCTTCATCTGTTCTTTTTATTCAACGTGACTTTTCTAAATGTAATTTTTGCATAGGGCCCCCTTAAACTAAACGGAGGCAGGTGTCTTTTGGTCGCGAACTAATGTTTGTTTATGATCTGAAAAAAAAATGAGTATTAGGTCTATTCATACAATTTTTATACTTACCGGAGCCGCCTTACACCGACTCTCGTTGTCCTCTTGTGTTTGTCTCTTTTTCGGAGAGAACACGTTTTCTGCGTGTTCTCTCATGCAAGCGTCTACGGTCGGTAGCCAGGCGGTTCAACGTAGGTGCTTTGTTTACTCACTCGAATTGACTGCAGTGTTGGTCGGTGGTTCAATCCCTAGTCTGAACGATCGATTTTCACTTGCTATCGTCCAACCCGTGTTAGAAATCACGTTGAAAGGTATGACTTCGTTAATCCTCAGCTTGCACTAGTTTCGACTTCTGAGGGTTGTCGTTCGTAGGGGTACGACAGCTGAATAACAGAAAAACAGATTTTAAACAGACAGATTTTAAACGTAGTGGATGATCAGTTTCAGGTCCCGGTATATGAATCTATTTGGTATATATTTTGGAGCGTTTACGGCGGCTCGCACGCAAGCATTCGTAAATGTTTGGATACTACGTCTGGCCCCAGGCACTGCAGGCATACAGGATGATTGGGAGTAGTACGGTCTTGATTAGCAGCAGTTTTACGTGGAGTCCCATGTTGCTTCTGTAACCTGTAATCGGATATAGGTTTTGTCGGGTTTATACTGATTTTCCAATATGTCTGCTTGCTGTAGTAGGTATCTGGTAACTTGCGCATGGCTAGTTGTTTTCACCAGTAGAGCTGTGTCGTCCACGTAGAGTGTTAACTTGTTAAAGCAGTTGTCAGACTTGGGAACGTCTGCTGTGTATACTGAAAAGAGGTGAGGCGAAAGGACTGCACCTTGTGGGATCTCTGCTTTCAATAATGGCAGGTTGGACAGTTCTTGTCCTACTCTGCGGCGGCATCGCCAATCAGCTCGAAAAGATTCGATCAGTCTTACCATTTGTTTCGAGTAGCCAAAATTGCTGATTTTTGCTAGAAGTCGGTCGTGGCAAACTCTGTCGAACGCCTTGGAGACGTCGAGGAATATTGCACTTGTGTGGTATCTTTGGCCAAGGTTGAAACCTTCTGTCGCAAAGTCTACTACCCTCAGGACTTGCAGTTCTGTCAAGTGTTCGGATCTGAAACCAATCTGTTCATCTGGTAAGATTCTCAGTTCGCTGGCGTCCTCTAGTTTTTCCAAGATGACTCGTTCTGCCACTTTGCTAATGGAAAGGGTTGAGCTTGTGGCTTATGGTTTTTCGAAAATATGTGGTTCTTCTTTGGCTTTGGGGTGTGAATGAGCATTGCCTCCTTGAACGGGTACGGGAAATGTGGTAGTCTGAATATAGCGGTAATGATATTTGCCATTGCCGCTATATCCTTCCTTAGAAGGGTTTTCTGTGCCAGGTTTGGAATTTGGTCCGAGTCTGGGACTTTCCGAGTGACTAGGCACCTTACGATGCCTTTCATTTCCTCGGGCGATGTCGGTGCCAGGGGTTGCGCCTCCTCCCTTCGTTGCCGTCTTATCCTTTGTACCGTGTCTTCGACCTAGTTTTCGATTATTTCTATTTCGTCAATGAATGAGACATCATTTTCTCCACACTATCTTTCGAAATTGTCAGCAAATGCTTCCGCATTCTCTTGGTCCGTGTAGACGATTCCTTGCTCGCCCTGTATAGGCGGGCATGGCTTTCGGTGTCCCATCCTAAGAACTTCCTGCATTTTCCATGCAGATTGGTCTTCGGTGTTGAGTTTTTTCAGACGGCTTATCCATTGTCGGTTTCGAATTGCACGCAGCTCTCGATGCAGGATTCTGCCAATTCTATGCATTCTCCTTTTGTCCATTGGAGCGCGTGTCCATTGGTATCTTTTCTTCAGGTGTCTTCTGATTTTAATGAGTTCCATTACTTCCAGTGTAATGTGATTTTGTAGATTGAAGCGCGCGGCTGGGACTTTCTGCGCGCGCTTCTCTCCATAGATTGGATGATCGCCTGTTGAGCTGTGTTTTCCAGATCAGTCCTTGTTTCAATGTGAAGGATGTCTCCTATCATGTCGTGAACACTGCACTGGAATCTACTTCAGTCATAGATTCTCTTTTTTTGGTTCGTCTGGTTCCCTTTCACCTATTCCTACTGTAAATGGAATAGGATTGTGGTCTGATGAACCTTCGTCTGGTACATCCATCTTCGATATTGGAATGTTTGGTACTATGGCGACGTCGAGAATGTCTGGGACGTAGTCTTTTCGTGGGTAGTGCGTTGGGGCCTGGCGAGTTCTCTTTCTCTTTGGTTTCAGTTGGTACCGTTTTTTCGGTGTTTGTACTTTCATTGCTTATTGTTGGCCAGACTGCTGTTGGTATCTCGAAAAACTCATATATGTAGCAAGTAGATAGTAAAATATGGTCTTTGGAGTTATGTAGCAAGTAGATAGTGAAATATGGTCTTTGGAATTCATTTGGCCCCTACCTGATCCACTCGCATCGGTTTATCAGGTCGCTTGAATTTATTTTGTATCACGATACGTATGATTTTGCTATAAATCCTAACATATTGTGAATGATTGATGACTTGTTTACTTTATGATGATTCATGATCACTTAAATGAAATGAATAAAACATTTTTGTCTAAATACCACTGGTAGATTTCATTTATACGACCGGGTTTACCTAACATATTTATTTTATTGTGAAAGAAAATTATATTGCGCATAGAATTCTTGAGGTTACCAACATTTTCGTTGATGGAGATCAATATCGTACCCGTCTGAATAGCTTTCCAGTTACCACGTTTAACGTCAGGGATTTCGATTCTACCAAGCTCTGCTAAAACTGAAGCATATAATTTTTCAATTGAATTATTAAAGAAAGTTTTCCATACGGTCGCCTCGTGTATTTTGGAAATGTGTATTTTCATAGGTTTATTTCGAACAAAATTAGTTTCTGAAAAGTACCTCGATTTCCTGGGTGATTATTCAATTATTCATCTATTGTCCGGAAATATTGAGAGTTTTTGAATGATTACTTCCTTTCAAATTGAAACATCTAAATGATGTTTTTGGTTTTGAGAACTGAATGATATGACTTTCCCAAAATCGTTTATTTTTGTTTTCATTGAACATTCAATTTGTAGACTATTTATGTGAATGTATGTGAATCATTTATAAACACGGGAATGAAATTCATCGAGATAAATTACATCTGCCTTCATCTTGAACACGAACAAATTATTTCAGAAAGATATTCCGAGCCTGAAGGTTCCGTAATACATACTAATCAAATCAAAAAGAATGATGAAAACCCCGCACATTTTTATGAAGCTCTATATTTCACAACGTAATTGAAAATGCCGCCACGCAATGCGTCGAAATTTCGAAACAAAACATTATAAATTTTAGAGGATCCGCAAACCCCTTTTTCATATAACAACAAAAACTATCATAATCAATTTTTGTGAATGCGCTGTATATTCTCGTAATGTGACGCTATATAATTCACGGAGTGTCTGGCGCTAAAAGCGCCGCTTTATATAGAAGTATGATCAATTGTTACTTCACGTTCAGCGCGAAACGACAAAAGCAACAAGGTCACAATGAAGGTATTGTTTACAGGCGCTGAATATCGATTGATTTTCGTGGCTTTTCATTGAATATCTGATGTACTTTCCCGGAAAATTATTACTTTGATCGATTTTCAAATACCCCGCCTAAGCATGCAATTCAGTGAAACAGACTCAGACATTTTCTGTAGTTATCTCAAAAATTACTCATTCTGATGTAGAATGAATTCAATACGAATTCAAGACTTTGAGATGGAAGCATAGTCATTTATATTCAAATTATTATCAAAATCAACTACTCAGGTAATAAAGTTTGTCAGAAATACGCGTTCATGGGATTGTGCGATCGTTACAACCAGGGGCGGTTATAACGCTCAAAATTGAAATATTTATCATGAACAATTATCAGTTAAATTCATTGAAAATACTAATATAAACCTAAATTAACAATATTTGAGGTGAATACAAATAGGCTCTTCAACAAACAGAAATAATATTTCTTCCCTAGAGTGTTTTACACTTATAGTTAGACTTTTCGAACAGAAATAATAATTCAACAAAACTAGTTGACAATTTTCAATGAGACTCATCGCAGTTATGGCATGTGTAATATATATTTCCATACGTACATGCTACGGGAGGCCATTGCATGTAGCCCCCTTGACACTAAATCTAATAATTCTCTCTTCAGACCGACTCGGTGAATACGTCTCTAGGCAAGGAAGGCAATAATATTGGTAGGTGTTCGTCATCAGGTTCAAGTCTGATACTACGTTGATTATAAGTGTCCACCTATAGCATTTGGATCAGGTCTTTCTGTCACGAATGATGGTGTGGAATCAATTTATTGGAACAAATTGTGGTTGAATGAGAAAATTCCTGTCTTTCTGAAATGGGCCTGTACTTTCGCGTCTGTAATTTTGTAACTGAAGTACTCCTCTCATAGAGTTCCTATTTCATTTTGTAGCTGTTAGGTGAAGTTCCTGGAATACATAGTTTTTCTTTCCACGTAACCTTCCCAGCAACTCGGCGTCATTTCTAATAGTTTTGACTGGACTGCTTCGCATCCAGGCATCACAGGCAGCGTCATTGGCTTCTTTGGAAGGCCCATAAAATGATCTATCTGGTATCAATAACACCTAATGTGACAGGGAGGCTTTTGCATATTTCTTTAAATGTTGGAGAAAAACAATAAACATCTCATCTTACATCCGATCTGATGGATTGTCAGCAACTATTGATCCCACTGGCCCGTCTCTAATAAAGTAGTTTTGGTATTTTATTCGAGGAAATAAAAACATTGGTGGAATGGCGTTCTCCAATGCCTTAGCTGTTAATGCTAGTGAAAATGTTGTACCCCGTTCAGCAGAGTAAGTGTGCTCACCTCTTTTGTGCCACGTCTTGCAACAATATTGTCAAGCCTCTGCACTGTGGTAACGCCGGTTCCTTCCATATTACGTATGTTCTCAGATTCGAAATGGTGGCGATTGAGAACGACCAGGAGATAATTATAAAACGCATCAACATTATTTTGGTTGGGGCAGGCTTGTGGCTGGAAAAGCGCGTACCTGTGCTGAAAAATCCCGGGCCTAAGAGAAAAAAAACACATTTTTACAAAAATTGACTCTATTCATGAATGTAATCTCCATCTTATTTCCTTTCTCAAGATAGTCGATGGATATTACACCATGTATATCACAAAATACCGAGGCCATAAGCTTTCTAGCCGATTGTTGTGCTTTCGGGCTCTTTCGACGAGGTTCACCAGTTGTTGACGATTGTTTTAATTGCGGAGTAAAGTGATGGGTCCATGTTTCATCCATTGTCGCATATCGACGCAAAAATTTCGGTTTGTTATGTTTGAACATGGCCAAACACTGCTCAGAATCATCAAGAGTTCTTGTTTTTGGTCAACAGTAAGCTTACATAGCACTCACTTTGAGCAGAGCTTTTTCATAGTCAAATGCTCATGCAATATGAAGCCAACACGTTTTTTTAAAACATTCACAATGTCAGCTAACTCACGCAACTTCTCTTTCATATCATTCAAAACAATTTTGTATTTTTTTTATGTTATCTGGTGTTTTCTGGTTTCTCATTTGGACATCCACTGCGTTCTGCATCATCGGTGTCTCTAAGAGAACACGTTAGGTCAGGAAATCAACGTTCGATTGTTGTTTCTGATGGAGCGGAGTCCTTATAACACTTTTCAAGCCGTTGCTTCGCTTGAACCGTATTTTTTCCATCAAGAAGCAGTGTAAAATCAATACATGTTATTTTGAACGATTGTTTTGAAAATAACAAAAATAGTGTCACTATCAGCATAATAACTCACAAACTCATAAGTAGAATGTCATGATATTTCAGCAGCTCAGTTTTGAAGGTTAGATCTAACTGAAAAAGTGGTGGATGCAATAAGACTAGCACCATCTATGTGTTAGGCCCGAGACTTCTCAGCCCGGATAGTAGTTAGGAATTTCTCTTCATGAGTAAACGAAACCACTACTCTTCAGTCATTCCATTTCCTAGCCAAGTGGAAAGAGCATTTCAATTGTATTCTACGGTGAGTTCAGATGATGCCAATTTCTTTACTTCTTTCATGGAGAAACCGAAATAAATGTCCACGCAACGAATTAGATACTTTGCTAATTGCCGCTCTTGGTCTTCGTGAAAAACTTTGTTATGAGCTACATATCCCATGATTACATTTTATACCTGTCCATCATCTCCATTTGATGCATTCCTCATCCACTGGTATATCAGAAGAGGGACATAGTTAACACCATACTTCTCTTCAGCTTGTTATGAAGAAGCCCCTAATTTTACTCCATCGTAAGTGTATAGTACAAAAATATGTCGCTATCACCTCTCGAAGTCTTCCTTATGTACCTCTTGGGCATCTGCACTGTGAAAATAATCTAAAATTAGTGTGACAATGGTCCCCATTGGTGTGACAATGGTCCCCATAAAAATTGTTTCACTACCTTCACTACCTTCCTGTCTTGGTAACAAGACTGTCAAACCTTATTTGAAAACGAATCAGCTCATAATAATCTCCATAATACTACGATTATATGAGCATGTTGTGGAATACGTTAATTATATCAAACTCCAAGATATATCATGAAGAAATTTGCCAAAAATACTTACTTTCGGTTTACAAAACACAATTGGCCTCCCTGTAAGCGTAATTACAGCGCGATCAGTAACGCAACACTGGGAATCGTATGGAGACTTGTTGGCGGCTGCATACCCATCTCCTTGTACCCCTCACCAACCGTGTATAGTTTCGATAATATTCTCGTATGTAAGATCACTTGAGTCTCAATATGTTGAGAAGTTGTGGTACCGTTTGGTACAAGATTCCTCAACCATGTGGACTCAAGATGATGGTGAAAGCTGATGCATTATACATTTTAAACTGCAACCAACTTGATGTTACACAAGTTAGAATTTTGACTCCGAAATACAATATATCTGAACTCCTCACAGTTATTCAAAACGGTAATCAATGTACCTTCCTAGGTGTTGATGAGTTCGACTAGTTGAAATTTTAGGATCGTTTGTTGCTTGAAAACCTCAACACAAAGTCTCAGCAAAATCTCCAAAAACAAGCACTTATCCCAGTCACCAGAACTTCAATACGCTTCTCGACACGCGTTTCACCAACAAAGTTAGCATCTTCAGGAGACGAAGAAAATTAACTGAACAATCAGTTTTCTTCATCCTCTAACAGTAACTGAATAATTAGTTTTCTTCATCTTCTGAAGATGCCAACTTGGTTAGTGAAACGTGCATCAGGAAGAGTTTTGGAGTTCTGGTGAATGGGAAAAGAGCTTCTATTTGGATACAGTATGCAAATTGCGTGCACAGAAAAATCTGAAGATTTTAATGAAATAATATTCGTACATTTGAAATGATCTAGTAGGAGTATGCAGTTGTGAATTACATACAGAAAAACCTGTCGTATAGTTAGTAGATAAATCAATGGAAAAATTACGGCACGTCACGGGACGCCTTTATTGGACACCTGACAGATGTGAAACATCAATAATTATAATATTTTATCTCTGTGATGTTTGTCGTGTAGTGAAATATTCATAAAATTATGCAATTGGAATATATATGAAAAAAATGCAATGTGACTTTAATATACTAGTAAAGTCAAGATTCATAGCTAGTTATTGCAATATATCACTAAAGATCTTAAATTATAAATAACAATAATGAATGTTTCAATGAAAATTTCACTATCATCAGGAAGTTAATTGATTAGTTGATATTTTGTTCCTGTACATAACAAGTATGTACAGTATGAGGTACACTATGAGGTATGTGACTTGATGGTTAGAATAACTGATTATTTCAGTATTAAGAATGTACACTAGATGCTACTTTAGTCTTAAAAGTAACCATTCCTTTTCAATTTCATGTTAACAATTCATAACATAAGCTTCAGATATGTTTCAACACATTCTTATTATAAAATAATAAGAGTTTTTCAGTCAATATTATGATGACCAGGAATGAATTTCAAAAAGTATGAATATTGATTCGTTGGTCTGTATTTGTATGAAGGTGAAATTTTAATCAATGCGTATTTGAGTATGTACTCGGTATACATTATATTTGTAGAATATCGGTCGGTTTCCGAAAGACGTCTATAGTTATGTCAAAATCTAAACAATTTTGTTCATAATGAGATGATCACAAAAGTAATTCATGAATATTGAACGAAATCCCTGAAATATGATCAGTACACCAATGCGAAAACAGATCAGATTGAGTTATGACGGTTGAAAACTAGTTAGGTAGGAATAGACTCCCAGAATTGATATTTTCCCTAGATATATAGAAAATCTGGTCACGACTTCAAGAGGGCCCATGAATGATTCGGTAGTCCGCCATATATAAATCTATAAATTCCAAAATGGTTTAATACTATCCGGGGCGGCGGGAATCGCCGTTAATCTGAGTATTCTGATTTCTGCCGATCGTGTGAGATTTATGGAGCTTTTAATCAAACGCCATCTTGCCCGAGTTTCTTTCCTGCAAACGCTCGACTTCACAGTGGCGTAGGAAGAAGCCCTTAGGATCTGTTGTACCTTGAATTCGTAATGGTTGTTTTGATACAGATATGAATGTTTCACTCAAGTGAGTTGTTTTTCCTCGCATTTCAATATGAATATCCACCGAGTCAACAAGCCATCAACGGTTTTTTATCAGTCAACCCACAACCCATAAAACCCTGAAATCTGCTGCATGGTGTTTATTCGATAATATATAAATGATGGTAGGCTCGGAAACTTTGATTTGTATTTTTAGTTGAACATTTTTTTCAACAAAAACATTTCATTTATTCAAATCAAACGTCACTCAAAATCTTAGGCGGTACCGAATCGAGCGTATGCTCGAATTGACCTTAGTAAGTGAGCCTTAGTAAGTGAGTTATGTTCGGTTGGGGTCCTGCCGGATATTGATTTGGTAATGCACCATCTCGTTGAAACCATATTAATTGAATACGCTCCAAAATAATGTCGTGTCAACTGAAAGTTGGCACGACGGTGCTAAATAATTATCACCTTCCAAAGTGCCATCAATGAAAAAGGGATTTCTTTTCCATTAATTTATACCTAAATATCAGCATTAGCCTTTCTACAGAATAGTTTTCCTACACCAATTCTGACGATTAACATGACAGTGAAGTATAAAGTTGCTATCATGAGATACAAAATATATTTTCAATAACAATATATATTCGTATAAAATAAATCTGTTTCCGTTAACTAACTGTCGCCACAATCGAAGTCGAAACTTGTGCGAACTTAGGATTAATAAGGTCTTAGCTTCCAGCGTGAGATTCCTAGCAGGGGTTGGAAAAGAGGCAATGAAAATTGATCGTCCGGCCTCGCGGCGCGAACTACCGTTTCACCTGACGGTTGATTGAATGAGTGGAACAAACCACTCACGCTAATCCATCCGTCCCATAATTATCTATTGTAATCCAACATTGCCATTATACTGATGAAAGGTTGGTTGGGTAACAGGATAAATTTTTCATAAAGAAAACACTATTGCTTTTTTGCCGCCGTTCCGAATTTATTTATTCTTAATTGAATTATTCATCAAAAATTAATTTCTTTGTGTTAAAAACATAATGTACTTGTGATGTACTGTTTGGAACCTTTAGTGCAGTACTGAATATTATTGGAATTATTTTCCAACACTAAACCGTTATTTTAACATCTCGACAAGTGTTTCGATCACCAAGTGATCATCTTCAATAGGAAGATTAAAACATCCAATTTTTGAATCTTCCTCTTGAAGATGATCACTTGGTGATCGAAACACGTGAAGAGGTGTTGAAATAACGGTTTAGTGTTGAGAAAAATTCCAGTAATATTCATTCAGTAACGTAACTATTTAAAAAAACCATCAGACATATTAGATACATAATAAAAAATGAAAAACAAACGGATAGCTTCATTTGTGATTCTAAGAAGGTAATGTCCGTTTTTTATCAATGACAGAAAGGAAAAGAATGAAAAAAGTTGAAAATAATTCAGTTATTTCACTCATTTATTTGATATATGCAGTATTGAGGCCATCAGTATCCCTTCTAGTGTTAACACTATCGCATTCGAGGATATGTATCTTTTCGCTTGAAAGTCTTTTGGATAAATATGGTTGAACATCTAGACTAGTTGGATGATCAAAATCAAAAATATATCCATATTATTTTTCATGTTCAACAAGGACTGTGGCTTTTTTTTATATCTAGTTCCTGAGAGTTTCTCCTGTGTTCTGAAACTCGTGTTTCAAGATACCGTCCGGTTTCGACCAACATAACATTTGTGACAGTTTCCACTGTTCAATTTGTACACTATATTGTATGTCTTGTGGTATATTGGTTTTTTGTTTTAAGAAAAAATGCTTCTCAACTGTATTTTCATCTAGAAAGGCCACTTCAATTTGTTCGTTGCTGAGTAACATTTCAAGTTTCTCAGATACATTTCCTACAAATGGAATTTTGTGATTGGGTTTCTAAGGAACTGAATATAAAAACTTCATAGCCCTCGTTGAAAATGAAAAAGAATATAGATACATTTATGATTATGATCATCCAACGGTCGGTAGCCATGCGGTTCGACGTGGGTGGTTTGTTCACTCAGTGAATCGGTTGATGTGTGAGTCGATGGTTTTCACTTGCTATCGTCCAACCCGTGTTAGGAATCACACGTTGAAAGGTAAGACTTTGTTAGTCCTTAACTCGGACAAGTTTCGCTATTTGAGGGTTATCATTCGTAGGGGTGCGATAGCTGGTTAACGGAGAAAACATATTTTAAACAACATATTTTAAACTATTCTCGATGTTCAACCATATTTATCCAAAAGACTCTCAAGCGAAGTGACACATATTTTCAAATGTGATAGTGTTACCTAACACTAGGACGGATGTTGATGGCATTAATACTGAATATTTCAATTTGATAAGTAAAATACCTAAATAATATTTGAATAATCTATAAATGAGTAACATCGAACTTTGGAACAATTTTTCGAGTAAGAGTATGTAAGAGTATTCAAATACTCCATCTCCATACAAAAAAAATATGAGGGAATCTTCCAAAGAAAGAAAGAAAGTAATCAATGAATCGAAGAGGTTTTTGTATCGAAGTGTATAATTTTTAAAATTCTTGCAAAGCGCTTTCGACTTTCGTCATCATCAGTGCTCACTTATCAGGCAACAGGAAGTATCAAATTAAGTACATTGCACATTTGTAATATTTGACTTATATAAAACAAAATAGGCTTATAGCCAAAAAAATACATTTTTGGGTTGAGGCCATGTGGTTCAGTCAAAGTATTATATGAAAAATAAAGAAGAAAGTGATCAATTTGAAAATAAGTAACTCTATACATGGATGTGTAGATCATGCAAAGAAGTAACTTTCAGACACAAACTGGAAGAAAGTCCTCCTGAAACAGCTACTTTCATATAAACATTGAATTACACGAAAGAAAAAAAGTTCTTTCGAAACAAATAGTTCTATATGAACACTGAATTATACACAAGATACTTTTTTCTACTCAGTTTGTATCTCAAACATTCGTTGTGGAAAAAAATCAGATATCACTTACATGAGTTCTACTTTAAATGAATGGTAACAAATTGCACTTACATGGAACACTGTCATCCTCACTGGTATACATCGATGTTTCACTGAAAGACACTTGCCCTAAGGCTCTTCAGTACCAAATTGGATAACATTATAGAAAATACACACAATTCATTCATGAATTACGATTTTTTAATGTCACGGAATAAGCTTTCTTTCTTTGGAAGATTCCACCATCTTTTTTTGTATCGAGATGGAGTAGTAGAAAGCCAAAACTTTCTTTCCCAAAAATTAATCACTCCTTAAAATATAACCCCTTCAATTCAGTATTCAAATGTTCTATCCAATTTGGTATCATCACTTGTTGCATTGTCTCGCATGTGTAGGCCCACAAAATTGTTATTCCAATTCATTGATTCTCCCGTGCGATGTAGACAGCAAATTTGTTAACATTTATAGAAATGAACAAGCTACCTGTACAAGTTTCGAGAATTGGTCCTTAGTACACTGTTTATCTATCGAAATGTATAATTTTTGGTATACTTCTGAGATCAGTTTGAATTCAGTATACTGAGTAATGATATTCTATATGACAATTTTCTTCTAGGACTGATAACCCCTAACAGCATTACCTGATTCGAATGTAGTGAAGAATTTATGGTGATATTTTTAAGCTATTTCAAAATTTGCAAAAGTGGATAAATGACTTCAAAATATTGCCCACTAGTTTTTTTGTCAATCAGATATTTCCCGCTCTTTTATCGTATAATCGTATGGTGTTTTTTTTTATTAAACTGAGTTTCCGGACTTATTTGATTGAATATTCACAAATACTTAAAAATTATCATTTCGTAAGGTTTCCAGTACCAACACATTTCATTCCTTCGAATGTTCAGTTTTTTCTAGAAATCCCAAAGAGATATTGGCTTTGCATATTAATTGATAAATTTGCATACTTTAACAAACTTGTTAATTTTTACAAGATAGGTTCTGCAGCAGAAACCCCTTTTCATGAAAGTTTTTTCACGAAAATAAAATTGGATTGATGAAAGTAATTCCGTATATGGATATTAACTCACAGATTTATTTTGACGGGTTACACGAGAGGATGCTCAACCTCATCCTGTAATTAGTTTAAGCAGGAATTTCAGTGAATTACTAATATTTGGTTGAGTTACTAAATACTGAAGGTTCCTGCGGAGATGTATTCGCTATCAATATATCGTTGTCCTCAGAATGCTGCCGTATTTCAATGAATTTCAATAACACTGCCAGTTTCATTGAAATAGCATTCACATCGACTGCTTCTCCATGAGTAATGGGAACATGTTCAGCTCATCTTACGTTAAACTCTGCAGCAACCTCATTGCTGTTACGAACATGATCACCAAACAACTAAATTATTTAGATGTTTTCAATGAACTGGTGTCAAAATTAGTCTCCATGGTTTAGTAATATTGAATCGTAAAATGAATGTGTTATAATTTTGGGCATAGTCCTAAGTGGCAAGAAAAAAAATACGAGTGATGTCGACAACCAAATATGAAGTTGAAATAATACTGTTTAGTTTTTTCCGATATTTCTGATGCGTAGCAGAATATCAAGAATTGACCCTGCTAGAGAATTTTTTACATTCTGAGTGATATCCAGAAATCTATATTCCAAGTAATATATTCAAATGGAAGAATACTATAGGCTCTTGAACGTTTGGCTGTAGGTAGTCTTTCACGTTACTCACTATAATATCAAGACAACTTTCTTTTGATTTCAACTCCTTTTGGATGATTAGTTCATTTGAGGTTGAAAGGGAATAATTTTTGAGAAAAAAATTTTGGCTGGAGTTTTGAACTCTGAATACATTTTTCAATTTTTGTTTCAGGTGAGTTCGACTGTTTGAATATCGGAAGAGAATTACTAGCTGAAGAAAAAGGAATCGCCAGTGGTACGTTATAATTTGAATTTGCTACTTGAATTCTATATAAAGTTTTTCATGATTTGAAACCTCGATTGGAAACTTATTTCCACCATCGATTTTCTGAAAGAAGGGATCCCCTATAATAAGTGCAGATTTTTCTCATCGCGCGGAAAGAGACCGTTTCAATTTTGATCATGAGTAGCTTCGATATTTTCCATGGTTTCGAATCTTTTGAATTCAAATCACTTGCCAGCGTCCGATTGAGTTGGAATTTGGCCTTGCAATAATGCAGGATCACCTCACTGCCATTGAAATTTTAATTTCTCATTCTTCATGATGATCTACCACGTAGTAACGGCTACATCAATCAATCTACCTAATGCCTTCATTTTCCAATTCGAAATATTCACTGTTTTAATGTTCCTACAAAGTATGACATTGTGAATACCTGATTGAAAGTAACTACACATTTCTTGCTAATTCCACTGGATTCATCATGGCTCTACTGCATATACAAGACAGTTGACTAAGAAAGAAATATTTTTTGACCAGTAACAATTTCATTTAGAGAACAAAGCCCCAAGCGGGAAGGTATTAACCACCAATACTCCGATTGAAATCACAATCAGTCTGATGATTGTGTCGAGGAGAGATACATATATATTGAGAAAAAGAATGTTCCATATTGAAATTCATAAATACTGCGATGGATATTTATATTTGACTAAATTGATTTCTGCATAATTTCGACTAGGACGAACGATAATCATTTGCAAAATTTTCTCTCTGAACAAAATTGCTCAAATGTCTATCATATATTATTTTTATTATTACATAATTCAATGTGCATCGTGGTAATGAACAGAAAAGTGAACGCTGGGAGAGAGGAATGTTTCGAACTTCATTTCGAAATATTTCTTTTCACAATAGTTCATTTCCTTTCAAGGTCATAACATATTTTTATTACAAAAAAGCCTCACTTTACTGTTACATTTCATACTTGTTTATTTTTTCTCAGTCACAAACTTGTGATTGGTGCAGTAATGAAAATCACTGGAGTTTTACCCCAACACCAATGCGTTTTTGCAACACATCGACACGTGTTTCGATCACCAAGTAACCATATTCAAGAGAAAGATTGAATTCATTCAAACTCATTTAATCTTCCTCTTGAAGATAATCACTTGGTGATCAAAACAGGTGTCGAGGTGTTGAAATAACGGTTTGATTTGGGATAAAACTCCAGTAATATACATTTTCGATAGTTTGTTACTTACTGATATAAATATTTTGATTTTAGTAATTTTTCAGACAATGGGAATCCGAATCTACAACACTACTGAATTTGTGTGACGACATTAGTAGAAGTTTTAATTCGTTTCTGTATTTGTTTACATCCTCAAAGAAGGGAGATCCCATCAGTATTTGATCTATTGTGCCTTGAAAAAATTCAGCGAAAAGAATTCTTTACTGCTTCCCTGGGGATGAATAAATTGGGAGGCTTCATCTTCAAATCCACCACTTACAAACCTTTCGAAGAGAATTTAATTTTAAGTCAGTGAATATATTAGACAGAATGTTCATATACTCACAGCTGAATCCTTCGAGCTGAATATTTTTATTATGGAGTTCTACACGTTCGCAAATTCATTAGTATTTTATCTCTAGCTTATTCGTCGACTTATTTACATAAGATCTTTATGAATTTCATGGGGAGTATGCAAGAAAAAAGATTTGATTGTCTAGCGAATATTTGTCGGATAGACGCCAACGGTTAGATGTTCGTTGTCTGAGAATCAATATCTGTTTCTAGACTATTATGTTCTTTCAAATCTTGACAGATGAAAACTCATCTACTTCTCGAAACATCAAACGTCACTAAAAATCCAACTTGTTTATCATTGAAGTATTGTTGTATGCAACAAGTGTATTTTCTTGTTCTTGGTTGAATCTGTAGGTAGAGACAGAAAGCGATTTCTCATTCCTTGGTCCATTACGGAGATTAGCTTTGCAATATTTACCCTCGATATCTGCTTGTTCCGATGTTCGCTTGTACCATCCAAATAATGATTTATATGGAAAAGAAAGTTTTTAGCCTTCTATTTATCCATCTTGGTACAAAAAAATGTGGGAATCTTCCAGAAGAAACTAGGTAGCAATCAATATCAAAAACTAACACTATACAGATCATGCAAATAAGAAACTTTCAGACACAAACTGAAAGAAAAAGCCCTCTCGAAACAGATATTTTCATATAGACATTGAATTACACAACAAATGTACTTTCATATGACAACTAAATTATTTGAAAAATACTTTTCTCTCTTCCGTTTGCATACCAAACATTCGTGATAAAATCGAATCAGATATTATTCACAGGATTCCTTAACAATATAATCAATGGAAGAAATAAAATTTCACCTAAATGGAGCACTGTCATATTTCGGAATTATTACTGCTTGATTCTCCAAGTCACTTAAAACGCTGTATGATTGGTTGAGGTTGCAAGTTTTTTAGCACAGATGCGGTGATATTTCCATAATACTGCATCAATATTATTATTTCTCTGGGGAGTCCCTATGCAAAAACAGGCAAAAATGTTTTGTACTTTCATTTGCTCAATGAAAAATAGCTCAAAACTAAAATGAACTCAAAATAAGGTTTGAGATCTACATATTCATGATTATACATCCTTGCTGTAAAAATAAAAGCAGCATGAAACAAAACAATTCTGAAAAAAAAAACTCAAACCGTATATGAGTAAAAGTATGTAATGAAAATCTATTTTATATTGGAAAGATTTGAATTGCCATTGTGAATAGTAAAAACTATATGTTGTTATAAATAATGAAGAAATTTCACACTATAATGCGGTCAACAGAATGTACTGAATTGACTTTTGCAATTGACACTTCTTTCAATTTTTTTTGCGATCCAGTTTCCATTCATATTTCTAAGTTGATCTTTTTCTATGTTAATCGATTGTAGGTCCTATTGCAGTTGTTTGGATAACACTTTTCAATTTTTTCTATCTGTTCAATTTTTGAAATGATTACCTATTTCACTGAATTTCCAGGTGTCCGGAAGTCTGTTTGGCCATAAAGTATTTGACGAATTTCTACCGCACTGTGAAACTTCCATTCAACCGCATATTCTAGAAAACGGGTCAAGAGGAAATGCTTCTGGCTATAAATGCGTTTGTTGCAAGGGATATGCTCATTTTCCTTTCATTGCCTTGAGATTGAAAACTGCTGAAACCCATTAAATTTTCAAAATATATGGAAATGTGGACTTTTTGATACTCGGATGTAAGCGTTCCAATTATCCGTATTTTTATTTACCTGTAGTTTGAGTACAGAGTTTGATGGGTCTCTTGAAAGATTATATTCAGAAGCGTAGAGAATGTGATTTATTTAAATTTCACATATAGGTTGGCCAATTCAATTTAAATGGGTCCAATAAGATGTTATTGAAATGCTTGAAATTTTTTCAAATTTGAAAATTCCACCTATGAAATAAGTATAGGACTGACTGGATAGCACCCATTAACAATTATTTGATGCAAATTTTCAAAAAATGCGGAATGTTTTCTGTTGAGTTTGACTTTAAAATATCTATGTGAAAATAAATCAAGGGGAGCCATATATGGTAACTCAATTGCTAATTGCCTCCTGTCAAAATCCAATAACATGGTCTGAATACTAACAAACAATAAAGGCATAATCCGAAGGAAAATCGTAATCAGAATACGTTTCCTATTGTTAATGTATACCGATATTTTCCCCGGTATTGGATTCTGAGAGGTATTGTTGAATGATCTCCTATGTGATCAGATTATTGCTTCACAATGACTCTGTAGAGATTTGAAAAGTCAAATTCACAACATTGAATAATTTTTTTCATACAATTGTCGAAAAGTGCCGTCGAATTGCTCCAGAATATGTGAAAATTTTCATTATTGATAATTACCCATATCCATGGGTAATTATCTATTTTTACACTCCACCAACTGAGAGCTTGAATAATTTCAAGCGCTTTGAAACGATATCTTAGTCAACCCCTAATACATACCTTTGCTTGAGAGTGAAGATTACTTTATTCAAAAATAGTCACTGTGTATTTCCAAAATATTGACGTAGTTTTGTTTGGCAATTTGCATTTTTTACTGGTAGTAGTTATTACACACACACCATTTTTGTTTACATATAAAAAAAACTGGAATTCGCATTCAATTCAGCGTTGCACTTTTGACATGACGGTTCTTATGGTATATGTAATTCAATGCTCATAAAAAACACTAAACATGCCGCCTTGGCAGGCCTGTCAATTTCAAGAATATCGTACCCACATTTTGGTATCAGAGGATTAGAGATCTATATTTTATAGTTCTGCTCAAACTAGATGTGATCCAGTTTTGACACGTCGTGAGAATGCTTTCCTCTTCCGGAACACTTGCAGAGGAGTTTTCTCTTTATCATCATATGGACCGTTCTACATTTTTTTCAATTGCTATTGAATTTATCCAAGGAACACTTCATTTTTACAGCTACTTCAGTCTTGTATACTAACTCCTAGTGAAGTGTTTGTTGAAAACGTTATGTATTTAAATCAAGTATCGGCAGATTCCATCACATTAATTCAATCGATTCACATAATGAGAACAAGAAAAATATCTGTTGATATTGTGGGATATTCCATTGGACGTATGGGTATGATATGTTGAATTATTCAATATTCTCTCTCAATATTCTGATTTGTGAAAAAATATTTCTTCTTCTCTCCATTATGTTCAACATAGAACAAAAAAAAGCTCTAATCAATTTTTGGGCAGATTGTGAAGATTTCTCTACCTCGAATAATTCAGGGATACTAGTTTCAGGAGAACAAGCCTGTATTTTTTTGTTTCTGAAACAGCATATGATGAAAATTCTGAAATAGGAAAGCAGTTCGATTATAGGTTTCTTTTTTGATATCTCTTATTTTCTTTTGAATTCATACTGAAAAGTTCAGGAGCATTCCGAAACATTCCAAGATATGGTTAACCACTCCAGAATAGTCTCAAACATTGTGAACCATTCGAAGCCTTTTTTCAGTGGTGGGGTCACTGGTTGGAAGGAGTATATGAACGAAGTCGGCTGAATTCACTAAATTTTTATTATTCAATTTTAAAAACCGTGAGTACCTATATACCTAGAGAACACACCTATTCACCTATTAAACACCCAAAACAAAATTGCATCTGTAACCTTTACAATGATTCACTGAGTTGAACAAAATAATCCATTGCAGTCTTGAACCACGCACACCTGTTGCATTGGTTTGTGAGGCCACTTGAATTAATTTTTTCGCGCGATACTTTTTATTTTGCCATGAATGATCAAGATAATAATTTGAATTTCATGATGTGGAATACTCAAGGCAACTGATACATTTAATGGATAAGGATTATATTATCGTATCAGTATAAATAGATTTATAATTATCACATTATGTGCTACCAATAGAGGAAACCCGTTCAAAGTGAATACTCCAGGCAAAGCGAATAGTGTCTACCACCCTGAATTGTTTTTTGGCCGCCGCGTTGCCATATCAGCTGTCACCTGTTGCCGCTATGTGCGCGGCAAGTACTTCCGCATCAAAGTTTACGTCGCGCGGCGCCAGTGAGTGGACGAAGTGTATTTTTCTGCGATATTTTTAAAGACAACACAAGCACTACAGGAAAATACTAGAAGCCCTCTAAGTGAGCGGTGCCTGTGCGGGATTCACGATTCACGTTGGATTTGAATCGCTGGATAATAAATCCATTTGGAAAAACGTTCCCAGAAAGTTTATTCCACATAAATGCAGTTCTCCAAATGAAATAGTTCATAAACAGTAAAGTTCGAGGTATACTGAGCTGAACCTCAAAACGATGAGCAGCCATAGTCCGTCATGTATTTCTGATATGTACCGCTCTTGGTGGAATTAAATGTGCCAAGTTACTTGAACACCTCCCGTGAAAGTATCTGTAGAAGAGAGACAAATCTCCAACCTCTAATAGATGTTCCAAGCACGTGATGTTCGCGTCTCCAATCAGGCGGTTGGCTCTTTTCTGGATGGAATCCAGCGGCTTAAGGGGCGGAATTTCATACATCGAAAGTTGCTAATGTGTACAGTTTTCTGGTTCGGAACAGTGTTCCAAGCTTTTGAAAAGCAGACTTTAAAATTCTAGCGACATGATTGTGCGAAGACATATTGGTGTCCATTTCAACCTCCAACAAACTATTCGAAGCAGATAGTGGAATTGTCTATCCTAACATTATTATATCCGTTTCGGAGACATTCATCTTTTTGAGGAAAATCGATGTCTGGGTTTTTTGGCATTGAATTGAGCATGCTCACTTCCATCCCAATTCGAAATCACCTCTAGATCCTCATTAAGATATGCAACCTCTTGGTGCCGGTGATGTGCATCCGCAGCCGATGTCCTGGAAACCAAATGAAATGACGACACAAGTGTGCTATCGTCAGCAAAACAGTGGATTCTTGGTTTTTTCCAATAAGTCGTTGTTATAAAATAAAAAGAGGTTTGGGGAGAATATGGATCCCTGGAGAACACCAACGTTGTTGCTAAAAGTATTCGAGAGATATCTATCGACGGCCACTTGCAGAAAACGTTCTTTCAGTATGCTGGAGAACCATGCACAATACGACAAGCCATAGCATCGAAGTTTGGGCAGCAAACCCTCATGCCATACATGGTCAAAGGTCTTTGAAATATCAAGCGCAACACCTCTTGACTTTCCATGTTTCTCGATTAATTCACGAAGGTAAGTGTTCCGTTTATAACTAAAATGTTATTCGTGACATGTTCTTTGTTATGAGTAGGATTCAATGCATGATTGTGAAGCTTTCGAATATTTGTGAATGACGAGTTAAGTTGCATTGATTTTTAATGATTTGAATAACCTCAAAAATGTACCCGAAAGGAAAGGCGGATCGGGCAAAATGGAAACAGTGGCGAAAGCGAAAGGATTTAATCGCCGCGAAGTGACCCATTTTTATGAAAAACTTGATATTTTAAAACAAATTTTTTTTCTCTTCGTGAAGGGGAATAAGCAAATAGGTATGATTTCAAGGGCAGGATGTGTCCAATTGAACCCCATATCGGGTGTTGTCATGCAGCTGGTTGTTTTGTTCCTTCTTCTCTAGTTTTTGCTGAGGAGAGGATGCTACCAAGACTTCTTGTAGTAGTCTTGTACTCCTAATGCTTGGACATCAGGCGAAGTCTTTTTAAACTAGATGCATTTCTTCATAGAACAAGTGCGGCAACAGCGGTCAAAGAGATTCTATTACTATAAGACAACCATGAAAGCTACAAATAATGTCCTGCACTTGATTACGCTACCAAAAATAATGTGGGAATGTTATTCTCAGCATCGCATACTACTCACAAAATGCAACATGTGAATGTTGCTCTGTACGGCCCAATGAAAACGCATTTTTGAAGGTAATATGTACCTCGTATGATGTATCTAGATATCTAGCACCAGCTTTTCTCAAAGCTGCCGTAGCCATCAACGCAGTGTATGTATTTGAACAACCTGAAATTTGGCCTGTAAACAAGCACGCTTGGCACTAGCCGAGGTACTTGCAGGCACGTCCAATTTGAATACTTATAATGAAAGTTTGCACCCACTGGAAAAAGTCAAATGGCCTGAGTCCGTTATTCAAGCGTCAGCTTCGATTGAATCCCGCAATTGATTCTCTGTCTGTTTCATCATCAGATGAAGTTTTAGGTCGGTCTCAGTCTCGAAACGGCGTTACCATTGAAGACCGTCTTTGCGATCCTACGGAATCTGAAACTTAAGTCAATGATATTCCTGCCGCTTCATCCGAACCTGGATGTTCTCACTATAGTCCTTCAGTTTTGAAACCCATTCCACATCCTACTCAACCAACAACAACACGATAACGGAAGTTACGAAGAACTACAATACTGACAAAAGTACTCCAGGAAAGGAAGAGCAGAAACAGAAATTTGAAAAAGACTGTTATGAAAGCACTGGATAATGTTTCAAATGTAGTTACTCACAGTACTGTTAAGAAAACTGCTGAAAAAAAGACTGTTGAACAAAAACTCTCTGCTGAAAAAAAAGAAGAAGACTACAAGAGATGATAAAAAGCAGAAAAAAATAAATATGATGATATCACATGATTTCTGTGGTGAAATGTGCATTGAAGATGATTATGATACAATGTTGTGTTTGTACTCAGTAGTGTAATGATAAGTGTTCAGCCTTCGATGCCAGTGATAATTTTATTTGTGATGACTGCAATCATCGGACGTGTAACAGAAAAAATTTATTTTAAAACATCCTTCTGATTTTCAATATTTATTTTGTTTTTGAGTTCAATGTTATGCCTGGTACCATATCAACTTTACCCGGGGTCGAGCAAAGTTGGTAGTAAGCCACTTTCGTAAACTTGGCTCGATAATGTGACTGATAATGGTAAATGTTATACTATACTGTAAGTTCATTAAATAAAATCTGATTATAAATAACTGTTTTGATTTCCCCAGTTATAACTAAACGACAATAATCAAAAACTGCATAAGGTATACACTTTGCTCGAATTGCCCTTTTTTGAACATCAAAATGGGTATAGAAGGCTACCTTCGAAAGCTGAGCATATGCCATAGCATATGTCATTGTAGACCTATCGAAGAAGGACATTATGAAGTTCATTGTTCTGTTATATTTTGAAGGGATTGTGTAGATGTATCTGAGTTGATTTTCGTGTATAATTATCAGAATAGATTGATTAGAAGTCACTTGATCCGCAATGATATCAAATATCACTTCTTAAATAGGACTCAGTTCAACATTTCATGTGAAAGAACGGAAATTGTTGACAAACAAAAATTATTTTTTGGGACTTTTTTTAAATTCAATGTTTTCATGCGTCCTACAAGATGACCCTATGAGCAAACCTCAAAAGTTTTTCATAAATACTTGCTCAAACCAAGGAAAGGAGAATTCCTCACATATGACTCCAAAAAGATGGAATATAATGCATCAAAGTTTATTGGAGCACAGTTATTTATCCAAATATTGATCGAGTCCGCTCTCGTTTACAATCAAATAGGGACCGCACTTTCAGTTGCTATTTCTTTCGGCATGCATTACCTTTTAACGTCTATATTTGAGGTTTGGATAATGAGTTTTTTTTGTTATTCGGGTCCAACCAATCTTCATTCGATATCTACTACGCTATGGAAGATGTGCCTCGAATTTGTTCGAAAATAATACGAGTATTACGAGTATTTTTATGGAGATACTCAAACATTCGTAGTTTGATGTGAGTTGAATCTCCAAGCTTGATTCCACGCCTTCCGTGGAATGAAAAAACTCCAGAATCAACTCAGGGGCGGATTTCCAAAATGTGAACAACATTCTGAAACACGATTAATTTTATTTCAATCAACCGCATTATTCATCCAGGTCATAGCGATCAATATATATCCATACATGTATATTCACAATTCGTTTTGGATGTGAATAGCTTCTATGGAAGCAAATAAATTATCAGTTATCAGTTACTATACGAGTACTCTTAGTTATCAGAGTTCTTTGCAGGCGGTGTACATTCCTTTGAGGTAAAATTTCTAGGAAACTGCCCGTACTATTGCAGTAAAGTTTTTGTGTCAAGACCAACTGGTATCTAATATTATCTCTATCACATTAACTTCCTCAACACAAACTCATGCTTGGGATTTTTATCATTAAATTTTGCTTGGTTTCTTTCATTCCGAACACAAATTTTTGTAAATCTCCATTGGGATGAAACATTTTCCAAAGAAATCTATGGATAGCATGTAAGGAACCATGTTTGTGAACGATCTTTGTGGAAGTTGGAGAATTACGAACCTAAACGATAGATGGAAACCCAAAAAGTCGAGGTTTGATTAGTACCTAAACTCATACGAGACTGTGTCAAACGACTTGAAAATATCAGCGCAGAAACGTGAGCCTCCCCGAGTTTTTTATTTGCACTTTTTCAGATATGATTGAAATCAACGTTTCACTATCGAATATAATTTTCAAAAGTTTCACAGAAGAATTAAATACAAAAAAACCCTCATATTATGTATAATGAGTGCTTGTGGTAACATTGAAATAAAAATACTACTACTACATATTCCCCAGCGATAATCCGCCAACACTTCAGATACCAATACTTTTGGAGTTAGCGACGCTCCTCCCCAACAGTAAATACGTAGCGAACGCATCGTCGTATTTCTGAGAATTCAGAGAGCTTTCGACATCGATTTCATTAAAACCCAAACAAACTAGAGATGCTATTCTCTTCGGATCGGTCAGATCCTGTTCGGGCTCAATCCACGGCTTAATATCGTCGCTCTCATAGCCCTGGTTCATCCATTTATCTTTTGCGACGGTGTCTAAGCCTGCCCTCCTGGTAGGATCTAGAACCAAAAGTTTTTTTAGGAGATTCACGCAGTCTGATGTCAAAAAAAAGGTATCTCGTACTCGCCACGAACCATTTGCTCCCTAAGTACTGGTAATATTGAACTGTCAAAGGGAAGAGCGTTCGATACAATCCTGTATAATTCAACGCCCAATGACCACACATCTGCCTTTGGTCCATATTTTCTGCATAGAAGTACCTCAGGAGCTGCATATCGTAGAGTTCCACGAAATGCCTTCAATTTGGTTTTTGAGGTGAACACATGTGACATTCCGAAATCTGCAATTTTAATGTTCATTTCACTATCCAGCAATATGTTTCCATCCTTTATGGATGTGAGAGTCATAAATACCAGGAATATAAAAAAGTCTTCTATTTACCTTTGCTTCTACAAATCATATCGATAACCACTCAAGATGTTGAAGCATCCCATGTGTTCAAAAATGTAGTTATTGATAACATATCAAAGTTCTTTTATATAGAATTATATACACATTTGATAACTGGGGCTGGAGAAAAATAAAAATATTTGGTTCTAAAGAAATGAACTTTAAACGTTCAAGCCAGTCTCGAATATACCTACACAATAGGTTAAATAGACTGAAGCCTATCAGAAAACAACTAGTCCCCTGGCTAATATCACGAAGGGCGTTGGATTATATCCGACAGCATTATTTACTGCCAGTTTTCAAGCATAGCCCACTGACTAATAAGAAAATTTTTCCTCCTCATTCAGAGGAATCGGGAAAATTACGGATATGCAGTTGGTTAGTACCTCGTCCACGAGGTGGAGTGACATTTTCTTGTTTCGCTCCAACTTAGGAAGAAGAATGAAACACTCTGAAAGGAATCCGATTTTCAATTATGGATTATCATTGACTTTAGGTCGATGATGCTCACTATCTTGCACTGATGAGTAGCTAATGAGCCCGAAACCGGTCTGTAAGTGTGCCCGTTCCAAAATTGAAGGTCAACTCTTTCAGTTGTATTGCCAATTGCAAATGCAGAAAATTTTCTGTGAAGATTCCTTCACTGACGCCTGTCGGATATAATCCAATGGCCTTCGTGGTATTAGTCAGGGGAGTAGTCGTTTTCTGATAGGCGTCAGTCCATTTAACCTACTGTAGGTATATTCGAGACTGGCTTGACGTTTAAAGTTCATTTCTTTAGAATTGTTTACTGGCAGTCTTCAAGCATAGCCCACTGACTAATAAAAAAAATATTTGGCATGAAAAGTAGTGAAATCAACTGCAATCAACTAAGAATATTTTGAAAAATAATAAGGAAATTCAGAAGGGATTCTAACAGAAATCTTATGGAGTTGAGGTGATGAGGAAAAAAACAATATTAGCATATTTTCATTCGTTTTAGCAAGTTTTCATTCAAAACTGCTGTATGTTTCTTGATGAGTTTGCGTTTGAGAAATTTTGAAATGAAGGAATTGTTGGAAATAACAAAGTGAGAAGTAGAACTAGAACTTATGGTGTGAATGAATTCAAAGCACACATCAGAATTGCAACACTCCTCACCACACGCATTTCACCAACTGAGTTGACGTCAACACAAAATGAACTAATTTCTCCTAATTTCATAAACTACACCTTACGATTTGTATTTCAGAAACTTTATTCTCGATAAATATATCACGACAAGTTTTGCTATCACAGTAGCTTTTTCGTAGTGAATGACATATTGAAAGTTAATTCTATTATTTATTCAAATTTATATACCCCACTTAATCACAAGTGATAGAAACCTAGTTAGGTACTTCTTCGATAATAGTTACCTCAAACATGTACTCAACTTTCATACCCAAAGTACAACCTCAAAATATGATTACATATTATATCAATTCTACATCAATAATGTAATGTCGGTTTCTAAGAAAACAAGTTCAGTAATGGTGATCTATTCAAATCCAATAAGTCATTCAGTGAAATGTTTCAGTTTTTAGGTTTACTAATTTCCATTGCTTCCAAATAATCAAGCTTCAAACCTTTATTTTTTCTGTGTAGAATTTCAAAATCTTCGTTAGAGATATAATTTTTTTCTGAAAGATGATTTGAATATGTTGAACTTGTTTTCTCATTCACATAGCTCATATGATATTCTTGGATGCGATTCCTGAATGATCTGCCAGTTTGACCTATATATACCTTAAGACAAGTTCCACAATTTAATTTATATGTGTATTGTAAATGTGTGTAGTGAATTGTTTGTAGTTGCAGACTGTTCCGTAGGTTACAGAATTGTTCTATGCGAAGGTAGCATTATACAATATCATGACAAAATAATAAATACCTTCGTACGAAATTTTTTGTCAAAAATTAGGACAATTCTTCGACTGTCACGAGTGTACAAGAACCCATAGAGTCCAAACATTTTCAATTTTCACAGATAAATCTGTTAATATCGGCTTCCTGAACGAAAAAATCAACAGGATAGTTTCTAACACCATGTGGAATATGGAATGATGAAAAACGTATTCAATCGATTTCTAAGAGATCAGTCAGATTCAGATTAATTTCACACACCTTCATTCTCATTCAGAATTACACTGAAACCGACTACAGCAATGAAATATATGCCACCTGAAATATACATCGCCAAGTTCGTCGCCCGCTGAAAATATATTCGCTCCAAAAGTTTCATCCCACATCACAAAGGCGCCGAAGAATGATGCCTTAAAAAAATATGAAACCCTCGTCAGGAAGGCTTTTTTGAAACAACTTTTGTATTCGACTCACAATCGATCAATCAGAGAGCTTAATGTTGTCAAACACTCGATTTTCAGGAAAAACTGTTACATATGTGACGTGTCGGCGATGATTTGTGAAAACAGTAATGTTTGAATCTCACTGCTATGGCGATGTGCTTTGTGATTCTCATGGGGTGCCTCTTTTCAGACACTCCATATAGAGAAAACGATTTGTTTTTGATAATTTCAGCTGAATCCTAGCAATAATAATTTCATATAATAATCATCAGCATGGTATAATAGCTTTTAGAATTTGGTGGAAACTGTTAATATTTGTTTGTTGGTCATATAGAGTGAAGCTTCCCAAATTCCCACCAAGTTGAAAATCAGTAAGATTGTTTAAAATATGATTAAAAATAAAATTTAAAAGTTCCTCGTCTTTCCCCTGTAAGAAAAAAAAATATTCAAGGTCAAAAGTAGAAAAATGAGTTTTTCGCGATTTTCAGGAAAAAAGAAATTTTATCATAAAAATATTTCTGACAGTTTTCTGAAACCCCAATTTTGTGGGGTTCTAAAACCCCGTTTTAGTGTTCTTTGAAAACGATGCATCTAGATGGACTGATGAAATTTCCACAGAAAGAAATAGAATGAAAGAAAGATTTATTATCACGTAATTTTCCATCAAGAACAAAAGTATCACACTGGCTCTTATACAGGGTGTAACTAAATAAGTGTGAAACATTCAAGGAGGTGATTCCTCATCGAAGAAAAGATAGGATCTTTCATATAAAGATATTTCATTGAAGCATCCCTTGTTAAGATACAGCCCCTTAAAGGGGGTACATAAAATTTGTATAACAATTCTTCTTTAGTGCTTTCACAAGCACTAAAGCAAGCACTAAAATTTTTGTGTGAGTTTTGTTAACTATAGCTTGATTTTCTATAAGTAAGTCGTCAAAATTGAGTTTGGAGCAAACTATGTTTGTTTTATTTGTGTTGAAACATACGGAGTTTGAATCGCATTACTGTTTAACCCTATAGAAATTTGGAGTTATGATGTATCTGAGATTATCTTCATTTGTCCCACGCCAAAGAATCGTGGTGTCATCCTCAAAAAGTGTGAACTTTCTTTGATGTCGATGGTTACCAGATCATTCAGATATAGCAGAAAAAGGATAGGACCCAGAAACGAACCTTGTGGTACACCTGATGTATTATTCTCAATATGTGATGTATTTCCTTGGAGTTTTACTAACTGCTTCTTGCCTGTTAGATAACTGTAAAGCCAGTTATATGACAATCCTCTAAAGCCATAGCACTGAAGTTTAAAGAATAGTATTTCATGGTTCACGCAGTCGAACTTTAATTCAATATCCAGTGGCCATAAGTTATTATGGCAACATGACAGTATGGAAGGATAGAATCTATCTGACCCACTTTTGTCAAGCTGAACGAAATACAACTCAGCGAAATATTTTTCTCGCGGGGTTACTTCAGATTTTGACGAACTTCCGATTATGAATACTTATATTCAAAGGTGCACTCAAGTATCCACACTTTCTAACACGCCAACTCATATACACCCCTTCTGATGCCACGTTGCGGGTGCTGTTGTTTAGTTCAATTTGAACAATATTTGTCACTTTCCAGAATTGTCGTATTCGAAAAATGTTTGGCACATACAATAGTCAAGTAAAAAGCGTTACTTTTCCACCAAAAAATAAAATGCTTGTGGCCTACTCCATTACATGGAAGATTTTTTTGAGGTCATAAAATGGACATTGTCTACAAAAGAATCCAAAACAAGCACTTCCATACACACAATAATGATTTCTGGTAGAAATTTTCGTGAAAGTTGCCGATAATTTCAAATATAATCTATATATTAATGAAGAATGTGCTGTAATGAAGTAATAAAGAATGGGCTGACTTTTGTCACTTTCAATAGATACACTTTAACATTTCCGAAATCATTCAAAAATCTAGTATTTCCATTTATTCTGTAGCCTCTCTCCAACGAGTGTTGAGCCACATCAGAATTTCGCGGCATTTGATATCGGATATGTACTACGTGATTGTTGAAACGAGTTTCAGTAGTTCGCTTTGACTGACCCATGTATTTATTTTTACAGTTCTCACCGATTACTTTATATATCCTCAACTTTCCATTCATCAACAGCTTGTTTTCGAAAATGCTGGAAAGTTTGGCACGAGAACTATGAACTGTTTGATCTTCCTCTTGAATTTGATCACCTGGTGATCGAAACACGTGTCGAGGTGTTGAATCAAAGGGGAAAAGCTCCAGTAATATTCATTACTACACCAAAAGTACTTTATTTATCTTTATGAAACTACTTGTGGTAGTAAATATTGAAACTTCTGTTCATAACATGAATCAAATGGATTCAAGCATACGCAGATGTGTGTTTTTAATATCTACCCCAATCACACTAAAACTTCCAAAGAGGAAGGTTTTCAATATGAGAAAACAAATAAAACTTTACCCAGTCCGAACTGAGAATTCAAGGAAATGTTTGGTCTCTCAGTTGTTTTACCGACTACTGAACTGCCTTCATTGATTTCGGATGCTACGTGAATAGTTTCCGGAGCTATTCTACGAATTAACTGAAGGAACGTCCCACAAATCTTTCTTAATGAAATGTACGACTACGTCTCTGAGGTGGATTTAAAATTTCATTGTATAAACCAGGAGATCACTAGATTTTCTAGCATGCCCAACCGGTCATTACCGCCTGTCTATCTCAATACGGGAGCAGTTACATTTCATTGTATGAGATTGAACCCTCGTAATGATAATAATGAAATCATTTTGTTATTCTCAAGATAAATAGTACAAAAAACCAATTGAAGATTTGTTTCAGAAAAATTAATTTTAAGGAAAATTCTCTTCCCCGAAGATTTAAAGAAAAGTACAGATCATGTGCCAGATACAAATCTATTATTTTTGGAAACGTGTTTATGATGAAATGAAATCGATTCAAAATGGCTTTTCTGAAAATTTGACATTTGCACTATACATAACTTCTAAACTGAATCCAGTTACTCAGATTTTGGTAATAGGAATTGTATTTTGTGAAAAGAAGTACTTTTTGGCAAAACTTTGAGAACATATTTTGTAGCTTTCTATAGTATATTGATAACACATTTGACAATATGTCTTCATATAATTTATCTGAATCTTGTACTTCTTGGCGCGAGAGCGAGGCGGCTGGTTTTGATTATTCAGTATATAGTAAGAGAGACCCATGGAATTTGCAGTTCGGCCAGTACTCATCGATATAAGAAAAATATGAACCAGTTCAAACAAAAGCTAAGTATCTTTCAAATATATATTTGATATATCAAACACATATTTTTGCTCAGTTTCAACAACTTGCAAATAAGCATTCTATTCTTTATGGTTAATTCCGTATTTGTTCATAATTCATTCCAATTACTGTTAACGATGTTCCTTCTCCTTCTCTCGATAAAAAATTATGTAATATTTGTGAAATATCCTTCAAAATACTGAAAGGTCTAAAGTTCCGAATACAAAACCTTATGTGAATGAATCAGCTTTCACACGAGCTGTCGATTCTGTTCTGTTTTCATTCTACTAAAGATATGTCATTCGATCTACGTTCTATGAAAAATTGTCCTTTTTCAAACTATTCAGTCACTTTACAAAAAGGATTTCTAAATCTGCTAGGAATTGCTCTACCCCTGCCCTTTGCGAAATTATTGATCATTGCTCACATACCAATTCTCCAACAAGCTGGTAAAATAACTATTACTCGAGTTTGATTCCAACACCAAACTGTTATTTTCAACACACAAGATTAAACTTCCTCTTGAAGACAATCACTTGGTGATTGAAACACGTGTCGAGGTGTTGAAAGGAAGGATTCCTTCAGATCTTCTCTTACGTATCTTATAAATAAAACATTAACATGTTTAATATAAATTTGTCATTTCATCCCAGATTGATGAAAGGCAGTTTAACCAAAACTTTTGTGAGCTTGTATTGAGTAAAATAGCTGATGGTGTCATAAAGTCAGCTATCAGAATCTTGAGCTCCAGTGATACGTTGGCCAAATACGATGGATCCATACTTTCAGTTCCCCGATAAAAACACCCTCGATCAGATTATTTCACGCATTCTCTGGATTCGCAACCACCACACGATTTTTAAGAGTTTTCGGGGATACAATTTTCAGAAGATGAACTATGGGAGTCAATTGAATTTTTTCGTTCTGGTTCTGCTGGTGGTTTAGATCCATTTCGCTATAGCCACATGCAAGACCTCATTAGTCACAGCTCTGAACATTCAGGATAGAAACTTCTCTACTGTTTTACAAGATTATGTAACTTCATTTTTATCAGTAGGGTTTCTCTATAAATTTGCCCAATAATTTTTGGGCTTCGCTGTGTGCTCTTCGGAAAATGGATGGAGTAGTAATACCGATTGCTGTCTGTACCTTTTATTGTCGATTGGTAGCTAAACTGGGTTGTATGAGGATTAAAGACGAACTAGGATCGATGTTACGTCCACTACAGTTTGGTTTCGGTATTGCAGGTAGATGTAAAGCTATTGTTCATGCTGCTTGTTTTCTTCCATTCAGAAAACGGGAAATTCTCGAAAAAAGTAATGCCATAAACAAACGTATACTGAAAGACATTTCTCAAAGAATTTTTCTCTATGATAAATGACGAAACAATCGTAATGGAAATTGAAATTTGTGAAAAATGCTTTATGTAAAGGAGTGTCCACTAACAGGAATCCTTCTCATTTTCAAACTGAATTTTAGGGTTCGTTCATCAAAAATCAGAGTTGTGAGTGGGAGAACTCGAAGCCAGATAGTGAAAACTGTCAAAGTTTTGTTGATTTCATGAACTTCAATTTTACATAATACCACTTTGAACCATTTCAACCATAATGCCCTACTATGCCGCTTGCAGAAGCTATTGAATGGGGAAACGCGTGTCGCGGTTTTGAAAACTGTCAAGTGAAAATCACACGTTGAAGTGTTTTTTCAATAAGATGTAGAAGGCATTGTGAGATATTCATTGAACTATATAGAATAATTATAAAAATTTAGGTAGAATAGAAAAAACTGCGAAGAAATCATCCAAATATATCTACAAACGGGAATGTTATGAGAAGTTGAGATGACTACGATGTTCATATTCGTTTAGTTGTCAAGTTTTGCAGCAGCTCATTCAATTCGTGACTTATTCCATCCATTACGACGACTGAAATTGAAAAATACTTCTACAAGTATTTTATAGCGACGATCGCAGTCAGGTCGAATGATGTCAGCTCTTTAAAAGTATTTCTAAATTTCATTAAAAAATCCTATATGAACATCATTCATCTGACATCATTATCCTCCATTACAGATATGGTCAGTCTTCTGATAATAATAGAAAGTACTAGACTTTTTCGGAAATATTATACATTTGGTGATCTTTTATGATACATATTGTAGCCCTGAAGGAAGAGAGAATAATAACCGAAACGTTGGCATTGAAAATTGTGAATTCACCTCAATAGAGTCCAATTTCTAGTGATAATTTTACTAATTGTTGAACAATGAATATATTTTCACTACATCATAGATTAAGATTAAATATTATTGCGAGGATGAGAAATTCAGTTGGTTTTCTTTGGGTTAGGCCTCGAAAATACTTGAAAATGTTTCAGTAGAACTTGCCTGTCTTTGTAAGCTTCTCTTTTTGAATTTTTTACGTTCTGTCATATTGAAACGAGCAGATTTGTATCATCCGGTGACGTAAGTCGTAATGCGTGTGCTTTTGACTTCAAAAATTCAAGTAGGTACTGATGAGTTTTTGGAAACGAAAAAAAAATTATGCCAATACTTTTTCCGTTCATCACTTTGTGTATTTTTCTTGTGAATCATATCTGTTTCAATTATGTACAGAATTATTGGAGACCAGGCTGAATGAAGAAAGTAGTCGTTTCGAAAGATTTTTTTTTCATTTAATTTAGTATCTGAAAAAAGTCCTGTACGTGATCTATACATCTTTGTTGAGAATTTGATCCAATTTGATTGCTTTATTTCTTCATTCAAAAGTTTCCCCGAAAGTTTTGGGAACAAGTAGAAACCCCAAAAGTGTTTTCCAGAAAGCATTTTTTTATTAGTTGTTTAATGTATATCGAGAATAGTAATCTTTCAATTTCACAGTCGAAGAAACTGTATAATAATTTCTGAAACTTCTTAGGAAATCTGAAATCGGTAAATGATTTTCTTTATTTAATTTTTGTGAGCTTTTCTGAGAATTTTTATCAATTTTGACTCACACTACAAAATCTATCTCATTATAAAAATAATCATATATACATGAATATTCGATTCATTCAACAGTCCTGAATAGTGAAGCATCTTGGATTGTTACTCAACCTTCATTCTTTTTAGTTTCGAAGTGAACACCGTCTTCACAAGAATAGATTCCCCACTAGGCACACACTTACTTGCTATACGCTTCTACATTTAATGGCATTCGGAGAATTCCTTCTCATGAGATGGATATTCGGAAGTCAGAAATGAATTGCCTACCGTTTCAGGGAATTGAAGTGGTTTACAACAAACAGCATGAGGAAACGACCTCGAACAAAATTGATGTTTTCAGGATGCGTTTCCCTCTGTTTGTTTGCTTTCCTCTGTCAAAATCTGAAACAAATCGTTTTTGGAAAAAATTCAAATTGCCACTAGAGAAAACAATGTATCAATCAAAAATGTTTTTGAAAGTTTCAGCTCATTGTAGATGAATTATAAAATATATGCCTGAATATCTACCAGATATGCCGGATTTTTCTCGGCATATCTGATAGATATTCTTAGATCATGAAAATGATTCGAAGTGTGAGCTCAAATCATTTTTGAATCTATTGAAACTATTCGATAAATTACTAAAGGTGCGATTGTCGTCTTGATAGTAGAACGGATTTCGTGGCATAAGTAGTGAATTTTCACGAAACAAATAAACTACAAATATATTTCATACAATCAGATGTGGATGGAAACTGCACGCGAATCTGTATCTGTAGAGTAGGGAGGGTGAATGTAGACTCTCAGCAGTCAGGCCACATGTGACCCATTGTACATTCTCTCGAGGAGTTGTCCTCCTGGGTCATCGTCCATCCTGTCCTTTCCAGGAAACTGGACAGGTCACTAGGAGACATCTCCTTTATATTGGCAGGTATAGGCCAAGACTCACCGAACTTACAGTCTTTTTGGAAACCTTGAGTTGTCTCACGGTGGCCTCCGTGAAGGATTTGAAGGTTCAGCGATATTACTGTCGTTGCGCGACTTCTTCAACCTTCTTGTGGTTCCCTCCGTGGAGGTGCACAAGTGCGGGAGCTTTCCTGCAAGGGCAGCCGGTTACTTGCCTTCATTCAAGGCGGAGCTCTTGGCGCCCGCCACAGGAAGTGCCCTTGTTGTTGGAGGTGATCTGCTATGTCCAGCCCCATTCCAAGCGATAGATTGGGATCAACATTTCTGTTCATCCCCAGCCACCGCCTTAGATTGAGTTGGGCACTTCTGTCCAGCCTCGAGATTGGTTTTTGTTTTTGTTATTTCTGTTTTTCATTTCATTTCATTCATGTGTGTTCCCAAGAGTAGCAAGGAAAGAGTTGGTCACCTGTGGCAGAGCCCCGCATTACCAGAGGAAGGCTGATTACAATGAGGTTTCGCTCAGTTCCCCAAGGGGAACGTTCGTGACTGCATATATCATCCTGCGGCCATTCAGCGATTCCATTTAGCCATTCACGATTCCTTACACCTTAGCTTGGGTAAGCAAAACAAGGATAGGAAGCCCAATCTACGGGACTGCACGTGAATAAAACTATGAACACATTATCATTAACATATGATCGAAAATACGAAGCACGGAAAATTGATATTATGGCGACCAATCTAATTTTGATATTGATAGGCAAGAGATAATTCATGTAAAGCTATCTCAGATAGCTTTACAGATATCCTATCTGTCAAAAGCAAACAAACTATACTTTGTCACTGTTCCAAACCCTTTAACCCTTATATCCTGGAAATACTCTTTTTACAAGACAGTTGTCAAGTCACATCGATCTAGTCAAATGATTCATAAACCTCATCAGAAAACGGATAATATATAGGGTCTTCTAAAAGGACATTCCAAAAGTTGACAATAGATAACGGCCATCTTGTGGAAGCTACATCTGTCAAATAAGTTGTCATTCAATCAGTCGAATCAATATGGACGTAAAAAGCATTCAATAACACGTGTGAATGATGAAATTGTTTCATCAGGGCAGATGTTCTGTTTAGGCAACGTACCGTGCGCTTCGTCCATTTAAAGTTCGCCATATTCGTCCTATAGAGAGGACTATTCGCAATGTGGTGGATAACTTTGAATCCGCTGTAAACGGTCGACCAATATCCGTACGTCGACAAAACGCAAGATTTACCGAAATCATCGCCGGTGTCTGTGAGAGTGTGCAGGATAATCCAAAGCAGTCGAATTCGTGTCTCTTACAAGAACTTGGCCCTTCGTAGACCACAACTTGACGAATTTTGCGGCATGACTTAGGCCTGCACCCGTATAAAATGTGTTCGCAAAATTGCCAGATTTGTGACGATACCAGTCCACATCAGATCCAAAAGCATCCAATTCATTCCGGAAAAGTCACTATTTGGTGTGGATTTTGGTCTGGCGGCGTCATCAGTCCATATTTCTTTGAGAACGACGTTGACCAGACCATCACTGTAAACGGTGAGCACTATAGGTCCATGCTTACCAACTTCTTTTGGCCTGAACTAGATCATTTGGACACCAACGACATGTGGTTTCAACAGGAAGGCGCTACGTGCCACACAGCTCATACATTAGATATTCTGCACAAGAAATATGAGAGCATAGTCATCTCACGTGAACTGGCCACCGATATCGTTGAATTTGACCCCATCAAATTCCTTCTCGTAGGGTTATCTTAATTCGCAAGTATATGCAAAGTAGCCACAAACCACAGCGGTTTTCGAAGCCAACATAACCCTTCAATCGTTCAAATTCAGCCTGATTTATGCGCCAAACGTTTCGGATGCTCTCCACTTAGAAAAGCCGTGGCGGATAATTGAACGATGTTATATTCCACACATAATGGCATCGATAGGCCTTTCAAATGAATAAAATATTTGGATGATACCTCGGACACACTTTGTTTTATTTCAATTAAAAAATTGGAGCGCGTAATGAAATGCCCTGTATATATTTCTAAAAGGTTCCTGAATCATTTGTTTTCATTATATGTACACTTTGAATGAATTGATTGATGTAGCCGTTACTGCGTGGTAGGAAATAATCATGAAAAATGAGAAATGAAACTTTCTATGTTTTTAACCACTTTCATTTGTAACTATGGTTATTTCAGTTTCGTCCTATATTGGTATTTTTGAAGTAATATAATAAAACTGTTCAATTTGTCATTTCTCAACTGAAAAGTGAGCCAATGTAGAATCGTTTTCATTTCATGACACATCCAAAGAAACCATAAAGGATATTTGATACGTAGCATTTCACAACTAGCTGTATGCGTTTTTGAAAAAAATCAAGAGTCCATGAAACTGTGTGAGGAAGCAAGCAAAAATTGAGAGTCCACTAAAAGGTATAACTGCAACTCTCAGACTAGAAATAATTCAAAACAGAACTGTTCCCTAACACGAAAATTGCATCACTCTTCTCTTCGCTTTTCAAGTGAAGACTACTGACTACTCATCTCCTGATGACTGGATTGCAATTTACAATCAATAAACGCTTTGTGTGTAGTAATCAGTCGAAATAATATCCTTGATAAAGTCAGACTACTGGAAATAGGTTTTCGTTACACTAAGAATTCAAATCGCTAATGTGGGAGAAGGAATATAGGAAATTGTTTTCATAGATCAATAGAAGAAAATGCTAACTTATTCTACAAATATCCCTCCTTGAATGAAAGGAAATGTTCTCAAGCACAGATCCTTCAATGTGGAGGTGATATAGGGTAATGTATCTCTCTGACTTGGAAAATACATTATTGAGATTGCTCTTTTCTCATGATGTCATTCAACTGCCTGATGGCTCGGTTATCTGGAAGGGCAGGATATATCGATCCCCAGTTTCATGTTCTTCTTCACCATTCTAGATCTCTTGTTATTATGAGTAAATTCCTTAGGATCTGAATTAGAAAGGTAACAAACAGAACATGAGTTTTCTGAACTTTTACCAGGGCGGTCGGTAGCCAGGCGGTTCGACGTGGGTGCTTTGTTCACCCACTCGAATTGACTGCCGTGTTGGTCGGTGATTCAAGCCCTAGTCTGAATGATCGATTTTCACTTGCTATAATCCAACCCGTGTTAGGAATCACACGTTGAAAGGTAAGACCCCGTTAATCCTTAGTTAATCCAAGTTTCGACTTCTGAGGGTTGTCGTTCGTGAAGGTGCGACAGCTGGTTAACGAACAAAAAAAATTTAAACAGATATTTTTATTTTGGGAACATATTTTTGAATTTAGCCAACTTAGCACCTGGCCCAAGAAAAATCTCCGGAATACTTGTTGTAAGATATTCGTGTGGAAGAATTGCGGAATGAACCAAATAAGGTGGCAGATTCAGCCATTTACATGAGTCTCTTAATTTATTTCTAGGATTTTCAAGCGAGCTCGGTTCATGTGAGCGAGATGTGTATAGTATATTGGTCGTGGATATTTCTCTAAAATATCTCTTTTCAATGCAGTAGGGACCTATGTGTGTTTCTTCAATAGAATTGACCGTGCTATTTTATCAAATATCGACGACAAATACGATTCATCTTTGGTGTCGATTCGATAAATGTCTGAAAATTACCTTGGTTTTCTATGTTACGGTGTAGGTTGGGAGAGATGTTTATCCGAAATATCCATTCTTTAGTACGTATGTATCTCTCCTCGATACAGTCCTCAGACACGGTTTGATCTCTCATTCCCGCTTGGGGCTCAGTTCACGAAATGAAGCTGTTATTAGTCAACAAGCTTTCTCTTATACGAAAGTTTCATATATGCAGACTAGCCCCGTTAGTCCCACTAACTTTGCTGTTTGGGTCCTGCTGCTAGATAAACAAGAAACATCTGCGAAAGTAATTTCTGTGAAGTATCTTTCATAAATGTCTGTCGGATATAATTCAATATCCAGTGTGTTATTAGCCAAGGAAGTAGTTATTTCCGGCAGGCATTCACCAGAAACCACGGTGTAGATAGTTAGGAGAGGCGAATATCTCGAGATTTTATTTCGAATATTTATTTATTTTCTATAACGTATGTATCTCTTCTCGATACAGTCTTCAGACACAGGGTGAATATGTTATGACAAGGAACAGATAGACTGGTATATAAAGGTAGGTGTCCCTCTTTTGAATGCACCGTAATATTATTTTGTCTTGAAAGAAAATAAAATAAATCTCATTCAGTTAAGATGATTTCACAGATGATGATAGTGATCCTTGTGACATACAAACCCAAGTGTGGTTCTGTTCAAACTGACGGTTCTCTTTCAAAACTCTATTCTGCAATATGCAACGGCACTTTTTGCATATAAAGCGTCTTTTATTTGAACCAACAAACTAACTACCATACTCTCTGTCATTTCAGAATATTTCGAAATGTTCTGTAATATTCTCCATTCGCTGTCTGATTCCAATTCTTCATTATTATTTCTCGATACAATTTTTTCATGCGGAAACTGTTAGTTGAATGAATGAATTTGACGTTTAGCAACTCATTTCGAAATCGGTGAATCCTCAATGCACACTTGGGAATGAAAACAATTCAAAAACAACTGAAATAAATTCATTTTTCTCCACTTGTTGACCTCGAAGGTAGTGAATCACAACTCTGGTCAACAGTGATTATTTTGCTTTTTTCAGTAGTAATAGAAAAAAATGTTTAATTTCTAATAATAGAAAACTTCAATATTTTAAATTATATTATAAGTTGATTAGTACACAATGTCGACCTTTCAGCGTCTTTAAAAGGAAAACAATAAAATGCTCACTGTACAAATCGAGTATATTGTTATGTCGCAACATCAAATCACTCATCGTGAGAAATCATCTCATTCAGTTTCCATAAACCATGGGCGGTCCCTCCCAATATCCTAATTAGAAACGCATGTAGGAGACGTTTGATTTCGACTCGCGATAACAATGTTATCTCGAACACTAACTGAAGTAATCCTATTTTCCGACATAAACGCTTACATTTTGAGTGCCAAGACTTTGTAGTGAATAGCTTAGGCGTTGCTGGAGGGCGTGATGGAATCTGTCGTGAGTAGGGGATGACATTGAGAAATAGTGTTTACTGATACTCATGAAACAATAGAGAATTTTCTTAGGAAAACAAAGAATGAACGTTCGTATAGAAATGGATCTTATATAAGGTTAATGGACTAAAAGTACCCAACTTGTGTTTGCCAGAATGAAGAGAGATGTTGAGATGGTGATAAATCATGATGTACGAGAAAAATATATGAATATAAAATAGTATGATAGTATCAGTTCTTGTTTTACTCATTTATTCAACACAATACATTCTTCTCTCAAATAATGACATCAGTTAAGTTTCTAATCACTCAATACTTCAATTATTCACGTGAATTCACTTGATTGCCATAAGTAAGTTTGTGGAGATCAAATCGTGAGGTGTATTTTTTGGAATTACCAAGAGTTATGATTGCCTGAAGTACAGTTTTTATATGAAATACAATCAATAGGTATCCGGTTGATCCAACGCTCTATGTACATAAACCCAGTCATAGCAAGTTATAAGTGACGTTACAAAGCTTTGCGATACTATTGAGACACATGATGAATATAGGATCATGGCAATCGTATGTGTTCCCAAGTTATAAAAAGTAACGTTACGTCAAGAACCTGACCCGGGCAATTTATTTTGTTTGAAAAGTAAAAGTTTTCCACGATTTGTTTGCCTTCTGTAATCTAGAGCCCCGTATTCCTATAAAACATGACGATCCTTCGTGACATTGACTGCAGATATGGTCAGGAAATGGATATTGTGTAGTCGTTTCCTGCTGTGTTCAAGCTCATTGGCCCATTTCCTGATCTAGAGCCGTACCATAGATTTCGGTATGTCCAAAACTAGTCTAGGGCCTGTATATGGAACTGATGATACTTTTCTCTCAATCGTTGACTTTGATTCCCGGGTGTCCTAGAATTTCAAAACATCACGACAATCCCAGACTAGTCTCTTTTTGAGGTCGTTTCACTTAGCCTCCAAATATGTTTCGCAAAATTGCATACACTTTCGAATGCTTCAAGTGAGGTGCTTGGTGTATTCGAAACGCATCATTTGACTGATGTTGAGAATTGTATTGAAATCTTTGGAGAGTTAACGTTGGTTAAGGTTCGACGATTCAACGAGAAACTTATTTTATCCCATTTTTTAAACTCAAAAGATATTTATCAAAATGATGTTTATCAAAAATCAGTTTCACTCACCCTATACAACGCGAAGCGCTTTATCGTGAGTGCAGGTGTCCTTTTCCTGCGAAGTTGCTTAATAAATCTCTAACAATCTTGAAAGAACCCCCTTCATTTCTCTCTTACTATGCTGTAGAGAATTGACATCTGACAAGCAAGAACCAGGAGGTATTTATGTTTGATCGCCATTAATAACGGCCCCGCACGTTATTGGGAGTGTTTACGAAGCGGCAACGTTGTGTGGACACAATTTATCACGCCAGATAGTGTATCGACACTCAATGATGAGCTTGTCGTGGTGTGTTGGGCTTAGATTATTGCTGTGTCGACGTCAGATGAGCGCAGCTATCAAAGTGTGCTGCGAGTGTTTTTTTTGTTTCCGTTTCGGCCACAAGCAAATCTACTGCAGATATTGTGATGGATACACTGATTTGAAACACATTCATTTGTGTTTTCGTTTCGAAATCAATCAAAAATGCAATTCAGCTAGGTTTTATCTATTACTTCCATTTACGAGTGATTCCTAGAAATTAATGCTGATACTTTCGAATATTTCCTTGTCATAAACGTTTTAGAATGGCCACCTCTCTTGTTGATGCGGATAACCTGAGTCATCATGAAAACAACCTATGAACTGGTAATCATCAGTCATCTGTGAATTATCAAAATGAATAAACCTCTGAAGAATCCGGTCACTCGTGCTGGCGAAACGTTAGGATGCAGTTCCAAACTACGACGGCCTTCAAACCCGATTGGAGATAGTAACACTGAAAATCTCGGCCGCGAAACCCTCAACTAATATATCAATCTGTATTATCATTTTTCTCCTGCACAAGTTTTTGTCCTGCCAAATCATTTACTGATAGACTCGCCTATTTCTTCTAGATGTGACGCTGTGTGGAGTCTGAATAAAAATCAATTTCAAGCTGATAAAAACTCTGAGGATTCTTTTGAACATCTCAAACTTTACTTCCTTATAATAAATTAACCAACTTAAAAAATTATTAAATTTTATTCGTCATATAATTTTTTGACTTGATTTAAATAGTAATATAACATTCTCGTTTCATTTTTCAGGCTGTATAAATAGTGAAAGTTCAAAAAGACCCTCAATTACTTTTTTGTGATCGACTTCATAGATCATTCAATTCTTGATCACATTTAACTTCCTATTTGTATGTGATTGTATGTTTTTCTACTTTCCACTTATTAGCGATGATTCGAAAACCTGCATAACATTAAATTGATGGACTAAATTTGTTCAACTTTTTTCAAAAGATTCTAATGTGGATTTGAATGAAAAGGGTTAGGTACATGTGGTGATTTTGTTGAAATCCACCCCAACTTTGGGAATCGTTTTTCTGCTTCTCTTGAAAAGCTTACGATAGGAAGTCGTAGCTCAGCTTCCTGCTGCATTATTGTTTTTGAAGGATGGCCACCCACAAACTCCCCGATTAATTATCTAAACGGCTGTATTTAACATACCGCTAACTTAATAATAAACAAGGTTCAAACATATAACTTTGGATGAGGGTTCCGTCGGTTCATTACTTTAAACTCGTTTCTCATTAGAGATAATTGATCCTTGAGTACTACGCTCTCGAGAATGGTCAATGAGAGTCTCAGTAAACTGAATGTTTGTACAGGCTTTGATATCAGTGTTTAAAATACTTCAGTGAGCTTTGAATTGAAAAGTATCAGACAATCCAATGTCAAGATGTTGTAGAAGTCCGTTATATCTCGAAGTAGAGTATAGTTAATTTACGATGCAGAAAATCTCAGTGTCGTCTCCACAGTTTGATATCACCCTCAGATATTAGAACGGAAAAACCATCAATCAGTACATGTTTCGAACATATATAGGTTCATCCTCAGCTAATTCGTTGAAAATTATGGAGAAAATTTTTAAAATATAGAAAAGAAAATTATCACATGTTACCAAAGTGTCACATTAACATATGTTGATTTTAATGAAAATTCGTATATCAAGTTATACGAAGGAAATTTATAACTTCCTAGCTATAAATGACTTAAGTATAGGAGTCTTAGAGCCTTTATACCCACTAATTAACATAGAAATCAAAAAAACTCCACATGAAAACGAATTCTAATGAAAGAGATCCGAACCGCCAAGGGGAACGCCACTTTCACCAGTTATAACCAACATATATATGGAGTGGTTCGAAACTCTGGCCATAGAACAAGCCCACAATAATCCCCGAGTCTGGTTGACTACACTTTCATAATATGGAACAATGGGAATACAGAACTAGACACCATTCTGTTTCACATCAACAGCATCACCTCCACAATGGAGAAAGAAGTCCATAACGAAATGCTATATTTAGACGTATTGATGAAGAAGACCAACACCAAAAATATTTTCAACGGAATGGGTACTCCAAGGTGATGATAGAATAGACTTTGGCTAAAAGACAGCAAAAGTCTCGCAAGGAAGAGAAGCCGTCACAACCCGTGCTTGCACTCCTCTACATCAGAGAATTGTCAGAAAGGATAAGAAGAATTGGATCCAAGTACAACATCAGAACTTTCTTCAATTCCAGAAACATCTTCTGTAGTACTTATTTGCATTTGTTATTTCAGATATTTTAAATCATATCATATTAGACAATGGAAGTCCAAACTAATGAAATACACCGTGAAATATTGTCAACCATATTCAAATAATCACTACATATTGTATTCTATTTATGGGTCTATAGAAAGCCAGTAATGACATATGTCTATCTTTTGAGGTTGGCTCAGTATACTCATTTTGATATTTGAAGTAATGGTTTCATATAATTTTGGGAAGCTTCTCAGATTAATACGTTATCAATCCTGTTGCGAATAGGCCTATGGCGGTAAAAGAGTCAGTAGCCAGAATAAGTTATTGCAGATAGTTGTTGGTTCACAAATGGATAAAAAAAACCTTCCAGTTCTGGTGCAGGTGATTTTAGACCCAGGACAGAAATATCAACCTGCCTAGCAACATACGCATCTGTATTTCAAGCGGATTTTCAGCTAATGAATTGTGTGTGGAGAAATTGGAAAAATCCAATCTCATACACAAGTCAATTGAAATATTCTCGGACAGTCAAGCGGCGTTGGAAGCTCTTGGCTCTTACCGAGCAACGTCATTCGGAAGCAAATTGTCAAAAACGACTTTTCTCGATAGAAAGACTTAGCAGATTGTCTCTGGTCTAGATTCCTGGCCATACTGGCCTGGAAGGCAATGAGGCTGCTGATTCCCTTACAAAAGAGGGTGCTGCAGCTTCATCGGCCCAGAACCTGTCATTGGCATCGCTTTAGGTTTTGCCAAACAAAGATTGAAACCTGGATGGCAAGAAGATTTATGGACTTCTGGCAAAATCTCCAAGGCGTTCATTCAATCATCGAAGCTTGATACCAAACAGGCCTCCGATGTTACAGGTCACTGTCATTACAATTATCATATGTACAGATTCGGACTATCGGAAGACAGTGTGTGTCACATCTGTTTGGAAAATAATACTTTGTGGCTGACCCTCTGAGGACCAAATCAGGTCTCCTACCTACCATCTGACCAGAAAGACCACTCACCATACAAATTGATCGGCTTCGTTAAGAAGCTGGGTTTATTTGGTCGAGTGTGAATAGGTGTGAGTCACAATAAACTCTTGCGGGTTGCGATGGAGGGTCGAATAGACTCACTCACTTTGGACCTAACCTAACCTACCCAGTAGCCACATCTTCAATACAGCCAGAGGGAAAGAGGCAAGGAAACTCGAATTTTCAAAATAAACCAACGTAAAAAATCAGAAATTCAAAATTCGTGACTTCAACTTGCAATAATTTCGTTATAGGAAAAACCTATTATATTCAAATAATTTATTATATTTTTGAGTTTTTTTTTTTCATTGGTAAGAAAAGCTTATCATTTTTTTCATCATTAATTTTTCAGGGTTTTTGCCATTATGGAGAACTCAATGTTTTATGATAACATGCGCCAAAAATAAATGTATACTGATTTTGAATTCAGTATTTCAGTATTTCAATGTGAAGTAGATGAAACTAATGAAAAAAACTGTTTCGTGTTGTTAATTGTAGTGTATTTTTGAAATGTACCGAAACCATCGTTAGGTCAAAATTAATTTTTTTACACACTATATACCTCTTTTGGCGAGCACCACATATGTTCAGCTACTCGTGCGAAGCCAAGTCAGGTCATGGTCGAATAAACCAGAACACACGTCTTCTATGCGAGTTCAAACAATTCAATTGTCTTCATCAAGAGAAGAACTATAATAGTATAGTTCATGTTCATCAAATAAACTTTATACTTCATTTCATAGTTATACCAATTTTTTCTTCAACCGTAAGAACAAATAAAAAAGAAAAAACAGTATGCTGTCAAGAACAGTGCAACAGTATATACAGCGAAATTGAAATACCAAATATATACATTTCTTTGAGCTTGGAGAAAGGTTGACTGATTTCGACATAATTCGATTAGTTGGATCCATTTATTTTTAAAAGATATTTTTTTATTTTTCATTTGAAGCTTCCTGATGGCAGAGGTTTATATTCAATGGGTATCCGATTATATGAGTAGGCAATATGGTAAGTGAAAGATCCGCTAAATAGAGAAGTTTTATGTTGTGATATTGTTGAATGTTTCCTGAATCTCAAGTCAAGATCGTGTACGTCAGTTCTGAAGGATATGTATTTGTGATACTAGTCTGATCTTCCAAAGAGTTGTCTATATTTGTATCCTTCACTGATACTCTATTCGTTACATACATGTTATCAACTGTTTTTGAAAATCAAAGTAGTTATGGTATTTCTCTTCTTGATTCAAATTTTATGAACATTTCTCATCGAAAAAATCTTTGTTGGTTGTACATTGCAGTAGGTTGGACATTGCAGTAGAATTGAAAAAGAAAAATCAACCTAGTTGAATTTCTTTAAGATACAGGGTTTTGTAAAGTGTTTATAGTGTTAATCCCGCTATGAAGTATCATTTAATATATTAATTGTGTATTTGCACGAAAGGAGTTTTACAGAAGTTATAACAAAAATAAATAATCTTGAAACCAATTTGATAACCTAGTTTTTGTAGAGTAATAACTTCATGTTTAGAGTGCATACAATTTTTCTATCACATTGAGAAAATAGGGGTATAGTTTTTCCTATCCACCCTCTGTGAATCTCGAGTTACTCTGAGACATCTCATTTCTCTGCATTCCGGCGTTTTATTGTATTGAATATCGGAAGTGTGCTAGCAAGTCTGGCAACAAAAAAGGGCCAGATCACCCCGGGGGCTTTCATCCATACTGTTCGTCTTGATCAATAGTCTCAGAACACCATCGGGAATTGTGATTTTTTATAAATTCCTTGATTGCGATGATATTATATTTATATGAAGGATTTAGCCGATACTATGTGGTAGGAGATCATCATGAAAAATGAGAATGAAACTTTCTATGTTCTTTTACCACTTGTATTTGTAATTAACGTTACTGCAGTTTTGTTCTATAAGCACATTTTCAAACGAATACGATAGTTTATTACATTTATTACTTACAATAGTTTCATACATTACAAATTTATTATAGGTATTTGTTTGGAAATGTTTTTATAGGACGAAACTGCAGCAACGTTGATTACAAATACACGTTGTAAAAAAAATATACACTTCCATATCTTATTTTTCATGATATTATATTGAATAAAATTTTGCCAAGAACAAATTTGAACATTTTCATCACTCAATTATGTATCATTCGTTTGGTAATTGACATAAAATTACATTTATGGATTATTTTGTTTTCTATTTCGTGAATGAAATATAGAATACAAAACATTCGAAATGAAAATGAAAAATATGCGTTGATACTTTGGAATAAAATATGTACATCGAAATATTGCAGCCGGGTAGGCTGCAATATTTGGCTTAGCTCAGAGAATTACGTTCAACGTATTGTAATGAATCTGAAGCCGGCCCTGACCGGTTCCCAGTATGACGCATACCGCGGAAATTCCGGATGGGTCCCGAAATCCGCAGAGGGATCCGGAACGTTCGTTGACGATATAAAAACGTCGCTAATCGTCCCGAAGAGAAGTCTGTACCAAGAAAGTGATTCGAGCGGTTAACAAACGGTGAAGATAAATTGAGCGTTAGTTACTGAGTGGTGTAAATAAATTAGTTGTGATAGTGAAGTATTGTTAAAATAAATTTGTTTAAGATAGTTAATTCTTTAATTCGTTACAATTGGTGTCAGAAGTGGGATTTTTAAAATAAATTTGTGAGCGCTTGGTGGACAATTTTTGTATCACGGTGTAATTGACTATAAAACTTTCGCACTTTCGCGCAGATAGACTGGTGATTCATTGTGTTTCGCGAAGCGGACAGTACCGGACGACGGAAATATAAACTGATAGACCTTTCTCGCGAAAAATAGACTTGTGAAAATAAATAAGTGTTTCGGACTCTATTAAATAAGTGGACATATTCAGTTTTGAGTAAAATAGACAGTAAGAGATAAAATGTGTTCGAAGAAAGTGCGCCTAGTGGACTTGAAAGTTGCCGAATTGAAGCAAGAATTGGAGGAGAGAGAACTGGATTCTTCCGGAAAAAAATCAGTACTCCAGAAGAGACTATGGGACAACTTGATTGAATCAGGAGAAGATCCCGAAACATATTTATTCGAAGTTTCTGGGGGTGATTGGAGTTCAATAATGAGCAAACTCGATGGACTTCAACAAAATTCGGTAAGTCTGGAGGAGAAGCTTCTGAAAATTCGAAGAGTTTGAAAGATGAACTTCAACAAAATTCGGTAAGTCTGGAGGAGAAGCTTCTGGAAAATTCGAAGTGCTTAAAGGAAGAACTTCTAGAAAATGCAGAAGGCTTGAAGAAAGAGCTTTGTAGTGTGGCAAGCCTACTCGAAGAAAGGATAGGAACCATCGAGACAGAGATAGACAAAATCAGAGAGGAAATCAAAGGGGAAATCAAAGATGAAATCGGAGCAGAAATGAAGAAAATGGGAAAACAGTTAGGCAATGAAATCAAAGGCAAATTCGAGGCAGAAATCAGCAATATGAAAAAAACAATTAGCAAGTTGCAAAACCAAATTGTTGATTCTGCCCACCCCACAGAAACGGTTACTGAAAACTCAATTCCGGAACTGAAAGATGTCAAACTCAGTTCTGAACCAGGAAAGCTCTCCATGAAGCCGCCCCAGTTCGACGGAAAAACTCCTTGGGCAAATTACCGCCGACAATTTGAAACTGCGGCCAGAGCGAATGGATGGAATGCAGGAGAAAAGGCGGTAGCATTAACATTGGCGTTGCGTGGAGAAGCAACGAATATCCTGCAAACCCTCACGGCTCAGGAACAGGAAGACTATGACCAACTTGTAAAGCATCTTGAACTGCGGTATGGACAGGCCCACCTAGAGCACGTTTACCATTCACAGCTCAAGAACCGCTGCCAGAAATCAGGAGAATCCCTACAGGAGTTTGAAGCCGACATAGCTCGATTGGTCCGTCTGGCGTATCCTGCTACACCCGAAAATGTAATGGAGCGGTTAGCAGTTCAAGCTTCTTGGATGGACTTCGCGACCAAGAAACGAGACAGGCCTTGACGCTAGCTCATCCCAAACATCTCGTGGATGCACTGGCAAGCGCTCTGGAGTTCGAGGCTGCAAAACAATCCTGCAAGAGCCAGAGCAAAGTTCGAGCTATCGAGGAAGATGGACAAGTGCCTGCTGATATTGAGGCCACCATCAGAAAAGTAATGAAAGAAGTGTTGCCTGAGAGGAAACAAATAAGATGCTGGAACTGTAGTGAAATTGGACATGTGCGTAGCAAATGTCCAGCTTTCAAAGAATCGACACCCAAATCAGGAAAACTAGAGGGGGTCGATGAGAGGGAGCAATCGTCGGCCTGTACCCAGCAAGCTCCCGTAAAAAACGCACATGTTGCCGTTCTCCAACGACAAGACAAAGGTGTTTTCGTAGACGGCCTCATCAACAACCAGCCTTGCACCATGCTGCTAGATACAGGTGCGACGAGAACCATTCTTGGACCAACCTTTGCCAAAACACCGGCAAGAATTGAACCGTCAAGCTGGAAGTTACGCACTGCAACAGGGGAGCCAGCCAATGTACTTGGAGAACTGCCAATTGAATTGGTGTTGGGCAGCACAAAATTGAAACATCGTGCATTGGTGGCGGACATCGAGGACGATGCGATCATTGGAATGGACATAATGAATTCCAGAGAGTTCGAGCTGAATTTTCAAGACGGCGTCCTACGTGTCGGCGGAGAAGAGCTGGTGCTCCATGGAAGAAGATGTGTGCGTACCTGAGAGGGCTGAAACCATACTAGAAGCTCGCTTGGACGGTGGTGCGAGCAGCGGGAATGTGGTAATGTTCGAGCCCAAGATACATGACGAGAAAATTGGACGAGGAATCGCACTGGGGAAGACCCTGTTGCGTGTTGATAAAGTTGTGCCGGTCAGGGTCATGAATGTCAACTACTTTCCCGTGACCTTGAAGAAGGGAACAATGCTGGGGCACTGTTCGTCCATTTCCTCTGTGATACGGACTGTACGCAGTTCTGTTAGCCAAGGTCGGGAATGCCCGACCAATCCGGCAATCAGCTAGAAGACTCCCCCTTGCGAAGAAAGAAGAGGCAGACAAGATAATCAGCGATATGGAAAAAGAAGGAGTCATCAAACTTTCTGACAGCCTCTGGTCTTCCCCAGTCGTGTTAGTGAAGAAGAAGGACGGCTCGACAAGGTTCTGCGTGGATTATCGCCAACTAAATCACGTGACAAAAAAAGACAGCTACCCTCTTCCAAGAATCGACGACACTCTAGACACGCTAGCCGGCTCCACAACTTTCTCGACCTTGGATTTGAAGAGTGGATATTGGCAAGTTGAATTGGCCCCAGAAGATCGAGAAAAGACAGCTTTCACCATCGGCTCAGGATTGTGGCAGTTCACGGTTATGCCATTCGGGCTTTGTAATGTTCCAGCGACCTTCGAGAGATTGATGGAGACGGTTCTCAAAGGGCTCTCATGGAAGACGTGTCTAGTGTATCTCGACGATATAATCGTGGTCGGAAAATCGTTCGACGATCATTTGAAAAACCTGGAGGAGGTGTTCATGCGTTTGAGGAGTTCTGGATTAAAACTGAGTCCCAAGAAATGCCATTTGTTCCAGAAAGAAGTCCGTTACCTTGGCCACGTTGTCTCTGGGGAAGGAGTGGCGGTAGACGAACAAAAGATCAAAGCAGTTAAGGACTGGCCCATTCCAAAAGACATACATCAGCTTCGGAGCTTCCTTGCTTTATGCACCTACTACCGCCGATATGTGCTGGGGTTTGCCAACATCGCCAAACCATTGACTCGCCTCACAGAAGGGCAGATCCAGTTCCAGTGGTCTGAGGAATGCCAAGACTCATTCAAGAAGCTCAAAAGAGCTTTGATCAACGCTCCCGTTTTGAGCTATCCCTTACCTGACGGAAAGTTCATTTTGGATACGGACGCCAGCAACGTGGGACTTGGAGCAGTCCTTTCTCAAATCCAGGATGGACAAGAGAAATTTATTGGCTACTTCAGCAAAACGCTCAGTAAACCAGAGCGTAATTACTGTGTCACCAGGCGAGAGCTGTTGGCCGTAGTCAAAGGTGTAGAGCATTTCTACAAATACGTGTATGGAAGACGATTTCTGTTGAGAACGGACCATGCAACTTTCAAATGGCTTCTGCAGTTCAAAAATCCCGAGGGCCAAGTAGCGCGCTGGATTGAGAGATTACAAGAATTTGACTTCGAAATAGAACATCGAGCTGGGACTAGCCATAAAAACGCAGATGCCCTATCACGGAGACCTTGCCCCGATGACTGCTCACATTGTCGACGAGCAGAAGGGAAGGAAGCAGCTATTTGTAGAACTACAGCTGTAGACGACAACTGGGAGGATGATAAGATCAAGGAAGATCAAGAGAAAGACCCAGATCTAGGTTTAGTCATCGGATGGAAGAAAAGTAATCGAAGACCATCGTGGCAGGAGGTAGCAGGTTATTCGCCAGTGATCAAGTCCTACTGGGCACAATGGAACTCCCTTACTTTGGAAAACGGGGTTCTGAAGCGGGTGTTGGAGTCTGAAGACGGTGCAGAAGAAAGGCACCAGACAGTGGTACCCAGGAGCAGGAGCAAAGCAATCCATGATGGAGTCACTGGAGGACATCTGGGAGTAACGCTGCCAGTAACGGACCTAGGATACGACCGAAAGCTCCAATGCGCCAGTATAACGTGGGTAGTCCTTTCGAGAGAATCGCCATCGAAATCGCCGGCCCGTTCCCAGAGTCCCACCATGGGAACAAATACATCCTGGTAGCCATGGACTACTTCAGCAAGTGGGCAGAAGTCTATGCCCTGCCCAACCAGGAAGCCTTTACCGTCGCTGACGTCCTGGTAAAGGAATGGATATGTCGATTCGGTGTCCCATTGGAGCTGCATTCGGACCAGGGCAGAAATTTTGAGTCCAACCTGTTCCAAGAAATATGTAAACTGTTGGACATTCGAAAGACCAGAACCGCAGCCTTACATCCACAGTCCGATGGAATGGTGGAACGAATGAATAAGACTATAAACCGCCACTTGTCCAAGGTAGTCTTTGACCATCAAAGAGACTGGGACCAATACCTCCACCTGTTCCTGCTGGCTTATCGTTCAGCAGTGCATGAGTCAACCGGCCAAACCCCTGCCAGTATTATAATGGGACGAGAGCTGCGGCTTTCTTGCGACCTAAAATTTGGGATGCCTCCAGAACAAGACACTGCGGGGGAAGACTATGTCAGCAAACTTCGGCAGAGAATGGACGACATTCATGAACGAGTCCGTCTGAACATCCGGAGTGCCAGCGATAGGATGAAGGAGGCCTATGACATCAAGGCGAATGCTGGAGGATTCGAAATCGGCGACCTAGTTTGGCTGTACAATCCTAAGCACCGCCGTGGTTTATCACCGAAGTTGCGGAACTCGTGGGAAGGTCCGTACAAAATCATGAAAAAGATTAATGACCTCGTCTACCGAATCCATAAGCCACCTCGGGGAAAGCCTAGGGTCGTCCATTTTAATAGACTGGCTCCTTATGCTGGAAATCACGACCAAGTTCGCGCCCTCAGACCACCAGAGGATGAAATGACGTTCCAGCAATTCATGTCTTTATACTCGAACGGACAGAAGGTCGTACATGGAGTAACTCGAGAAGAGCCACGAGACCTTTTCAAGGTTCCAGTTGATTACGCCCTAGCTCACTGCGTAGCAGAGGATCTCCAAATGTCCAAGGGCATCGCTGTGGTATTCAACAAGAAATTCGGCCAGCTTTAAACATTACGAGAACAGAATCCAGAAGTCGGAGGAGTGCTACAGTTGAAGAAGGGTCAGAGAAACATCTTCTACTTGGTGACCAAAAAGCATTCTCGAAACAAACCATCCTATGAAGATGTCTGGAGGAGTCTTACTAGACTGAAGGAGACGATGCTCGACCAAAATCTCGTGGAGTTGGCGATCCCGAAATTAGCCTCTGGGCTCGACAGGCTGGACTGGAGAATTGTGAGAAGCATGTTGGAAACGATCTTCAGATCCAGCGGTATCCAGATTCTGGTGTGTGGTAACCATCTTCCACGACCGAGCATAAAGACTGTGGAGTGTTACTTCCATCGAACTTCACAGTGCAAATATGGAGAGTTCTGCAGGTATCGACACACGCCAAGGATGACATTTCGGGGCGAAACGTCTTTAAGGAGGGGGCAATGTAATGAATCTGAAGCAGGCCCTGACCGGTTCCCAGTTATGACGCATACCGCGGAAATTCCGGATGGGTCCCGAAATCCGCAGAGGGATCCGGAACGTTCGTTGACGATATAAAAACGTCGCTAATCGTCCCGAAGAGAAGTCTGTACCAAGAAAGTGATTCGAGCGGTTAACAAACGGTGAAGATAAATTGAGCGTTAGTTACTGAGTGGTGTAAATAAATTAGTTGTGATAGTGAAGTATTGTTAAAATAAATTTGTTTAAGACAGTTAATTCTTTAATTCGTTACAGTATCAAGTCATTCGCGTGCATTCCTAGGAATGCTAGATATCGCACGTTAGAAGGTAAGAACTCGTCAATCGCACAAGTTTCGATTTCTAATAGTTGTCGTTCATGAAAAGCGACATCTGGTTAACGATAAAAGAGACTTCAACATATTTTTCAACAGAACCACAAAATTCCATAGAATGCTCAGGAATGTTCTGGAATGTTGAAGTATGCTCTACAATACTCGTTTTCGTCTTGAAATACGTCTTGAAATTTCTAGAGACTTATTTTCTAGCCTTTATATTTTCATAAGCATGCTTTTCAGGTTGAAACTGTAACCTTGTTTGTAAATGGAATATAGACCGCTACCACAACTTATATATGATGAAAACACTTTTTCTTCACCAGAACTGAAATACTGTACTCGACTCGCACTACGCTAACCAAATTGGCATCTTCAGTAGATGACTGAGTCTTCTTAGTTGATGAAACGTGTGTCGAGAGACAGCGTTTTTGTTCAGATGAGGGATGTTCTACGATATTGTGTGATGCTTTCGAACACTCTCGAATGATCTATACCTATCTGGAAATTTATAGGAGTTGAAACCTACAGTCGTTATATCTTTAGAAATACGCCCTTCAGGTAAAAGCGGGAAACTTCTTCATGGATAGAAGGTAGAAGGCTGCCACACCATCACTACATAAACCTGAACTGAAAAGTCCCGAGTCTAAGAAAGAACACATGTTTGTTTTTGTTCAAAATTTGCTCTATTCATCAAGGTTATCTCTATCACACAATCATTCTAGCGCCGCTCTGACATTTCAATACCACTTTTGTAGGGAGATTTACTTTTCCCTCAGAATAGGCTTCAGTTTCAGCAATAAACTTTTCATTCGAGCAAAATTTCTTACCGATAAGCTTTTTTTTGAGGTCTGCGAACAGCCAGCAGCCGCTTGGAGCCAAATGGCGAATATGGTATATATCCAATAACGCTATATAATGTCCACTGTTGATGGTATGTCCCTTGTCAATATAGCATACATCTCAAAATACCGAGGCGATAACCTTTCCAGCCGATTGTTGTGTTTTCGTGAGCTTTGGACGAGGTTTAACAGTTACTCTCTACTCAAATTACGATCGTTTTGATTTTAGAGATGAATCCACGTTTCATCTATTGTCACATATCGACATGTATGCATAAACATGTCCAAACACTGCTCAAAATAATCAAGACGAGTTTGTGTAGTTTTTTATGTTTTCTGGTGTTACTGCCCCATTTGGACAGCATTTGGACAGCATATAATTGTTGTTTCTGATGGAGCGGAGTCCTTATTGCTCCGCTTGAACGGTATTTTTTCCATCAAGAAGCAGTGTAAAATTAAAGCACGAAATTGTTTTTCATCCATTGTTTATTGTTTTGAACATAATAAAAGTAGTGTCACTCTCAGCACAATAACTCACAAACTTGTGAGTAGAATATATCATAAAATTTCAAAAGCTTCCCAACTAACTGAAAAAGCGGTTAATGCAATAAGACAATCGCCATCTATGTGTTAGGCCCGATACTCTTTCGCCCATGTAATAGTATATAACAAAGACGCTTTCCGCTGTCTGTCCTTATGTATGTTTAGATCTTCGAACCTGCGCAATGGATTTCGATGCGTGTTTTTCAATAGATATAATGATTTAAGAGGAAGGTTTGTATGTGTATAACATACATGTTATGTATTTTTTTCTGATATAACATGCATAATATAGTAAAAACACACTCATGATTTTAGAGGATTTTAATGTGATGTCGTAAATGAATAATTTTTTTTGCGCTTACATTGCATATGCTGGGTGAACCCTACGGGATAGATCAAAATAATCTGCAACAGTCATCACCCGAAGACGATTGTAGATACTAACAATCGAAACGTCGTGAACTAACGTGACTTGGAATCTCTCAACTTTTTATTTTTATTTTCTTTTTTAATTTTTTCATTTATTTATTTTTTTTGTTCAATTGTTCTATTTTACTTCACTATTATTTCATCTCATGTTTATTTTGCTCAATATAATTTTTATTTTCAGCTATTCATTTTTAATTCTTTTTTTTTAGTTGTTCCAGGGAGTTCAAATCATTTTATATAGTACACAATTGAAGTCCGAACTAGTGAAATTAATCTACAACAGCATTGTACACCTTAAAAAGGGCTACAAAAAATTCCGCGATGATATATGTCTATCTCTTAGTAATAAACCACAATAACCAGTTTTCAATCTTTACTTTCTAAGAGAAATAATGACTCATTGACGGATCGATTTCAAGCAATACAGCATTGATCTATATCCATTGAAGTACTTTAAATACATTGTGCTTTCAATTGTGCATTAAAATGCAGGCACATTGCGGTTGCGGCGGTACCGATGATTATACAAATAAGAATGAAAATGTTTGTTTATCTAAAATGGCTGTCACCATAAAAAATATCAATGCGTTGGTATCTTTAACTTTATCCCTCATTAGCAGAATTTTTTGAGTATTTTGGACTACTCCACTCAAAGACCTGCATAATTCACTAATATTTTTTAGACTGAATGAAACAAAGGTGGTTCAATATCTGATATTGGCGTGACAGATATTTTTCATTCAGTTATACAGTATGTCCAAGATAAAGAGAGCGGCCTGGAAAAATCAGAAACCGTAAGATATACAGAAAAAGTTATTCATTTTATAACTTCTTCAAGATATATTTCAAAAGTCAGAAAATTGCGATTATGTATGATAAATGAGTGGAATTGTCGCCAGAGTTGTAACAATTGCATTTTTCCGGTCCATATGAAAAAGTAAAATTGCTAATAGATTTTCGGAGACAGAGACGGTTTGGAAATATGTGAACGACTCATTTGGAGTATCTCTGGAATTTTATAAATTTTCCTGATGCAAGCGACTCTTCATCTTGTGTTCTGATATTCGTACGATGACCCGCTATATCTCAGACAGACAGAAAATTTTAAATATGAAAGTTCTCCATTTTCCACAAATCATGGGAAAATTAAAATTTAAAAACCCTTCTTCAAGATATTTATTTTTCTGGAACATACTTCGTTCGATTGAGGGAATCGTAGTTATTTTATGTGATAGTATATATATACGCCTGAAGAAGCTATTGTATAGCGAAACATGTGTTTCACTATAAAGTGTTTCTTGAGAAGTTATTCGAAAACAGTTGATCAAATATATATTCTCAATGAAGGGTAAATCAATTTGTTTCATTAAACTTCTATGATATTCTTGATAGTGTATGATGCGATTTTTTGAATATTACTTTGGATGACACAACTATAGGCCATGTGAACCCCACAAACGATTATATTCGTATTCTGATAATAATATTTTTTAATGAAACTGTATTTTTGAAGACTGAAATGAAACATATATCAATCAATCAGTTATCAGATTATAAAATCAGAAGTAGAAGACATCATTGTGAAGCTATAGGACTCTAATCACTATCGTTCCAGAACTGAGAATTGCAGATTTGAATAATCGTAACATCCCTAATATTCACAGATCCATAATCTGTTTTTCAGCTGATATAAATTTTCATCTTATTTCAAGAACTTGTTTGTTTTTTCGTTGAATGCATTTAATTTCTCAGATTAAATTTCAAACATTTTGGTGTTGGAACTTTTGCACCTATTGTTAACTAATATTCTTACATTTGTCAATTGTTGAACAACGGGCCTTAGATCAAACGGTCGTGATATGGCGAGATGGGGAAGATACACTAATAGATTTTCTAATACATCCTAACTCGCTCAACCCAAAAATCCAATTCACAATGGAACGTGAAACCCAAGGAACTCCTACTTGGATGTTCTTGTGAACAAACGTTAAGACGGTACACTGGGCCACCGAGTGTACAGAAAACCAACGCACACAAACAGATACTTGAACAAAAACTCGAACTACCAACCACAACAAAAGAGGGGTAATTGAAACGTTTGCTGAAAGAGCACGACGAATCTGTGAACCTGAGGGTCTGCCTGAAAAACGGAATCACCTGAAAAATGCATTCAAACGTAATGGGTACAGCGAAAGAGAATTCGATCGGGCCATATGACCAGGAGAGGGTACACCAAAGCAACCCCAGCTAGGACAGTTAAGGGAAAAACTTTCCTTTCGTATGACAAAAATGTCACAGATTGGATTGGTAGATTCTTAGTAGAATACGTCCCGAAACCAATATTTAGGCCAACAAAAACATCAGGCAAAGTATCAGGTCAGCGAAGGATCCTAGATAACCTCTAGCAACGGCAGTGGTATACCGGATTCCGTGTATCTGCCGGTTGGTCTACATCGGAACCACGAAACGAAGTATAGGGACCGTTTTCTCCGAACACAAAGAAACTGTCACCCCGGACAAACCGACAAGTCGGCTGTGGTCGAACATGCTCTCAACAAAGAAGGTACCTGCACATTACCTCATCCGAAGACACAGTAATACTCGACAGTACACTAAATCACTACCCAAGAATATATAGGGAGGCAATAGACATTCGAAAGCATAGGAATTATTTCAATAGAAAATAAGAAACAATGAATATTAATGAAAGCTGGCTACCTGTCCTTAGAGATAGACGAATACGAACAGGTAATACACTTAGGAACTATATAAATAGAGCGCCCAGTACAGAAATAGAAGTTAATGCGTTGGATACAACAGGAAAAATAACCAGAGCACCAGCTCGGGTATCGCGACTGTTACCACATCACCACTGAAAATGTCTACCGCAGCAGTAGACGAAACGTCAGACATAAAAACCTGCAGACCACGGTCAGAAAACCCGGTAAATAGCCCTTAAATAGTTATCTCTGGCCGTGAAAGTTCACATTTTTCGATATTTCGGTCGGTAGCCCCGTGGTTCGACGTGGGTGCTTTGTTCATTCAGTCAATCGGCCGATGTGTGAGTCGATGGTTTAGGCTCAGGGCTGAACACTCGATTTACACTTGCTATCGTCCAACCCAATCATACGTTAAAAGGTAAGACCTCGTTAGTCCTTAGCTCGCACAAGTTTTGACTTCTGAGAGAGGTCGTTCGTAGGGGTGCGATAACTAGTTGAAGGAAAAAACATATTTTGAACATATCTTTTCAAACATATTATTGAATCAGTCATCAACTCTCAAACTCAATTGGAACTATAATGATTCAAACTGAAATTTAAAGAATTGAGTTAATGATACTATTTTTTTTCTATAAATGAACTTTACAACTGACATACCTGATTTATTTTACTTTTTCTTTCACATATTCAACGATAACAGAGTGTTTCGAGCACATAATGCCGAAAGCAACTTCAAAATCATAGGTCTGAACCGTCAGATACTTCACAGCTTCAACCATGGTCTAAAAAGAATAACTTCACTTCAATCTTTCATTTTTCTATATTGCCTGGAGTATATAAAGTTGAGCTGTCGCGCTCTGGGCTATCTTCATTTATTTTCCCTCTGAGGGCTGAAACCACCCTTGTAACCTTGTTTCAAAGCCAGGATAAGGTTTTTTCATCCATATTTCTGCATGGAGAAAATCCGTTTAAAATGCGTGCACGTGTTGGGAGAAAGTTTGTCTTTGAAAGAGAGAGAAGGAATTATCCAGTATTTCAGGCCACGTACGCTAAAACTTCATTGAAGGAACCAAAACTTCAGTCTACAGGAAGAAAATTGCACATCGATGTGAGATATGCTGAAAACACCCAATTTCGTTAATACAATAATAAATTCATAAGAGTAGTTGAAAGAATATTCTGAATTTCAAAATTGTTCATCACTTGATATTTTGGTAGCAAGAAATATATCAAAGAATTCCCATGGGAAAATTTGATTATTAATCAACCTTAATTTTGATGAATGTTCGGAAATGTTTGATGTGGTTTTTTGTCGACATCATTCAAGTGCTATTATAGCTGTATTCATAACTTTAGAACCAAAAATCAAAATCCGACAAAAGTTCACATACACACCTATATAAGTAGCAATGACAAAATGACATTCATTTCATTATGTATAAAATCATTTTGTTTATGCAAATACTCAAATTAGAATGGTTTCAATAATTGTATTTCATTAGTTGGAACATTGTCTAATATGATATAATATGATTTGAAACCCTTGAAAAAACAAATAAAATTGAAAACCAAAATGAATAGGTGAAAATAATGATTATATTACGCAAAAAACCCTGGAATAAAGTTGTAATAAAATGAAAATTGAGCAAGAAATTGAACAATTAAAATGTAATAAAAAATTCAAAGATTTCATGCAGAATTACTACACTTCTGGTGAAACGGCGTTTCGAATATTTATATTCATAACCGGTCAAAGAACTATAAAACAATATCACTCGAATTTACTGATTTTTCCGGCCCTAGATATAACTGCCAAACAGCATTCAAATCGCGGCGATTGTATTCAGGACAACCGACAAATACTACGATTAAAACTCGTGTTGAATTAATTTTGCATACCAGTATTATCAAAGCCAAATCCAATATTCTGATTTTATCCCACACTCGGTCATTATTTTTTACACGAAAGGGAACTGATTAAAAGTTTTGCATCAACACCGGAAACGACAATACTCTGCCCTCTAACTTTGATGGAAATTGTACTTTTTGTCTATTGGAAAAGTTTACCGTTTTGAATTGTATGTCTCTCTGGGTATTTTCTAACAACACAAACATGCCCAGAGAGCCTTATATGAAGCTTTCTAAACTTGCACAATATTTGGTTATACCATTTGAAACTTCAATAAACAAACATGTTTGAAAATGATACGTATATTTGAAGTAAGTCATTTTTACTGTCTGGAGACACAGTCTGGTTGTGGCATTGGACCTGTCCAATGCCTTTAACACCGCGTGGGAACAGGCGATTGAGAAATGCATGATACGAATGGGTATGCCGGAAAATGTAGTGAGGACGTGTATGAGTTTTATAGGGGAGAGAACAGTCACCTGTGGAGCGGTGTCTGACAACGTAAACAGAGGCTGTTCACAGGGTTCAAGTCTGGGACCAACCCTATGGCTGATTGTAATGGAAGTATGGTTTGAAAGAATCAGAAGCATGAAAGAGAGACAAGGCATAGGTACGATTGGGGTTCAAGCGCAGGCCTATGCTAATGACCAGCTGGTCATCATCGAAGGTAGCTCTGCAGACGATATCGAGAGGAAATGGAATCTGGTCTGGAATGAATGTGAAGCATGGGAGGAGGAGATGTGGGTGGGATACAACGAAAGGAAAACAGAATGCATGTACATACAGGCCAGACGGGATGAAAGAATCCCGGTCATAACAGTGAATGAGAGAGAGATTGAGGTCAGAATGAACGTCAAATACCTGGGAATTGTGGTGGACTCTGGACTACTGTTCATTGACCACCACAAGGAGGTAGGAAAAAAGCTCAGTACACTGGCAGGAAAAATGAGGAGATGGACCAGGAGGAATATTGGATTGAAGAGGGAGTGTGTCAGAATAATTTATGAAAGAGTAGCGAAACCTGCAGCTATGTATGGTGTGCAAGTGTGGGGGAGTAGAATGCATGATAGTAGAGTCAGAAGATAGCTGAGCGCGGCCCAGAGGCCTTTTCTTATTGCCGCATGTGGGGCGTATAGGACGGCGCCGCCAGCCGAACTCAGTGTGATCACGGGGATAGCCCCACTTCATATAGAAGCTGGGGCTAGATACCATGAGTGGAGAATGAATGGGGAAAGGAAGACTGAAGATAGAATGAAAGGTATAGATAAGATACTTCCCTGGATGCAAGGGGGGTTACTGGAGGAGACGCAGGACGAAGGGATGACTGAGGTATATGTGGATGACGGAGCGAGGATGGACGAGGAAAAAATGGGCATTGAGTCGGCGTATGAAAGGAATAACGCAATCAAGAAACACGGAAAGTCAAGAGCTGTTGCGCTTGATATTTTCAAGGCCTTCGACCGTATGACTTGTGGGTTTGCTGGCCATATGTATATCTCTCAGAAACTTTCACCATCAATGCTCGTGTTCCCAGATATCCATTCCTCCCCAACTTCCTTTTCATTATATATCAACGACTTTTTAGAAAAAAACCAATTACCTAAAGAAATTGCTTTGCTGACGACACCACACTTGTCTCGTCATTCCATTTGAATTCCAGTACATCGGCTGGAGATGCACATCTTCACCTTCGGCAGAACGTTGCATATCTCAGTAAGAATCTAGAAGTGATTTTGAATTAGGGTGAAAGTACCCAGATTCAGTTCAATACCACAAAAACCCAGGCATCGGTTGTCTCAAAAAAAAAGTTTCCGAAACGGATATAATAGAAACAGGACAGACAATTCCGCTTTTTGCTTCGATGAGTTTGTTGGGGGTTGAAATGGACACCAATATGTATTGGCGCAAACATGTTGCTAGAATTGCAAAGGCTGCTTCTCAGAAGCTTGTAACATTTTTCCGAGTCAGAAAACTGTACACACCCCAGTAACTTTTGATGCTTTATAAAGCTCAGATCAGACCTTCTTTGGAGAGTTGTTCTCATGTATGGAGTTTCGCCCTTAAGCATACCCTGAAGCTACTGGATTCTATTCAGAAAAGAGCCATCCGCCTGATTGGAAACGCGAAGATCACTTGTAACCTTCATAGTCTGAAACATCAAAGAAAAGTTGAAGATTTGTCCCTCTTCTATAGATACTTTCAAGAGATGTGTTCAACTGACTCAACACATTTGATTCCACCAAGAGCGTTACATGTCAAAAATATGCGACGGACTGTGGCTGCTCATCGTTTTGAGGTTCAACTCAGTACGTCTTGAACTTCACTGTTCTAGAACTCTTTCATTTTCTGAACTACGTTCATGTGGGATAAACTTCCTGAGAACGTTTTTCCAAATGGATTTAATCTCCAGCGATTCAAATTCCATGTGAATCGCTATTTTCGCACAGGCACTGCTCTCAAAGCGCCTTCAGGATTTTCCTGTAGTGCTTGTGTTTTGTCTCGAAAAAATTGTCAAAAATATTATTTGTTCTAAAATGATCGTGAATTCGCTGTTTCAAAATTTTCTCCATTAAATTCAGAACATATGGATGTGTATGATACGTTGATAATTTATATTGGATCCGAGTTCTATTTTTGAAACAGAGAAAGAATTTAACAAAACTTAATTGCGTCTCAAAATATGCCGGTTTCAAATATCAAGTTTGCAATAAGAGAAAAGGGTTTCAAAATAATTCTGAACGTTTCGCAAAACATTAAAAAAAATTTATTGAAATCATAGTATTTTGAACAACTTCTTGAGTGACAAAACCCAGTTAAGAAACTGCAGGGAACTGAAAGTCAGAACTTTTAAAATGGTCAGGGAATATATAATAGGCAGATTCATCTTTAAAAAATAACGAATGAAATCATATATCGAATGATCAGCATTAATAATATCCGAGTATCTGCTGATATCAGCTGACAGGTTGATATTTGGAAAACGTCACCATTCGTTAAATTTTCATCAAACCAACTACGGGTCCACTTTTCATTGCACAATATTACTGCAGAAACTCTACATCGGTAATTGAAACGAAATAATTCAATTCTATGAAATAGTATCTATACCTTTTCTCCTTTCTGCTGTGAAAGATAATCTTTCAAATTGTATCAAAGATACAAACCAACACAACATTCAAAGATATTTTTATTTAAATCTGAAACAGTCTCAATGCATCTTGAAGATGTTGCTGCTACTCTAGATTGATGAACGGGTGATGTTGAAGCAAAAGATGACAAATTGATTTTCCAAATCAATTGTGTAAATGCAATGGTTGAATGTTATCAACTATTTTCAAAATACGACTATACCGCCGTTTTAAATTCATTCTTCGCGAACACAGTTTACCAAAATATAGTTAATACTTTCGAGATACATTTTGAGACTTATTTTTCTTTCATTTGAGTATTGAAGCGTTTCCAACAATAAGTAGAAATCATTGAGAATGGGAGATACTACATTATCGATGTTGAATGAAAATGTCCTCAAAATGATAAAACATTCCATAGAGTTGAAAGGCACCCAATTTCTTGTCGTTACGTTCAGGCTCTAGGGAATCCACAATTGAAAATGTATAATTACATATTGTAGTTATTTTCAAAAATTTGTCACATATTAACTTATGCTTTGAAAACAAAATGTTGAATACATCAACTCCCAATCAACTATTATTCGATAGATACATAATATTTGAATCTTGGCCGAAGTTACTATGATTTTCAACAGTGCAGGAGATGAAAATGTTGATTATCGTTAGTGGAAAAACGGTCTCATTATTATGCCTCATTTTCTAGAATATTCCCATGAGAAATCTCCCGTGAAAATTGTATGCGGTGTAAAGTTCCATGGTATATCAGATATGCAAATGAATTGAGAGAAACAACAGTTATTTTCCTCAGGAATGAAATAACTTGGATTCATTCCTGAACTCTTATGTGAACTCAAAAATGGGATACTTCATTCATATAGTGTCATGCAAAAACTAAGCCCCGAAACTTAATATTGATACTTTGACAATCAAAAGAAAGAAACTTACTTTCTATTTCTAATTTGCCAACATCTAAAGCAATTGTCTCAAGATTGGAATATTTCTACTATTCTGGTATCTTGGCTAACTGATACGTTGAGAAATTTTACTTGATCCAACTGAGGAGACTACGGTTTCAAAACTGAGATATCTATACAAATGTATTTATTTTAATGCACTTTCTGTATCACTTCGAAATCAAAAATCAGTATTCATTATTTAGACAATTCTGGTGAATGTGAAATCTCTGCTCATAGGGGATTTCAAAGATATTTTCACGAAGACAGTTCACTCAGCAAAAACGTTTGATTCGATGTCAGATTCCGTATACAACGGAAATGTATATAGATAAGTTGAAGTTTTTTTTTCAACTTGAAAAATGCGATCTTTTCTAAAAAGCCAAGAATCTATGATATTCCTCGAGTGTCAGTTTTATACAAACGTCGATATTTTCTAACCGGTTTGAATTATTGATATTTGAAACGTATCAAATGTTTTGTATTAATGATAATCCAGTTTTCGACACTCTTGATTTGAAAGTAAAATGTTGAAATCATTTGAATAGTAGCAACGTTGACTGTGTCAATTTTTTAACAGTTTTTGAATGTTGACTACATATTTCGGAAGTTGTATGAATAACTGATATTTCAAGTGAATAAGTGTTTGTATATGTATGAATGTAAACATTAGTATCTTGTTTCATTTCATGATGTCGATAATTTTATTGAAGAACGTAAACATATCCTTTTATTTTCTTTCCCATTCCATTTCCCACGACATCGCACTCGCCATTTGCAGATACCCTTCGATAGTGGCAGCTAGTCGTCAGCTCTCCACTTTGATTATCTGAACCTCTTCACTAAGGATGATCTCCTTATAGATGCGCTCGACGCTGGAATAACAAAACCTCCTTCTTCAGTTGGTTGGGGCTCTTTTGGACTGACGCCACTTCTCGTTTATTCGCTTCGCTCTTGAGTGTTTAGGCATAGTTTATGGGGTTTATGTGACCTGAAAAGCCAAGTTGTGTTTCAGGTGAAATTTCGCTTCTCTTAAAATTGAGAATGATTGTTTTCCGATATTCACTTATCTATCTATCTATCTATCTATCGTGAAATGCAAAGAACATCCGATATATGAATAGTTTAAATTTCAAATTACTGGATTATTTAATGTTAGGCTCACATTATATTGTCTCGTCCTTCTGAAACTGGTTGATCATGTTTCTTGGTTGATGTTCGACTAAGAATGTTAATCGATTTACTACATGTCGATTGTGAAATACTTAAACTGCTTCTCAGAACTTTCTTCCTTTCGCTGCCTACTTTTGGTCCTCGCTGGATATTTTTGTAGTGCCCGAATATTCAGATCATCGATACTACACTTGCCGAATTCACATAAAAAGGCAGTTTAGGAACGCTCCCCCAGACAACAGGAACATGAAAGACATCATAGGGGTACAAACTGAACTTGCTATCTCAAATAACGCCAACAAACTGGATAACCCACTCCTTCATAAGCACAAAGTAGCAGAAATCATTAAGAATACTCAATCACCAAGCTATCCCAGGAATATCAAAGACACTCTAAAGGGCTCAACGGAAAAAAGAACCTACAACGAACTCATTTTCACCAAAGCAGACAAAGGAAACAGCATAGTTTGTCTGGAAGAAAAAGAGTACTTTTCGAAAATGCAAGAAGTGGTGGATACATTAGATGTCACCATTTTAAAAAATGATCCCACCAAAATGCAAGCTAAGAAGGCCATGGAGGAATCAACAATGATGTTTCCCACACCATGTGATATAAAAAAATATGCATGAACTCCCAACCTCCAGAATCATATATAGATATCCCAACCAGTAAGTTATCTAAATTTTTAAATTCAAGATTCAGAGACCTCACAAAAATTAATCCTTCAAACACAGTTTTAAATTTAGTAGACCTAGCTGACAAACTAACAAATCTGAATATCAAAAATAATATCAAACTAGTGAAATACATATTAGATAAGAGTCATACAAATCCATATATAACTACCGAATTTTGTAATCTCCTTGATTTTCAAACTTTCTCAATAGTCTACATAACAAAATTAAGTTTACAGTTGAAATCGAACAAAACAAGGAGCTTAACTTTTTAGATTTGAATATTTCAACAGTTAATAATGGTTTTCAATTCAATATCTACCGGAAAAACACGTTCATAGACTGTACAATTTCCTTTGACACTTTCAGTCCGCTCTCAAATAAGTTATCCGCATTTAGGTCAATGATACACAGAGCTTTCGCAATTCCTTTACCGAAAAAGAATTTCCAAGATGAAATAAAAATAATTAGGCAAATTGCAGTAAACAATCAGATACGAATTTCCCTAATAGAAAAGATAATATCAGGTTATGAGTAAATTATACCTAAGCTGCCGAGAACATAATATGTATAGTCAAGTACAGTAGCATCAATTAATCAGGTAAACTTTCAGAAAAATATTCAAAATTATTTCTCTAAATACAAAATTTCAACAGCTTTCACAAGTAATAATAATTTAGGTAGAACCCAAACGGGATATAATGAAAAAATTAGGTATATATAGAATAGAGTGTGGCGAATGCTCTGCAGTAGGTACATACAGGCCAAACCGGTATAAATTTTGAAATAAGACTGCGTGAACACGTCTGTTTGGACAAAAAAACTGCAATGTACGAACATCTTCAAGAATCAAACCACAAGATAAATGAAGATAACCTCAAAATCCTACACATTTGTAGTAAAGGGAAAAAATGAATTTGTTGGAGGCCAGGGAAATTAATAAATCAATTGAAAACCAGAAACATATACTCCTAAATGAGCAAATCGATTTATGTAGGTCTCCTCTCTTGAATTTATGAGTTTAACAACTCCGAGAATTTTCTGGGTGGAATTTTAAGTTGACATCCTGATTCGCCCAACTACCTGCCCTTGCAGCATACCTGTAAATTCTATTAACACCCATATTTCAAAATTTCAGATTTCAGTTCTATACTTGATAATGGGGTCAAACTCGAAACCGGTCGTATAAATAAAATCTACCAGTGGTATTTAGACGAAAGTGTCTTATACATTTCATTCAAGTAACGTTGTTGGCATTAGGTGGCTTGGATTTCATGATTCGGAAGTAGAAACGAGTATTGAATTCGAATCCAATTCTTTTCATCTTCTTCGATAGTCCCGTTTTTCAACCCATTTCAGATTTCTTTTCCATCGTCAATTCTATGCAAGCTGTTGATATTGAGTCTAGTTTTGTATCTCCATACTTCCATGTTATGAACGTGTTGTCAACTTCCACGATCAGACACAGGTCTTTTATGGGATCTTGGGTAGAAAAAAACAATTTCTAATGAAATTCTAGTGAGTCCACGATTCCTCTTGTTAGTGATTCAATTTTTTTTTCGAACTTCATTTTTTCAGATAAATGGTTCATCGTGATCTGAGGTAATTTTTTGACAGGAACGTTGATTTACACAGATCTAGAGAAATCTCTATGTTCTTCATCGTTGAGAATTTTTTCTAGCAGTGACTGGATGAAAAGTAGAAAACTTGCCAAAATTTGACCAAACATTTCAAGCTCTAAGTGGAACATCCTTCTTGTGACTCTTCAGTAGTTCTAATGGGTGAATCAGTTTATCGTTCATAACACTTCAGCAGCATTTCTTTTGACTTTGATTTTTTTTCAGATTATGGAGGGTTGTTGAATCGAAAAACAGTAGGAAAGATTAACTCTTTCACAAAAAATATTTTTAGGCTTGGTTAACATTCATTAGGATAAACTGAATTGGGTTTCAAATATATTTTCTATATATATCCTATTTTCGTTAATACGAATATGAAACAATTAATTATTCAGAAAGGGATAATCCGATTTTTGAATGAGAAAGAATGTTTAATGAAAAATTCAAATACAAAACCACAAAATAAAACCACCTTATCTGTTTGAAATAAAAAAGTTGAACGCGCCTTTTTGCAGATGAATGATGCAAAACTGTGAAAACACGTTGAAAAGTTGGGACAGGGGAGACTACTTACATCAGCACTTCATAAGACACACTTAATAAAATATCGCTATAATCTGTTGGGGTTTTAAAAATTTGTTCTTACAAAATATAAACTTCACTTTTGTGCACAACTCATTTCTATTTTTCACATTTCTTTCCCATTTCGTGTAAAATTTAACAATTACTACTCATTATTCACTTTAACGTTTTTAAATATGCCATTAAATCAAAGTATTAAGTTATGAAACTTCGGCTGCCTGCTGCTTAGAGTCTCACTGAACTTTGTGTTGCTCTCATAAAACAGTTTCGCGGCCATGTAGTATTTCCCATTGTTCTCTCAGGACAACAGAAAAGAATTGAAAAACATTTTCTCGAGACTTGTCTCCATCCGCTTTACCTGCTTACAGTTCTTGTTATGACTCCTCGAGGTTTTATATAAGAACTTCCGAAAGTACCAAAAGATTAAAATTGTCAAACTTTGAAGCGGGCAATTATCAAACTGGATCTAAGTGGATTCTTGGGTTATTGAATACCGAGTTTACCGGAGTTTGGGGTTGAGTTCAATTTGTAATTTCACGGAGGGTAATATTGTATTTACGGTTGGAAGGGAAGATAATTTGTAGATATTTTATGTCTTCCGTTTTGCATTGCCGTCTTTCCATATGTATGTACTCGTATTCAGTTCATAATATTTGATAATGAATATTAATAATATTTTTGAAAAGTACATTCTGAAAAACAAGTCATATGAGATATATAGAAAATAGACACTAGTGAATCTAAATGATGATGAAACATCATATCAATAAAACATTTTTTAGATTGTGGAAGGTTGAACACCTCAAAAGCAGTAGGAAACAAAAGCCCGATTTACTCGTATTACAACTGTATGACATTACTTAATTATGTACTGCAGAATCCTGCGTAATTACTTTAACGAATACATAATGACCCTCATACAAATGTTAAAAGTGATGTATTCACTAGAATGCCGCCCTATTATTCAATACTCGAATATTATTGAATCAATTTGGGAGTTATTGAATTCGCCTTGTTGGATTTTGCTATTCTAAAAGACAAATAACAACCAACAGCAAATTCAATGGCCGATTCTAAATACTGCGCTATGTGAATAATTCCACATACCGAAAAAAAAACGCTCCACAAACCGTCCAATCTCCTCCAAAGAGCATACATCAGCGTGGTGGGTATGAAGCGGCGGTCTATAAATTATGGAGTATCGTATTCATTACAAAAGCGATATCAAACTCAATTTCGTATCAGAAACAGGGATTAAAAACAACGTCCAATTTTATTTCGTCCCCGTGAACTGGGAGAAGCAGGATGGAAAACGTGGAAATATTGCTTTTTACTATTATGACAAATTGTTCGTATTCTGACCTGTCAGGGCATTAGTCACGTTTACATTTCCGAGTTATGCTAATTAATCATTTTTATCATTCGCTTGCTATGTGCGGTGTTATGTCAATTTGGTTGGTGTTTTAGTGAAACGCTCATTGGAATATTTAAGCAAGTACAAGACCAAGTGATGTAAGGGAATAAACAACCCATCTTATATGTTTGTGTAGATTGAACCGATAATATTCATTCGACAAAAATTGTGATATTACAATTTGACTTATGCACCATTGATCGATCAAATCCCAATCATTTGTGAAATATACGTTTATTGAACTAGTTGGACTGATATTTTTTATGAATTCTTCTCATACAAATCATCATTAACATCATTCACTGAAAAATGGTGGTAACTAGAAGGTAGTTTTTATACAAAATCTTTTGGAAGCTTGTTAACTGTGATCTTAATCATCAACGCCATTTCAATATTATTTCAGAAAAGTTACAAATTTCTTGTGACAGTAATTGATAATAACCTCAAATGGTTGAACAGTATTTTGCTATGTAAAATCTAAAGTGTTGTCTTGGAGGAGATGGAATATTTCAGTATACTAAGCGCTAGTTTATTTGACCATAAGCTATAATATGATGAGTTATAGAATCGCAACAAATGGCGGCGGAGTGGTTCTAGCACAAAAAAAATAAAAGTTCGTTTAATTTTTCTGTTGAAGTATCGACAGTTTTTTGAATTCACTTCGAAGAAAATAACATTTCAACTTTCACGAGCATTCTTTCGTGAAGGTTATATACACATTTCACAGCGAGAATCCGCCGAAAGAATTATTTCAGACTGAAAATTACTGAATATGATAACTTCAAACTCTAATTTCTAAAAAGGAGCTGCAAATGATATGAAATCGAAAGTCTTTTTCGATGAAGATATAGCGGCGACTTTCTATCCTTTACTTGAGATAAGAAAAAGTAGCCGCGGCTGTGGCCAAGAAACGACAAGAAAAACATTTTTCTAGAAAGTTTTCATGACGTAAATGATATCACGTATCTAGTTAGAGAAGTATAAGAATTGTTGATATCAACAACAACGAAATTAGCACTATAGATGTGCCTAGCCCACAAAATAATCCTAGATACAACAATTCAATGACTGATTTCGCATAGAGACAAGCAAATGAATGCGTTTCCTCATCAAAAACCGTTCGTCGGACGGAAAAAGGCAGGATACTATCTATAAGATGATAGCGGGCAATTGCAAAAATAATATTTATTTCGAAAAAAGTGCGTTATCATGATTTTGATAAAAAATATAGCAGTGCATGTCAAAAGAGACGCCACTGATTGACATTAAGATAACCTCCACTATGGGAAAAATATATTTTTGTATGTACTATGCATTTACCAAAATTAAAAAAAGACCAAGCGGTTTCAAAGATATTGGGGAAGAAATGATTTTTGTTGAATTTCAACATCAGGTCTCTCAGAAATATAGTGATTGTGGAACAATGCTCATATGAAAAATTTTATCATTACCCTTCAACATCAACATTCAATTATGAAAAACCCTGTATATTGGGTGATATTTTTGGGTTGATTTCATGAAAGTACCCCTCCTCCTATCCTATCCCCTCTATCGTAAGGTAAACTCAAAATTTCAATAATCCTGGCAAAAGATCCGAGGGCTTTATATCAGCTTATCTAGCGCGCCATTCTAACGCCTAAACATCGGTTCAAATAAATATCTAGCAACTCCCGAACCAGCATATCAGTAGTGAAAACTCATTTGGGATTGTCAATTATCCAAATCGGTAGATGTACAGGCTTGGTTGAATAATTCCTCACTGTTTTTCTGAAAATGTTTTGTTAATATTGTCATTATAATTCATATCTAGTCCCGATAGAAAGTTGAGAGGGATGGAGAAATTTCTACAATCACTTGAATAAAATTGATTACCTACCTATTTTGGTTTTGTACAGTCGGTTGAAACCTTCTTCATTTTCCAAAGTGATGACGGTAATTTTTGAAACATATACAAATGATGTAGGTGCACATTTTTGTATATAGTTGATTTTTTGAAATTGATTACTTCCTTCCTTTCTCTGGAATATTTCCGCATGTTTTTGCATGCAGATGGAGAAGTAGAAAGCCAAAACCTTTTTTTCCCAAAAATACACAAATGTATTCTCACAAATTGAAGTATCATATCAAAAATCGAACAACGACTTATGTGTCGTTCTTTCGCCAGATTTCAGCTGCCTCTTAACTTATTTGAAGTGATGTTCGCTGTATTCTCCCCCAATATGAATTGACCTCTGTTGGCATAAGTAACCTTCTGTCTAATATGTACCCTTTCTTAAAAGTACTTCAGAACCGAAAAAGAAAAAGCGGAAACCGAATCCAGCCTGAGTCTCGAACCGAAATTATAAAGGTGTTAATTTCGATCCCGCGATTCCTCAATTCTTTATAAGTTCTGAAACCCACGATCGCGTCTTCAGGTCCGTTTGCGGTGTGAAACCGTCTCACCTCACGGCCTGATTATCTCCGGTCCCAACCGCACCCTCACCTTAACTTTAGAGGGATCTAAAAATGATCATGCCCTCCGCGTTCTGGAAGCAATTAAGGCACGAACACTTTGAACAAGTGTTCTCCGTCGTGGATGAATTTAGAGAGAGTTTGTAGTTTAATGAATTCTGAAAAGGGTTTCAAGGCGAGGAAAATCTCAAGTGCTGTTATTGTATTAACAATTATTTCGTATTCTGTTTATTTATTTATGTGTGAGTTCAAGCAGAGTATTATACTATCGGGATGTATCTTACTGATGTGTATTCATTTTGTATCAGCTGGATACTCAACCGTCATATCGCTAGAATGTTTTTTTTGTTATACTAAATCTGGTGTTCAAGTCACAATACTTGTCTGAAGATGGCGATTTCGGGTTCCCTCCATTTCCCGAAACAAATTTTCATTGAGACTCTGCCTCAAAATTGAAATCGATAGCTTTTATTTCAGATAGCGCTATTTCGATCCATCATATGTCTCATCAGTGGAGCTAGGAAGAACCAGGGATGTATTGCTGAACTCAATTGTCCTTAATGGATGAACCTGAGTGGGATGTGATGGCATCTCCCCTCACGAAAACGCCACCTATGATATCGACAGAAGATTCAAGCCTGGAATATTTGAAATAGCCGAGGCTCCCAAAGAGGCCAGTTGCAAGCCAACTTTCGAACTTGATCGTCGAACGAGATTCAATGTTTGTTTCACTGCAAGGCAACTAGATTAAAAGAATCCCAAAGACAAATAATAATAATTTTTCAGTGATATTGTATATGATGATATGATTTATATCATACATAGATACATAGATAACATATATATCTCTGTATCTATACCCTGGACCCGGAAGTTACGCAGGTAGCTAATATAGCTACGTGGTGATGTTAGATGACGCCTGGGAATGTTAGGTCTTCTAATTGAAACCACAAATGTGCGGTTAGCTCCTGTTGGTGATGCCGTGCATATGTGATGTTTTTTATTTTAGGTAACCATTTGTTGTCCATCTTTGCAATTGGTTGCCGCGCTGATGAGGCCAATAGCCAGAAACACGTGTCCACGGTTTGCCCTCCTTTTTGAAGTGTTATGTCCCCAAATTGTTTCATTTTTGATTTGCATCATGCACAATACTCAATCGAACGCTATGTGGTACGGAGTTAGGAAGTGAGATTTTCGAAGAGAAACAGATTTTATCGAATTTGACAGATATTATGAATGTTAGAGATGGAGTGGTTTGAAGTTTATGTAAAGGTAGATTCTGAAAAATGTAATAATACTAAGTGGGAAAAATTACCTCAGAAAATAACCAATATATTGTGATGAAAAATGTGAGGATATAGGTTGGAAGGTTCAAGAAAAAATTTTGATAAACGCATTAAAAGAGTTTCAGAATTCGAAAAGTAATAGATAGTGCTATGAAAATATGAAATGATGAATTGTAAAGAAGTTGAAATTAAGATTGATGGAGATTCTGGAAAGTTAAATTATAGTACTTTAGTTTTATGAACTGATGAATTTTGAGAAACATACTACAGCTGTCAGAAAATGAGGAATATAATGTGTTCAACTGTTTGAGACCTAATATAGGCTGCTTTCAAGAAGAGGAAAAATTTGAAGAAGTTTCTTCACAGAGGTTGCTCGATAATCTCAATAGTTATATAGAGTGTTTCAAGTATGAAGTGAATAAACAATTTTTGAGAAGTTGTCGTATTGGTTCCTGAGAAATTTGATGATGACTGCTGATAAAAATGTTTCAGATGCGAAGTGTTCGATACTCTAGGAAATTTAAAACTCTTATAATATACAAAAAATATAGCTACTGAAATGTAATATAGAATTTCATGAAAATATTGTGTGATGGATTTTGAAAAACATGGATTTTCAAAATTTAAATAATAATTGAAAAAAGTAAAATAGTACATAGATTCTAGTATAAAAATATTTCGCTCCGTAACCCTTCCTTTGCGGCTCAACTTTTGTACATATACACATCAATCACTATATTTCATTAAATTCTGGTAGTAGGCAGATAAATATTCGCCTATAACAGAAGAAAAAAAATAGGTATTTTTTATTGAACATCTGATTACCAAGTAGGAAAATTGGAAATTGAAGCTGCAAATCGATTCTAGACAGTCATTATCAATTATTTTCAATGAATTTCGGAAATTATTATATAAGTATCCATTTCTGACGTTCTGCATATTCTGCAATTGATTAGTTGGTTGAAAGGTGTCACTATCGCTGAGGAAAAATCAGTAAAAGGTAACTTCCACTTCATTCTCTAACCAAGTGTGTCATTTGAATCGCATATACATCACTTTTTCTTCTTCACTTTTGTACAGCAAACATTCCTAATGAAGTTGGAAGGAAAATCACAACAAAATAATATATGAAAACAATACTTCTCTGCATGATCTACCCATCTTTGTATAGAGGTAATTTTTGAAGTTGATTCCTTCCTTTCTTTGGAAGATTTCCACATTTTCTGTATCAAGATGGAGAAGTAGAAGGCCAAACATTTTCTTTTCTAAAAATATAACAACTTCTTCAACTCCTCATCCACATCTATTCGTAAACCTTTTCGAGAAGATTCAGCTCTCGTTATAACATTATATAACGTGAATAAACAATCCTACCCCATTAGAACGACAGTTCCTGGGGATTATTCATTCCATCATGGAATAAAAATGAAAAATTGAGATGAATAATGGGAAAATGCAAAAAAATCATTAGAAATCGCCAGAAAAAGATTCCATTCGTGGTGCCATCATCACTCTTCCATAGTATTGAAAATCTAATAATTCTCGTGAAATACAGTTGTCACTGTTTGCTTGCATTAGGCAGCAGCCAATATATTAGTGCACTGTTCAATTAGTGATGACAATTTGGGTCAGTCATCACTAGTAGATGATTGTGGATATTTATAAAAGAAACATCGTTAACGTGTTTATTTACATTATCAGATAATACAATTTCGGCACTCTGTTCTATCTTATGAAATCAAGTTTCAATTTCCCAACACGTTGGAAGCCGGGCTCATTTCTGTATCAGATTCTTGTAGAGAGGAAATAAACCGCTAATGCCTTTTCCGATATCTTCTGGATTACACTCTTGAAATTAATATCTTAGACCGAAGTACACTCGTAATCACTATTGAAAGATTACATGATATTCTCTAAATATAGTATCTCACTGTGTGCAAGAATATGATGATACTATGGCGATTAGAGATTTTTTTCTTTGAGTAATTATATTATAATTATCACATACTAACTATGACCAGTTATCTTTCAGTTTCCAATCCTCATAGTTTTGCTGTTACTTGATATGATAAGAAATAATTAATGTACTTAGCAGCTCTCCTTATCAAGTTTCTCATGCAATAATAAAAATATGAATCAAGTTATCTAAAGTAACAATTTGTTCAGGCTACTCTTCCCTTACCTACATAGTAGGTTTATGGACTGACACCTATCAGAAAACAACTACTTTCCTGGCTAACACCACGAAGGGCATTGGATTATATTCGAATGTTTCGTGTTTTATCCCAAGTTTGTAAGTAACTCTATACAAATTGTTTTGAAATCACAACAACCAAAAAATGAAACGAATTATTTTTTCGCCTCATTTTTTTTAACAATGTCATTAACACGACGTCTCGACAAGATCCCACTTACCAGTTACCAAGCAGAGCACAAGAATAATATAAGTGGTATCTTGCCGAAACGTCAAATGTCAAAGACATCAAACATAATTGGAAGTGGAACAGTTATATACCTGTGATATTTAAGGATATTTAATTTTGAGGTGTTGATTTTGAATCATGGGGATTTATACAGTGCATTTCTTTAATGTTCTCCCCCTTTTATTTTTCGAACGGGTCAACTCAAAAAAAAATTCAAATTTGGGATGATGAAATTAATGCATGAATACTTTATTTTGAAGTGAAGTTGACAGACGAAACTTTCAAGATGGCGACTGGGCGCCATCTGGGAAAAAATTAAATGAAGAGGGGGGTCTTGTGATACATCTTTTTGAAGCTCCTGACAAATGCTTCACAACTTTAGAATATAATTTCAGTATCTTCTACTACTACAAAATGGCGAAACTTGAATAGATTGACATTCAACTACATTATATGAGGTAATAAGCTTGAAGTCAGTTCAGAAGATGCTCGAAATGGTTGTCTTGAACTTCTTGACATATGAACAGCCTATCTGATATTTCACTCCGAACATTTTCGAACACAGTAACGTCAATAGCTCTACAAATATTTATTTTTCTCTGTCGTATATCCAATATTGAAACAAGTTCAGTTTCGTACACCTTCGAATAGCCCCATAAAAAAGTCCAAAGTTGCCAAATCTGGCGAACAGGCGCCATTCTATAGGACCTCAATAACCTATCCAACAAACAGGAAAAGGAGTATCCAAATACTTTCTTACTTGTCTGGAGTAATGTGATGGTGCTTCATCTTGTTGGAATACAATATCCATATCGAATTCATTAGGATTCGCTTCGACGAGTTCACTGATGAGAGGGTCAACAGTAGTTTCCAGCATATTCAAATACAGTTCCGCTGTTAAATTTTGATGAATAAATAGAGGTCCTACAATATGGTTTTCCAATATTCCTGCTCAAACGTTAACTTTTTCTGGATATTGGGTATGTGTTTCCCGGAAAACGTGAGGGCTGTTGTCACTTCAATAACGACAATTCTGTCTGTGAACATTGCCGTTTGGAAATAATGTACATTCGTTACTAAAACAAATATTGTGGAGATAGGTAGGATGCCTTGCAATGGTTTCCGTCATGATTTCGCAGAATTATCTTCTTCGATTAGGGTCACCCTCAGTTAATTGGTGTACCATTTCAATTTTGTATGTCAATAGTCTTCTCACAGTGGAAGAAGACAACTCACAAACTTTCACGATGGAATAAGTAGACAAAACTTATATTCTCATGTTGAATTCATAATAGGGCAGCCCAAGCGGGGATTTCGGGATTTACTAAAGCGCGGCAGATTAATATACAGGGGGATACCTTGTACCTTTAAAAATATGAGCTCCATATATAAGGCCGCCTGTGGGGGATAAAGGATCAGATTAATAAAAAAAATCATTACCAGAAATTTTTGAGCGCGTCAGATTAAGGTAGGGTGAATTAATCACCTGCTAATTAGTGTATATTCCAGTAATCTGACAATTTGAGAGTGACGTAAAGAAACGGGAGGGCAGCAAATTTGTAAAGAAATAACGTCGTTTCGACATTCTCGAGCGTAGCAATTTTCTTTTTTATTTTGAACGAAATAATTCAAGGATAACGAAAAATACATAATTTGACGAGTTCCGCAAGCCGAAATAATAAAAATTCGTCGATGAAGTTTAATGGGTGCAGCTGTGTGATACCAATATTTTCCTCTCCAAATTTCTATTCCTCTATTCTCTATTCACTTTTTCTCTATCTGTTACTCTCTCACTCCGTCCCCACTCTGAATTCTGTTCATGACGCCATCACAGCTGATCACAGAGACTCGTTCGTGATGAAGATGAAGATGATTAATTAATCAATTAATTGATGGATGTAGATGTACTACGTGGTAGGAAATCGAACTTATACAATATATGTTTGAAAATGTCCTTATAGGACGAAACTGCAGTAACGTTAGTTACAAATTCAAGTGGTAAAAACGTAGAAAGTTCAATTCTTCTTTTCTTCATTAATTAATCAATTGATTTTATAAAATTAAATTTTTTTTTTGATAATTTTTCAAAAATTATTTTCTTATAAATACAAGTATTCTTCTTAAAAAACATACATTTATTTCCTAAGCTTTTCAATTAATTGAGTTCAATGAATTGAAAAAATTTAAAAAAATATTGTTTTTGTCAGATTAAGCGAATTCCTTCAGATAATCGTCAGATTATGAGACAGCATGTCTAAAACATAAAGATGAACCGTATATATCTTAATCTGACGCGCTTGAGTATTTCAAAATGGTGTTTTTTTTTTTATGATAATGGCCGCGAGCTTGCGTCAGATTGAAATCGTCAGATTATTGAATGAGAGTTTTTTTATTGCACTTGACACACCCTTAGAAAATCTGACGTGGTCGAATAATTTTTTTTCTTTTCACTTTCAAACCTTACGTATAACCACCCACATCATGCAAACGATCAGATCAACATACCAACATTATTAAAAATACGCAGGACATTGATGCTATCAATATCTGACGCGCTCGAGTATGTCCATGCAACAGTATTTTTTTACATATTCAAAAATCTATAGCCGCTTTCCCTACCGATGAAAAGGTATACATCATCTAAGCTTTACAACCTAATATGTCTCAATGACGCTCGAGTAAATCCCCATTTTGCATCGTGGGATCCCCTGCTATCATATTACACAACGGCTCCTAGCATTTAGGAAAACTTGAGTTGAAAATGTTCAAACTTAATAATATAGTTCATTGTATGATTTTCACTATGAAGGATTTCACAAAGATAAGATTATTTTACGGTTGAGAAACTTTTTGTATAACAAAACATGTGTCGCAGTTTTTGTGAAAATTATTCAATAAACTGTATTATTGAGTTCTAATATGGATTTTCATCAAGTATCGGCTAGTTCTATTTAAATATTGAAAATATTCAGTTAAAATGTGGACTATCTGTAGTCCTCTGAGTCAGTTTTTGTCTTTCGGTTCGGTTTGATTACTTTGGAGGCCATCATTACATCCCATTTATTATTACACGTTATATTTATCGTAAAGTTCATAGATGAATCTGATTGATACATTTTTTGAGAAACAAAAAAGATGTCATGGATTGTGATACCACAAATGTTGAATAATATTTGGTCCTGGGGATATTTATTCAACCAAAGTTTCAGTTATGAAATCGGATGAAGGTCGGCAGTTTTACGGAAAAAAAAGTTAATTAAAAGTTTCTGATTACTTTCTATTAATTAGTTTTACACAGGATGGGGGATATTCAAAGAGGATTATTTTTCCGACTTTGGCGACCCTTTATCATATTAAGGGTGGATGGATTTACGTGCTCAGGAAATTTGAAATGTTTGGAAATCGGTGTGGGGACTGGTGGATCAGTTTCTGACATCTCGGATTTTACTTTGTGAATGAACCAGGCATTCATAATGGTGATATTTTTTGTGATTAGAATGTCTGTTAGGTATAACAAGTTTGAACAGTGATATACAGGGACGGTGATTTGTTCTATCAATTCAATCGTCCGCATTCTGAAACGGTGGCTTGAGCCTAACAGCTGTGTTGTTCAACCCAGCTAGGAATCGTACGTTGAAAGGTCGGACTACTTCAATCCTTAAATGGTACAAGTTTCTACTTCTGCAAGTTGTTTGTGAGGAGGTTGAAGCTGGTTAACTGAAAACATATTTTTAAGCAAACTTGTTTTGAATCTCCGAATCAGTTTATTGCGTCGAGCATAAGAATACCTATATCGGTATAAATAGTTATCAGTTTTATTGAAGTTGTGAATATTTTCAAGCAAACGATAAATATAATAATTTCAAGAGGAAATGTATTCCAGACTTAATTCAATTCATTTCATTTAATGTTCATATTGGTCACCTTTCACTTCCTGAAAAATTCATTATGGAATGTTTCTGGAGTAATTTTGTTAAGAGAACCTCTTATACTGACCACGACTGCGATTGTGTAACGTGAACTTTAAGATTTCACCACTCCTGACAAAAATGTATGGTTGTTATATCAGGTAATGCATTATTCTAAGACCCCCTTATTCTAAGACCCCTCGTTTACCTATCAACTGGTGTGGATAATTGTCATTGAGGTACTTTCAAACCAGCTTCTCCTGATGAAGAGGTACCTGGACTTGCTGAAACCAAATATTAGTAGCAAACTCATTCGGGTTTAACAATTTTTCAAACCGGTAGGCAAACGTGATCCCTTAGAAGAATCCTCTGGATCACAAGATATGACGTCTCTAGATGTTTTTGATGATACATGTAATATCTGAAGTGTACGCTACACAATTGCAATCTATTTTAGGATTCGTGCTTGTAACGATATTACCCTGGGAATATTTCATGATATAGGAAAAACATTTGTTAAAAACATGTGTTAAACATTATTCTCAGATAATATTTATTGGAATGAACTGTTTTGGTTTACTTTTCTCTTGAAGTTATGATAGTTAAAAATGATAGTTATGAAATTGAAAAGAATAGCTGAAAATAACAATTATATTGAGTAAAAGAACCCTGAAAAGGAATAAAAATAAAATGAAAATTTTGGCAGAAAATTCAACAAATGAAATGAATTATTGAATTTGAGCCAAGTTACTTCACGACCTTTCAATTGTTAATATCCATAATCGTATTCGGGGTACTATTTCTTACAGAGATGACTATAGGTCATCTCTCGAAGAAATCACATATCCCCCCTTCTGTTATATCCAGCTATTCGTCTAAATTTCATTTCTATTTGTTCTTTCAGAGATTTCAAATTATATTATATCATATTAGACAATGGAAGTCCGAACTGATGAATATTAATCTGCTAATTACTCGTCAACGGTTGATTCGATTTTCAAAGTGAAAAAAATGTTGATAGATAATTGAAATACCTGTAAAACAGCTGAATATATTGAATTCTGATTTGTTGGTACTAATAATATGATGATTGTTGAATGAAAAGCGTATTATATTGAACATAACTTAAGGTGCATATTGATTAATAAAACATCGTTGTTTATCAACTGTTGATCCTGATGTTGGTGTTTTTTGTTCATTAGCTGTATATTCAATTTTTTTAGTGGTAATGTAGAAATCTTTTTTATGGCAATGGGTTCCTCATTTAAACACTGATTATCATTGGTCCAAGGTTCAAATCTAACATTTTAATGTTGTGTGTGTGTCATGTTGTTTTTTCGTTAATCAACTGTCGCACCCCTACGAACGACAACTCTCAGAAGGGTTGGACGATAGCAAGTGAAAATCGATCGTTCAGCCTGCGGCTTGTTTTTTCATGATTTGAAGTCTTGTTATCGTAGCTTTTTTGCTATACTTCAAAAGAATATAAAATATAGTAATATTTTGTTGTCACAACAATAAACTACAATCCATTTGGAACCTATTTCAGAACTTTTTGGCACATCATCACTCGTCCTTCGTAGTTAGGTTAGGTTAGGTTAGGTCTAAAGTGAGTGGGTCTCTTCGACCCTCCACCGCAACTCGCAGTGGTTTATTGTGGCTCACACCTATTCACACTCGGCCAAATAAACCTAGCTTCTTAACGAAGCCGATTAGTTTGTTTGGTGAGTGGTCTATCAGGTCAGATAGTGAGAGTACGGATCTGCCAAACTCTAAGAACCTGATTTGTTCCCCAGCGGGGCAGGCACAAAGTATATGCACTGCTGTTTCATCATTTTCCAAACAGAAACAACACACACTGCCTTCCGACAGTCCAAGTCTTTGCATATGATGATTCGAATGACAGTGACCAGTAAGAAGTCCTGTTAGACATCGTAGTTCATCCCTACTGTAGTTCAACAACAGTTTGGTATCTAGCTTCGAAGGGTGGATAAACGCCTTGGAGTGAGCCAATCCTGGAAGATTCTGCCAGAAGTCCATAAATCTTCTTGCCATCCAGGTGTTCAATGTTGATTTGGCAAAGCCCAAAGCGATGCCAATGACAGGTTCTGGTCCGATGAAGCCGCTTGCAGCACCCTCTTTTGCAAGAGAGTCAGCAGGTTCATTACCTTTCAGGCCAGTATGGCCAGGAGTCCAGACCCGAAACAATCTGTTAAGTTTTCCTATCGAGGAGTCGTTTTTGGCAATTTGCTACCACTTTAGATGTTGCTCGCTAGGAGCCAAAAGCTTCCAATAACGCTTGACTGTCCGAGAATATTTGTGTTTGAGGTTGGATTTATCTAATCTCTCGGCACACAACTCAATAGCGTAAATTTCCACTTGAAATACAGTCGCATAAGTTCCTAGAGAGGTAGATATCGCTGTCCTGGGTCTGCAACTAAAAACACCTGCACCAGAACCGAAAGGTGTTTTTGATCCATCTGTGAACCACCAACTATCTGCTCTTAATATTTCCTTCTTCCGGAGGATCCAGTCCTCTCTACTCGGGAACAGTACTTTATAAAGCAGTTCGTAGTTAACAGTTGGAGGCATAAAGTCAGAGGTCATTTCCAGAATGCTGTGACTTCCAGTGTCAATCAACACTCCATTTTATTGATTTGTGTAATTGGCAATGTGCACAAGTCTGTAAGCAGTCCATCCAGCCTCTCTCCTCCGTAGTTAGAATAATATCAATATTGCTTTCTCAGTAACCGATAAGACTCCAAAAAAATGAACATTACATTAATTACTATTGTTTGTAGGTAAAGTAGGCTGAACAGAACGTAGATTTGTTTTCAAAGCGGGTTCTAGTGTAACGGAGCTCCAGCAAGCATATAATATTTTTTTATTAAGTCAAACATGAATTAAAATGAATATACTAATATTGTGTATGTATATTATCAGTATCATTAATCAATCGTACAAAATTAACAATTTGATTATAGTAGCTGTAATATATGTGCATACACAAAATGATCAACAAAATTTTACTAATAAAAATCTTTTCTCACATTATCATATTAATATACATAAAATTCAAGTAATGACCTAAACTTTTCTCAAGTTAAACGACTTCAATGTCACATAGTTCAACTTGGATTAGTTAAAGTTGTCACTTCTGTCAAGCGTCTCGAGACGCGCAGGTTTTTTTTCATATAAGTAATATAATACATTTTTTTAAAACACATTTTGTTCAATAACAAAATAATCAAAAAACAAAATAAAAAAAACGAATCGAATCTGTTTCCGAGGACTGCCAAGGAAAATGTAACTGATATACATCAATTTAGCAGTGAGTTAACCTGTATAAAACCTTTATTGAACTCAGATAAATCTCAATAGCACTGTTGTACCACGGTTGAAGATAGAAGATCCTCATTTCTCAGGGCGTACAATTTTGACTTTTGTGGATTGTCATTCTAAAGGAGATGAGAGCTCGTTAATGAATCAATCCACCCACTTGCAAATCTATTCCTTCAAGTTTCTATCGAAGCGGCAATATTCATTTCTACTGATTTTCAGAACATTTCTTCCATTATCGTTTTCACGTTCAATGATAACCAAATGAATATAAATTCCATATATTTCCATCATTAATTTCAAAGCTATTATTCCCAGCATCCATTTCACATTTTCTGACCCGGTTAAAATCAAGTTCACGCTGGCTGGCTGATATTTTATGCAAGACGTCACTTTTGATTTGTTGACGCTAGGTTTCTACGATATTTCATCGATTTTGTATAATTATCGGATCAAGCTTCTATGGTTCAAATTGTGGATTTTTGAATATTGAAATTTGTTATATAATATTTTATGCTTTATACTTCATTGATATTTTGCTGTGACTTTCGAAGGAAGATTCAATTATTTGGCCATTTAATTAGGGATAATTCACCTACTTCGAACGTCAACCTCAGTTATTGAACTGACGGATGGTCCTTTTCAAAATATAGTGCCGACTTGAATTCCCCTTACCTTCATGACTTTTGAATAGGACACATTATATCTTACTTCGTTAGATACACCCCAAAAGCCTACTGGACCACCTGATATGACGCCTCTACATGATTTCAAGGAGCTACGTAACATCTGAAATGATAATACCCAACAGCAGTTCATTTTAGAACTCGGGCATAGAGGAAGAGGTTCTTGCGAAATTACCCCAATAATATTACATAATGTGGGAACTCAATTTGTAAACAGGCTTCATCATTGCCAGGGAGTGAAAAACAAATATTTTGAAAGTTTAATGAAATGAAGTGAAATGAGTTCCTAATGCTTTTTTGAAATTCTGATAATGGTAATTTTTTGTCATTTTTTTTAATGCGAATATAAAACTGCTGATTACTGGGGGGTTTCATGTCAATTATAAAAATGAAAAAGTGTTGGAAGAGATCCAAAACAAGCACTGTTCAAAAATACCAGTACCGCAACAAAGTTTATACAGTGCATTTCTACAGTGCATGTCCCCCCTCTATCATTTTTTGAACGGGTTATTGGGAATAATGAAATTAACGCATGAATACTTCATTTTGAAGTGGAATTGACAGATGGAACTTTCAAGATGGTGACTGAGCTCCATATGGAACAGAAAAAATTAAATGGAAAAGGGAGTCTTGTGACATATCATTTTGAAGCTCCTGACGAATACTTCACAACCCTAGAATATAATGTCCTACTACAAAACGGCGGAACATTTGATAATTTCCTGAAGACAAACACATCAATATCGATATTTTTAGAAATATTACTTTTCATCTGACATATGGCAATTCCAACAACCCGATAGTTTGTTGAGTTATTTTTTGTTTATAAAAATGACAAAAAATGTCAGTACGACGATGAACATCATTGTTCAGTTAGCATATTCTCATTTAGCTTTCGGTTTTACTAGTAGAAAGGTACCACGTCAACAATCTATCAATCTTGAAAAACCATATTGTAGGACCTCTATTTATTGATCAAAATTCAACAGGAGAACTGTATTCGAATATGCTGGAAACTACTGTTTACCCTCTCATTACTGAAATAGTCAAATCGTAATCTAATGAATTCGATATGGATATTGTATTTCAACAAGATGGAGCACCACCACCTAACTCCAGACAAGTAAGAAACTTTTTGGATATTACTTTTCCCAGTCGTTAGATTGGCTGCCGAAGTCCTACAGAATGGCCAGCCGGCTTGCCAGATTTGACATCTTTCGACTTTTTTTTATTAGGTTATTTGAAGCAAAAAGTGTAAGAAACTGAACTTTCCTCAATATGGAATATACGGCAGAGAATAAAGTATATTTGTAGATATATTGACGTTACTGTATTCGAAAATGTTCGGCGTGAAATGTCAGATAGGCTGTTCATATATCAAGAAGTTCAAGGTAACCATTTCGAGCATCTGCTGAACTGATCTCAATCTAATTACCTCATATTATCTAGTCAAATGTCAATGTATTATTAAAAGTTCCGCCATTTTGTAGTAGTTGAAGATATTGACATTATATTCTGGGGTTGTGAAACATTTGTCAGCAGCTTCAAAAAAATAGGTTACAAGACCCCCCTTTCTATTTAATTTTTTCAGAGATGGCGCCCAGTCGCCATTGAAAATTCCATCTGTCAATTTCACTTCAAAATTAAGTATCAATGCATCAATTTCATTATCTCAAATTTTGATTTTTCGAGTTGACCTGTTCAAAAAGGAGGGGGACATAATAAAATGTACTGTATAGTTTCTGATGAAAAAAAAATAATGAAAAACAGTTCTGAGTTTTCATTTAGAATTTCTATAAAGAAGAAATTCATTGAATTTAATCAGTCCGAATCACTTATCATATCACACAATTATTTATATATCATATAAATTGTAATAATTCGACGGGATTGATTAAATCACTGGGAAAATTCTATTTATTTGAGAAATGGTTTGTTCCTACAACATTTGTTTTAATACCACCAAACTATCCCTTACCTTTGTCGAATTATACATTTTTAAAATTGGTATGGCGGGCATCTTATTTTCCACCTTATTAAATTTCCTCCCTTTAACTCTTTCATTTGATATCCATTATCTACCATCTTTCGATATTTGCCGTATTGGATTCAGAGTTACAATTTTCCAAATTCTTTCGAATGAACCCCTCCATTTGGTTTCGAGATTATTGGGCCACATGAAAATCCAATTCGCCATTTTGGGCAGTACGCCATATTGGATCTGGAGTGACGTTATGTATATATATATATGTATATGTATATATATATATATATATATGTATATGTATATATATATACAACCTTCAACCATTTCTGTGCAATACTCATACGACGTTCCAAAATACAGCAATTCCACAACGAAATTTGCTGCCAAAGGCTTCATGCCCTGAATTTGCGAAAAATTGCATGGCATGAGCCAACCGATATGCTGGTATCACTCATACATATTTTTCTCACTCAGAGTACAATCACCGCATGCAACTGTCAACATTTCATGTGTTTTTAAGCACTCGATTCCATTTTTACACAAAATTTGATGCACATTCTCTGATTCATTGTTTTTGATAGCAGAAAATCGCCGAACACGCAAAAGACATTCAACTTTATGCCTCTTGCCAACAAATTAAACAGCTGAAACTGTAAAGATGTATTAGAAACGCATTGAATAGAGTTCGTTTTTTTTTTCTGATTGATTCGGCCGTTACTTGATGAAGATCTATAGTAATTTCATAAACTTCACCTCACGATTTGATCCTAACAATCTTTATTTGAAAAATATATCACATGTTTCGCTAACACAGTAGCTTTATCAACAATGATTTGAATACTAATAGTTGATACACTTATTGATGTAGAAGTGAGGTGATCTTAAAGGAAGAGGTACCTCAGGTAGAGGTATAGGTAATTTGTTGGAGGTAGTCTCAATTATGTAAAACCTGTAAAATATAAATATTAGTGTAAGAAGCAACTTGTAGTACACAAATCACTGTGTATGAAGCTATTGTGTTAGCAAAACATGTCGTGATACATTTTTCAAACAATTTTTGTGGAGATCAAATCCTGAGTTATAGTTTAAGAAAATCATTTTTTTTGAGTAATGGCCGCATTTCTAGTTCATTTAATGATATCACTCATCAATATACTATTACTTCAATTCATTCTCGAAAAGAACACTTGACCACACTCATCAAGAACGTAGTAAAATTCGTATGATAAAATTGATCACAGGATTCCTCTAAATATTGTCTGACACTCATTTCTGCAGATATTTGTGTCATTTGTTTGACATTAATGGATTCTCTATCCTGGGAAAGCGAAAAAGTTTATGAAATAATTAAATATGTGAAGAAAAAAATCATCAAATTATTTAGTAATCCTAGATGTAGTGTTTCTAGACTGTTTATAAAGAACATTAATTCAGATTTTTTTCTCTCAAACCAAACAATATTTTCAAATCACCAGTTTCAACGAATATATTTTATTTACTGTTAGGAATTCAGATTATTTGTCTATAATTTAGAATAAGTCTAGAACCAAAACTTCATCGTAGTCAACTTCTTTAAAATGATGGACCTTACTACTCTCTAGAAGAACTTTCCCCCACGAAAATAAACATTTTATAGGACCTCAAGTGCGGTATCCTTATTCCTTGCGGTTATGTCGCAGTTTTTTGCATATTCAGAAATAACATTCTATTTTCGTTCTTTTATCAAACTCCAGGAGTTGGCTGATCATATTCAAAATAATGAATCGAACATAGGCGACATATAGTGACAGAGAACAAGTGATAGAATACAGGTAATATATCTTCAACTTCGGTCAGCCCTGTATCTTTTTTATTGGAAGTCGTATTCATAAACTCCTTTTCCTATAACGAGTTGTCCAAAATGGATTTGATCAACAAAACGCATTCATCTCTTGAGAATCTAGCTTACTCGAATATCATCTAAATCCGAAATATAATGTCCTTCAACTTTGATTACCCCTAAATCCATTCATTTGAAGTATAGAAATTAAAATAATAGTTTCCAAAGACGTGATTTTGGTGATTGCAATGTCCACAATATCAAATGGCTCAAATTTTCAATTATCAACGACGAACAAGGTGGCGAAGCTGAGGCTTTTGCAATAAGCAGCGGACCTATTCAGATTATAAATGAGCCAAACAAGATTCCTGACCGAAATTATGCTCGGCTTCTGGATCCCTCCATTGGGATCTTCTGACCACAGATTCATTTCATTTATGAGTGAATTACCGATGAATGTTGGAGAACAATCTAGACCGCGCAAAGTTTGGTATTACAGAGCAGCTGAATGGGAGAATCTACAAGACAATTTCCGAAATTTTTCCTGGCTGGATGTTTATTTCAACTCTGAAGATCCATTAACTTGTGCTTCAGAAGTCACGGAAATTATTTTATCACCCATGGATACATTTATTCCTTTTTCAATGAAACGACCTTTCAACAGCAAACCTTGGTTCAACAAAAATTGCGAGTGAGCTGTCGCCTCCAAAAATGTCGCCTATCGGCAGTGGCGCAAAAATCCCAGGGCCAAGAATCGAACTAGGTTTGTTAATGGTCGCAACAGCTGCAAACTTAGGATAAATGACAGCAAAGAACTTCAAGATCAGAGAGTTAGGGATAAACTGCTTGCCAATTCAAACGGATCTAGATCCTTCTGGTCGGTAGCTGAAGCTGTTGATCAGAACCTTACAATCGTTAGTATCTACAATCGTCTTCGGGTGAAGACGAAACGTCGTGAACTAACTTGGTTTGGAATCTCTTAACTTTTTATTTTTATTTTTATTTTAATTTCTTTATTTTCATTTTCTGTTCAATTGTTCTATTTTTAGTTGTATTTTATTTCACTATCAATTCATTTCAGGTTTTTTTGCTTAATATAATTGTTATTTTCAGCTACTCATTTTTTAATTCTTGTTTTTTAGTTGTTTCAGGGATTCCAAATCATTTTATATATTAGACAATGGAAGTCTGAACTAGTGAAATTCATCATGAAACATTGTCAATCACCTTCGAACAAACATTTCTGTGTATGGCTCTTCGGCTTCCAGGAAAATGGTTTTCTGCAAGTGGCCGTCGATCGATAAGTCTCAAACACTTTCACCATCAACGCTGGTGTTTCCCAAGTATTCATAGTATCTCCAATCCTCTTTTTATCGTATATCAACGACTTTTCGAAAAAAAACAAGAATCCAATATATTGCTTTGCTGACAACAGCAAACTTGCCTCGTCATTTCATTTGGATTTCAGGATATCGGCTACAGAGGCACATCTTCACCGGCGGCAGGAGGTTGCATATTTTAATGAGGATCTAGAAGTGATTTCGAATTGGGGTGAAAGTAACCAGGTTCAATTCAATGCCACAAAAACCCAGGCATCGGTTTTCTCCAACAAAATAAATGTCTCCGAACCGAATATAATAATGTCAGGTCAGACATCCGTTTTCTGTTTCGATAAGTTTGTTGGGGGTTGAAATGGATACCAATATGTCTTGGCACACCAATGTCGCTGGAATTACAAGGGCTGCTTCTCGAAAGCTTGGAACACTGTTCCGAACCAGAAAATTGTACACACCTCAGCAACCTTTGATGCTTCATAAAGCTCAGATCAGACCTTCTTTGGAGTAATGTTCTCATGTATAGAAAGAGAGAAAGAGATTTCTGCCCCAAAACATACCCGGAGTTACTGAATTCCATTCGCCTGATTGGAGAAGCGAACATCACGTGCAAACTTGATAGCCTGGAACATCGAATAAAGGTTGGTGGTGTTCGAGTGACTTGGCACATTTGATTTCACCAAGAGTGGTACATATCAGAAATACGCGACGGACTGCGGCTGCTCACCGTTTTGAGGTTCAATTCAGTATACCTCGAACTTCTCTCTTTAAGAATTCTTCTATTCGGAGAACTGCGATTGAAATCCAATGTGAATCGGTTCTTTCGAAACCATATCTGTTGATCCAACTGATATCGGACGCCCGACTGTGAAGTGTTCTGGAGTGTTTCGGATACGGTCTATGGGTTCGGTTTGTTTTTACTTCGCTGGTGGTTCGGATTATTTCTACTTCGCTGTAAACGTTATCCAGAAATGTATTCTTTAACTGAAACATTTAATCTTGCAACCATTTTGGTTGATAGATACGTCTCACCCTTTCTGTATGGATTGGTTTCTTCTTTACCCCATGGACCAATCCGAGTTCTCTCATCTTTCCATAAATATATGAAGGAAACTTATTATTCTTTCACTCTATTCTATGTATGAGATCAAATTTGTAATTTAGAGAAAAATCATATTCACCGTATTTTTTAATAAAGAGTATTGTCGTTTTCTTGATATTTTTTATTTGAGAGTAGATTGAGCATTAGAATTCTGGCTCTTGTGGAATCACGGTGCTGAAGAGCTAAATAAGTGACTATAACTGTAGTCTACAATAATATGAAACAAAAGAATAAATCTGATGTTCTTATTTCTACAAATTCAATGTATTTCAAATTGCGGCTTCTGGCAGGTCCTTAAAATCTACACAATGACCCTGCAAGAGATACTAGCAAGAAAGAAATGGATCAGAAATGCAAAAGAAGACGTGCCAAATTTTTCAGCAAATTGGGGAACAACCATCAACATGAGAAGAGGCAGGTTTAATCAGTGGGAGGCACATACTCGGTCTCACAAGTTGGCTCAATGAATATTGAAAACAAACCATCGATGACTACAGGCTAAGCAGAAATATGTGTAGGTATTGAATACAACAAGAAAGAAAATACACTCCCTTTGACTTTGCTCCACATGGATACTTTGATCGTGAGCTTAACATTTTTTCTATGTTTTCTATGTTTTTGAAGATAGTTTTCATCCATCTACTTCAAAGTCAATTCTCGATAAGCATGTTATGTTCTATATTCCGTTCATTAGTCCTGATTCACTGCAGATAATTGCATGAGTATACGAATGACTAAAATCGCCAAAGTCTGGATTTGAGTGTTGGGATAAGTCTTGACAATGGGAAATGTATGTAAGTTATGTATGTATACAAACATATGAATTCTCAAAGTCATTTGAAAATTTCACCATTTTCATTCAGAAATGCGATTATCCACTGTTAATGAATTGAAATTGGAATTTAATTTTTTCTGTCAATTCATCAAGGAATATAAAGATCAAAATAAACAATTGCCAAAAAAAATATTGATTATGAAATGAAATTATCCGGAGGTTTTATTGTAATCCATAGGAAATTGCCTCCTCTCAAAGAATCAGTAAAGCAGAACGTACCAAATAACTACGTATTTCCTTTCATTAAGTTCACTTTCACCCCTGCTCAATTTTTCTGTGAACTCTGTAAATTACCTTTCAGTGTCCACCATTATGTTTTTCCCGACATACTTTTTTCAATCTTTCTTTTCGTTATATTATATACCAGAAGCAGAATCCTTCCAATTGCCACATATTTGTCCTTTGTGGAGTATATTTTTATCCCGCACATAAAGATTTACCGTTTTCCCGTCTGTTATCATCACGAACGAAGACTCCCTATAGCGAAAGAAGTCCGGGAAAATAAGAAATACGTAAAAACTGACAGGGAATTTGCTTGGCTGGCTTTTACAAAAACTTATATCGACTTGTTTTTTATTCTTTCCATGTTTTTCATAAAGCCAAAGTTTTTATGTTTGATAAAGCTTTTATTTATTTAAAATCAATGACGATATTCCGCTTTGAAATAACAATCAATATCTTCACGAAAGCTGTGTCAATTATGGCTAACAACTTTCTTATTTCCTGTTCGTATGGCATCCGAGGAACTTTGACAATATTCAAATAATATATTCAGCGTTCTGGAAATTCTTTGAAAGTCTTTCGAAAGAACTGAAAGAATTCAATTATATAAATATTCAGATGTGAATGTATTCGTGAATGTTAGAGGTTTGATACCACATTGTCTATTGAAATAATTTCATAAATATTACCCTAAGAACGATATAACTGAAAAGCGAATGTATACATAATTTTTAGAAACATGTGGATTTGTTTTCCGATTGCATTCCAGGATAGCTTCCCAAATTTCTGCTACCGGAGTTGTCGGTTGTTTGGTCACACCAACACTAGGATAAAAACTTGGCAAGTTGACTTGGGTGCCACACCAATAGGTGTGAAACCCAAGTCTCGCTTGTGTTTACGCAGTTATTTTTATCAAGTACCCTTCTTGGTTATTCACATTTTGTCTTCAATTGAGGACCGCCTGCCCGGTACTGACGATGCTCAACAGGCTGAATCAGCTGTCTTCCGGTGGCTCTTGAATAAAAATCAATCATTATGATCATTCCTATATATTGTAGCTTTCATTTTAATTAATATGTCTTGTATATGTATAGTTGTTATTTGTTTCCATCAGGATTACAACGTTCATATTTTAATTTTAACTATAACTCAATTGCGACCAATCTCACTAACATTGTAAGTATTCAGTTATTAACTTAAGTTCTGTTTTAATTCAAAGTCTATCATCTTAGCTCCCTGATGATGACAATAACCATTGTCGAAATATCGGAAATATAATGTTATAAGAGTATATATATATATATATATATATATATATATATATATATATATATATATAAATCAAAAATGAAAATTCATGGACACAACACTCCAAAATAGTGGGCAAACCGCGGACACGTGTTTCTGACTATTGTCCTCATACTTAATTACACACTCAATATTATCTATATCTTTATATATATATATATATATATATATATATATATATATATATATATATATATATATATATATTCTGATAATTTCCATATTGATTTCAATCTAAGAGCCACCGGTAGACAGCTGTTTCAGCTTATTGGGCATCGTCAGTACCGGGCAGGCGGTGTCCTCGATCGAAAACAAAATGTGAATAATCAAGAAAGGTACTTAATAAAAATAACTGCGTATACGAAATTTCGAGACCCATTGAAATATTTCCTATTCAGAAATCAACTGTTAACAGGAATTTACAGTTTATTTAAAAATAAAAATTAAACATGCGCATATCCACCATAAAACTACGGACTGCGTAACCTTCATTCTGAACAGTTACTGAAAGTTCATTAAAGCTACTCCTAAGCGTGGACTGAAAAGGCAGATTGATATCTGCATACTGAGGCATCGGCGTTAGGTCAAAAAACCCTTGCAGCGTGTCATTACCCAAGATGTAGGCATATTTAGACCTTAGTCAACTGATAGCTCCTTGAGAATGGATCGAAAGTGAAAACGTCGAAATATCAAAACACGAGACGAGGTTCAATTCGGACTTCAAGTCCGAATTGTTGTCATTATTGTTCTGGAATGAATGTCAATGTTCTGCCAGATCATTGTAATATTGTAAGCAAAAAAGTGAAACTCACTAGTGGCTATAAATTCAGATCTAGTTTTTTTTGTTTCTTCATCAAATTCGTATGATTTTACCAAACTCATGTTTTCGGGAACAATGTTGTATTTCCTCAAACAAAACAACTACTAGGATATCTTATTCAAAACATCACAACATAATCTTGATGTAATACAAAATACACTGATCAAAATCGCCTTGAAGAAGGATAGGAGATATTCTACAGAGTTACTCTACGAACAAAGTGGTTTGTTCAAAGTCGTAAAATTATACGCTTATCAATGTTTATTATGGATTTATAGTAACCCCTTTATCATCATTACACATAAATATAATATGCGAATAACCTCCATCTACGCAATTACAATACCACGCTGTAGATTGAGTCATAATCAGAAATTTGTAACTTATATTGGCCCGAAATTATACAATAAGCTAACACCCCATATAAAGAATATTAATGATTACTGTACATGAAAAAAGGCAGTGTGAGTTTTCATCAGTAATCATTATGATCAATTGCAGGATATCTTTGAAAATGCTAAATTACCTGCTCTCTCTTTTCTTATTACCTCCCTCTTGCCATCATTCTCTAACTGCGGTTTTGAACCTAGTAAGGTAATATATAACCAAACGACCTATTTTAGCTTTCATGTGTTCATTTTATAATATATTATACAAGACAACTAATATCATTCTGTAACAGCAACGACACAAGTCTAGCTTAGATGGCTACAGATTGTCGAATACATAGTTCTATGATGGGATTATTAACAATAATTTGAATTGTAAACCGCGGGGAAATCAAATCCTATAACTGAATGATTGAATGATGAAAATGAATAAAAAAACTATCAATTTATCCGGCAATGGATTAGCAGAGGGCTTATGCATACTACCAACACGCTAGAATAACTGGTTTGAAATTGAAAATGTTTCAGCATCCAGCGAGAATTGGGATTCAGGAATTCTTTATACAACGATGTCGTTACTGCACGTGAAAGAATATATTCACGAAGGCAAAGCAGTTTTGAGGAATTCAGGAAACAATTTAATATGGTACAATTTATTTCGCAATAGGAGTTTCTGCTGCAGACTTTCCGTTGAGAAAATGGTGAGAATGAAGAAAATGCAATATTGGAAATGAATGAGGTGATAAAGTTGCGGATTATTCTCCATATAGAAAGATTGCATATAGAAGTTTGCAAAATTAATAAAAATCAACACTGAGTATCGACTATTCGCTAGAATCTATTAAAAACCCAAAAATGAAGCGAATTTTTTACTTCATTTTTTTCCCAATTTTAATGGAACATTTTTTTCCGCATGCCTATTATATTGGCATGAATGATTGCTAGCCGAATCGTATTGTGTAATTATTCTATTGATTTTTCATATCGTTGCTGTTGAATCACAAGACTTTTTATTCAAATCTATGCTTGCGGAGAAGCCTTTTTGAAACTCTCATAACAAACTGACATTAGTTAGTTCACAGTAAAATTTTCAGGCACAACGGCTCTGAACCAGGTTAGTGAGCAACATATTAGATGTTTAAAGTTCTGATGAAACATTTTTTTCAATTCGATGAATAATTGGAAACATTTTAACACTTTCCGATCAAACATGGACTTTCAAAATTTGTATATTAGCAACTCAGTTTGACATGATTGTTGCATAACTTGTTATGTGAAATTTCATTCACAGTTTCCTCACCGACTCCATTCATTAATTGAAAGATTTAAAGCATATTATTCAACGAACGCGAAGTGTGTATTGAATTATTGAATGTGACAGGTTGAGACTCGACAAAATTCGTTCCTTTCATCTGCTTGTGGCAACTCATGTAATGTTGCTGAAAAAGAAACCAGATTATTTACTAAGGAGATATGTAACATTTTCATCCCAGAATAAATCTCACAGTCGCCACCAGAATACTTTCATTATTCCTAGACACTCCTCCTCTCTATTCACGCACAGTTTTATATATTCACTATTATAATATTTATGCAGTCATTGTTCACTGTGGTTCTGGCGTTGAATTTGGTCATTATTACGCCTTGGTCAAAGAAGAAACGGACTGGTTTAAGTTTGACGATAATCGTGTCATGAAGTGTTCTGGTGATGCATTGAATTTATTGGAGCCTCTGGAGCGCCCTACATTTTGTTTTATAAGAGAGAGGATATTGTTAGATCAAGATCTTCAGATGATGTGGTACTGCAGGATTTTCCGGGTTTTCCTGCAGCTGAAAAAGCAAATGCGCCACTGGAATCAATGAAGTCGCCCCGGAGCGCCAATTAATTTTTATTGTTGTTTTTATTATATTTTTATCTGAAAAAAAAAATTTTGAAATATCCAAAAAAAAAATATTCAATTGAATTAAAAAATATAACTCTCTACCCAGTGAATTCAGACACTATTCAAATTTCAAGAAGAAGTTTGAAACTTCATTTTGTGATTTTCTTAAACTGGAGATATATTTTTTTGGGCTTGATTTCCTTATGATATAACTTTTAGTCGAATATTCTTCTACCGTATCTGATCAATCATTTTCATCCACTGTAATGTATTATATAACAATATCCTTCAAAGCTAACTTGTCATTTGTCACCACTTACTTTATTTTTTTTTATATACCTTTTATTTTTTTCACTTTAAGTTAATAGATTAAGTTGTGAAACAGCGTAAGCTGAACTTCGCCTTTCATCGGCAATCCTGTAACTTGTGTGCGATAAATAAAGACTATTTTTTTTACCGTAGTATACGCTGGTCAGGCCCTATCCCTCGAAGCCTCGATACATTTGGGAGGGCGTGGCAGCATTATCTATCAACGACCACTCCCCACACCGTGGGGTAAGTGATCATTGGATCTGAGTATCATGTGCCTTGAGCAAGCGCAGTGAGCCAAAAATGACAGCCTTATGCATCTGTCCGGCTAAGATTTCTGCCTTAGTGCGGAAAGCCGGTATTATTTTAAGATTCGAGAGTAGAGAGGGCATCATTCCACCAGGGACTCCTATAATCAGAACAACCATCTTGACAGTGTGGTCTGGATAGAGTCTGCGGAGTTCGAAGAGAAAATCTCGATTTTATCCGTTTGGCCTCCTGTTCTCGCCTTTGTTTTAATTTAAGTTAAGGACAGTCCGGCAACATTGTATTCTTGGGCTGATCAGAGAGTGGGAAAACAATTCAATAAGATTTTTATATTATCATCAATGCACGTCGGGTGTCCTTTTTTCGGCGGTGTTCTTTTTATTTGATGTGAGTTATTGCAAAAGGTCGACAACGGTGCTAGGTTCGGCTAGCTGGTCCTTTCGTTTTGAAGAAATTGTGGAATTGCTCATATTTCCTTATCCCAACTTTCCTTCCCAACCAAGTTTACCGAGTGAACACAGTTGGACCTACAAGCCAAGGAAAAGTATCAACAACCAAATCTCAATCTGTGAGTATAATTTTCAATTTCACAAATTTCCAACTGAGCTAAGAGGGAACACCTCCTCTTTTCGGACGATATTCGTCTCGCCAGGAGCTGAAAACGCCACGATAAATATCGTCTTGCTACATCAGGCTCATTAGTTTGTATGAGCCTGAGGGTGGGGAACGAATAGTTCCAGTAAATTCGGCACTTCTCGTTCCTCACAACGGATTCAATATCTCCAGGAGCGCAGGGCAACACCGGTGTCTCGTCATAACCGTAAGAGTGCCGTAGATCGTGATATATCACTCTTAAGGCCTCGTTATGTCGATAGATATAGACCAAAACCGCATATGCTTAAAACAGACAGATTCCTAAATGAGAATCCTTTGTGAGTTTTGAATTCCAGAACAAGAAGCAACCTGAAAAAAGCATTCAGGAATGTTTGATATTCCGTTATTTCATTCAATATTGAATACTTTGGAAAATGAATGGTTAAAAAAAAAGATTAACAAAACCACACGATATGAAAATTCGATCATTGGTTTCAACTTAGATTTCATTATACTCCACCAAGCTTTCTGATATCAATGTGATATAAAACTATTCAATTTGCTATCATTCCTAACATTTCAGTATCAATTCATAAACTTTTGAAAAATATCAATCTCTTCACCAAACAACCAATTTTCGGAGGTACAATCGAAGTCCATGCTTTTGTTCTTGTTTTCGATAAAGAACTATGAATACATGTTGAAGTTAATTCCGGTGTACAACCAAAGCGCTATGTTAGGGAAGTTACAGATAAAAAATGAAGAATTTCAAAACGTCACTTCATAAAAGTAGCACATGAAACAAAGAAAATCATCAGAAATAGACAAGTATGGACAAGAATGACTCGTCTCTGAATTCGTCCCTGAAGAGGCATGAGCCTCTATCAGGCCCTCTACAATACTTACATTCATCCTGTACCAAAAACCAATGAACGTTCTGAATTGAATTGAAGAATGACTTCAGTTGCAAGTTCAGCTATCAAGCAGGACACATGTGGCAGAACAAGTGGAATCTTACCGAAACTTCCTGATAATGTCAAAGACGAATGGACGTTTTAGAACATTTTGTTAAATACAGAAAGAGGTATCTAAAATTCAATATGAAAAAAGGGGCAGGTTGTTTGAATCCTCAAGTATTCTTTTCTAGATTCACTCTAGACTGAAAGTTATTCAAAAAGGTGTGAATTTGCTTGGCCTTTGAGGTGTTGACTAATAAATCTGGTCAACTGTGATAGGTTTAAAAAACAAAATTAGAGTTCATTACCCAACAGAAAACGGTCATGGAATTGATGCTATTTTCATGTAGAAAAATGTAATTATTCAGGTGACAAATATTGCGAATCAAAAATATGTAATTGTATTTCTATTTTGTTTGAATTGATAGAGTGGAAGTCCAGAAAATTTGAAGAAATGGAAAAATTGAAAATGTTTCAGTATGTCGCCGCAATCCAAATCTATTCATAATCGCCTCACTCTTTTTGACAAAACTCTTTAAGTTACCCCCTCACGTTTGAAATTCGAAAACACTACTTTTTTCTTACGCTGCATTCGAATACAAATCAATAATTACATATGAGCATTCAGGTAGGTTATAACTCATTTCAAAAAAAACGAAAGTTATTACGAACTTTCCCCAAACAATTTCAGGGCACTTTCTTCTTCGAATGTCACGCTGTTATTCCATTGTTCCCGATAAAATTCTTATCGAGTATTTATAACTCAAGAGATAACTCCTATTTTATGGTCCAAGGTGGTGTAATTGCTAACATAAAATAGATGTCTTTACAAAATTTCGTTTTAAGATCTCATTCACGTATTCGAAATTTGGAGTACTGAAACTTCCATTAAGCTATTATGAGGTAGATGAAGATCCTTTTGGAAAATGTTTCTTCGTTATTTTTGATCTGGTATCATCCACTGTTGAATAATGTGCATACGTGAAATAGTTATTAGGTGTATTCCATCAGTTCTGACTTCCATTGTCTAATATAACATAAATTGATTTGAAATCCCTGAAAAAAATAAAAGATTAACCGAAAATGACTATTTTATTAAAACAAAAAACTGAAATTACAAGGAAATAACATACAAGCTACAACCAGAAAATAAATGAAGCGGAAAGAGGGGATAGGTGAAAGGTGAAAGCACACGATCGACCTATAAATAGTCGGATTTCGGAGGAATAAGACCCGAAGACGATTGTGGATACTAACAATCGAAACGTTTGGTTTGGAATCTTTTAATTTTTATTTTTCATCTTTTTTGTTAATATTTTTTTAATTTTCAGCTTTTATTAATATTTCAATTTTTTACTTTCTGGTTGTAGCTTGTATATTATTTTCTTGTAATTTCAGTTTTTTGTTTGAATAAAATTGTCATTTTCGGTTAATCTTTTATTTTTTTCATGGATTTCAAATCAATTTATATTATGTTAGACAATGGAAGTCCGAACTTGGTTTGGAATCTTTCAATTTTAATTTTCATTTTTCATCTTTCTTGTTAATAATATTTTTTAAATTTTTTAATTTTCAGCTTTTATTAATATTTCAATTTTTTATTTTCTGCTTGTAGCTTGTATATTATTTCCTTGTAATTTCAGTTTTTTTCTTGATAAAATTGTCATTTTCGGTTATTCTTTTATTTTTTTCAGGGATTTCAAATCAATTTATATTATATTAGACAATGGAAGTCCGAACTGATGAAATACACCACGAAATATTGTCAACCACCTTCAAACAAAAATTATTAGGTGTGTTTTATATCGTCGTGTTACTTTGAGAGTGTTTTTGTTTGGTCGACGATAATTTGATCTGTATGAATTTTGATTCCATTAGAATGTTTTGTTTCTCAATCGTTTTATATTTGGAACTAATATGTTTCGAACACATATGTTATATATGTGGAGGTACATTCATTCCGCATTATAACCTTTAGAACTGAATTACTTCAGAATATGTTCTCATATATCAATCATCATTCTGATAATATTTTTTGAAATATACAAACCCTATCCCACTTTTTCTATTGCGGAAACGGTGAGACCTGCAAGGTCAGTTGAATTGGACAAATGTGTCTTAATTCGGGGAACTGAAATGATCTTTTTCAGATCGAGAATATCAATGATTGTTATTGAAATACTTACCAAAAACTAGATTTGTCGAGATATATTTTTGCCCTCCATTCCGAAAGATATAAAACAGACAGAGAAACTTTCAAATATAACCCAATTTACTATGCGACATTTCCTTCATAAGATTTCAACATTTTTTCTAATACCACTGTAATAACAAATTTAGCTACATATTACAATACATGTGTTTTCAAAAAAACCATCATCAATATTTGAGTAGTTTCAAGAAGGTAAAAATCACTATCTTATAGAACTCAAAAATACATCAACTCAATCTTCTGAGAATTTGGAGGTGAGGTGAATGTCCATGCATTCCAGGAGTTCTGTGTAAACATGAAAGAGCTATTCTGGAGTTGATTTTTGTGTAACATAAATGTTTGGGAAAGATAGTTTTTGGCTTTCTACTACTCCATCTGATATAAAGAAAGGGATGAGAGAATCTTCCAAAGAAAGGAAGGAAGTAATCAATTTGAAAATAAGTAACTCTATACATAGATGTGTAGATTATGCAAAGAAGTAACTTTCAGAAACAAACTGAAAGAAAGTCCTCCTGAAACAGATACTTTCATATAAACATTGAATTACACGGAAGAAAAAAAAATTCTTTCGAAACAAATTCTTCTTCTATTCTTCTATATGAACACTGAATTATACAGAAGATACTTTTCTCTACTCAGTTTGTATTTCAAACATTTGTTGTTGAATAAGAATCAGATATCATTCACATGAGTTCTACTTTGAATGAATGGTAATAAATTACACTCACATGGAACACTGTCACCCTCACTGGTATACACCGATGTTTCGCCTTAAGACACTTGCCCTAAGGCTCTTCAGTACCAAATTGGATAACATTATAGAAAATACAACACTTCATTCATGAATTACGATTTTTTGATGTCACGGAGTAAGCTTGATCTGCTTATAACATCGATGACATCGTAATAACATTCATTCACCTATTTGATTTAATCCCAGCCAAGAGGAATCTTATTTGAATTGAAGGGGTTATATTTTTAGGAGTATTTGATTTTTGGGAAAGAAAGTTTTTGGCTTTCTACTACTCCTTCTGATACAAAAAAAGGGATGAGAGAATCTTTCAAAGAAAGGAAGGAAGTAATCAATTTGAAAAAAGTGACTCTATACATGGATGTGTAGATCATGCAAAGAAGTAACTTTCAGACACAAACTGAAAGAAAGTCCTCCTGAAACAGCTACTTTCTTTTCGAAAAATTGATCACTCCTAAAAATATAACCCCTTTCAATTCAAATAAATGTTTGTTTCTGATGTTTTCTGGCAAATAAATAAAGTTGAGAGAAAACTAATGAGAATACTGAAATGAATTGATTTGTTCAAAGTGAGCCATGAATTAATATAATATGTATAATTGACAAATTTACTATCAAATTTAATAACTTTTTTATGATGAGAATGAAGTAGTGAAACGGAGTATTGAAAACTTATTTTGGTTTGAAAAATATATTGAGTCTCGTGTTAAAGTTAAGATATTTCACAAATTTTCTATTTCATGGATCATTCATTAACTGATTAGAAAACGAAAAATTCATCACCAGACATAGAAACATTCGTATATTTTCAAGTAATTTCCTGTTAACAACTAGTCCAATGTGTCAAAGTAACTCATCTCCCTTCGGGTTTGAACCTTTAATAATAAATATGCGTAATTTTCTCTGAAATGGAACTGGGATTATGGGTAACACATTGCCGAATCGATATGCAGATGTAAAACTGATTGGGTAATTTTTCACACAATTCTAGGATGCTCCAAATGCGGAAAACCCTTAGAGATGGATCGTTGGAACAGACATCAAATCATATGTTTACTAGGGTTAGTCTATCGAACGAATAAATCCAAAAACTAAATTTCGATGGGAAAACATAATAATGAGTTGAAAGTCCTGATAAGTGAATGTGTTTATATAGACCACATAAATTATGAAACAAGGTATTACTAGATGAGAGAAAATATGCTTGAATAAAAAGATTTTCTTCTATATTATAAAAGTACAATTTCAAGTACACAATTACCAATTAATTTCAGATTGTTATAAATTTTTGTGCTACATATAGCACTCCGAATTATGGAAACAAATCTATTCAGAAATACAGTCTCTGAAAATGGTAATTATCAGTGAGTGGCTTCTTAATATCGTGATAAAAACTGACTTTTTCTCGAAATTTCAAGGAAATTTTGACTTCTTCAGTGGAGAATTTCCGCAAGTCTAGTGGAGGGTAAACATGAAATTCACTCGTACAATGTCACAGGTGTAATATGTGTAATATACACGTGTGTAATATACAAGTAACTACATGCAATTGGTAGAAAACTAATACTTCAATGAGTTTCATCCTGAAGAGATTTTTTCTAAAATTAGCTATCAACTGAAATGAGGAGTTTTAAAGTTAGCAGTGTGACAGAATTTGATACCTATTTCCCAAACTGTGAGTGATTGAAACAATGATTTAGAGCACAAACTGTTGAAAATTCAAGTATTTACAACATCAATTAGCTGAAATACACTAAAAAGAATGAATAAGTGAAAATCTGAAGAAAGTGCTGATTTTATTCGGTTTAATTAAGATGGTGGAGGGCAGTTAAGGAAGAAAATTGTGAATTTTGCATTCTGGATACTTCATCAAGCGGCCTAGACAACATCAAAAATTTAGAACTATCTGACTATCTGTAGAAATGCTTACATTTTCTGTTTCCATTTATCTCTATCTGCCCTTCACTGAATTCGTACGCCGAAAATCACTCATGCAGTAATATCTTCTGATATGAAGTAGTTTAATGATGCATTACATATTTTTCACTTCCATTGAATATGAACTAAGATAATATAAAACTTCATACTGAATATAATTAACAAGTTTTTTTTCTCACAACATGGTAAATCTCCACGGATTTTACAGTATGTCGAGATACTTGTGATCGTAGAGCTTGAGAACTTCGCAATCTTCCAGTAACAAATTCCTTATTTTACGATATTGCTAGTGACACAATATAACCCGGAAAATCAGTCTTTATGACTTTGTATCACATCATCCTCTCCGCACTTTATTAAGAATTTACATGAAGTCAGCTGCTATACGCTACAAGACTTGTGATTTGAATTATGAAGAAGCGGATGAATATTGTATAATACGTATTCCTCGTCATTGGAACTGAATATTTTTTGTAGCTTGTTGTAATTTCATAACCCTTATAGAAAAAATCGCAGAAGCAAGAAAATAAAAACTGTCACTTTTAATGAAACACTCCAACCTTTTTTCACTCCTTTCAACATCGACTTCCATTCCGAAAATGAAATCTCTTCCTCAATACACTCACAAATAATTCCCTTCGAATATTCGAAAATAAAATATTCACAAATGAAAATGTAGAGAATATTTCAGAACGGAGCATCAATCTCACAAATGAGAATATACTCGAAACATGGCAACTTCCTTTGAGAAAACGCAAAAGAACAAATTAAAATAACAGCGGTGATAATTTTTCTCGAGTTGACAGTTAAGAGTGAAATATCACCGAAGTCTTTCACCCCTTTTACGCGCTCGACTTCTCAGAACAATGTTTAAATGTGATTTTGGAGACCAGGTGATGTACGAAAAAGAGTGTACCCTTGTTTATCACTAATTAGCGAGGTAACGAATTTAACCCATTGCTGAAGATCTTGACTGCGGTGATTGATATCGATTTTCACTTCAATTGTCTTATAAAGAGTTCAAGGACAGTTCGTCTTCAGTTCAATTCGAGAACTACTCAGTATTGAATGATCAGTTCTGCAAAAGATTTGAAACCACTTGATATTCTCGTAATAATTGAAGATAGCTGTGAGATATTTAATATGAAACTAAATGAAATATTTTTCAGACGACAGCATTGAATAAAATAGAATAGACATATACTTTATTGTCCAAGAAAATACAATCTTACTGGCAAAGCTTGTTAAAAAATCTGGTATATATAGCACTCCAAAGAATAAGAGAAAAGAAACAATTCAAAAACACAAATACACAAAAACACAATTTGAGTAAAACTAAATTCACATATCGGATAGATCAAATATAACAATAGAAAATAAAATTTAACAAATTGTAGACAAAATAGTTTGTATAGTCCCTTTCAAAAGATGTAAATGACAAATATATACAATTTGAACATAAGTTCACGTGCCATGGCAATAAAATAATATATATCCCAGTATAAAATATAATTTAAAGTATTATAGGTGTCAATATAAACAACAAAAAAAACACCTATATTAAATCACAGCAAAGTTCCATTGTAATATTCATCAAGATTGTAGTACGCTTTAGTTGCAAGATTTCTGAACTTTTTATAGCTTTTTTCCTTCCTAATTTCGTAAGGTATGTGATTATACAGCTTTTTTATTTCATAAATTAGAGAATACTTTGTCTGGCTTGTTTTTGGAACAGGAAGATGTATTTTATTTTCAGTTACTTGCCGGGTTATGCAATTTGTAGGTTCCGGAGTTCCAACCCATGTTATGTTTTTTGTAAACCAGGCAAACAGTTTCAAGTATGAAAATACAAGTAACAGTGAGAATTTTTTCTCTCAAAAATAATGGTCTGCATGACTCACCTTGCATAAGTATCTAACCGCTCGCTTTTGCAAAACAAACACTGAATGAAAAAGTTGTTGACTGCAAAATCCCCAGAAAACAACACCATATCTCAGGTGGAACTCAATCAGGAAATGATATACCATTTTTGATGTGGATGAACTCAGTTCATTTGAAACTATTTGAAGTGCATCCTGATGCCAATTTTTTATTCAAAGCTGAAATATTTTGATCAAATTTTAATTTGTTATCCATGAAGATTCCCAGGAATTTGGATTGCTTTTTATTCTCAAGAATTTGTCCATTCAAGTATACATTGTTATTATTACAGCTGAAGGTGAGTAGCTTTGTTTTTTTAACATTAAAGCACAAGTAGTTTGCGTCACACCATTTTTTCACAACTTCTAAATCACTAGAGATAGTTTCTTTCATATTAGAAGTATTTTTTCCATGCCAAAGGAGCGTGGTGTCATCCGCAAAGATTGAATTGAGAGAGTCACCAGGTCATTAACATAAATAAGGAAAAGAATCTGGCCTAGTACAGATCCTTGTGGCAAGATATCCTTCGTGTTAGATAGTTCAATGTGTCGAGTGCCTGAGTAGATGCAGAATTTTTGACATCATATTTTATGTTGAGATCTCCAGCCACAATAAGCTGAGAATTGACTGGGATGTTTAACAAAAGAATCTCCAATCTATTTGAAAAAGCTGTGAAATTACACATTGGTGGTCTATAAATACAAATAAAAAAGATATTATTTTTAGTATCTTGTAATAACGAGAATTCAAATTCCTTTTCAACTATAAGATGATCAAATTTATCAATATTGTTTAGCGTCAGATCTTTGAGAGCATTTTTATTGACTAGAATCATTGTTCTCCCATGCAGAGATTGAGTTCTACAATACTTTGAAGCCTAGCTCTGCTAGGAAAACAAAATTTGGAAAATTATATAAAGTTCATTACCCTTATTACGTACAGATTGGATGTTCAACAGCAACAATGAAACTCTTTTGTCAACATTACAATTTTTTGTTATTCCAGGCTTATTTGATTTGTCAAGTCCTCTGATTTTAAGGTTGTATTTGGTGTCTCCTTCACCCATAGATGGTTATAGACTTGACTGTTTTTTCTTTTTTGAAGACAAAACACAAGCACTACAGGAAAATCCTTAAGGCGCTCTCAAAGCGGTGCGGTGCGGTGCGAAAGTAGCGATTCACATTGGATTTGAATCGCTGGAGCTCAAATCCATTTGGAAAAACGTTCTCAGGAAGTTTATTTCACATAAACGCGGTTCTCCAAATAGAAGAGTTTTCAAAGAGTGAAGTTCAAGGTGTACTGAGTTGAACCTCTGAACGATGAGCAGCCACAGTCCGTCGCGTATTTCTGATATGTACCGCTCTTGGTGGAATCAAATGTGCCAAGTCACTTCACGTGAAATTATCAATAGAAGAGCGACAATTCTCCAACTTTTCATCGATGTTCCAGGCTATCAAGGTTGCACGTGATATTCGCGTCTCCAATCAGGCGGATGGCTCTTTTCTGAATGGAATCCAGCAACTTCAGGGTATACTCCAAGAAAGGTCTGACCTGAGCTTTTTAAAACTTCAAAAGTTGCTGCGGTATATTGGTGTCTATTTTAATTTCCAACAAACTTATCGAAGAAAACGGGATTTTCTGACCTGACATTATTGTATCCGGTTCGGAGAGATTTATCTTCTTGGATGCCTGGGTTTTTGTGGCATTGAAATGAATCTGGTTACTTGTCCTTAAACCCCAATTTGAAATCACTTCTAGATCCTCATTAAGATATGCAACCTCCTGCTGCCGGTGAAGATGTGCCTTTCGCAGCTAGATTGTCGCTCGTTTTGGGAGAGTTTTCGTACAACTGAATCGATTTTTGCCTGATCATACATATCACCAAATATTTTTAACCGGAGCGTGCTATTGAAAAAACAAAATAAACCTATGAAGTTTGGTAGATGGAATTATTACAAATAACGTATTTGCAACTTTCTATTTGAAACACGGGAACATTATTGAAACATGGAAAACAGTTTTTTGATACTGTTAGCCTTACTAAATTTTCAGAGTATGTTGAACTTTTTGAGACGGTCATTTTGAATGTGAATCCGACCGAAACTTGTCCAGATATGGGTAATTGAAAATTTAAAATGTCATAAACTATATATATTTTTAATTTCGTTCGAATCGCACCCATAGGCCTGAAATTGGGCATGAATATGTCTTCAACACCCCTCTTGAACGACTAGGACAAGCCCTGCAAGTGGCAGTCGATAAATATCTTTGGTGTACTTTCACCATCAACGCTGGTGTTCCCCAGGGATCCATATTGTCTCCTAACCTCTTTTTATTGTACATCAACGACTCAGTGAAATAAAACCAAGAACTTGCTTTGCTGACGACAGCACATTTGTCTCGTTATTCCATTTGGATTCCAGGACATCAGCTGCGGATGCACATCTTCACCGGCAGTGGAGGTTGCATATCTTAATGAGGATCATGAAATGATTTCGAATTGACGTGAAAGAAATCAGCTTCAATTCAATACCACAAAAACCCAGGCATCGGTCGAAATGGACACCAAAATGTCTTAGCACAATCATGTCGCTAGAATTGCAGAAGTTGCTTCTCAAAATCTTGAAACATTGTTCCGAACTAGAAAACTGTACACACCTCAGCAACTTTTGATGCTTTATGAAGCTCAAATCAGGCTTTCTTTGGAGTATTGTTCTCATGTATGGAGCTCCGCCCGTAAGTATTCCCTGAAGGTGCTGGATTCCATCCAGAAATGAGCCGTCCACCTGATTGGAGACGCGAACATCATTTGCAACCTCGATAGTCTGGAACATCGAAGAAATGTTGGAGATTTGTCACCCTTTTGTAGATACTTTCACGGGAGGTTTTCAAGTGTATTTGATTCCACCAAATGCGGTATATGTCAGAAATACGGGACCGTGACTGCTCATTGTTTTGAGGTTCAACTCAGTGCACCTCGAACTTCATTGTTCGAGAACTCATTGATTTGGAAATCTGTGTTTATGTGAAATGAACTTCCTGAGAACGTTTTTCCAAGTGGAAATAATCTCCAGCGATTCAAATAAATTGTGAATCGCTACTTTCGCGCAGGCACCACTCTCAGAGCGCCTCGAGGATTTTTGTAGTGCTTGTGTTTTGTCCTTAATGAAGAGAGACGAGTCCAAAGAATTTGTCTCGTACTGAATTTGATTTTTCAGGCAATAATTGTGCTGTAACAGCAGCTGCTGCCTATTTTTGCGAGATGTTGCAAATGTTCGTGAATAACAATTAACATGTATCGTTGACATGGGCGATATGAATGCATCTCAGGGATGTTTGAATTTGTTTTTTCCCCAAAACCTACATTCTACGACCGTCAAAACAGAACATCATTATTCTCAAAATTATTTTATCTTCTTTGATTGACGACTTGTTTATTTTGTAGAAATTCATGTTCACTGAGGATACACTACAAAAACACACTTTTATCTATTTTCCACGATATTTCTTTATTGTTGACTAGTTCCAGCTATTACACCATTTTCAAAACTAACTGATTATATTTAAATCTGAGTAATTTATACCTAAGTTGCCTATCCTATCATAAATAAAATGGTACCTACATTTTTGTAAGACTGTAATATCCATGAACATAACAAAACAAAGCTTTTGATATAATGTAGGTTTTGGGAACTGGATTATAGATTCAGGAGAGGACTATTATTTAGATCAAGTTGTTCGTTGAGGACAATAGAATTGGGATTTTTCTTTGACTTGTTTATTTCCATAGATTCCAATAGATCCATCATTTTCCCTTTTTCGTATGTGTGAAGGATCTTTAAATTATCTTTATCTATTTTATGTTTCGAATTTTGGAGATGTTCGTACATTAATGATTTTTTATCCGAAATGACATGTTCATGGTACCTTGTATCAACATTTCTACCAGTTTGGCCTGTATATAAGGCGGGGCATTCACCACATTCTAGTCGATATATACCAGATCTCTTTCCTTCGTCTAATTTAGGTTTGGCATTGAATAACCTGTTTCCTAAATTTCCGTTAGATGTGAAGGATGTTTGTAGATTGAATTTCGAGAGATAATTTTTAATTTCTGTTCTGGTCTTGTGGAAATTGAATATAGTTCTTTCATAATTGATTTTTGTTGATATTTCATATATCACATATGATATTTCAATATACCCAAAATTCCAAAAAAATCGAGTTTCTTTCTGGACGAGAAACAATGTTTTTATACATTTTACGTTTTTAATGTCATTCAACCGAATTGATTATTATTTACTACTATGGAAGAATATCACCAGCCAACAATTTTAAGTCCCTTTATCATTCACCCCTATGAATTTGTCTTTTAGCCCAAAATGCATTTTCATTTCTTCTATATCCTTTCTGCTCTCAGGTTGATCTGTTATTTAAAGTAAGATCCATCAATACATAATAATTTTCGATAATCATGATACTAAATAAAAGAATGTTTCTATATTTCTTTTGTTGGAAGTGAAAAGAGGCGCAGAAAATTTGAAATATACAATTATCAGAATCACAGTCTGATCCTTTGATGATACATTCAATACAACTGTAGAAAAAAATTGAAATTTATATAATACGGTTAATTCCCATTTTCACAAAAAATTTGTATTTCCATAAAGTCTGGGGAAAAATATTTTTCGCTATCTACTTCTCATCATTTTCCCAAAAAACATATATTCACTTGAAATATCACTTTTTCAATTTGCTCTAGATTCTGTGTTGAAACTTGTATTGGATTATAGCTATGAATTGGTGTTTGTTTAGGTCAAGATCAATAAACCTAGTACTCGCTTTCATTCGATTTGAATATTCATATTATTATACATATCATTCATGAAATAATGTGACGATAATGATTACATGATTATGAAAGCATATGTCTTCAATGAACATCAAAATGAAAGCATCTCCAGTGACGAGTCAACACATACGCTCACAAGATTTCTGTTATCCTATTTGAGCGTGTTTTCACCACAGACTCTAATTATTTCATCTTTGGTGTATAATTAACGAATGTGTCCTTTGTGAATTCAAAATTGCAAATTGATAAAGAGCCTCCGGCATGCAGAATATTCTTCGTTTGTGTTGGAACAACATAACTCAAGGTAAATCAGCTTTACCGCTCTGAGTCCAATTAGGAAGTTTTGCAAAAGTTCTCGGTTCCATTAGAGCTTCTTGTATGCTGAAAAGAGTTTGTGTCGAATAGTAAGAAATTGAATTTCCTGAATTGATTATTTTGCATAATTCTCGAAGCGAATAAATAAGAGAAAATGAGACCACCCACGGTACCTTCCATGAAAATGCAGAATTTTTGTATTTGAAAGTTTACCATGCTCATTAGTGGGATGATCGTGTATCCAAAAATATGTCGGTATGAATTACGAAGAAAATGACATATTCACTATAAATCCGTTACTTCATCATGTCGCCTGTGATGTTACTTGTATTATTGAAATTAGGAATTGGGTTATAACTTTCAGTTACCAATACATTATTCTTCAAATATCCTTCAGGTTTTGCATTCATATCAGTATCATTTACTTTCAATCTTTCGGCAAATTATAATAATTCATCATACAAATTTTTGCCTGCTTCGGAAAATCTCCATTTATAAGTATTTCTACTGTGTTTGCTATAATCACTATATAACTGATCATGAGTATCAGCCATTTATACGAAACACTCAACTCAACGGTAACTATCAAGTGAAATACAGAATTGAATAGTATCCACTCACAGAGCCATAGCATCTTCATGAATACAAAATGTATATTTCCCAGTAAAATTGTTCACTCCTTTCTGATACCTCCTTATTTTTGTTTATATACTGTCCCGAGTTTATACAATTTGGATTTATTATAATGTATCTCGCAAAATTTTTAATGAATGACTACTATTAGTAGAGTTGGCTATGAAGTTGTGAGCTGACGCTTCTACGTGAGGATGTCAAGTTGGGAAACAATACACGTGCATATAATTGTTTCTTTGTATGCTCGAAGTTAGATTGTATTTTGTATGGATGTTCAATACTTTTATGAGGATTCTCCTTTTTTTGAATTTGTTCATACTCTGTATTTTTCTGTGGTTTTGGAATCTCTTTCAACGTGATTTGTTACTGAGTCTTACTGGGCATTACTATTTCAATCGTATATTTTTCACCCTTGATTGAGAATTGAACTAATGACTTTGGGAGTACAGTTATCCTGCTGGAGTGGAAATATCTGACCTGAATTTCATATTTGATTTTATGTCATTTTAATTATGATGAGTTTATTTTTGGTATGTCTTTATGCATGCTATTACCTATTACTGATGACGAATGAAAAACAGTCAATTTTCATTCTACTATTCAATAGATCTAAGGTTTGAGAACTTTATTTTTTCACTGAACACAAATGACCAAAATCCCATTTCACACCAAATTTACAAGGTTTAACCCCACACTGAACATTATTATCTGGAAATGAATATTTCGAAATAAATTGCGGAATATTAATCTCTCCCAACTACCTACTCAGTAGGGTGCGGTAATCGTCTGTAAAAAAACAACTACTTTTCCGGCTAATATCACGCTGGATATCGAATGAGCTCATTCAGGCTTATTTAGTTTTCTATTGAAAATTATATATTATAAAAGTAAATCATCTTCCAAGTATCCCACAAAATGTTACGGTTTTTATGTCAATTAACAACTGAGCAAGAGCAATTGAAAATGAGATATCGCCCGCGGTACATCCTGACGTCACACCAAGCAACGAGTTTCGAGCGGTGGCAACCGTGCCTGTTGGAGATTATGAATCGCTGCCATCGTCTGATTCTGTTTCATTTGCTGACTGGTTTGAAAACACCACGTGTTACATATTCACGTAGTTGAAACACTGCAGTAAACAACACACAACTTGCTCTATACGGCTTCAGTACACGTATGTATTTCGCTTATCCGCCAGCACTCCCTTGTCGCCGAATCGGCTGATGTGACGTCAAGTATGACCACGCCCCGTTTCGGTGAACGCCACATTCAACTAATAATTTGAAGGGGAAGATAAAGAGTGAAAATTCAGATTTTTTGCAGATGTACTATTTGAAACACAAACTTTCAAATAATGAAATAAAAAAAATTTGGTAAATGAGCCCATTATATTCAACAGATATTCATGCATGATACCTTTCAGAGGCTAGTCTCGCAGATGTTTCTCGTTCATTCAACAGCAGGACCATGCTGAAATTATGCAAGTAGATCACCTGCAGACCGCGGTTTCGAGGTATTACCTCTCGTACGTACAGAAAAGATCCTACCCAGATAAAGTTATTGCTCAGACACATCGCAACATTTTCATTCAGAGGGCGAGTACTTATTCGAAAGTTAATAAAGAATATAAGATCATAAAATGCTCGAGAAGAATTATTATGTGTTCGATAACTACATCTAACATTTTACATGTGACAGTTACACTATTGGGTGTCAACTGCATCAAAATATTTCGAACTCATCTGCAGATAATGGGATACAAATCTGTTAAAAAAAAGGAATACGAGTCTGATAAGAATGAAGAGAAATACGTTTATTCGATGACTGATATGTAATTCTTTTTCTCGGAACAGGCGGGTATTTTCTGGGCAATATATGACATTGAAGTCTTGTATTCATCAAAATTATAAAATTTGAATAATGTTTCAATCGAATCGATAGAGCGAAAGATTAGAAAAATTAAATTGATTGGAAAAAAGTTGAAGTGAGAGTAGAGAATCCAAATTTTGAGCATAGGTGTAGAATCGGAAACCAAGCAACTTTTTTTTTGTCATTTTTCAAAATAGACAAAAAAACTGATTTTTTGAGGATTTTCAAAAAAAATATGTCAAATTTGACAGGTTTAGAGTAGCACATGACAAAGAGAAAGATGCTGTTTTCTACTCATTTTTGAATCACAAACTAACTGCGAAGTCAAATTCATTATATTTATTAATAAAAGAAATCCGTATATCGCGAACTCTGTGTGACACTGTGAATTTTTTGTTAGAGCAGCAAAAATAGGTTCATTTTCTACTTGGGGAGCACATTCTCCGATTCTGTTTCATTGATACAGGCTACATATTTCTCCCCGTATTCTGCTTTTTTTTAACACGTTTTTATTAGCTTCACCTATATGTATGTTTGTTTGTAACTCTCCTTGCTTAATCTATTCGCGGGCAGATGGCGCTGTACGTAACCTTGTATTTCCTCATTTGAAAAAAGTATTTTTTTTATTAACACGTGTGCCTACTGCCTTATTTGTAACCCATCTATGCGCGCCTTCTGCCTTGGACTTGGGAGCTGATTTTCAGGCTCCCTCTCCTGAATCGAAAAATATAAATGGTTATTTTTCTAAACAATACACGGCTGATTGATCCCAAAGTTTAGTTGAAATAAATATAGTTTGGAAAGACTGAAAAACATGCTTTTATAGCATAGGAAACGAAAAAATTAAAAATAAATATAGTTTAAAAAACACTCTTTTAAAATACATCGAACTGAAAAGTTCATGCCATATTTTTTGTATATCTAGCGCCCGTCGCTTTTTCCTCAATAATACCAGTATTTTTCGTTCTTTATTGTTTTAAGCTTCTGTAACAAAATATTTTTACCTTTTTAGTTTGATGTTCTTCGAAAGCAGGTTTTTTACTTTTATAAACTATATTAATTTAGGTTACAAGTCTATCCACTTATGAAAATAAAATACAAATGCCTACTATTTAAAACAATACTGATATTTACAAAAATCATGGGCTCAAGTATTAGGTCATACGATGATATATTCGATATGTATTTGATTCGTCATACATTTGTAACTTACTGTGAAAACATTTTCTTGCAGTGTCCGATGTATTGATTGAAAAAAAAAATTTCCACATATCTGAAATACCAATTGAAGTGTTAAATCCTGACAATGCATCAAAAACCCTATAGTACTAGTGGGTTGATGCGACTATTTGTAAATAAAAAAATATCCGGTTTTTGATTTAGAAGTGATTACATCTGGTTATGATCGTTGTGAAGTTTTGTTATTATTTCACATATTTTTAAAGTGAGTTTATGTTGACTCAAAAAATTAGACTAACTTGAACATTATGAGCAAGGGTAGTTGAAGAATCACTTCAATAGCAAAGAAAGATAAAGTACTTCGATGAAGGACTCATATTGAGTCAAATTTCATACCTACACTTTTTTACCCATTTTCAATTCATCAACAACTTGGATTCATTAATTAGCGGCTGAAAATTGACATTTCATAAAATACAATATTGAATACATTATGAACCATCAACTATGTAACATCGAACTCACTATAGCTTATTAGAACGCTTATATCTGCTAGAAACTCGAGGACACTTCCGAAGTTGCATTGCTATTTAAAAACTGCCTTGAATTCTGAACTGACATTGGAGTTTTATCATTGTAACGCAAAACATGAGGTGTTTTCTGGCGTTCAATCGTATTCGAGCGTGTATTCAAAAACAATTCGTAGTGACGTTATTAATAATAAATATTTGTATTTGTATGAAAGGTATTTGATGAAATGTTTTCACCACTATATAAACTATAACGGTCAAAATTGAAATTGAAGGTAGAAACTGACAAATGGCGTAACGTAATGTCAAATTCCGTTTCGAAACCAACCTCACGCTAGTTTTGAATAATCATGAATGTATTTGAATCACAGAAGGATACGTTTTGAATACATAAGCGCCAGAAAACGCCTATGGGTATTCCTATGATATATTTTACAGACGATGTTACCATACACAAACTCCATATCTATCACCACCAATTTATTTACCCATTTTTTGTCTTTAAGTTATCATATGACAAAAGCACTTTTTAACCGGCCCTATTGATTTTCTATAACTTTTTCCATCCATGAAAGGTTTCATATCCTTTTTCGTGAATTAGTTTTACATGACGCGTCAGCTGACTCTTTTTCCAGTTTGGAAGCCAGTTCCATTTCTTCCCCTAGATTCCTCGACTTTTTTCTCAAAATCAGTGCTATGGAAAAATCAGAATATTAGGTATACTCGACATACATGATACAGCATTTTTTTATCGTCTTGTTCAATAAAACTGTCATTATTTACACTCACTATATGTATGTCCCGGATTATATGGAATAAACGTTCACTTGATTTCTCGAAAGATATCGAAATGACCAAAGATGAAGTCTGGAATACGTTGTGATGCATTATTATAGGTGATGCTATAACGCAATTGAATAAAAATTTTGATAGCATTCAATTGAAAAACCAATTTGGGGGCCTGGTATAGATGGAGATATGAGTTATATCCATTTTCTATTCAGTTTGAATATTTGAGCAAATCAAATTTTACTTTCACACATATGCGAACATTTGTGAGAATAGCGAAAGAACACATTCCATCGATGCTCCGAAAAACACGTCATGAACAGAAACTTTCTTCGATTCCTTTTTTCTTTCACCAATTTCCCCGTATCCCAACGTTTTATTTTTCCCGAATAAGTATTTCGAATTGTACCTATAACGTAAGAAAACTTGACACTTTCTCTCGCTGTTTCCCTCAATAAATTAAATTCGGTAGACTTTTATCAAGTGAAATTGCAATTACGGCGGTGAAGGAATTCGTAATAGCACGTGGCACATCCGGATAAATTAATCATACCTTCCATTTTAATAAACTAAGTTCGGGGAGCTTTAATTAACCTCCTCCCTCCACTTTACTGAGGCGACGGATCTATTCATTCGCAAAAAAACATGAGGAATTTCTTCGCGTAATTCCTTGTAATAGACTTTGAATTACATGTTATATAAATGAGAAAAGTTTCGTGATCAATTAGATTTATATTATTTAGGTAAGGTAAGGCGTGACAAGGGCAAAAATGGGCATACTGCACGGGTAGCTCATAAATTCTGCTCTCAGAATTCAACATTTCATGCAATATAGTGGCTGAGTCCTGGAATACGAGTATATGCCAGCTAACACTCATTCGCTGAGGGGTCGTCTGTTAATCACGCAATGCTTTATGGCAACTTTTTGACCCCATTCCCCTTGGTGAAGCATAGTATGGTTTCAGACTAGCTCCTTCTCCACACATAATCACCTGTATTTTTGTAAAAATACATCAAAATATTATCTTTAAACCCAAAAATCAAAGAACATGAATATATTTAATGTGCATTGTCCTTGAACCACAGATTAGCGAGACTTTCTTCAATACTACGCATCTTGCAATTCTGGTGTTAGCACTGTGCTCTGTGAATTTTAAGTCACCTGTATAGAAGATGAATTGTAATAGGAAATGTTGAGAGAATTTATTGTTTGATTCTTGCATTGTAGTTAAAACTTTTTATGTTTTTTACCACTTTTATTTGTAACTGACGTTACTGAATGTTACTTCGTCCTACAAGGATATTTTCAAACTTATGCATAGTTCAATGTATAAGTTTGAAAATGTCTTTATAAAACAAAACTGCAGTAATGTTAGTTACTAATAAAAGGGGCAAAAAACATAGAAAGTTTCAATTTCCTTTTCTTCATTAGGATCTCCAACCACGTAGTAACGGCTACTTCCATCAATTTATTAGCATTAGTAGTCCACTGAAAGATCATTCGCCTATATTCTACCCTTTTTTGTGCTACATTTTTGTTTCGCCTGAAACACACAATTCATTGAATTCTATTTTAGTCATGCTAGGTTTGTTTTCCTATAATTTGCTGAAAAATCTTCACAGGAATCTTTTAGCATAGACATTGGTGCAGTTTTGAGGCACTAGCTTACCCCACTCCATTCCAAACAACAAAATCACTATTATAAAAATCACAATAATCACATCGATAGTTCACTATCAATTATTAGGTTGTTTAAAAAGTGTTGTCGGATTCATGTCATGTATTTTTGTAGATTCATATTCTGATAAATATTCATTCTACTATATCGTGGTGTATACCGATCGATAGAGAATTTTATACTCTATACATTGATGCTATCTTTTTTTTTTCAAATTTTGATTTTTTGCCACTTCTCAGCTCATTACTATATGATTTTTGGTAATTTTTTTTCTATGAAGGTATCAGCCTCGTACATGAACCCCAAAGTGGTAGACCTACAGTAATCCATGACATGGATTTGATGATCCTGGTGGAGACTGGCCCATTACGAACGGTGTGTGAGATGGCGGAAAAACTGGGCGCCAGCCCCTATGTGGAAGAGGAAACGGGCATATAGAAAATACTGGGTACACCCATATAATGTTTGATTTCTAACACAGTTTGGCAGCTGTTTCCCGTGAGCTCTCATAATATGAACAGAAATTCAGAGAATTTTGTAGAATGAGCTCAAACAGTTACCATATTTCTTTGAGATTGGTGTCAAGGGGACTGAAGAAGCACGGGTTCTATCTGCGTTTCATAAATTAATTGCTGTATAGGTAATGCATTATGAGATGAAGCACAGCCCTGCTGGAAAATCGAAGCAAATTTGACCGGAAAATTCCATTGGAATTGGTACAAAAAGTAAACAACCAATGAGTAGTTGATATTATCTCATTGAAACGTAAAAGGTGGTCATTTTCATCATCATTCAATTGTTGACTAATTTTGTTAATAATTTGAGGATGTAACCATTATCTTTGTGACTAACTGCATGCTATTCATTTAATAAATTTGTTGTCACTTTTGCACATTGATTATTTATGAAACTCATCTCAACATCTCTCTCCTCAATATAATAAACCATTCTTCATCGAATGGAAAGAAAAAAGTACAGAAAAAACGAATAGAGATCAACTATTTCATTAGATAAATATCCAAATGAATCCAAATCAAGTAGTTTTCTCAAACGTCAGAGCTGCAATAATATTTCAAGTTTGTGTCTTCAAGAAATTAGGAACACTGATTTCTTCATTGCCTAGTTTTCATCCGGTGCTTAGGAAAAGTACTTGTTCTGGAACTACTTTACTATCAAAACAATCGGCATCTGAATGGAGAGCAACTGGTGAACCTCATCCCAAGCGGCCGAAAGCACAACATTCGGCTGGAAAGGTTATATCCCCGGTATTCTGGGGTGAGCGTGGTGTTATATCCATCACTGAATATTATACCGGGTGTCAACGAATCTATTAGACAAGTCATAACTTCTAGACTATTAGGTGTATCAAAACGAGATTTGGTACAGATAAATGGTATGTGGAGAGGAGAGTTTTCACATATTTTTCACTTTCCGGTCACTTCCGGTTTCAGCGGAAATGGCTCCGGTTCTAAATTTTTAAATGGAACACCCTGTATATTGTAACATTTTTGGATTTCTGAGACAATTCTGGATCAGAAACTGACATTTCCGGAACTTTTTCAGCCTACTTGATTTTTTCAGAGTCACTTTTAAAATTGCATCTAGGTGGCTATGATCGGACGTAAACTAATCTATGGACCTCAGGTGATATCAGAAAATTGCAATAGCGGAGTTTTAGTGACTAGTGTGTTGAATATGAATGAGACAAGTTTACAAAATAACATTTTCGTGTCTAACTATTATTTTTCAAATGGCGACCATTTTCTGACAAGCACTTTCCGAAAAAAGGATTTTTTGACAAATCTAACGATACTAATTTATTTGCGATTGGATTACAAATAAGAACATAAATTAAATATTACTGAGGAAAATACTCGATACAAATTCATTTACTTTTGTCAAGGGTGCCATGGATAGGAATGATGCATAATATTTTGCGGTTATTTCCATCAAGTCCACTTTGGAGAACAAAACGCTCACCTAGGTTATGACAGTGACATAAGCTTTATGAGCAGAAAGTAGAAGTTTCTCTTGATTTTCGTTAATTTCAGTTTAATTTTTCGTGAAAAGTGAAAAAGCCTTTAGAAGTTTTACGGCAAATTTACTTCCAGCAAGATGGAGCACCACCCCATAATAGCAGAGACGTACTTGATTTTTTAATAGAGCATTTTAATAATAGAGTTATTGCAACCAACGGTCCAGTACGGTGGCCTGCCCGCTCACCGGATCTGACTGTGTTAGATTTCTTCATTTGGGGATATGTAAAAGAAAGGGTATACTATGCAACAGCCCCAGCCACTCTCGAAATCTTAGAAGAAAGGATTCAACAGGCATTTAGAAGTATATCGCCTCAAATGTTACAAAACGTGTTGAGAGAAACAATTGAACGAGCTGAAATGTGTCTTGAACAAGGAGGGATGCACTTTGAGAATTTACTATAGTGGAATTTTCAAGAACTTAGGATATTGCAAAAAATCTAAGTGCATCGCTGAGATTATTAGTTAAATTTGTTAAATTTGTTGATTCAATCGCAAATAAATTAGTAACGTTAGATTCGTCAAAAAATCCTTTTTTCGGAAATTGCTTGTCAAAAAATGGTCGCCATCTGAAAAATAATAGTTAGACACGAAAATGTTATTTTGTAAACTTGTCTCATTCATATTCAACACACTAGTCACTAAAACTCCGCTATTGCAATTTTCTGGTATCACCTGAGGTCCATAGATTAGTTTACGTCCGATCATGGCCACCTAGATGCAATTTTAAAAGTGACTCTGAAAAAATCAAGTAGGCTGAAAAAGTTCCGGAAATGTCAGTTTCTGATCCAGAATTGTCTCAGAAATCCAAAAATGTTACAATATACAGGGTGTTCCATTTAAAAATTCAGAACCGGAGCCATTTCCGCTGAAACCGGAAGTGACCGGAAAGTGAAAAATATGTGAAAACATTCCTCTCCACATACCATTCAACTATACCAAATCTCATTTCAATTCTCCTAATAGTCTAGAAATTATGACTTGTCTAATAGATTCGTTGACACCCGGTATAGCGTTATTAAAGGCTGAAATTGCATAGAAACGAGCACAAATGCAAAAGAAAAAACTCGTTCCATCAAGGTAATGTATCGTGTCACAAGTCAATCAGAACGATGGCAAAACTGGATGAATTGATTTTCGAATTGCTCCCACATCCACCTTATTCGACATATTTGGCTCCCAGCGACTAATGGCTGTTCGCAGACCTCAAAAAATGCTCACTGGTAAAAAATTCCGCTCGAAAGAAGATGATATTGTTGAAACTGAGGCCTATTCTGAGACAAGAGTTGAATCGTTCAACAAAAGTGGTATTGAAATATTAGAGCGGCACTGGAATGATTGTGTGACTCTTGATGGAGGTTACGTTGATTGATAAAGCCAATTTTGAACAAAAAATGCGTTTTGTTTCTCAGGCACGGAACTTTTCACCCCATGTTAAATGAATAATTTCGTAATAAAAGAATAGTTTCTTCCTCAATATACGAGTATAATAAGATTTCGTAACTGGAAGGAAAAACCTCATTTCAAACAATTTCTGCTGTGAGACATATATCTATAACTTTTTCAGAAATAACACAAATGAGATGAGGAATTCTGAAGAGGGTTTCTTATTATTTTTGAATCCAAATTCAAATTCGAAACTTCACGAACAATGTTATTAATGATTGTCGGATTTCACAGCCTTTGAAATAGACCATGGAATTTTCCCTCGGATATTTCTGAAAAACCGCATGGTGAAATCTCTGAACTAGAGCCAACGTTGAAACAGGTGAAAATTATCAGTGCCTTCATAAACAATGCAGTTTCGCGGTTGCTGAAGTTGTTGCGGTTGAATACCTTCCGGTTACGTGGTGCATGCGGACAATTCACCGAAATTGCCCATGAAAAGTGGTTTCCACAGAGCCTCTGGGTATGAAGTTAACGGATATGATATTTTAATAAAGTCGGTGATGGTTTCATACTTTGTAGATACTTTTCCAACTTTGTGAAAAGTTTCTAGGCGAAGCAAAGTTACCCGAACTGTTCTGAGCATAGGTACCTATATAGTAGAAAGTAACAAAGTGTCACCCAATTGCATTCTACAAAAAAAAATAAGTTTGTGGTGCCAAAAAACAAATTATACTTGATGGAGAAGTCTTCTTCAACTAAAACAACAAGATATAAATTAATATCCGATTCATGAAAATATTTTAATAAAAATCAAATATTTGGGTTACGTCCGATACAGTGATATGAAAATTGAACTATACTTTACCTACACTCAATCCATTTTATCTTTGGGAAAATGCTCAATAATTAGAGAAAATATATGATAGAAATAAAATGAATATACATGTTTTTTTCCAAAAACCTGATAACAAATCGTCTGATGAATACTTCAATAATCTTGAAGCGTTTTGTAACACTTTCAATAGAATATAACATAACCGCTTCGTCTTGCAGTGTTATTAAAAACGGTGCTAATGGGTTGATCGTACAAGTGTCTCGTCCCGAAACTTCGAAGTAAATCATTCGGATGCATGGTAATCCATATGAATGTCCTTTCAAATCAATAATCTTCCATATATCACATTGTTGACCGTTCTTATCACTGATATGTGTTTCAGTACCAATATCAAATCAAATTGAATAGGTTTATTCCTAGGAGAGATTCATTTTTGGGAAAGAAAGGTTTTGGCTTTCTAGTTCTCCATCTTGATATGAATAATAAGGGAATCTTCCAAAGAAAGGTGGGAAGCAATTATTCCCAAACACTTCGTTCGTTCAAATAATGTTATCCGTATTTGCTACTAAAGAGGCAATAAGGCAAGTGTTTTGAAGCGAAACATCGGATGTCTAGCAGTGAGGATGACAGTGTTTCATGTGAGTGAAATTTTACTTCTTTGTGTGTGAATGTTCTCCATATGCGGAGTAATTCTTCGTTGAAGCATGTACCACACATGCTCGATGGGATTCAGGTCCGGTGATTGTGCTGGCCATGGCAATACATCAACTCCTTCGTTGGTGAGCCAGTCAGTCACTAGACGCGCGAAATGTGGACGAGCATTTTCGTGCATTAGGTGGAAGTTTTCACCAACAGTACCAGCAAACGGACGGACGATAGGTAGAAGAATGGTGTCGAAGTACTGTCGAGCTGTGAGGGAGCGATTTGGAAAAACGAGATCGGTTCTGCCGCCGATCATGATTCCGCCCCATAGCATTACTGTACCACCTCTGTATGTGTGGACTTCCTGGACGTGTCTCAAACGTTCATTATTTCCAGGTCGTCTCCACAGTCTTACTCGACGAGAATCTGGATGGAATCCAAATCTGGATTCGTTTGTAAATAAAACTGTGGCCCAATCATTTGCATCCCAGTTTTGATGTTCTTGACACCACTCGAATCTTCTACCGCGATTGCCTCTCGACAAAGGTGGACATCTAAGTGGCCTTCTGTTGTGGAGATCTGCTTCATGCAGTCGATTTCTGACAGTATCACGACCAATGGTTACCTGGTGCGTCTGCTGCAACACGTTAACCAACTCAGGTGCTGTGATTGTCGGTAGTCTTCTTGCGGTTAAGACTAAAAATCGGTCTTGAACTGCAGTTGTAGCACGTCCTCGCCCTGGATGTTGTTCGGCTGGACTGCCAGTTTCACGGAAACGCCGCCACAATCGACTGATAACACTTTGGGAGACCCCCAAACGAAGAGTTACATCATTTTGTCGCATGCCACCTTGAAGAAGCCCTACAGCTCTATTCATCTCAGCCAATGGTAAGTGATGGCGTTCCATGTTGAAGCACAATATTTCCAGTTTAATTGTTGAGCAAAAACTGCATAGAATATACAAACTCGATACTTTCAGATTATTCATTTTAGCCGAAAACCTACAGTTTATAAAAACTTGATAAAAGATTAGTTACCGTTTTTGCAGGCTTTGTTCAACCCATAGAAACCTACAGGGTGGTCGAATGTACCAATTTAATCGAAATTAAACGACCTCATGCATTTATTTTTATGATATTTAGTATGTTATAAAAATATCCCTAGACTTTTCCGATGTGTGTATATAATAATACTTGTATGTCATCAGTAACTCATTTTTATAATTCATTAAAAATAGTAACTAACAGTTATATTCGAACAATTTTGTAAAGTAATTCTTGGCAGGTCGTTTTGTTTCAACATGTTTTCGGTAATTGAAATTTTAGCTGCGGTCGAAGTTGAAGTTGATGGAGAAACGTACTGAGCTTCCACAGCATTGTTGAGTTCAGGTTCTGATGACGTTGGAGGCTGGATGGATTCTACTATACTTTTTGAAATTTTCATTTTGTTGGCTATGGAGTTGTTGATTTAAGATTCAGAAATATTGCTGGATTTCCAACCCCCATGGCGTTTTAAACTGAAAGATCTGCCCCTGCATTAACTAAAATAGTCGTAGATGACCTTCGGAAACAGAGGCCAGTATATAATTCAGGGTATTTTTAAAAAAACGTGTTTCATTTGTGCATGGTCGAAGCTTAACATATTTTTTTGCAAATTTGGTAGAATTCTCCTGTGACTGTGAAATTTCTAGGAACCTTGGTTTTAGTATCGAGTAATTTTATTAAAAGAGTTGAATTAAGATCTTCCATGTCATTAATTTTTAATATTCGTTTATCACAACGGCATGCCTCTATAAGGCCAATAGCTAAAGCAGCCTGAAATCAAAACCAAACATTAATTTTTCGATAACAATTTAAAAATTTTTAATTCATACCTTTATCAGCAAATACTTTTCATCAGGTGCATCTTTAAAACATTGTTGAATTTCTCCAGAAGTTAATGTTTTTGACTGTTTTGCAGCATATTTTTCAGATTTCCGTTTTAAAAATGCACGTAGTTTTACGTATTTTGATCAATCAACACAGTTTTCAATGATTGAGGTACTCCTCAGCATCGAGTACTGATACCATAATGTTGATGATTTCAATCTTCTTGACGACTCTTCAAAATAAATTAACAAGGTATTTTCTTAACGAAAATTTACCTTGGCTTCCATTTTCCAGTCCATAAGCTTTCTGTAAGCGATTCCATATTTTTCTCTTGATGTGCTTGGTAGCAAATTATTGCAAGCATCTATTGCTTTCTGAACAATTTCTGGAGGTATATTTTCCAACTCTAAATCTTCGTATTCCATTATATTCAGTATTTAATAAATCTGAATTGTTCATACTGTAACAATCAACAATTAAACCATTTTCGTTTGGTAAGCTGACAGCAATAATTATGCAGGGCTTCGGTTTTGTTGTCATGGAAACGCCGACAATGGGCTACTTGGAAATTGCACGCGAATCGTCGGCGCAGCGTTGTCAACATGGAGAACGTGTCATATCAATCTGACTGACTTGGGTTATCGTGATAACAGTGAGAAATTATTATTTCTTACTGTAATGGCGGATATTTCTCACTGGGTGAGAAATCTTACGTTTTGAACGTATGACAGCGATGAGAGAAGTGCCACATTGTATAGCATCCTTCCTTTGGAAGTTTTCAGCATGGAGATGGAATAGTATAAAGCCAAACAGTTTATCAAAAAAAACAGTCTCTGCTAATACGTCAATACAATGATTTAACTCAAATTTCCTTCATTGACAATGAAGCACGTAATAATAATAATATAATATATATCATTTTCATCAAAATATTATTATTATTATTATTATTATGAATTTTTTTTCTGATTTATTCGGCTGTTACTTAATGAAGATCAATAGTAAGTATGATTTGCATTCAAATCACTGTTGAAGGAGCTACTGTGTTAGCGAAATATGTCGTGATATGTTTTTCGAATAAATTTTGTGGAGATCAATATATCATCATTAATTGAAAAGATCTTATTTTGAACGAGTCTAATTTCTACATCATCATTTCTTTGTAAAATTTTATTTTGAAACTATTTCGTATTGGATTGTATGACTTTTAGAAATAAATCTTTTCATGAATAGTTATTTCATGAAGTTACCTTTTACACTGTCAAAAACGAATGATTTTTGTCATCAAAGTTCAGTTTGACAACAAATTTGAATTATGTAAAAAAACACACATACGATGGGCAAAAATGTGTCTGGAATAAAGCATTGTAAAAATTATCAAAAGTTGTATGTTGGTTGCGTTAAGACTCTTTTTCAACAGTGGTACAAAATACAGAAAATGGTTAAAATTTAAAAATCATTCATTTCATTTTTGTGAACTGAGAAAAAAATTCACAGATGAGTCTTTATGACTTTTTATTCGTCATATCGATCGAAACAGCAATTGATACCAAATTTCGATTAAAGTTATTATCAATAATAAACATAGAAAAAATCTGGAATTCACTGGTCACGTTATAAAGTGGTATTCAATCGTGACCTGTGTATTCTTCATCCATGAAAATCTGCATAAAAATTATAATAGCAGTAAATCAAATCAGAAATAATGATTTTTGAATGAAAAATCCAATGTATGCCTTCAATTTCACTTGTAGGTTTTCTCCATCTAGTCTGAAAATGGAACTGAAAATGTAAAATGGAAAAGCGCAACCCGCTCTTCGAAAAACGAATTTAGCATTTTCTTAGGATTTGTCGCATCATAAAGCTAAAGCTGTCGCATCCATATGAATGACAACCATCAAAATTCGAGAAGGATCATTGAGGTCTTATGTTTGACCCTGTGATTTCCAGCGAGTATACTTTTCATTATCAGAACATACTCAACAGTATGAGAACATCTTAAAAATATAATATTATTTTATCCTGGTCATGCGGAAAAATGGTTTTATTGGTTCACCTTGTATACGTTCTCGAAATCGCAGAATAATCTCTGTCAAGAGTTTTGAACCTAGAGAAGCGAATTTTCGGAACAAGCATGGAATATAAGCTGTTATAAAAAAGTCGCAATTCGTTAGCAGTTTTTGTTGCTTCGAGGCAGAGTTCATTTTAATTAGTTGATAGGAGATTTCGGCTGTTCCCACTTGATAATTTATCGGTGAGATACGCACAGATGGGAATGGGTTGAATAGAAAAAGTTGGGCGAATGTCGTTAGGAAATGGAAAACGTGAAGTATTATTCGACCTCAGTCAAAGCGATAACACTTCCAATTTTTCAGAGGCACCGCTCTTTTAGACAGCCTTGAGGTTTTTCCTGTAGTGCTTGTGTTTTGTTTTTTGTGAAAAATGAGGTGCTTCTTGGGGTTTATTCAGGAAGAGCAGTTATCAAGTTGAAAACTATCCTCTTCAATTGTTTTCATGATTTTACTAAAGAATTATCCATCTGACGAATGTAAAAACCATGTTTTCTATTTCATTCATCAAATTATTACCTCTTCGGGGTTCACTAATAATTGCTGTTAAATAACTACGGTTTCGGCGGTGATGTATATACACTATTCAACTCACTAGATTACTGTCAGGAATCAGTCGACTCTGTTCGGCGTCTTTCTTCTACAGTTTTATTGACATCTAGAAAATGAATGTTTGAGAAGATACCATAAACTTAAGAACGAATATAATTATAACTGAAACGTTTTACTAGAAAATTTTAATTCAAATTTTAAAAAGTCTGGGTTACTAGAACTACGTACAGAGCTATTAAAAATCAGATGTGTGCTTAGATATCTTTTGAACGGTACTAAATAGAATTAAGGAAATGGCATATGAATGATTCAAAAAACTTATCCTAACTGTTCCATTTCTGAAGATATCTGTGTGAACTTTGAATATAAAATAATGCACTGAACTTCCACTTTGATACCCTTATATTTCAATAATATTTCAAAAAGTAACTGACTAACGCATCACATCCAATGAACTGTCCTCTATTGAGAAACAAACATCAATGAATGAATACTCATTTTCATTCTCCCAATCGTTAGCCTCCGTTGTTGCCGTCGACAATGTCAGTTCATACTCGGCCATTTCTGACCAGATGATGGCTGCTATATTTCAACTGAAAACAAAAAAAAATGTTTCGATTGATTAATCACATAATTTGTTCGAAGGAACCAGAATCCCATTTTTTCATTAGAGATTCCATTCCTTCTAGTTTCTACCACAGCTTCGGAACTAGAAGTCCTTCCACCTTTTCATGGCACAGCAAGACGTTCCCGACGACCCTACACGGCACAGTGACATGTTGTCGTCGGCTCAACATGGCACAGGGACACGTTCCCGAAGGCCCAACATGACACAGAGACACCCGATGGCACAACATGGTACTGGGACAAGTTATCGACGGCCCAACATGGTACAGGGACATGTTCTGGCGGCCCAACACGGCACAAGGACTCGTTCTTGATGGCACAACATGACACAGGGACACGTTCCCGAATGCCCAACATGACACAGAGACACGTTCCTGATGGCCCAACATGGCACAGGGACAAGTTCTCAACGGCCTAACATGGCATAGCGACACGTTCTCGACGGCACAACATAATACAGGGACATATCCTGACGGCCCAACATGGCACAAGGACACGTTTTCGACGGGCCCAACATAGCACAGAAACACGTTCCCAACGGCCCATCTGATTCTTCATACTATAGTTTCATCGTATCTCCCAACCTGTCCATTCTCCTGTGGTCCTTACCGCATAAAGGTGGTGACCAATATTCTTTCCATGTAAAACTCTATGAACCTTTTCAATGTTCAAGCAGTACTTTGTTATCTTTCTATAGTATTCTTCCATCTGATTTCAACTGATCATCTTAAAGTTAACCACCAAGAATCCAATCATCTACAGTAACATAAATATTCAGAATATCATCGTAACCCTCAATCGAAACGCGGCTAAGTGCATGAACGTGCTCTTCCTTTGATACAGGTATATAAATATATTCAATATCTAACTCTCGAACTTGTAACCACCATCTGCCAACTCTAGGTATTTTGCCCTTTTCTATGAACATAAATTGCATCAAGATCTGAAACAACTCTTAACCGATAACTGATCGAATTCACAAGAAACTTTTGAAAAGTATAGTAGCTGAACTAGCTGAACAATTCCCACTCCACAGTCGATTTTCCAGAAAAAGCACCACCCACTATTCCCACACTAGAATCCACAATGCTGGAAATTACTTTTTGAAAACGTCTAGTCAGGTGAATTTTAAAACAGCTTAACATCACAGGCGACCTACTATCGTATGTCACCCATATTTGGAATAACGCAGTCGAGAAACATGGAGAGTCAAAAGCTGTTGCACTTGATATTTCTAAGGCCTTTGACCGTTTGTGGCATGAGAGTTTGCTGGACAAACTTTGCTAGATTTGAATACATCACCATTGTTGAACTTGCTTTCTCAAAAAACCGAGAAAGTATTATTATTGATGTAGAAGTGAGGTAATACACTTCAGGTGATCACAATTAAAAGATACCTCAGGTATATAAAAATTTCAGAGGTTTACATTATTTAATGGGGGTAGTCTCAATTGTAGTTACCTGTGGTATATACATATTAGCGTAAGAAGTAGTATTAGTAGTATTCATTTTTGAAGAAGCTACTGTGTTGGTGAAACACGTCGTGATATATTTCTCGAATAGAGTTTGTGTAGATCAAATCGTAAGTCGTAGTTTATGAAATTACTACTATGGATCTTCATCAAGTAACGGCCGAATCAACCAGAAAAAAATGAAGAAGAAATTTGTTTGAAAGGTGTTTGATCACCATATCTTAAAATAGCCGAATCTCAAATGTTCAAATACCCATATTGCAACTTACTGACCTAAGAATATTAACATTTATTTGATCTGACACTTCATCCAAACTCAATTATATATAAACAAATTCATCATATAACATCTTGATACCCATTAAACAGTCCAACGATTTCACTTTCAGAACAATTGATTTCTTTCATTGAAGAAAATAAAATACTCATATCAATTCAATATTTTTTTATAGTACAAATATTCATGAAGGCAATTTTCCAAAGCCCATTCGAACTCACTTTTTTTGTTTTTGTTGTTTTTTACGACTCATGCACTGTTGCTGAAAATGTCCGACTCTTTCAGTTCCCTACTGAGTGAACGCATTTGAAGATATATCAACATCTGGATTCTCAGTAATTTTCATTAAATCCTATAATGTACTTTAAAATATCTTCAACATTTTTTCATCAGTAAAACCAAAGTAAGAATCTTTCGATGCACTGGGTATATCTCAGAGAAATTATTCGTCATATCCTGTGAGCCCTGTACTATTTGTATGACCCAAGTAATTAGCTAGATATTTCAGTTCTTATGTGAACTTCGAATAAAAAATAATACACTGAACTTCCAATTGAAAACCCCTAAATTTCAATTATATTCCAAAGAGCAACTGACTTACGCACTACATTTAATGAACTGTACTCAATCGAGAAACAAACATTAATGAATGAATAATCATTCCTGTTTTCCTATCGCTACCGCTAATACTTTACATAACTCATAAATACTCAAACTATCAAAATGAACAATCTATCATCGAAATGTCCCATCGAATTCCTATTCACAGCTATCATTTGCTTCCATCGTTGCCGTCGACAATGATGCCAGTTCTCATATGAAAATATCATTTCAGAATTTTAGAGTATTATTTTGCTCTCTATTAGAGTATATTTATTGTCTCTAGTGGATGTCACATAACTGGTTCACCTTTTAACTTTGAAATTTTCAATTGCATTTCCAGAACTCATTCATTCCTTAGTGTCCGATAAGGACAGTAGCCAGTTGGTTAGCGTGAGAGATTCGTTCTACTCATTCACTCAACCGTTATACGGAAGTGGTTTAATGTCAACTGTCAGATATTTACTATATTTTGTTCAACCTGTGTTCAGAACCGTTGAAAGTTAGGACCTCGTTTATGTTCACCTCGTACCAGTTTCAACTTCTGAGGATTATCGTTTGTTATATCAGCCACCGAAGAGAACAGACGTCTCTCACGCGCTCCTAGTTAGAACAAAGAAAGTGTGGTAATAAACTGTAAAAGTTTACTTTCAAGTGTACTATCAAGCATTATCAGTGTATATCAATCATCCGTAGGGTAAATAATACCAGAGTATTAAATTTAAAGAGTGAAAACAGATAGATAGCCATTGCTTGTGAACGCATCCCAAACAGACAAAGGAACCACGTGGCCACGTGTCGTCCCTGCCCGTCCAAAACCTTGTAGGAGGCTAGAGCTCGGAATTTAAATCAACCTAAATTTCTTGAAATATGGAAACTTGAGGAAAGTGCAATAAAACGTTTGAAAATGGTCAGTTATTTGCATGTGATAGTTGTAAACTATTGCTGTGCAGTGAATGTGCAAACTTAACAGTATCCGAAATAAAATGTATGCAGTTAAAAACCAGAAGAAAACTGAAATTTTTTTGTGAACAGTGTGAGGATGGTTTTTATAAAGTAGCCCTAATCAATGAAGTATCAGAACTGAAAGGACTTGTTAAGAAACTGGCAAATAATAAAGAAAACCTCACAAATAATGAAGACAATTCCCAAATATCAAATGCAACTAGTGTATGTCAGATACCAGACATGGAAGAAGTGATATCTGAAATGCTGGATAGACAAAAGAGAGCCTCAAATTTAATAATTTATAATATTAATGAATCCCAGAAAAATACGCAAAAGGAACGTAACTCAGAAGATAAGCAGGCAGTTGAATTCATTTTAGAGGATTATAATGTTAACAAAAACAATATTAAACTATTCAGCCTTGGAAAATTCAATGCAGCAAAAACTAGGCATCTTAAAGTTATTCTGAGCTCTTCAGAAGACGCTAAACTTGTTTTAAAAAATTAATCAACAAAAATCCCGGGAATAAAAATATCCGGAGACCAAACCAAAGCTCAACAAGAATATTTCAAACGTTTCAAAGCCAAACTTGAAGAGTTCATAAGAAATGGTGATGAATAAAAAACAATAAAATTTATCAACAGTAAACCAACCACAGTAAACAAAAATATTACTTCACAACAAAAAAACTGATAAAGGACCCTTATATCCACCTCTTTACTGATATCATATACATGAACGCCCAAAGTTTGCTGCATAAAATTGAGCAAAGTCGAATAAGCATTTTATATTACTCTCCAAAAATAATTCTAGTTAGTGAGGCTAGAATAACTAGTGATTTTGAAGATTCAAAGATCAAACTGGATGGTTACAGTCACATTCGATGTGATTCACAACACCGGGGGTGTTGTGATTTATGTGTAGGATGGCATACAGTATTCAACAAAGAAGACTTACATTTTAAAAGACAATTACTGGTGTAAATTATAGTGTGTGTCAATGGTTAGTGGGTTGTCTTTATCATTCTTCATCTAGCTCGGATTCTATATTCATAGAAAATCTGGAAAATATCTTTGATGATACCTTTGTCAATGATAAGCGTTGCATTCTTGTAGGAGATTTTAATTTAGATTTTTTAAATAACAGTTTTTATGAGAAAAAAATCAAATCTATGTTTTTGCAATATGGAATTGACCAACTAGTACTGGATCCTACCTGAATTACTAATAACAGTGAAACTCTAATTGATTATGTACTAACTAATAATAATTGTGCAAACTGTTTTGTCCATCCTACTCCTGAAATAAGTGACCATTCATTAATATCTATTTGTCTCAAAAATAACAAACGAACTGAAAGCACTTCTATCAAAAATTATAGAAACCTTAGTGAGCGAAATTTGGATAAAATAAAACTAGATATAATTTTATTTGATTGGGATTTGAATTCAACCGATGTTAGTGTCATATATTTCAATTCACTTAATAACTGTCAATCAGTTATCAATAAAGTTGCACCAATTCCAGTCTGTCACTATAAAAGTAACATTCCATGATTTGACAACGAAATTCATAATAAAATGAAACAACGTGATCAGATATATAAGGATTTCATTAAAACAATAGGAGTGAATGTCAAATGGAAAGAATTTAATAAACAGAGAAATGAAGTGTAAATTTATTAAAAAAGAAAAAAGACCAATACTCCTTCGATAGAGTAGATATGTATAAAAATAATTCTCAAATGATGTGGAAAACATTAAAAAAGCTAATAAACATGAATTTCCGAAACTTTCCGAGCTGTATGGAATTTAACTTAACAAACCAGGTGTATATTGTTAATAATAAAACTGAAATAGTAAACGAATTCAACTACTACTTCATTACTAGTATTCAGCAAATTGTTGATAGTATAGATGATGTTCAAGATTGAAAATATTCGATAATTATAATCTAAATCCCAATTTTCCAAGTTTCACATATTAACAATGAATGAATTACGCCTAATTGTTAACTCCTTAGACAACAAAAACAATGTTCATGAGATCTTGAATTCCAAAATGCTCAAAATCATTTTTGAAATATGTGAACATATAATTTCAAACCTCGTAAATACTTCTCTTCAAACCTCTGAAACTCCAAATCCTTCAAAAGTTAGTACTATAATTCCCATTCAAAATATGAACAATACATTCAAGGCCAGTGAATATAGACCTATAAATACATTACTACCAATAGAAAAAATTCGTAAACTAGCTGTTTATAGGCAGGTACTTGATCATGTTGAAAAAAATTAAATTTCAATAAATAATCAATCTGGATTTCGTAAAAAGTATTCATGTGAATTCGCATTATAACTCACTTTATCTAAATTCATAAAAGAAGTTGATAACAATATATTTGTAGTAGCTGTTTTTCTTGATCTGAAGAGGGCGTTTGAAACAATTGATCGTAATATTCTTCTAATGAAATCAAGAGGTTATGGCATTGATGGTGATGTTTACCATCAATGCCATGTTTATTCATCCCATAGAAAGCAAAAAGTCAGAGTTCAAGATAATATCTCACAGGAATTGGATATACATATAGGTGTACCTCAGGGTAGCGTTTTAGGACCTCTGCTTTTTATCTTATACTTAAATGACATAAACTTGTTCATTAATGTTGATTTTATACATTCATTTGCAGATGATACACTATTGGCATGCTATGATACAAGCTTAGATAAAGCTATTTATAAAATGAATGCCGCATTGAAGGATATAAATGAGTACCTCATGGCAAATAAATTAAAACTGAATGAAATGAAAACTGAAGGAATGATTATTACAACAAAATATAAATGGAACAACCTTGATTTGAATGAAATAAATCTACAAATCGATAATGAAAACATTGAAATTGTATCATGTATCAAATATCTTGGATTCCAGTTAGATAATTTATTACCTTTTGACAATCACCTCGATTTTATATGTGAAACATTATCTAAAAAACTATATTTCTTTGCAAGAATTTCTGGCAATTTATCCACTAAGTCTAAAATTACTGTGTATAATGCGATTATCCAACCACATTTTGATTACTGTGCTTCTATTATTTTCTTGTTTAATCTAAATCAAACATCTCAATTACAAAAACTTCAAAATCGTGGTATGCGAATTGTTCTAAAAGTGAATAGATTAACTGAAATCGAAATTATGTTACAAACTTTGCGGTGGTTACCAGTTTCTTTACGGTTGTATTACTTAACTATGACATTTATATATAAAATTCTGAATAACTTATCACCTTCATGTTTTTCTGAATTTGTTAGTTTAAATTCAGAAGTGCACAAATATGCCATAAGAAATCATAATAATTTGCATTTATGCAGAACAAATAGGAGAAGGGTTCAAAGGGTTTGTTGCATACAATAAATGACCAAATGAAATTAAATCTATTCCATCATTAAGTATTTTTTGAAAACAGTTATTGAAATCCATCCACAATGCTAGATAGAATAAAACTCGGTAAGATAATATTACTAAATATAGTATTTGTATGTTGTTTTCTGCTTTTTAACATTGTATTGGAGCTGCACCTATATTGCAATGTATTTTTAATAGCATATGTCGTTATTTTCCAAAATAAAATTGTTCATTTTCAATTTCTATGTTGGTAATATGTTTTATATAATATTGCGTACTAAGATTACCTATTTCAATAAATATATTCTTCTTCTTGTTTTCATTCTTCTTCTTCATGAGGGGCGATAGTTAGTATACACAAAACAAATATGAATATATTCATTTATTCAAAAATATTAACACAATAGATTTCTCCAGATGAATTTATCGATCATCTGGTGAATTATATTTACATTTACTTTCTTTATATATCACAATTATTCACGGTCGACTTCTTCTTTCTAGTTTGAGTAAATAAAGCACCCAGTACCTGAAGTGTGTTGCTATCACAAATCTCTGGTATTTCCACTGACGTTTTCACTCTTCATTCGACTTTCAGAAGTTTACGAAAACGGAAACTTCTGTGTTCTTTTCCTATTCTGATTCTTTCTGTATTCAATGGATTTTATAGGGCATATTATATGCATTGAAATGCATCTTTAAATTATGAAACTTGATGAATATGGGTTGTACAGCTTCACTTCATAGGGATTTTCTAGTAGCAAATTTGATGCTCCACAACAGCAACAGTGAGTGTGAACTCACTTTCTCCTAAACAAAATCCAATTTTTGGCTGAATGAGAAATATAATTCAATTAGACTTTTTTTTAAAAGAAAGAAAGAAGAAAACAACAATACTTGAAAGTGAAACACCTTCTGGAGAACACGTTGGCGCTCATCAACTCAGTAGCTTGTCGATCATTTTACATGTATTTCAACCGCTACCGTATACTCGTATGCCGAATGCTCAGGGTGAGCCTAGTTTCCTATAGACCAGGGTCGATGATTTTTGAAACCAAAAATAATAACAGTAGCATTGAATTCATTAGAAAAGAAGGTAAATATAATGGGAATGGAAGAAAAAATAAATCACGCACGATATGAGTTCGGGAAGTGGAAGGGGGTGATTTTTTAAGGGTTAAAAATAGCAGACACTGTCAGATACCAACTACACATGTACTAGCCATTTCACCTACCTTGTATCTTTGTGGAGAATCTGGTTAATGATTCAGTAATATTTCATCCACGCTCATAGCACTCATCCAGTAAGTTAATTTATGTGGTGGAAAGCGAGTGAGTAATCAAACAGGCTTCTAGCACCCATCTCGGTTCAGCTATGTTCGGATTTCAAGCAAACCATTTATTAATTGAATATTTTTTTCTGTATTTCATTTCTTCGATTCGTGAATCCTTGAAGTTCCAAGTAAACATTCTACCTGTTCGCAAAATCAGACACTCATATAAACTATCCTGTGAATATTGAGTGAAAGCGTTTTAGAAAGCAAGTTCTATTTATATATCTCCACCAGTATTTTTATTTTAACAAATCATTCCAAGCGTCCTCCTTCTTTATGGAATACAGTCATTAGCGGGTGTCTCCGTTCTCATATTATAGTAATATGCGGCATCGCTTTGATTCATGTAACTGGGAGAACACGAAAATCCCTCGTGAATTCCTCGACGCTGGATTCTCTGACAAAGCGAAGGTGGAAAACCCAAAAGATAGGCCTTGTACGTTTGATCATCAATATTTTAAGTAGTGTCTTTCTACAATTCCCAAATGTATTACTCTGTATTTTGTTTTCTATTTTCTCTCTGATGGCTCGATCCCAATACACTTGAATAAAGAATGATGAAAAAAGGGACATACAAATTTTTTCCTGAAAAATAAACTGTGAATTGGACATTTTGAAAATTTGTAGAAAATTTTTCGATAGTCTGTAAGACGACAATTATCTTTTCATTTCTTTTATCATTATACATTAAACAATTTATAAGTTTTAAAATGTCCTTATAAGACGAAACTGCAGTAACGTTAGTTACAAATGAAAGTGGTAAAAACATAGAAATTTTCAATTCTCTTTTCTTCATTATGATTTCCTATCACGAAGTAACGGCTACATCCATCAATTCATTATCCATACCATTGATGGAAACTATAGCACATCGAAACAGCACTGCCTGGTCAGTTTAGATTTTAGTTTTCTATCTATCCCATAGATGGAGTCTTCTTGAGGGCAGTCATTATTCATAGTTCAATTGTTGCACTCATGAAATGGAACAGTAACACTAATGATATTTATGGCAGAGCGAAACAGTATGGTTTGGGTATTCAGTAACAGATACAATGCCATGGCTTTCGCATCATCTAATAGTCTACTTGAAGCGGAAGCAGCAGATATAGATAAAAAATTCGATGTCGAAGATTGATATTCAGGCCTTTCTCATAAATGAAGACTTGTTCGGTGGTGATTGTATGTATTCTGTTGACGTTGAAAAATATTCAATCAGTTCCAACTATCCATAGCAATATTGTTGATGAATGTTTCAACGAGTATTCATTGATGCAATTTGTATTGAAAGAAAATCTTTCTTTGTGTAGAGTTTTGAATTATGATATCTCTAAAAAATGTTTTCCCATTTATTGGGAGTACAAAATGAGACGAAAACAAGTAATTTCTGAGTCATTCATTATCAGAGCATGCTCTTGCATAATCTCCATTATTCTCTATATATTTTGCCTAATTTTGAATTTTCGAAAAAACTGCCTTTTATGAACCTCGGACCACATAACACTGAAATTCATGTACGATATAAACTTCACGGTTGAAGTTTTGAAGCGCAAAGAGTGGGGAATGAACAGTTATCCCGAGAACATGCTCGGCAGAAATAGTTGATATACAGTCAGGTCGTATTCGTATATAGACAATATGAGACGGGATCTGTAATTCACTCATTACATTAAAAGATTTTATGAAGTTTGCCCTGTTTGGGTCAACTTCAGTAATTGAAGTTTGACTTCCTTCCTGTTGACAGATCGAGCTGATATCTGGTACACACATTTAGTTTTGATGACATAACAATTTAATAAATTTTGTATTATTGTTAATCCGAAAAGGCCGCAGCTACAGAATGGCGATTACTTCCTTTTTCACAACTACCTCAATATGCGTATCAAATGATAGGGCTTGTGCTCTTTGAAAGAAAGGCAAATTCAAGATAGCCGTAGCTACAAAATGTATTGAGCAGTTTTATCCTCCACGGTCCCCCAGTCCAGTATATTGGACGCATTTTCATTTGGGTCTAAAACAAAATGTACTGAATCCACCTGTCCCGTATACTGAACCTATGTACTTAGGATTACACCAGCAGCACATTTTTCTCGGCTTTTGTGAATGCAAAGTGAGGTTATGACGAACCCCAATAACTCGAAAGGTGAGTAACGATTTTTTGTGGTTTTTAGTAAAAATATGTCAATATTAACAAGTAGTGAGATTCAGGTTTTCTGGAGTTAGTAGACGTAGTTGTAATGTATCAACATTACGTATTTTATTAGTGAAATCTTATTTATTTTGTGGTCCCGCCGGCTGGACAATCGGTTTCAATGTGGTAAGCGTATTTTTTTTACTTTACAGACAGTACTGCTTACTTCAAAAAATTATTCACTGACGAGGAACTGAGGCGAATATGGGATGAAAGCGATGCGAACCTCAGCACCAATGACGAAATTGAGCAATTTTTGGTACAGAATCGATACCCAGAAAACTCATAAAGCTAAGAAGAAGTTGGAAACAAGTACGAAGGACTAGTCTACTCTATTGATACTCTTGAATGTGGAGACGATTCACACTCCAACGATGATACTATCCCCTTGTCAGTCATAAGAGATGAAATCATGAAAAACAAAAAAACTGCTGAACGAAATAAATTGAAATGGGAAAATGAAGTTTTTCAACCAGATATTTCCGAAGCTATGGATCAAGACTGAATTGTCGGAGGAAGAAGAAATTGGTCACCTTTTTGTTATTTTTGTCAGTATCTGGGCGATGAATTTCAATTTCAGAGCTTGATGGCAGATCAGAGTAATATTCGAGCGCTGCCAAATAATTTACCGCCTCTTAGAGCTACATGTTTGTATTACAAGAAAATAGTAGGTTATTGTATCATGATGGGTCGCTTCAAGATGCCCATGTACTACAAAACTACGTTGAAAATTCCTGCAGCGACAGTAATACCATGTGATAGACTATTTGAACTCCGAAAGTACATGCATTTCGTAAATAACGAATTATTTTGTAGCTTTTAGTACATTATCTACACCATTATCCTCTTTTGTTTTTCAATAAAACCGTTTAACATATTTTTTTACTTATTTCATTTTCATTTACACACCTGGTCGGTACGAAGCAGAATGAGCAATCAAAATGTTCTCACAGACAGTCAAGTTTGACTGTTCTGGGGACGCCGTCAAAAAATGAGGAAACTGACGGAGAAAGAAAGAGTGACTCTATACTTGGTGCCAGAATACTCAGATATCATAGGCAGCGAAATAGCTGAGAACTGTGCAGAACACGGATTATCAACTACATAGGCCCAGTACCAGCTGTGTGGGTTTCATAATAAATGGGGTTGTCCGAAAAGGAAACTGAAATAGCTTCGACAGAGCAGGGATAATATTGATTTATGGACAACTCAAATAATGGTCGAAATAATATGACATACATCCAACGAGGAACCTGCAAAAATTAAATATTTGAAATGAATCTCATAAAAATATTAGGGAAAACACAATAAGTCAGAGATTTGGGAGAAACGGATAAATCAGATGGCTCTCAACTAGTAGGAAAAGAATACCCATGAAATATATTTCTGAGGAATGTTTGTCGGTTTTGAAATTCATTTGATAATAACCCTATTTTTTTTTTCAACATTGTTAAATCAGATAATGGAACGCATCATGGAAAATAATGCAAACTTGTTGAAATTTAGTCTTCTTTCAATATGTAAACAACACATTTGTGCAATGTTAATACGAACTAATTTTTCTGATGGAAATTGACAAGTTGGTGAGCAGCCAACTGTTAGATACAACTCATTAATCATTTCGATCAATTATGTGACTCACTGCCGATGCAACCCTTGTTTAAAATACAGCACGAGCCTGTATCTCTGACAATCACAATTCTGACAACTACAAAAAAATATGTTCATACATTGTGATACCTCTGGAGAATTTTGAAATGCTTTGAACCCATTTACATTTTTTTCACTAGATAGGGTTCATTAGAACACGCATAATGACTTTTAGATTGTACAGAGCGGGCCAAATTGGACACTTTTAAAGGAAAACTCATGTTTTCAAACTAGATAAATAAATAAATATAGTTTAAAAGAACTAAAAAACACGCTTTTGAAGAACATCGAACTAAAAAGTTGAAAATATTTTTTTTAAATGAGCTTAAAACAATAAAACGAAAAATACTAGTATTTTTGTGAAAAAAACCTACGTGCGCTTGATATATAAAAATATGGCACAAAGCGCCCACGCTTTTTTCACAATAATACTAGTGTTTTTCGTTCGTTATTGTTTCAAGCTTATTTACAAAAATTATTTTCAACTTCAGTTCGATGTTCTTCAAAAGCTTGTTTTTCAGTTGTTGTAAACTATATTTATTTTTCACTTTTTAGTCCGATTTATTGTCAAAAATACTTTCAAGTTCTAGTCACTAGTATTATAAATCTTCAACAGACGGCGCACGAAGACGGCGTAAAATTCCTCTCAAACCACATAATAAAGTTTGAGCAGTGGTTTGAGGTCTTGAATTCTATAGTAATAATGAGATGCAGTAAGTCTCCAACAGAGGGCGGACAATTGTGAAATTTGTTCCGAAGTAAAGAGAAAATTTGCAGTAATAATTTCAAAAACAATTCAGTCTTGATGTTTTGATTTGAAATTTCATTCAAAATATTATTGGACTGAAAATATTTTTTCAGTGAATAATTTTATTTCTCAAATCAATATTTTGAATTGATATGTATGTCAAGCACCTTAATTCTAATTTTTCGATTTTTTGAAATATTTAAGTAACTTAATTTTTTCAGATGTACAATTTACGATAAAGTTTTCATTGTTGAAATCCATATTCTGAATTGTTTTCAAATAATCAAATTAGATTTTAAAATGTATCTTCCGTTCCGTTCAAAACTTTTTTCTGTACTGAATCACGGGTAATTGAAAATATTTAAATATTTCATCTGTAGTACAAAATTTCGCTAACACTTATAATTCTTGAAATATGTTCTTTATTTTGATTTTCTTTTGAAAAACCTATCAAGGAGGTTACGTAAAGCTTAAGCGAAGTTGATTCTTACTGTTATTTTCTATCTATTCACTTTCATATTTTTATATTTTATAGTTTTTATATTCTCTTACTTACATTTATGTGTTGCATGAGAATATTCATTATTATCATTATTATTATTTACTTCAATATGTAGCATATATATTATCACTTTCTGACTACATTTTCACCCCAAAATACTGAAATCACCAAATGTTCAAATATTAGTTACAATTTATATAACTTATATTCTTTAAAATAATAACACTTTGACAATAATATTTTATCTTCGACAATATTTTTTGAGTTGTATATCTTATATTACTTAGAATAGTAACAATTTGTAAATGAGAATTCATCTTCAACAATACAGTACATTTTGATTTGTTTTGATTTGATTGCAATAATTGATAGTTACGTACAGCGCCATATGTTCGCAAATAGATCAAGCAATAATTGATAGTTACGTACAGCGCCATCTGCCTGCGAATAGATCGAGAAATATCAATTAGGTTACAAACAGCGCCATCTGCCTGCGAATAGATCAAGCAATAATGCCGATAATTTTGTCAATACAGATCCCGATCTTGAGAGTTACACACAAACCTGCATACAAACAAGCATACATACATACATACATACATACATACATACATACATACATACATACATACATACATACATACATACATACATACATACATACATACATACATACATACATACATACATACATACATACATACATACATACATACATACATACATACATACATACATACATACATACATACATACATACATACATACATACATACATACATACATACATACATACATACATACATACATACATACATACATACATACATACATACATACATACATACATACATACATACATACATACATACATACATACATACATACATACATACATACATACATACATACATACATACATACATACATACATACATACATACATACATACATACATACATACATACATACATACATACATACATACATACATACATACATACATACATACATACATACATACATACATACATACATACATACATACATACATACATACATACATACATACATACATACATACATACATACATACATACATACATACATACATACATACATACATACATACATACATACATACATACAGGTGAAGCTAATATAAAGCGTGTAAAAATGATGGCTGTGTCTGGAGGTCAAATTTTATGACAAACTCAATGGTGAAAACCGTATGTCGATATTCATCATCGTTTCTGAGTTACAGCATGTTTTTTGAAAATGTGCATTTTCGAAAAGTTGCTGCAACTTTTTTTCCATCTCAAATCTCAGTGCGCTTTTTAACGAAGAATTGTTTCAAATGAGATGTAATGGAAATCAATTTTTTTCAATCATTTTCCGAAAATGTAGCACACTCGATGTTTTGCTTTGAAATACAGAGCTTTCAGGTTTTTTTAATGTAGACTTTGAAACGCAAATTTTGGTAATAATTGGACAGCCAACCAAGAACCCAACCGTTGGCCGGCCAGGCCATCGCACCTAACGCTTATAGCTTTTCACTTCAGGGGAAAGTTGGAAAATCTCATTTTTGAGCTGTCGACCAATTCTAGCTACGAACTAGAAGCGGCATTGATGCAATGTTTAGCTTTTCTTACTCCCATTGAACTAATTAATTCGGCAATAAACGTTCAGAAAAGGTCGCCTGTGTGTAGGAGAAGCTAGTAGATATTTCAGAAACCTTCTCTGAAAAAATATTTCATTGTTTGTTCTTTATCATTATTATTATTATTGGAGTTTTTTTATTAGTGGTAAATTACTGATGTGAAAAGCTTTCTTAACATTTGATAGCTACTACTGAACACATTCTTTCTGCTTCATCGCCGCGTCGTCCAAAGCCTACTTGATCAAGTAAGGTAAGGTAGTGAAAATGTTTTCAAAGAAATAAGAAATTTTTGCCAAAAAAAAATTTACAGCAACTTTTCGAAAATGCACATTTTTGCTGTAACATGCTGTAACTCAAAAACGATGATAGATATCGATATGCAGTTTTCACCATTGAGTTTGTCATAAAATTTGACATACAAAGTCATCAGATTTCATCTATCTATCTCCTGAAAACAGGAGTTTTCTTTTAAAAGTGTCCAATTTGACTCACTCTGTACATGAAGATCATATTCAAGTGTGACATGTTTTATTGTTTTAGACTTTTTTGGATTTGAGTGTTAAATGAGCACAGAAAGTTGTTTCCATCTTATTATTTCGATCAAAATGGGAATATATCCTAAATCTGTGTGTGGATCATTAAAAACTTTTTTCCTCACAATTACAGAGCGATAGCAGCACTTCCTTCACCTAATAAGTCCCTTTTGAACTTCTCATGATTGCGGTGAATTATTCTCAAATTGAGTTTCAACTTTTCTGTCAGCAGCTTTCACCGAGTCGATGGTTCCGCGGAATTTTCGGAACTTAAAAGAAATTTGCCATTGATTACGCCATAATTATGGGACAATTAAAAATGAATGCGAATACATTGTTTTTTTTCACGAATGAGAGGTAACTTTGATTCTTGAAATTCATTTGAATCTCTGTCATTTTACTGAATAAAATCATATTCATGTGTCCACTGGGACATACATTGGAAAAAAATCCATGAATGTTATCTACAAAATTATTAACGGATCTGCAGTGTAGGTCCACATAAGCAGTACAAAACAATATCTATAATCTAGAGTGATCAAACACAATATAATTTTCGGGAAATATACGACATGTTCAAATTTTCATCACCCGCTTCGAGCTGTATTCATTACAGCCTTTCATTAAAATATGAAATATGTTTTTAATTCAGTGACATTGAACATAACCACTCTGCAGCTATGCAGGGTGCTTATTAAACATGCAGCAAAAAATAAGGGACTATTCCTTAGACTATAATAAGTATATTTTGTCCTTTTATGATATTTTATAGGGTGCTTTGTTCCGATAAAAATGTCGACAATAATTTTGGTAATTTTAAAATTATTAACGTAGAAGAAATAAAAGTACAGCGTACTACACTGGACATACCAAGTCATAAAAATTCTAACTATTCCGTTGGAACCTATCACCAACATTCCGATTACTACAAACGGCTGCAGACATTCAATTTGCTGGGTGTAATGCATCCGAAACGATCCTGGTGTTTTGAAAGAGTTCGAGAGTCGATGAGGAGAAGATTGGATTTTTGCATCCGAGCGGAGGGTAGTCATTCTCAATAGTTCTTGTAGATTAAGAAACATTACATGTAGGTAGTTTCTGGTGAAAAATTGTAATTGTCGAGATTCTTCTTCGCTCCGTATCTTCGAAACAAAGCGCCCTATCAAAAATTATCAAAGGACAAACTATCCTTAGAATAGTTCATGGAATTGGCCCTTGAATTTTGGCGGTATATTCAATAAACACCTTGTTTATACTTATAATGAAAAACATCAAACTTCTTGATTCCAAGACCAATGTCATTCCATCTCAGATCGTGATACGTTGACTGAATATGATGAAGCCATACTTTCAGTTCTCTGATAAAAATACCCTCGATCAGATTCCTTCACGCATCCTCTGCATTCACAACCGCCACACGATTTTTTCTGAGTTCCTGGTGTTCCAATTTTCAAACCATGAAGTATTGGAGGCATTAAATTTTTTCGTTCTGGTTCTGCTGGTGGTTTAGATTCTTTTCGCCCTAGCTACATGCAAGACCTCATTAGTCACAGCTCTAAAAATTCAGGACAGAAACTTATTTCTGTTGTTACAAAGCTATGTAAATTCATTTTTACTTGTAGGGTTTCTCCAGGAATTTGTCCTATATCCTTATCGTCGATTGGTAATAAAACTTGGTTGTTAGAGTATTAAAGACGAACTAGGATCGATGTTACGTCCACTACAGTTTGGTTTCGGTACTGCAGGTGGATGTGGAGCTATTGCTCATGCTGCTCGTAGATATATTAATCTTTATCCAAATTCCAATTCAGAAATTTTCCTGAAAATAGATTTCAAAAATGCCTTCAACATGATTGATAGAAATAGTATGCTCCGTTAGGTTGAAAATTCGTTTTCAGGATCATATCCCTTCTTAAGTCAGTGTTCTAAATCAACTCCTCTTTGAGTTCTGGTGAACATCTGATTCTGTCTCAGAGAGGTGTTCAGCAAGGTGATCCCTTAGAACCTACTCTTTTTTTCCTGAACATCGAACTCACTAAAAGTTTATCATCCGAATTTCATGGTTGGTTTTCGGACGATGGCTCAATCGCTGGTGATGAAAATATTGTTTCAAAGGAATTATAAAACATCATTCATTATCCAAAGTATTTCGAATTCGAACTAAATTTCAATGAATGTGATTTAATTATTCCTTCAACTCCGAATGATATTTCAGAATTTATCATTTTGATATTGGCTCCTGGTGAAAACATTTTGGAAAAGTTCAAATGGAGTCCCCTGGGTGCTCCTTTTTTTATAGATTAATTTTCAGAACATCTTCGAGAAAACCGGAAACCACTCAAATCGCTGACCACCAGATTGAATGAAATTCGTAAACACGTTGCATTTTTTCTTTGGAAAAATTGTTTGACGATTCCAAAACTCATGTACGCCCTCAGATGTTCGCCCACTTGGTCAAGTCAGTTAGAGCTTGAAGAATGTACTCCATAGCGCGACGGAATATGTTACAAACACATATTTCAATGATGGCTCCAAGCAACTCTTTCTGTAAATCTTGCCGAAGTAGGGCTACGTTCGGCTTCTTCCTGAGCTTCACAAACTTTCTTGTTGTCAGTCAATAGGGTTTCTGATCTTATTGATTCCATCGTTCCTTCTATATTCATCAATGTCAAAGTAGTTTTTTATGCTGAAGGTGAATCACTTTGACATGCCGAAACTAATATTGCTCCTCCTACAGATAAAAAGAAAATACAAAGGGCATGGGACCGACCTCTTCTGAACATTATAAATGAAAAACTGAAATCTGTAAGTATGGCAGTTGGAATGTTTGGAGATTGTAATCAAAGAAGACTACGGCAAAATCCAAAAACCAACCAATCACACAACAATCTCCAAACGTTTCAACTGCAACTGCGGCAGTAATTTTCACTGGCGTGGTAAAAGTACTCTTCTAGGGGTATCAACTGGAACAGTTACAGTTGATACATCAAGAAGAATACTTCGACCACCCCACTGAAGATTACTGCCGCAGTTGCGATTGAAACGTTTGGAGATTAATCGAAGAAGACTACGGCCAAACCCGGAAACCAACCAAAACATCGACGCTTGAAAGCCTACATTCTTGAAATTTAGGTACTTGAAATGTAGATTGAATGTGTAGATTTAGTTAGTAAAGTCACACCCAAAGAAGCCATTGTATGGCAAACTAAGTGTTGCGTTTTCGTAAAACTATTTAGTGAAAATCAAATCTTACAGTGACGTGTTTTTTGAATACGTTATGGATTTTCATCAAGTAACGGCCGATTCTGTCATAATAATTCATGTCTTTGTTGAGAGAATCATTGGTTGGTATAAACACAAATGCTTCCGAGAGCAAAATAAGAAAGAAAACAATTCTCTTTCAGTTTGTGAGGAAAATCAGATATATGTATTCTTGAGAATGAAAAACTATGTTTTTTTCAGAAACAATATTGAGATATCGCATTGTGAGTATACATATAGTTCACTGACTATGAATATCTTCTATATCTTTCGGACGAATATGATCAAAATAATCACTGCAACGAAGTGATAAATTATGAAGTCCATGACGATATTTTAATGTTTTTCATTCTCCTCTTCGACGTTATTTCTCTTTGGAGCCAGAAATAGTATAACCTATATCACTAGTCTGATGGCACAGGAAAACTTTTTCGAAGATTTCTGTAGCTATAAAAATTAATGATACATTTTGTCGTGTTATCTTCAAGAAAAACTTGGACGTTGATACCAATTGGTTTTATTTCAACTTCCATTAACAACTGACTATTTATGACTTGTATTTCCTTAGCTAAGTGAGCAACTGATAAATAGATAAGAATACCTAATTCAAGTCAGAAACCTTTTTCTTATTGTTTTTTCATCAACAGTATCATGATTCAACTTAGAGTTTCTATTCAACATGCATCATGAAATGTCTGTATGATGATAAAATTTCGAAACTGACATTTTGTATTTTAGGTCTCATATTTCGTTGAGCAACCTTATTTTTGGGTTTTTCCATCAATACCAATGATATACGTAGAGAAATGAGTGAACATCACAATAAGAGTACCTGCATTCGGATTTCCTATTTATTTTCTGAGTTGTTCGAAAGTATTCATCGATATTATCCATACTACACTACATATTGAATATTCTCAGCTACGATACAATACAGATATTTTCTGTATGCATAGCTATAATGTTATTGTAATATTTTTCTTTGTTCCAGGTATGTTGTGTTACTGAGAACCACCACTACCTTTCGATAAAACGGCGAGAAAAACGAAGAATAAATTTTTATCATGAAAAATTATTGGCAGAGGTAAAAATTGATGAGAATTCATTAATTACTACAAGTGAAAAATTATAGGCAAAACATTGATAACATGTACAAAAAATTTCAGAAGAATCCATTAGCTATACTTTCGTTTGCCTACTTTGAATATGTATATCCAAAAAAACTTCTTAAAGATCATATGTTTCTTTGTATGACATGAAGAAAAGTATCACAGCTTGATCTTTGGAGACAAAAACCTCATTGACAATGATTCAGTACTCCAGAATGTTCCAAACATGAAATGTATTGCATATTTAACGAATATCAAAAAACATATCTTGAAATATTTTATGATGATATTGTGTGAAACGTGTTCAACACAAAAGTAACTTGTGAATATGATCCATTCTTTATATCATCAGTGATACCTGAAAACGAAGGAACTCCAAATATCCTTTGGATGTCTTTTCTTTACAGATGAAAGAATCCCTTTTGTGATTTTTTTTATATATCTTACATTTGAATGAACGGAAGTGTTTTAACAGAACTCAACTAATTGCAAACCATTGAATCATAAACCCATATTTGTTATCTCAGGTACCCAACCTGTAAAAAGTTTATGATTCCCAATATACAGAGGTGGGCTGGTAGAACGCAGGATTTTTGGCCGATCCGGGCTGGTAAACCGTAATCATAATGAACTTGCGTTGACAGAGACGTAGACAGTATCAGCTACGACTGACTGGGAATCGGTGGTGGGGGTTAGTTTTCCATAAGAATACTCATGATTGGAACGCACTAGTGGGAGGTCGGTCCATGTTGTTGACGGATGGGATGTCTGTCAAAGTTGTATTCTGTTGGATTTCTGGCCTCTTCGGGAATTGGATATCACGTTGTGTTGATTCGTGTTCCTTCTTCTTCTTCTCTGTTGAAATTATTGGGATGTATCGCATCGAGCAGGATAGTTTTTTTTAAGCTGCAATATTTTATATATCTTAATCTATCCTAATCTCAATATTTTGATGTTCAAACAGTACCACTGGTGGCTGGATCATGATCGAAGAAAGAGTATTTCTTCTTGGATTCAGAGCACGTTACATTCATTGTGCTTTAAACCTGTTAGCTTGTGAAGTTTCAAGATGTGGCTCAAGAATCCTGGTGACATGATCAACAAGGGTTTTCACCACAGCACGGTTTTGTCCTGGATGGTGGTTTGAGTTCATGTTGAGATATCGATCGATAAGTGTGATCAGCATTACGACACACGACTTCATAGGAAAGCAGGTGGGATCCATGAACATCCCAACCATTTCTTGAAGACTGTATTTGCTTTCGACTATGATACATTCAAACTGCATCAAAACTGTTTAATTAGTCATCACCAGGAAAGATTAATTTTTGAGAAAGAAAGTTTTCGGCCCTCTACTTTTCCATCATGATACGTAAAATGTGGTAATCTTCCAAAGAAAGGAAGAAAGCAATCAATCAAAAATAAACTTCATACAAAGATTTGTAGATCATGCCAAAAAGTAACTTTCAGACAGGAACTGGAAGGACAAGTCCTTCCTATAAGAAAAAACACTCAATTCGTTTATAATCACGACATCACGACTTTTTGTCACGAAATGGGTAGAATCCACCCCTGTCGTCGATGACAGTACGTAAAATAACATTTATTTGTTTGAAAAGATATTTTTAGAAGATATTAATTTTTGAAAAATTAAGTTTTTTGTCTTTTACTTCTTCATCATGATATAAAAAATGTGGGAATCTTTCACATTTTTTGTATCATGATGAAGAAGTGAAGGTCAAATACTTTTTTTCCCATAAATGAATCATTTCCATGTGCACATTGAAAACATGAAAAATAAAAGTTCAGGAAATCCCTTCATTCTTTGTATCCGCAACTCATTCACATCAGGAAAATGTAATTTCATCAAAGTACATCACAATTTTCCTGGATTCAACATCCACATAATTTATTCAGAAATATTGCAACAGTACATCTGCTTCAACATCACGGAGTCGACAAAATTAAATATTATGGTTTGATTCAGTTAAAGCACGTTCCAGGTCTAAAACTTGTTTATTCAGTTACGAATAAATGTTTTCATGGTTTGTTATTTGAAATCGCATCCTGAAAGTTTAAACTCTGCATGATTGAAGTTAAATTAGCAATATAAACTTCATGTTTGATACAAGCAAAAAGCATTCCCCTGAAATTAAGAAAATTTTCACATTGCAAGTCGAAACAGCAAAATTTTTCATTTTAGTTAAATTAATGCTCTATAAATTCAAATCTGTTTTCGTTTATTAATATCATTTGAAAACTTCTGCTATTTTAGTTCTGTTCACACAATCATACATACAAAATCACATTGCAGAAGTTCGTCGACTGTAAAAAAACGCAAAGCTCATTGCATTTTGAAATTCCATTGACCAATAAATATAACGAGCAAAAATTTGATAATGTGCGTCTTCATAGACGATTAATGGTAATCATAATGTTTCGAATGCACATTTTCAAATAAATAATTTCTCCACTTCTTCGTGACATTATCTTCCATAGACTAGAACAAAAAACAAATCGTTTTGAACGGGTTGGTTTATATATCGAAGCGTATATTTTTCTTAGAAAAAATATCATTCCTGAAGAAGCATAAGCCTACAGCAGGGCCCCCTCCCATAATCCCAATACCACCAAACTATGTTATATCCGAATATTGAACAAATGTTTTTGACATGATTGACTCAGAAAAAAAAATTAAAAAACAATCTTCAAACTAATATTGATAACATTTGATAAAGAGACTTATTTCAAAAAGCAAGTGATGCATATTCAATTCTGTAGACTAGAAAAGTCTTGTGTCACCCACATGCTCTGTTAATAACCTTATATGAACCACACTTTCAAATTTCAATTCAAAATTTTCTTTGAAAAATTCTGAATGAAAATTCATATACGAGTGGAATGAAAATGGAAATTCTAGCTATTGGATACTAATAGACTGCTCGAAAATGAGAATAATCTTCTGAGGACGACAATTTAGTGGTTGAAAAGGAGAGTGGTTGAAAAGGAGCGGTTAAAAAGGAGAGTCTTGTAGTTTGGGTGTATGAATGAATGCCTGTTTATTGACATGAATATGGTAAAGGTACAAGTTGAAATAAAAACACATATAAAACCACAGAAACTATCTGAGCAATAGTTCATACGTGGTGGGGCAATTAAAGAATAGAATAAAATCAATAGTTAAAATATATAAAATTTTATTCAATACTTATATCTAAACTTATCTAACGAACGAAAGCCCATTGGAAAATTCCAGTAGATGTTATAAGTATATAATGATTCAATGTGTAACATAAAAGAAAATGTGATGTCACATAAGATAAGAAACATCATTGCACAACTATGGCATCACAATCAATGTACATAATTAGTTAATTTTCAAGCAAGGATTGTATATCACCTCTTGGCCTGTTCATTACTTTTAACTTCAGTTTAACACCTTTTGAATGTATTTTCATTTTTTACTCAATCTGGTATGGAAAAAATATTTTTGTTGAGAGAGATGCGAAATCCACAATAATTCAGTCAGAACAGAGTTCAGGTAGTTTATTTGTAACAATATGATTGCATTCAATAGGTTGTTAACAATTGTAACACAGCATTTTTGTTTGATTCATAACTTTGGCTGAGTGCCTTACTCAGTTCGGTTTTGACTATCAATAAGTAATATTTATGGCATGTTCCAAGCAAGCAGTTCTTATTAAACATTCTGAAAAGATGAATGTATGGGTTACAATTTATAACGAACAAGTTTTCAATACTTTTTTCTATCAGAAAATCTCACAAGAGAAATGTACTTGTCACAGACAATATTGAACATAATAACTGCTACAATGAAAACAAATTGACATGTCAGCAACCCATATTATTCGTGACTATTCAAGTGAAATTTCTTCTGGTAGATGCATTGGCCGAAAAAAGTGGAGTGGCTCGCAATGTCACCAGATTTTAATCCATTAGATTTTTGTGGTGTCATTCGAAGACCACAATTCATAAAATTCGAACATAATCTCAGATGACTTACATCAACAGATCATTGATAACTGCCGCAACATACTGAAATGCTTCAAAACGTCTGAAATCGGTTCGAACAAAACTTTTATCACAGTATGGAAGCAGTAGGCCAACTATTTAAACGAATATTGAACTGAAAATTCAGTAAGAATTCCTTCCCTTCTTTGTAAGGGCAAAAACTTAGTAAAAGCTAACTTTTTTCATGGTTACTTGTTAATGATTCCAAAACGTCTTTTTGTGATATACGTTGCATCAAATTACAAAAAGAGAAAAGAGATGAAAATCGATGACCTTCCAAATGAGGTATCGCTTGGCCCTTGATCCCTTTTAAAATTTTAGGGTTGAATTTCACCACGTTGAGGGGTTAAAAGTAACAAAATTCATAATATGCGCATAAAATATCCCCCTCTGAATGAAAATGGAGGGGTTCTAGTGAATGTTTTCCCAAATTCCGTTTATTAGAAATTCCTCTTGTTTCGTTTTCATCGGCACTCACAGTACGATAATTTTTCTTTTCTTGAATAGTTATCAATTTCATTAGCTCGAACTTTGTCCATTGTCTAATATGATTCGAAATCTATGAAAGAACAAATGATATTAGGATAAATATCTGAAATATCAATCATGTTGAGTAATTAAACCTCAGATGAAAATACAATAAAAAAATCATTTGTTTCATTTTATTTTAATTTCAGTTTTTATTGCTTGATATAATTGATATTCCGGCAATTCATTCTAATTTTATTTGTTCTTTCATAGATTTCCAATCTAAATAGGAACATATTAGACAATAAATTGATGGATGTAGCCATTACTATGTGGTAGGAAATGAAGAAAAGATAAATTAAACTTTCTATGTTTTTTACCACTTTCATTTGTAACTAACGTTACTGCAGTTTCGTTCTATACGGACATTTTCAAACTTATACAATAAACTAACAATGGTTCATTACATTCGCCCTTATATACCACCCCTGTAGGTACTAATAGAGGTAATTGATTTGATTGAGTACCTGAATTTAAAGTTAACAATGCGGATGTGCCAATTTGAAAACTGGTGAGTAAACTAAATCGATTTGATGATTTAACAGGTTGCACCCGCAATGTTTATGCTTGTGAATTTCCAAGGATTCTGAATAATTGAGTTTGTAACCCTTCCTTGCATAGTGCAGAACTTCCGTATCGTTTAGATTCGGAAACTTGTGGTTGCATGCCAAGGAATGGTTTGAAAACGTCGAATCATTTTTTCCTAGTGTGAAAGACCTTCCATGTTCAGCATACCGTTTTTGGAAATTTCGCCCACATTGTCCCACATAAACACTATTACACTCCGGATACTTAAGCTTATAAACTCCAGATTTCTCCAACTTGTCCTCCTTATCTTTGGCATTGAAAAGGAATTAACCTGGCATGTGGTCTGAATGCCTGTTCCACATTGCTTTTTTCAAAAGAAACCCGCAATAATCTCTGTTCTTTTTCCAAAATATGTTAGAGATACCCATTTCTTGATTTTTGTTGTTTGACCTGAGGGTATATCAATCTGTAAGTGAATTTTCGGCTTTGTTTCCTGACTAATTTCTGGATTGTATCTGCGTTGAAATCATTATTATGACTTATCATGTGTTAATTATATCAATTTCCCTAGCTAGGTTGTTAGAAGACAAAGGCAGTGAGAATGCTCTGTGCAAAATCAAATTGTAGGCTGCTAATTTATGACTGTCTGGATGGAAAGAATCGCTTGGGATGGTGATGTCTGTATAGCTAGATTTTCTGAAAACTTTGAACCCAAATTTATTATGATTGTGTGTAATGGTCAGGTTTGACAAATTTATCTATTTCTCTATCTCTGTTTCGAGTGTGAACTGAATGTTGCTATTGAGATTTTTCATGAATGCCATGAATTGGTTCCACTTGTCATCCTGTCGACAGGATGACAAGTTCAGTTTGAAGAGTGCCTAGAAGATGACAGTACTACCAACTGTCGAAAGCGCTCGACAGTTGGTAGTACTGTCATCTTCTTGGCACTCCTCAAACTGAACTTGTTATCCTGTCGTCTGCCTCTTTATACGGTCAGAGCGTCTCAACTCGGGTATTTCAGGTACTTTAGGTAAATTTGCCTATATTTGTACTGCATCAGATACTCTTCTTTGTGTTAGATCTTCTCTAGGAATGTGTATGGTTTTGTTCAATATATTGAATGTGAGGTCTTGTTGTGTTTTGATTTGTACTTGTTCCTCGATAAGTGATTTATGACTTTTGTTTGAAGGTGATTGACAATGTTTCGTGATGAATTTCACTAGTTCGGACTTCCATTGTCTATTATATAAAATGATTTGAAATCCCTGAAACAAGTAAAAAAGAATAATTAAAAAAAAAGAATAGTTGAAAATAACAATTGTATTAAGCAACAATAAACCTGAAATGAAATGATAGTAAAATAACCTACAAGTAAAAATATAATAATTGAATAAATAAAAAATTAAAGGAATGCAAAAAGAAAATAATAAAAATAAAAAGTGTAGAGATTCCAAGTCACGTTAGTTCACGACGTTTCGATTGTTGGTATCTACAATCGTCTTCGGGTGATGACTGGACTGATTCCTCCGAGAGATGACTATTTTATAGGTCGTTGAAATACTTTCACTTTCTCTACTTTCCATTTTCCGCTTCACTGATTCCGTGAGAGATGACCGATTTGGCGGGAGTTGGTCATTTCTCGTTTGATGATGGGTTTCCATATGTTTCGTATATCTACGCTGGCCTGGCTGAATACGTTGTTGGACAACATGTATGCGGCTTCCTTGAATTTTCTCCTGAACCAATGTTCCTCTCTGTGCAAGATCTCAGCTTGGGACCACTCGATGTTGTGTTGATGGGTCCAAACATGGTCTGCTATTCCTGATTTGCTGGTTTCTCCTCGCTGTGTGTGCTTCTTGTGCTCGGCAATGCGAATATTCAATGGCCTCTTAGTTTCACCAATATAGGATTTTCCGCACTCACAGGGTATCCGGTAAATGCAATTCTTGGAATCGCAGTCCGCGTTTGGGGGCCTGGTTTTCGTGAGGCTGCTACAGATAGTGTTACCGGATCTAAAACAGGTTCTAATGTTGTACTTGGAACCAATTCTTCTTATCCTCTCCGATAATCCTCTGATGTAGGGAAGTGAAAGCACTGGTTGTGACGGCTTCTCTTCCTTGCGAGGCTCCTGCTGTCTTTTGGCCAAAGTCTTTTCTACCATCGCTTTGGAGTATCCATTCCGCTGAAGATCACTTTTGATGATGTCTAGTTCCTTCTCGAGACCTTCCTTTGTATTACAAAGCCCAAAAGCACGGTCTAATAGAGTCTTGATGATTCCTCTTTTTGTCGATTGATGGTGGTTGGATTCGTGGTTCAGATACTGTCCCGTATGAGTGGGTTTTCGGTATACAGATGTTTCCCACTTAGTGTCGGTCCTCTTCACCAAAACGTCTAAGAATGGCAATTCATTGTGGATTTCCTTCTCCATTGTGCAAGTGATGGAAGGTCTCACGCTGTTGATGTGTTTCAGAAAGGCGTCTAGTTCAGTATTCCCATGATTCCATATTATGAAGGTGTCGTCAACATATCTCAACCAGCCCACAAGAAACCTCGAGTCTGGTTGAGATATGTTGACGACACCTTCATAATATGGAACCATGGGAATACTGAACTAGACGCCTTTCTGAAACACATCAACAGCGTGAGACCTTCCATCACTTTCACAATGGAGAAGGAAATACACAATGAATTGCTATTCTTAGACGTTTTGGTGAAGAGGACCGACACTAAGTGGGAAACATCTGTATACCGAAAACCCACTCATACGGGACAGTATCTGAACCACGAATCCAACCACCATCAATCGACAAAAAGAGGAATCATCAAGACTCTATTAGACCGTGCTTTTGGGCTTTGTAATACAAAGGAAGGTCTCGAGAAGGAACTAGACATCATCAAAAGTGATCTTCAGCGGAATGGATACTCCAAAGCGATGGTAAAAAAGACTTTGGCCAAAAGACAGCAGGAGCCTCGCAAGGAAGAGAAGCCGTCACAACCAGTGCTTTCACTTCCCTACATCAGAGGATTATCGGAGAGGATAAGAAGAATTGGTTCCAAGTACAACATTAGAACCTGTTTTAGATCCGGTAACACTATCCGTAGCAGCCTCACGAAAACCAGGCCCCCAAACGCGGACTGCGATTCCAAGAATTGCATTTACCGGATACCCTGTGAGTGCGGAAAATCCTATATTGGTGAAACTAAGAGGCCATTGAATATTCGCATTGCCGAGCACAAGAAGCACACACAGCGAGGAGAAACCAGCAAATCAGGAATAGCAGACCATGTTTGGACCCATCAACACAACATCGAGTGGTCCCAAGCTGAGATCTTGCACAGAGAGGAACATTGGTTCAGGAGAAAATTTAAGGAAGCCGCATACATGTTGTCCAACAACGTATTCAGCCAGGCCAGCGTAGATATACGAAACATATGGAAACCCATCATCAAACGAGAAATGACCAACTCCCGCCAAATCGGTCATCTCTCACGGAATCAGTGAAGCGGAAAATGGAAAGTAGAGAAAGTGAAAGTATTTCAACGACCTATAAAATAGTCATCTCTCGGAGGAATCAGTCCAGTCATCACCCGAAGACGATTGTAGATACCAACAATCGAAACGTCGTGAACTAACGTGACTTGGAATCTCTACACTTTTTATTTTTATTATTTTCTTTTTGCATTCCTTTAATTTTTTATTTATTCAATTATTATATTTTTACTTGTAGGTTATTTTACTATCATTTCATTTCAGGTTTATTGTTGCTTAATATAATTGTTATTTTCAACTATTCTTTTTTTTAATTATTCTTTTTTACTTGTTTCAGGGATTTCAAATCATTTTATATAATAGACAATGGAAGTCCGAACTAGTGAAATTGATTTATGACTGTTAAACTTATGGGTGTTCAAGTTTTCCCAAATGTCCATCCGGTTTCCCTTGTTGACTTGTTTTATGAGTTTTATGTTCTCTGGTGGGGGGAAATTATGATTGTTTTGTATGGCGTGTGTTGCGAGGTTTGATTTATATATTATTGGATTTATGTATGCCTTTTTGTGCTCATTGTACCTTTGGATCAGTTTTTTCTTGGTTAGGCCGATATAGAATTTGTTACAGTCCGAGCATTGTATACTGTATATCCCGTTTTGGTCTTTGTCTTCTTCTTCATAGTTGTTTATTTTTTGTGTTATATTCGTGTTCGTTTTGTATGTGATGTTGATGTTCAGTGGTTTGAAGATGTTTGTTAGTTTTTTGTTTTGGTGTCCTACGTACGTAAATGCTGTCCATCGTTGTGTTGTTTTGTCTGTTGTGGTGGCTTGATCCTTGTTCTGTATTTTTTGTTTGATTCTGTTCTCTAGTTTATTTATTGTCTTTTGGGTGTATCCGTTTTCGTTCGCTATTTGGTACATGACTTTCCGTTCTTTGTTTCGAGCTTCATTGCTGAGTGGTATCCTTAACATTCTATATATGAATGCCTTATAGGCAGCCATTTTGTGTGATGGTGGATGGTTTGAACTTGCGGGTATGGTGGAGCTTGTTTGTGTAGGTTTCCTGTATATTGCCATTTGTAATTGAGTATTGTTGTGGTTATATCCTATGGTTATGTCCAGGTAGTTAAGTTTTGAGTTGTGTTCTTCCTCAATGCTGAAACATAGTTTTTGATTTATTTCGTTAATTTCTTTTTTTATTTGCTCTATTCTTATTCCATTGTTTTGTGATATGTACAGTCCATCGTCAACGTATCTGAACCATTTTCCTTTTTCATCATGTTTTTTATTATTGTTAAGATTTTCTCATCTATGGTTCTCAGATATATTTCGGATATAATGCTAGATAGTGGGGATCCCATCGCTAGTCCATCTGTTTGTTTATAAATTTTCCCTTCAGATTCGAAATAATTTTGATTAAGTATTGTATTTAGACTGTGTTCCATTTGTTTAATGTAGGTTTTGTGTATGTTTTGGTGTTTTAGTTTCTCAGATATGATGTTTACACTTTCGTTGACTGGTATGTTGGAGTACATGTTTTCTATGTCGAACGAGAAGAGTTTAGTGTTCGGGCTGACATTTGTCGTAGAGATTCTGTCTGTGAGTTCCATTGAATTTTTGATGCTGTGATCGTTGTTCCTGTTGATTTTGTTTTTCAGTTCGTCGGCTATGATTTTTGAAATTTTGTATGAAGGTGCTTTTCGTACAAGCCGTACACGAAGATAACACAAAAAATAAACAACTATGAAAAAGAAGAAGGCAAAGACCAAAACGGGATATACAGTATACAATGCTCGGACTGCAACAAATTCTATATCGGCCAAACCAAGAAAAAATTGATCCAAAGGTACAATAAGCACAAAAAGGCGTACATAAATCCAATAGTATATAAATGAAACCTCGCAACACACGCCATACAAAACAATAGAGAACATAAAACTCATAAAACAAGTCAACAAGGGAAATCGCATGGACATTTGGGAAAACTTGAACATCCATAAATTTAACAGTCCTAAAACACTTATCGAGAAACAAGTACAAATCAAAACACAACAAGACCTCACATTCAATATATTAAACGAAACCATACACATTCCTAGAGAAGATCTAACACAAAGAAGAGTACCTGATGCAGTACAAATACAGGCAAATTTACCTAAATTACCTTAAATATCTGAGTTAAGACGCTCTGACCGTATAAAGAGGCAGACGACAGGATAACAAGTTCAGTTTGAGGAGTGCCAAGAAGATGACAGTACTACCAACTGTCGAAAGCGCTCGCAGATAATTAATAGAAGATATAAAGCTTCATATCCTTTTTGTAAAATTTAATATTAAAATCTAGATATCTGGTTCTACTGATTCGCTGTGTATGATTCGCATATTAGACAATTAACTAATGAAGCTCACCATGAAACATTGTCAACCACTTTCAAACATGGATAGTTATAAAACCGTTTACAGAAAGTCTTTCAGACATACATGTGTACCGTTAAATAATAATAAGGGTTTCTTTAAACTAATCGTTCGTCATCGGTATCGCATGTAACGGCGTTGCAAATCTGCAGGTATGCTCCAAAGTCATTCCATTATATCGGATGCTGCAGGCAGCACGTTGCTTGGCAACGTTTCCCGGGCTCAAGTATCCTACAGTAATAGGTGGTGTTAGCGGAACAAGCGGCAGTTACGAGGGAAATTCGATTTGTTCAAAGCTGTTTAATCTGTAACACTTTTCTTGTTTATTGTAGAGCGATTAGTTTCATTTTGTTCGACTTCAACAGGTCAGGTGTTCACTTGTCACTGAATATCAATAGTAATTTTTTTATTCAACTGAAAGCATTTCATGTGACTATCACTATCAAATATTTCACTTCTTCAAAAAACTTTGAGCTGTGAGCTCATGCTTTATCTTCTAGAAACTGACCCTATGACGTTATAATTATGAAGTTTCCAGAAGTATTACAGTCTAGTTCCAGATTAGGTATCAAAGTTACATTCAATAAATGATTGCCGATTATAATACGCACATTCTTTTCAAATAAAACAAGACAATGATGTGATTCATATTTACCAAAACTTGAAAAGAAATCTGGAAAGAGTTCCTTTGTTGAAATACCTTTTTATTTTGAAGTTATGCTGAAGGCAAAATGGAAAGAAGTATCTTATATCTTATGTCACCACTGGCATAATCATCGTTAATCTATCTTTTTCAAAAGGGGTGATACCAAAACAGTGGTAGGAAAGATATATAAGACCTGTCTTTGAATCGGGAAATAAAAGAAATCCTTGTGACTATGGATCAATTTCAGTTATAAATGAATCAGCGAAACTTTTTACAAAATGTCTGGGATCCAGACTGATGGAATTTTTTGAGAACAATAAAATACTATCTGACAGACAATTTGGTTTTAGAAATAGTCTAAGCACAGAATACGCCATAATTGATCTGACAAACGATATTGTTGACTGCTTAGACTGCGTGGTCCAGAATTGAAAATTTTAGAAAACTATTTGAAACACAGGTATCAGAGAGTGGAAATTGATCACATTTGCAGCACGCCACTCGAAATAACAACAGGTATACCGCAGGGAACAGTTCAGGGCCCAATTCTTTTTCTTGTGTATATCAACTCGATAGCAAAAAAAAATATTTTCAAGGACATCTTGTTGAATACATAGATGATGCAGCAATTCTGTTTACTGATATTAACTGGGATAATCTATTCGATAAAGCTGAAAAGGGGATAAAAATCTCACAATAACTGAATTATGGCAATTTGTCTCTGAATACGTCTGAAAGTGAATTTATAAAATTTTTTACGAATGTCGACACACAACTGTCCATCTATTCAAAAAACTAAAAAAATAAAATATCTTGGCCTAATTGTTCAATACTTTAAATGGAATGAGCATACGAATTATGTAGACAACAAAGCAATTAATTCGAAAATTGTACATACTTACGTACATTTTCGACAATCGAAACCTAAAACTTCAATTGAAGCACATTTAGAGACTTAATAGTGATATGGGGAGTATAATATAATAATGCATTAGAAAATCTGAAAACTACTCAAAACTGTATAGGTACTAAAAATAGGTTTAAAAAAAAACATTTTTCCACTGATAGGCTTTACGACCTTGACATCTTCAACATTTACAAATTACATATGCACGAATACTTGCTATATCTATATGCCTAAAAAAAAAGCCAACTATATATCCCTATAAAACTATTTCAACTCGACTTATCACGAATCAATCGATTGATATAGCGTTATTTAGAGAAAGTCACTATACCAAAACAGCTATTATTATATAGGTCCCAAAACTATACAACAAAATACCACTTCGAATAAAAAAAAACATATAAACTCATTATCTTCCAATACCAAATAAAAAAATTATCAATGATAATAGTATATAAATAAAAATAGAATAAACAAATAAATGAACAAAAATAAATGAAGATAAAATAAACAAATAAATGAACAAAAATAAATGAAAATAAAATAAACAAATAATTGAACAAAAATGAATGAATAAATGGAAATGGATATTAAAATAAAAAAACACTCGCCAATTATTACTCAATTTTACTCAAAATACTCATATATGATTGAAATATTAAATGATCGTGCAGAAATATGCACTACAAACATTGATGCTTAGATAATTTCTGTGCAGGATCATATAATCTGTAACAATAATATAAATTGTGAAAATGACAATTATGGAAAAGACGAATGAAGTTTGGTTTGATATAGTTCAAACTGTCTCAAAGTCCCAAAACACCATTGAGATGGGTAATGTTCCATATAAATGACCTTTTATATTACATTGTGTAGCGTTCTTATTACTGATATGTGTTTCAATACCAAAATCAAAACAAATTGAAAGTGTATGTTTTTAGGAGAAAATAATTTTTGGGAACGAAAGGTTTTGGCTATCTATTCCTTCATCTTTATACAAAAAAAAATTGAAATATTCCGAAGTAAGGAAGGAAGGTGGCAATAAATTTCAAAAAAGGTAACCCTATGGAAGAAAAGCCCTCTAGAAGTAGGTACTGAAATGATTTCATTTCAGTAGATTATTTCTCATATGAAGTAGTACAAAAAGTAAATTTTTTATTAATGTTTCCTGTATCCAAATCATTCGTATTAAAGTTTACAAAAGAATTAGATTTTTTTATCTACCAAGAACGTTGAAATTCTTTGTCTCTGAATATTTTTTGAAAGATATAATTCAAAAGTTGAAGAACTGGAGCGGTGTTATCAGTTAATTTTTCCAACATGGCCTACAATAATTTCGAAGGAATTCAATTGTTATATCATATGACGGTAGAACTGATTCCATACTTTTCCTATGGCAGGACTACTTTGACTGACCGATTTCTGCATTATGATAAATGAAAAAAAAGGAGAGCAAATCTTACAGAATCAATTTCAATAACCGAATAACTCATCAGAGTCTCTTCGTAGTTTATAGATGATTTCCCAACTTCTTCATTCATTGAATATATGAATTCAGTTTTTCTTGCGATAAGTTCACCGATTTAGTTTAAGAGAAAGATGGGCATCGCTCCACTTTCAGAAATCCCAAACAGTTTTCGTTTTCTACGTTTCCTTTTTGGCGTTTGAAAGTGAGTAGTGCACTTTTTGATTGATTTTTTTTTCAAATTACTCTTGAAAGCATGGCAACTTCATATATGATAACACTAATTCGAAATATTCCAAGTCAAAGACTCTAAATAAAAGCTGCCCCCAACTTTCTCTCATTCCAATCATGCTGGTTTGTAACATAATTATTATATATTCAAACTTAGCAAAGGCATAATTTCATTGTTCACTGTCGAAATTTTAATAAACTCTTCGCTATATTAAATTATGCCTACAAACCATTTCAAATTCCTTATCACAGAAAAAAATATCACGTAATCTCAAACCTGAAACGTAACGCAACGATGCGATATTATTGCAACGCACACACGTATGGAGGTTAAGCATCGATGAAAACTCGAACTGACTGACGGATGAACGTGACTGGAGTGAAAATGTCACAACAACCATTGTGGCTTTGATCTTTATGGTGACGGGACCGCCTGGAGGTTTACCGAAATGAAAAAAATCGGCGCTTCTTAGATATTTCATAGTTTATCCAGTCAAATGGAAATATTGGAAAAATTTACATATTACTTCTCGAACGTGTTCATGTCAGTGTCATATCAATTAGAAAATACAATTTTCTAGCCGATGAGAGTAATTTGAAGTTTACATGTTTTTTCAATGTATGTATTAAATTACTGCTACTTCTTCTGGAGGAGAATAATGAATAATTATTTCACATTGTTTCAGATTTTCTATCAATGCTCAATTTATACAGATTTCACGAGGGAAAACAAAGTTATGTTTCTATAATCTACATTTAAGATACCTAGTCATGAAATACAGCTTCTGGATGACACTCGGAAACATCTTGTACGCAATCTCAGTTGCATCCATTTCAAAATTACGATTCGTTTCAAATTTATGAAAAATTTAATATAGCGTTGCATTTTCTCAACGTATTTGTTATATGTAACAATCAAGATTATTATCATAACGATCGTTCTAGCTCGACATTTATCTTATTCTCAGTTTGAGAAAACTTTCATTCATTTCAACAACGGTATTGAGGGAAAAATACCGTATCTCTTTTAGAGTGTATTAACATGCCCCCGGAGCATATTCGTACACTAATTCGTGGATTGTTTCGAAAAATGGAAGTTATTTTCTGAGCTTCAGAAGTGCAGTACCCGCCTGTGGAAATAGTGATGGAGCAGCGTGACTTATATATTATCTTAAGCATCAGTCACTGGGATGACTGTAACAGTGCCGATTACATTATGTTATAAGATGGAAATGTAGTACTGATTCATTACCGTTTGTGACTTGAAGTAGAAGAGTCCTTAATATATCGTTATACTGTGGATACGCGTATGATTCCGTAACCTTGTCCAATCTACTACAGAAGGTAACACTCGATATAGAAATATTGGTTCTCTTTTTCAACCTTTTGCTACTTATCTTTAAATTTTCGAAAAAACGCAAAGAAAATGCAATGTTTCATTCAATAATTCGTAAATTTGAAACAAATCGTGATACCAAAATTAGTGAAGGAACATTATGTAGGAAATTACCCAAGCTTGCATTCATAATATTTTTGAGTGTAATTCAAAAGCTGTGTTTCACCACAAGGTATCTTGAACCTAGATGTCAGGAACATTACTTTGTTTTCCCTCATATAAAGTGTGGAACATCTTTTCATTAATTGAAAAATGATCAAAAACGGAATAAAAATAAAAAATTAAAAAGTTATTCAAAATCAAAGTTCATAACAATCCGAAGTTGCCTTATGTTCTTATGTAAAATTATTACTCATAGAAATACTCTCCAATGTGAGTACAGAAAATAACTAAACTCAATCTTTTGATGAAACGTTAGTTTTTTAAATAAAAACAACTCAACCTCATTTTCAAAGTTATGTGAAACAGAAAATATCAGAAAAATGTCTTAAGATTTTTCATTTCAGAACCTGCCTTCATTTATTGGTTCGAATATTCATCTTTATACTAATGTTTGCATATTCCGTATCCACGTTTCAACCATGTCAATAGACGGAAAAAGTCTGAGTTCGCAAAAATCCCAACAAGCTGAATTTTTGTACAAACCTTAAATACGTCATCATAAATGAAATGGCAAAAAACATCCACCGATCCCACTGGTGCATCATGTTCACTTGAATGATGAGAGCCACCGAAAAAATTATTTGGTGGAAGTTTATAAGTTGAAACATTCTCTACAAAAATGATATCGATACTTTTTTTCAGGAAGTACCGTTTTCGATTCATCGCGATATCAACCCGAAGAAAAGTCGTATTTCAAATTACATGCATACATTTTCACACCACCTCTGAGGTAGTGTGGCATATCGTTTTCAATAAAACCGATATGCCAGTTGTATGCTCATGTATTTCGCAGAAATTTTTATTTGAAGCATTTTATCCAGTATCCATGCAAAAGTGGACTTGACATACTGGAAAACAAAAGACCTCAACTATTCTGCACTCACCATTGTTCGTGCATCCTTTTTAGTAATTGCAAAAAATTGTTTTCAACAGTTTCTTCGGAGCAGTTAGAAGTAAATTCTAGATTGGCTCCAAATTATTAGTCATCAATTTTCAGCTGCAGTCTTCAGGATTCAGCTTATTACACATCACAATTCGTAGTACACAAGAAACAATTGTTGATAAGCAGAGATAGATGTTGACGGGAGACAAGATAACTGAACTATCTTATTGTTTTTTGTATTTTTCACGGAATTTGAATATCTTTACTTGCTTACATTTTTCGGAGCTCTATATATAGCAAATTCCGTTTTTAGTGATGGCGTGTGCAGAAGAGTTACTGTTTTTGAATATCTCTGCCTTAAAAATAAAATCATTACGTTTTCCAAACAATTTATTCACTGAACTTATTCCTCTATTGAGAATTACTGAAGTTGTATCGCGGCCAGTTATACCAAACAGGAATAAAATATGAGTTCGGCTTTTTGGATGTGGAGTTGAACTTAGTGAAGAATATATTTTTGTTTGAGTTTGAGCTTTCCCAGGTTTTGAAATGTGAATGATTTTATCATTTACAGTATTATTAACGAATCCATAACTTGTCCGACAATGACAGGTATATTGATCCTACTGAATTATTATATTGCGTTTTCAATAATTAGTCCAGTAGCGTCATCATTAACGTGTTCCACAAGAAACAAAACGCTGCGAATTCTTCACGAAAGAAAAATCAAGAGCGATTTATTGCCAGCATTAGCTAGAAATTGTTGTTGATTTTCCGGATTAATCATTGGTGGATCATGAATGGTATCAGATGTTATTCTTTGATTCGACAACTTTGTTCTGTATGAGTGGTAGAAACTCAAAGTTACCGGATTGTTTTCTGTCGCTCATCTTCATTTTATTTATTAAATATGTCTCCAATGATGCATACTGGCCATACACTCGTTTAAGTTATTATCCTGTTTCACTTTGTTAGATGCCAATTAGTGAGTCACAATATATTCAGTTTCGCGATTCGAATTGAATTGTTTTGAAATCGATCTCATTTTGTCAGATTTTGAAAGTTTTATTTCCTTGGAAGTGGATATTTGGTTGAGTCATTTTTTGCATAGCTGAACTATTTCAAGATGTACAGATTGTAGATACTAACAATCAACTGACCATAAGAATCTTGAACCGTTGGAATAGTCAATAGAATATTTCAATTCTCTGGTTGTGCACTGGCTACTATTTTCGGTAAATACAACTGAAAACAAAAAAATGGTGGAGTTTACTTTATATTCTGGTAAAAAGTATCCTATGTTACTTCTAATACCTCCAAGAACATATGCACAAAATTTCATGATGCTCCGTTGAGTAGTTTTCGCGTGAAACCGTAACAAACAAACTTACATTCGCATTCATAATATTAGTAGGAGTGTGATATATGTGATATATGAAAACGCCTCCCCAACTAATACACGTCATGATAAACGAAGCAATTATCTTGGTAGACAATTTGATATTGAATATATTGGATAATCGAACGCACTATAAACGGATTTAATTGAAAAAAAATTGTTAAATGTAGTGATACTTCTCAATGAGTAATAGCAAGATTCTTCATTTGTGAGTCAAATGACAAGATCACTTCGATATTCTATTTATACAATGGTGTTTTGGAGAAATTTGTAAACACAATCTAGATGAATTTGAAACATGTTTCCGTCTACAACTCAGCAAATTTGAAGATGATCACATCTTAAAGTGAATTCATGGCATAAACTCAAAATTCCTTCATTCAATGATATTGAACTCATGTCGATTGGAGAAGTTGAGAAAAACAGGAGTTCAAAATGATGATTGATCTCCTGAATATCTTTCACGAATGAGAGAATTTGAAAAAATAATCAATTACTGTTATAGGTGTTAATTTTCATCAGTGATTTTTTTAGAGATTGTAACCTTTTATAGTTGAGAAAGTCAATGTCATTACGGGCATAGAGGAAGAATTTGTTATATGACAAAACACTTCTCAGTGTATGAAGTGATTCGATTGACTTTTCTGAACATACATTACGTCTTTCATTCCTTTCACCAATTTTAACTATCTCACTACCATGTTTATTTTCGTGTATGCTCCCAATCCTTGCTTGTTGAAATTTTCACAGTAGTTTCACAAACTACTGACAATGGAACATATGAATCTTCTACAGACTTTCATTATAGCCTCACAGATGGTGTATGTGAACAAATAATAATCCTATTGGTAAGAATTATAGCTAGTGCTATTGTGAATTGGGATTTTAATCGTTTGTTGTTGCAATAACTCATTATATTTCTTAAAGAGAATACCACAGAAATGAAACTTGCGGTACTCAAACTAAAGTAAACGTTTGAAGTATTAGTTCATAAAACTTCGCATTATTCGGGTTACGAGAAATAATATATTTTTGAAAGTTTTTTTTTTCGGAATTGAAATTTATTAAAATTCATCAACAAATCTCCACAGTGTTCGTAATCAAAACTTTTTTCAGCTGTTTCTGATATTTTCTTATAGTTGCTTGTCGGAATAAATTTCTAACTGGCAATTAGGATTTTTAATTTTGCATGCTCAGATATTTACAACAATGAACTGAAAGAGAGATATAGAAATATTTGTAACATAAACATCATATACAATTTCCGTCTCACTTGTGCTCCAATAAACTCTCCAAATATTTTGTAACAATATACGGAGAGTCAGCTACAGCTTGTTCCTCTAATTACAACCCCAATTAAAGTTCACCTTGTTCAGAAAGATACTTATGTGAATTTTACCAGTGGTGTTTAGAACTCCTGGTAGTTTGCGGGAATGAGGGTTATTGAGATAGGAGGGCAAGCAGAAGCGTATCGTGCTTATTGTTCTGGAAAATGAGAAATATACAAATAATCCAAAATTTCATTAAGTAAGAGTTACAGTGCGTCGGTTTCTGTTAGCGTAAAATTTTTCATTAGATACAAATATTTTGAACACGTAATGTTTCGTTTCATTTTCAGAATGAAGTATCCTAATATACTACAGTGTTAATCAACCAAATGAAATAACTTCAATAATGAATGAATTTGGCGTGTTCAGAAAAACGCTTGAGTTTCATTTTTAACGTGTATTTTCTCAACACAAACTTTTTATTAGGCTAGTTCATATAACAGTGGTCAATACCAACTTTTTTATTTCAAATGCATTACTTCCATGGGAAGTTTGAGATGACGGGTGAAGTTAGCAAAAAAAGTTTGACATGAAGAGTTAGATTTTATTGGACTCTTTTGAAATATTTTTCAATAAACAGAATATTTAGCGGAAGCTTTGCATATCAAATAGATTGAGAAAAATGATTCTCCATATTTGGATTCTGTCAGAAAAGTATTTTCGAAGTATATAGTACTAGCGACCGCCTCGGCTCCGCATGGGTGTAATGCTGATACTAACACTTACTGGAAATTTAAGGGCATGGAGAAACAGTGATTTCATTTGTGAGCGTGCCCCTTCTACCCACACGGGAGGCGTCCAGTTGGAATATTTGAACATTATTTCTAAGTGCGCACTTAAAAAGCACCTATATACCAAACTTCAGCTTTCTAGGACTCACAGTACAGAGATGAATGAGTGAATGTTGAAAGAGAGACTCTCGCATTCACAATTTTTATCGACTGAATAGGATCATAGCGAATGGTTCAGAATTTATCCAAAAAATAACTTTAAGAACTTGATTTATTCAACCGCTCCCATTTTCATTGAAAACTCAATTGAAGGGTTTCTATTGTTATGAAGACGTTCGAAAACGGAATATGTCATATTTCTCATTATCGAATAATAATTTGGCCACAATTTTTTTTTCTATTACTGATTACTATCACATATTTTTCTTGACTGTTTCGAATGAAACACGAAGCTTTTAATTCAATATGTGATTTCTTTTTCGAAAATCCATTTCTTATAGATGAATAGATGGATATTTTCAACATAAAAAACATTTTTGTTCGTTCAGAAGACTCACTCTTGATAACGTGTATTGTTATTGAACACAAAAAATGTTTGAAAGAAATATTGGAAATGCTCATATGGAAATAATATACAGTAGAGTTTACATCACCAGCTAGGTTTATTCCAGATTGATGGTATCAAAAACCTCCGGGACGAGGTTTCCTATAAAATTACATAGAATCTACAAATGTTTTCTCGAGAAGAATGAATAAATGAGACAATGAATCCCCCAATATTTCAAATGAACTATTTTTCCAACATCGAAAAATATAGGTTTTTCTTGGGAAAGATGGTTTTGTCAATAAATTGTGCCTGTTTCCATTATCTCCCTCAAACAAATAGCTATTTACCCATGCAACTCCATCATTTTTAGAAAGCGCTTTTCACCTACAAAATGAACGTAAAATGAATCATGAAGTATTCCATACAAGAATTAACGAAAAAAAATTCCAATTGATACCTCATTGACAATGGGGTTTACTCATCCCCAATGAATGCATTGATTTTTTCACTATCGCTTCGAATATGGAAAGCAATACATAACATTTCATTCGAAAAATCCTTACTTTGATATGCCACTGGAAAGCCTTGCATTGAATAATATTCCAGGAAAACCCAATGCATCCATATATTTCCGAACTGATCAAATATACCTATAGAACTGCATAAATGAAATGAATATTCTGAAAAATGTATGCTGTTACCGGTTATACCCTGAATTATAGTTTTTCATTGGAAAAATTCCCTATCAAAAATACCAAACAACATGTATCAGCGTATTTTTTAATACGCACCCATTCATTCATCATCATTATTTCATTTGACTCATATGTATTGAACTTGTTTGACCATTCTCCAAATTACCACATATGGGAGATGAAAAAATCACTACAATGAAAAAGTCCTGAAGCTGAGCATTTTGAAATAATAAAAATGAACACACATTGATACCAAATGAGACGTATTTTCCAGGATGGATTGCAAGGATTCGTTATCCTTTTTTTGTATATTCTGAGGTATACTAGACCTTCAGCAAGATGTTCGACCAAAACTATGAATAGATGAATCCATAACCACGTGGTAGGAGATCATCATGAAAGTTGAGAAATAAAACTTCCTTGTATTTGTAACTAACGTTACTCCAGTTACTATACAGACATTTCAAACGAATACAATAAATACGTTTGATTGAGAAAAAAGGTAACTGTCATCGGGAACAATACAATGGTCGAGGAAAATTAACAAGGACTGTCGCCCTTCTCGAGTTATACGGGGAAAACAAAAAATGCTGTTTTTCGTTTTTTTCCTATGGAATTGTTATTTCCGAGAATATAAAAAAAATAGTAAACGAATTGTTATTGTATTCAAAGTGTACTATGACGATGTGATAATGAATATTCGATAAAACGTTTCATGTCATCATGGCCACCATAATTTTTTTTAATACGGACCTGTCTCTTTTATTACAGATATTGCTAAAGCCATGCATTCACAATCCGAAGGTATATCAAATTTGATATTTTTGTAGCGTTACATTTGAAATAATTACCAGCATCAGTGACAGCAGTTTTTAATTACGGTCCTGTCGTTACTTCTTTTGTAAATTGTTTCGATTTCTTCAAAATATAATGCAGACAACCCAATAAATTCGACAGGTAGGTACCCTAACACAATGAAAATTTGTACATTTTTGTTTTGGAAATTTTTATATTACCGTAATCCTTCTCTTTCAAGGCTTATTTCTTCCTCATCGATTATAATTCGTAATATTTTTATAATACTCAATCCTGGAAGTAACGAAAATATCAGTTTTTAGTCAAAATTCGATTGTTGTATGATTTGGTATGATCAAATAGCATCTCAATTCATTTACCATCTTACGGCTTGCCACGGGAATTGGTGGTGCGAACGACGAAGCGGGGAGCGAGGCGACCATTCGCGCGACACCGTTTGCAGGCTACGGGCAGTCACGTTCGCCGTCGCGACCAATAGTCCGACAGCGAAGTGTCTTTATCAAAATTATCTCGATATTGCTTGGAAAGTAATAGTTTTTTGGGTCAAGACCTAATATTTGGAGGAGATTGTGGAGTACATGATTTGAATGAGAACCGGGTTATAGATGGAGAATTCCACAAGAAGTACGAGAATTACAGATTATATCCAGACAAATTTTGAGTATACCAGAATGAGTATTGAAACCTTCGATTATATTCTTATGAATATTCAAACAGAATTGGAAAAAAAACTTAATGCGAATAGAATTTTAAGTGCCGCTAAAAAATTGTTTTTGACATAAACTATCTTTGCCCAAAATAATATCAGCTAATTAAATGTTATCCTGTATATTATTATTTCATGAAATAAAAATACTTTCAGATATTTATGTTATTTATTGCAAAAATCTAAATTATATGACAGTAATTTTTCGTACAACTGAAATAAAAAACAACTTCTAACTTGTAATTGACGGTAGAATGAATAAAGAATGTCTAACTTTCCAATCGGTTTTTTATTCAGCAATAAAAGTCTCGGTGTTCATTTTTCGCGGCGAAAACAACTAAACTCGTTTGATCACTGCACTATTCGCCGCGACTACCGCTTGACTCCGTGGCTCGCGTCGTACAGATTTATGCATTTGTTTTGCTCGCCGGCCGCGCCGCAAGTCACCCACGCGATTCGCTCGGTACATTTCGCCGGCCGCTTCGCCGGTCGCCGTTGCGCGTGTCTTCGTAAGTACATTCCTATGCGTTTGTTTCAGTCGCTAGACGCTTCGCCGTTCGCATCGCGCGAATATTCGCATCGGCCAGTGTCCCGTGGCCAGGCTGTTGATTCGTTTGGTTTCTATGGCAGGAAAAATGAATGCGTTGTTGATATCTGTTGAGAACTGTCAGACGTTTATGATCATTTCAAAGATGTATTCAGATAATTAAAGAACTGATATGCTATTAAGTTATGCAAAATCGAATAGAAATCTTCTTTCGAGCTATACCCGAATCTTCGTATTTCGAACATCCGAATGTTTACACGATAAGAAAAAAAATGAGAGACTATGGTGCATTTGACATAAGGAAAACAAGAAAATGTGTGGTTACTAGAAGTGTGAGGAATCAAATAGATGTTATGGGTGTGAAAATATTACCACATAAAAATGTACACAGTAAAAACATCTTTTTCTATATTTAGGATTGACCAGTTACAAAAATTATGAAAATCAAGATCGTTCTTTCCGAGAAAATGCCCAGGAAATGAGGATTTCTGTAAAATCCACCAGAATTAATTTGAAAACGAATAAATATAAATGCTACATGGTACGCAAAGTTCATCACCTCAATGAAAGGTATTACGGAAGGGAGTACGATTTGCGAAGTGGCTTAGACGTAGAAATAGGAAAGTTGGAAATATTTATAGAAAAAATAATATGGACGGACGAATAAAAATTCACCAACAATGGTTGATTTAACAGAAATATCCATTATAGGTGGAATAATGCAAATGAACATTTTCATGGGATGAACAATTTAAAAGAAAGTTTCGGAATATTTTCGGTTGTTTTTTGTTCACCTGTGACAATGTGCGTACGCTGATCTGAAAACTGACAAGTAGAGAAAATCGATTTGATCATTAGGTAAGTTACCTTCGCAATACTCATGACTATGAATTTCCAAGGACTCCAAATAATTGGGTTTCCAACCCTTGCGTGCATAGTGCAAAATTTCCGAATCGTTCTAAAACTTGTGGGTTGCATTCCATGAAATGATTTGAAAACTTCGAATTATTTCTACCTCGTAAGAACCTTTCATCGTCAACATACCGTTTTGAAAATTTCGGCTGCATGAATACATAAACACTATACACTCCGGACAATTAAGCTTATAAACGCCAGATTTATCCAATTTGTCCACCTTACCTTTGGCATTGAAAAGGAAATCAGATTACCTGGCATGCGGCCTGAATGCCAGTTTCACTTTTTTTTTAAAAATCCTGCAATTGTCTCTGTTTTTTCACGAAAATATATTATAGTACGTAAATATGAGGTTTTGTTTCCTGGCACAATTCAGAAGTGAGTCAAAAAAGAAAACATCATATTCACATACAGATTAACATACCCCTGGATTAAACGATCAGAATTCAAGAAATTTGTAACTTGAACATATTTTCGTAAAAGAATAGAGACAATTGTGGAATTTAAAAAAAAACAATGCGGAAGTGGCATTCAGGCCACATGTCAGTACGTCACGCTAATTTGATGATTCACCCTGTTAGTACACGTGACCAAAATGTCTTCCAGAATATCTCATGAGGGTACTGGAAAATATGAATTTTTCTTTGAATTGAAGGGGTTATATTTTTAGGAGTGATTAATTTTTTTGGGAAAGAAAGTTTGGCTTTCTACTACTCCATCTGATACAAAAAAGGGATGAGAGAATCTTCTGTTTCAGGAGGACTTTCTTTCAGTTTGTGTCTGAAAGTAACTTCTTTGCATGATCTACATATCCATGTATAGAGTTACTTATTTTCAAAATGATCACTTCCTTCCTTTCTTTGGAAGATTATCTCATCCCTTTTTTTGTATCAGATGGAGTAGTAGAAAGCCAAAAACTTTCTTTCCCAAAAAATGAATTTTTCATTTTCCTAAGTATAAACATTCGTATCAGAGTCACCCTGTTAGATGATTCACCCTGTGAGTACACCTTACTATAAAGTATTCCAGGAAATTTCATGGGGGTATTGTCATGGATTGGGAAATATGGAGTTTTGTCAGAGAATAGGAACTATTCATATTCAAAAAAATAATGATTTGTATCAAAATCGATACTGTTTATACGCTTCCTCTGCTCACTTAATATGGTTACGAAAAGGTAATACTGAAATATCTTATTCAAAGTTATTCTCTGCGTATACAGTGTGGTCCACTAAGTGTGCAACAAATGGGAAACTTTTTCATTATCGATTTCTCAAAAAAATTTATTCTTAACAAAAGTTGGTGCATGTTCCAAAACTATACCAAGTGTTCCTGAAATGGCTTTATGACAAACATCATACAGGATAGGCCAAAAAGTATAAAGTTTGTTCAAGAGTAAAGTACCCTTATTTCAAAAAATATAGAAATATGTTGGAGGGAAAAGTTGCTTAGAATTAAAAGTTATGTTGAGATACGAAGTTATGGCCTGCTATTCGATTTTTTTTTTTCGGAAAATTTTGAATTACCCCCGTATGATACATATTTTTACTATTTTGATTTAATATGTGTTTGAAGTTGCCACATTCAAATTGTTTTGGAGTATTTTTTATCAAATTGAAATTCATTTGTGAAATTTACTTGGATTTGTATTTTTTAGGTGACCGTCAACCGCGATAGATTTTGAAAGTTTAATCATGTGAACATTATACTTAGTAAAGTATTTGCCTCGTTAAAAAGAGTATTTGTTTTATTCTAGAGTCAAATATCGTTGCAACAAACATGAATTTGACGGTCACCTAAAAAATACAAATCTAAGTAAATTTGACAAATACACTTTAATTTCATAAAAAATACTCCAAACTAATTTGATTGTGTCAACTTCAAATAGATATTAAATCAAAACAGTAAAAATATGTATCATACGAGGGTAATTCAAAATTTTCCAAAAGAAAAAAAATCGAATAGGAGGCCATGACTTCGTATCTGAACATAACTTTCAATTCCAAGCAACTTTTTTAAAATAAGGGTACTTTACTCATGAACGAACTTTATATTTTTTGGTCTATCCTGTATGGGGTTTGTCATAAAGCCATTTCAGGTACACTCGGTATAGTTTTGGAACATGCATCTTTTTTGCCAAGAATAAAATTTCCTGAGAAATCGATAATAAAAAAGTTTCCCATTTGTTGCAGACTTGGTGGACCACACTGTATACGTTTAGAAAGTATTTCTTGATATGTTTGGCTCGATTGTATGATATCTCCCAATTAAACATCAGCCTTAGATTTATGAGAACCTTAGCGAAATCTTTGTAAATATGCCACCGTGGACCAGCCTACTCAAGCTAAGGTATAAGGAATCGTGCAGATAGCTGAATGGCCGCAGGATGATATGCGATTATGAACGATCCCCTTGGGAAACTGGACGAAACCTCATCGTAATCAGCCTACCTCTGGTAATGCGGGGCTCTTCCCTTGCTACACGTGGGAACACACATGAATTAAACAAACACAAAAACAGAAATAACAACAACAAAAACCAATTCCGAAGCTGGACAGAAGTGCTCACCTCAATCTAAGGCGGTGGCTGGGGATGAACAGAAATATTCACCCCAGTCTACCGCTTGGAATGAGGCTGGGCATAGCAGATCATCTCGTGATGTATTACAAAGGCCAAGGCGTAAGCGCATTTGCGACGCCGAGGCCAAAAGGAGGAAGAGAGCGAAGGAGGCAGGAGTAGCAGCAACTATAAGTGCACCTTCCTCCTTCCCCACTTCACCTCCAAAAGCAGGGACACTTCCTGCGGTGGGCGCCAAGGGCTCGGCCTTGAATAAAGACAAGGAACCGGCTCCCCTGCAGAAAAGCTCCCTCACTTGTGCACCTCCACGGAGGAAACCCCGTGGAGACAACCATGAGACACCTCAAGGTTGCCAAAGAGAGTGTGTTCGGCAAGTCTTGTCCTACACCTGCCAATATAAAGGAGATGTCTCCTAGTGACATGTTCACTTTCCTGAAAAGGAAAGGATGGACGATGACCTAGGATGACAACTCCTCGGGAGGATGTACAATGGGTACAATGGGTCTCATGTGGCCCAACTACTGTGGGTCTTCACTCACCTTCCCTACTCTACAGATATAGATGAGAACCTTAATAATAATAATGAATCGACTTTATTCATCATGATATACAATAGAATAAATAGCATTGAAAGTAAGATACTATTTCAAAAAATGATGAATTGGCGGAGATTCAGCCTAAGCTGTTTTTTAATCCTAATAACACCGCTTACAATTTCTCTTCTATTCCAACATCGACAGCCAACACTTCAGAAACTGTGAATGGAAAAGCTAACTTCACACTTAATGGATAGGTACTATTATTAATTAGCAAAATTTCCATAATCTTCACAACTATAAACATGATATATGCGACAGTACGTTTCATTGTATTTTAATTTTTATATATTCTAGATGAATGGATTCATATCTGTCTTACACGTTTTCTTCCACATGTTCAGTTATACAAACTTGTATTGATAAATCACGAATTGATGCACTTAATGACTTAAGTTTCCATATTTTCCATTCGAAAACTTCAATATATCTGACTTCATCGATTGATAACCTATTTATTTTGTAAACGACCGGTCGTAACAAATTAAAATCTCAGTAGGAATTGGACAAAAGTTATTTTCTTTCTCCTATATTCAATATATCTATTCATGTATAGTATATCACAAAGTTCAGTTTTAAGTAAATGTGATTTATAGTGGAATAATCAGTTTGGACTGGTATTTAAATTCTTGAAGTAAATTCATATCGACATCTTGGTACTCGAATAGTATGTTATATAACTGTTGTAAAGATACTGTTACGGGGGCAATTCCAATATGAATCTTCATCTACAATGAGATGAAAATGATTCTATAAATATCTGACATTATGCTGCATTATTGTTTCTTGACTAAAACCAGCCTGCTCACTCAGTGGTGTGGGCGTGGGAACTCAAAAGAAAAGAAATGTTATATAAAATAAAGGGGCGCCACCCGTTTAATACGGTTTTGTGTCGCCAAGAAACTTACTTAAACGGGAAAGAAATATAATCGACAATTATAAATAACAACCGATCATAAATAATCAACACTTAATATCCAATAAAAATAATTGATTTACTAGATATCCCTTAACCAATACAAGTTGATAACTATGGTTGATAACTGACAACATATCGTTCATATATGAATCTCCAAATATAGCTATAATTGGCTCACAAAATAAAACTATTATTATTATGACATAAGAAAATATGGTCTCATATATTCAGGTGATAATAAAATGTTTATAATTAAGGAAGAGCCTGCACTGGCATTTCTTGGTTTTTGCAGTATCATAGCAGCAATCCCAGCGGTAGAAATTATAGATAAACAATGAAGAAATACTCGCTTACCGGACGTATCCTTCTTGCAACATTGTATTAAAAAAATAGACCAAATTGTCCTCACGAATACCGATCCTACGACAATACTTCGGATCTTAGCTTGGCGGGACTTGAGGACTTTTCCTATTTCACCCAGACAATCTATCGTCGAGCAATAAATCGAAAGTGATATGTGGTGCATTCAAGGAAATGAAAAATCCAAAACTGGAACCCTAAAAATTATACCATTCGAATCTTAGCATATAACACAACAAGGGAGATGAATAGTTATTTTCAATGTTTGTTTTTGCCTTACCTCATTATTAGAGGGTTCATTTACTCAATAGTAGGTTTCCAAAAGGAAATGATAAGACACAAAATTTCCTTCAGTAGAGTTCAGTGCATAAATCCATAGAAGCAGAAGATTTCAGGATTGGTATCAATTGGAGCATCAAACTAATTCCTATATGATGATTTATATCTGCAATAATCCTCAAATCGACAAAACTTTACAACAATACCAAGTCGCTGATCTCCAGTACACTCGCTTACTGACTGAATGTCCTATTTTCACTGTGCACCGAGAATTCCAAAATTCGAGGGACGAATGATCAACAAACCTATTTGAAAAAACTTAATATTTGCTGAAAGGATTCGAGGAAACGAGAGACGACACTTGACCGTTTCTCTGTCTTTGTTGAATTCGCACCTTTCATTCGAAGGAATAGGGTAGGCGTAGCGCGGGCATAGATTATATTCGATAGTTCGCACGGAGACCAATGAATAATATACCGGGAGATTTATAATTATATTTTTAAAAAAGAAATTATTGAATGATAGGGGAATTTCATTAACTTCAGTTACCAACGTTCGGAAATAAGTTGCTTGTTATTAGGAATTCAACTATAATAAGACTACTGGGAAAATGAACTGTAACAATACCTAGTAACATTTTATATATTTCCAGAGAGCTACTTGCAAATTTCATAGCAGAGAATGTGTCAAAAGAATCCCAGAGTTTCAAATACTGCTGAAATATTTTGGAGGTTAATTAAAAATCGTATATTCGAATACAAAAGTTTCAATTGGTATTAGACAAATCAGTTTCAGTGAGTTCTACTGGACAATGATATCCGAAAACTGATTTTCATATATTTTGTTGTTCGACCTACAATTGAACTATAGTAACATTAAGTTGTCTTTCACATATTTATCAGAAAATAATTGAAAAATAATATTGATTCCTTTTATATTTTTACAAAAACCTCAGTTTCTGGGCCACCATCTATAAGATGAAAGAAAACCTTATTCCCAATACGAAATATCTACATCGACTGCTGAATGAGATCCGCGTCCTCTTTCTATTCGAAACAGAAGCCCCAAAGGAATGCAACACCAGAGAGTGTTGTTTTGACCGTCACAGGTCATATCGCTGATTCTAGGTTAAACAGCCAACATATTGCTGGACTTAGTAAGACACACCATTTATATGATGGACCACTGAGTCCAGTCATGTATTCGTGGTGCAGGCTAGTACCATTGATGAAATTTATGATGGGTCGGAACAGCGCTGTTTTATACTCTAATTGCAACGAAAGGTAATGTATAGAATATATTGAAATAGATAGGTTAGGGTTACACCACTTTCATTTCGCCAATTGAAAGACGATGTATTTTTCCATGTTTTGTACGTCAGCTCTGATGAAAAATAAACCTATCAATAGTGAAGAAGAAATATTTAAAACGGTAGTTTCAACTTAGTATTCAATTCAAATACATCTACTAAAAAGTTTGAAGCTTCTTCCTGGTACACAATTATTCAAACGCGAGTCTAAGATTTTCAACTCAACCTACGACACTGGAAACGTTCACCTAATATTCCTGCTAACCAGGTTCACATATATAAACTTTATGGGAATAAAAGTGAATTTTGTATCAACAAACTTGAAGTTGAACCTCTTCTACCGTCTATTTACATTAAGGTTGCTGCGAAACTTTGTATCCAAACAAACTTTACATGGATTTTTATTCTGTTCTATGAGGCGGTTGTTGATAAATTATACCATAATTAATGAATACTGAGAACTTCGGAAAAGCGAAAATGAATTAGGTGATCTTTCAGTTTCGGCAGTTTCAACTTAGTATTCAATTCAAATACATTTACTAAAAAGTTTGAAGCTTCTTCCTGGTACACAATTATTCAAACGCGAGTCTAAGATTTTCAACTCAACCTACGACACTGGAAACGTTCACCTAATATTCCTGCTAACTAGGTTCACGTATATAAACTTTATGGGAATAAAAGTGAATTTTGTATCAGCAAACTTGAAGTTAAACCTCTTCTACCGTCTATTTACATTAAGGTTGCTGCGAAACTTTGTATCCAAACAAACTTTACATGGATTTTTCTTCTGTTCTATGAGGCGGTTATTGATAAATTATACCGTAATCAATGAATACTGAGAACTTCGGAAAAGCGAAAATGAATTAGGTGATCTTTCAGAGTAATGGAATTTTAGAATAGGAGGAGGCTGCCAAGAATACTTCTTCAAGGTATATTTGGGTTTGAGTGTGTACTTTTATTTATTTTTTTTTATACGACGTCATTGGATTCAGCTTAAATAATGAAGTTATATATTTTTCAATATTTGAAATATTTTTAAGTACGATCGCAGAGGTCTCTCTAGGCAGGTTGATTTATCTGTCCTGTGCAAATCTGCAAAAGAACCTAAAGATGTTTTTGATTCATCTGTAAACCAACAGCTACTCCCACTATAGGATCTTTCATTGAGCTCTTACTATCTTTAGATTTAAATTAAATAAAGTGTGTGTGGAATACCATCAAAATGTTTTATTCGTTTTTATTCGTTGATGTCATTATGTGTGGAATAATACATCGTGCAAATGTCCGCCATGGCTTCTCTGGGTAGAGCACATCCAAAACGTCCAATTTTCCATGACTCTGGCATATAAATCAGACTGAATTTGACCGATGACATGGGTTATGTTTCCTATGACAAATACGACTTGTCAAAAAAACACAAGAAACGGGGTCAAATCGCACGATATCGGTGGTCAGTTCACATCACCTCACGTGAAATGACGATGCCCCCAAATCGTTCGTGCAGAATATTCAATGTGGCCCGTAGCGTCGTATTGTTGAAATCACATGCCGTTGGTGTCCAGATCATCAAATTCAGATAAAAAGAAGTTGGTTATAATCGATCTATAGCGCTCGCCGTTGACAGTGATGGCCTGACCAACATCGTTCTCAAAGAAATATGGACCGATGACGCGGCCAGCCCAAAATCCACACCAAACAGTGACTTTTTCGGAATGCATTGGACGTTCTTGGTGAATTGGTACCGTCCCAAATTTGACAATTTTGTTTGTTCACGTACTCATTCAGCCAGAAATGAACCTCATCACTGAAGATGATTTTTCGATGAAAATCCGGGTCAGTTGCCAACTGCTCCAGAGCCCATTCAGCGAACATACGTCGTTGTGGTTTGCAAGAGTTCTTGTGAGAAACGTGAAATCATCTGCCTTAAATGTTTCTGCACACTCTCACAGTCAGCGCTGATGTTTTCGGTAGATCTTGCGTTTTGTCAACATACAGGTATTGGTCGATCGTTAACTGAATCAGTGGACTTGAATTTATCCATCACATAGTGAATAGTTCTCTCGGTAAGACGTATATGGCGACCATGAAATGGGCGAAGCGCCCGGTACGTTGCCTGAACAGACTAGCCATTTTGAGGAAACAATTTTATTATTCGCACGTGTTGTTAAATGCTATATCCGTCAATGGTGATTTGGCAAAACAGACTGAATAAATGACAACTAATTTGACACATGCAACTTTATCAAGATGGCTGTTATCAATTGTCCTCCTCCGAAGAGGAGTATAAGTTTAACCACGACTATGATGTATTACATGTGGAAAAGAAGGTTGCAAACTCAATTTTTTGAAATGTTCAGAAATCAATAGATTCAGAAATTTCCCAGTAAACATTGTATTTGTAAAATATCGCTCATATGATGATTTTCGTGAGACTTCTGCAGATATACCAAACAATTACGTTCGTAATGGGATAGTCAGATACATTATTCATCAATAAATTTTTTTATGCTTCCAATGACATTCATCACGAAATATCGTTTTTTCGTGATTGAAATATTGGTTACAGCATTCAACATGAAGAATATACCAGAAATTGAATTATTTTTTCAAATTTATGAAAACACTTTTTTTTCATCCAATGAAAATTTGTATTTCTATCGATAAACTGAAAACGTTAGAAAATTAATGTTGAATTTATGCTTTCTTGAGAACTGAGATTAAAAACATATTCAAATATTCACCCCACACACAGCGAGGGGAAACCAGCAAATCAAGAATAGCAGACCATGTTTGGACCCATCAACACAACATCGAGTAGTCCCAAGCTGAGATCTTGCATAGAGAGAAACATTGGTTTAGGAGAAAATCCAAGGAAGCCGCATACATGTTGTCCAACAACGTATTCAGTCAAGCCAGCGTAGGAATACACAACATATAGAAACCCATCATCAAGCGAAAAATGACCAGCTCCCGCCAAAACGGTCATCTCCCACGGAACCAGTGAAGCGGAAAATGGAAAGCGGGGATAAGTAAAAGTACTCGAACGACCTATAAATAGTCATCTCTTGGAGAAATCAGTCCAGTCATCACCCAAAGACGATTGTAGATACTAACAATCGAAACGTCGTGAACTAACGTGACTTGGGATCTCTCCACTTTTTATTTTTATTTTCTTTTTTCATTTCTTCATTTTTATTTATTCAATTGTTTTATTTCCACTTCTATTTTATTTTACTATTATTCAATTTCAGGTTTATTTTGGTTAATATAATTGTTATTGTCAGCTATTCATTTACAATTCTTCTTTTTTAGTTGTTTCAGGGATTTCAAATCATTTCATATAGTAGACAATGGAAGTCCGAACCAGTGAAATTTATCATGAAACATTGTCAATCACCTTCAAACAAATTCAGTTCGCATTCATGACGATGTATCTCTGTAGTTGTTCGTAAAATAATTTTTTGCTGCGAACTGGTTTTATATAGTTTGGGCAAGAAACCCAAGAGACATTTTTTGTTTAGAATGAAACAGGCTATCGGAAATAAATTTTTAAATGGTAAACAAATAATAAGACAAAAAGTTACATTGGAAATAAATTTTAGGGGTTGCATTTTCCACCCCTGATTTTTATCATGCACACTAGAAAAAATCTCTATTTGTATATATACAGGGTCCTGCAACAGTCGCGCGGTGTTCCATATCTCTATATAGGAAGCAGATAGGAATCTAATTTTCTATAATATTACCTCATTGCTCGAGCTCGACAAAATAAAAATATTGGCGGTCACACAGGGTGTTCGATTTTTTCTGGGCGGATCCCAACTGTGTCTTTTTAAATGGCAACCTATATTTTTTATCGCTTTTTCGGTTTCTTCATAGAAAATAAAACAAACTTTATGTATATCTGCACTTCGAAAATATTGATGGTTTTCGAGATATCTAGCATGACAGGTTTTTTTTTCCAATATTCGTCACTCAGAATATTTGAAATTATAAAGTGGTGCCAAGTCCAGTTGAAATTTTTTTTTGGTCGAATATTCTACATTGGTAACTCTCTCAAACTATATATCTGAAATCGACCTGTGATATACAGGGTATGAAAAACCGCTTGCCAAATATTGTAAATGAAAATTTGCAAAATCTTCCTTATATTAAATGGAACACCCTGTACATTATTGATCCATAAGAAGCGCCAACGAAACCTCTACAAATTTCATTGAGTATTCCATATGGCTAAGTTCAATAGTTTTTCTTAAATGAGCATTTCTTTCGAAAAATGGTCATTTTTTCAAAGCGAAATCCATTTGACGACTGATAAGAATATACAAAAAATACCCTTTCCTTAAAATATCGCCCATTCCTAAAATTACCTGTTGCTAGATAAACAAGTTGCGAATTACACCACAAAATGGACGTTCTTGAATAGTTACAATAATTTCAAAAATCTCGGAATTTGTGCCATATTCTTTCGGTCTAAAACAACCTTTCAGCGAATGAAATATTTATTGGAAATCAAGTAGTCTGGCAAATGACAGAACAAAATATTTGGCTGCAAATGAATATTGAAATTTTTAGTCAATCGTGAAGTTGAACTGTCGGTATAATTTCATCAGAATGTTGTTATCAAAAAGTGATTTGATTGATATGATTTTTATATTAGGTGAATCAGACAGGAATTGTTTATTGGCAAGTAGAATTTATTCTCAACGGTATCCAGATAGAAGGCATCCAGATGAAAGATCTTTCCGAAAGGTCTTGGGACGATTCGTTGAAACTGGATCTATTAATTATTCCAAACATGAGCGCATCAAGCCAGCTACTAATGAAGATAATGAATTGCAAGTTCTTCTTGCTGTTGAAGAAGATCCTAGTAGGAGTCAACGACAAATTGGGGAAATAGTGGATATAAGTGAGAGATCAGTGCAACGAGTATTGAAGAAACATCGCTTGCATCCATACCACGTTCAGTTACATCAAGAACTACTGTATGCTGATTTCGAGAAAAGAGTGAGATTTTGCAATTGGGCCATGAACAAAATTCGTCGAAACGAATATTTTTTCAATAATATTTTATGGTCGGATGAATCTACATTCCATAAAAATGGATTTGTAAATCGACATAATTACCATTATTATGCGACAGAAAATCCTCACTTATTGAGACAGGTGGATTATCAACATAGGTGGTCGATAAATGTCTGGGGAGGCATCATTGGAGAATATGTAATTGGTCCATACTTTTTTGAAGGACATATGAATGGTGCAATGTATCTCAATTTCTTACGAAATGATTTACCAGGTTTGTTAGATGATATTCCTCTTGACCTCCGCAATAGAATGTGGTTACAACATGATGGTGCACCTGCTCACTATTCGGCAGAAGTGAGAGATCATCTAAATGAAGTATTTCCCAATAAATGGATAGGACGGAATGGGCCTGTACGGTGGCCTGCTAGATCACCAGATTTGACGAAACTAGATTTTTTCTTATGGGGATACATAAAAAATATGGTTTACGTTGAGCCACCAACTTCTCCCGAAAATATGCGACTTAGAATAACGAATGCTTTTCGCAGCATTACACCAGCTGTCTTGCGCAGGGTAGAACAGTCTTTCAAACATAGACTTCAGCTCTGCAAAAAAATAGTTATTTATAATGTTTCTTTCTTTTAACTTGTTTGGTTTGATATTGCACGATTTATGAGTGAAATTCTGCATCCAATGAAAAAATAATTTTCCATTTAGCAAAAAGTGGTACATACATTTATTTCGTTAAAAAATATTTGTTTGGACACCTTCTAATGTACAAAATTGAAACAAGATATCTTTCGTATATTTTTATCAGTCGTCAAATGGATTTCGCTTTGAAAAAATGACCATTTTTCGAAAGAAATGCTCATTTAAGAAAAACTATTGAACTTAGCCATAGGGAATACTCAATGAAATTTGTAGAGGTTTCGTTGGCGCTTCTTTAGGATCAATAATGTACAGGGTGTTCCATTTAATATAAGGAAGATTTTGCAAATTTTCATTTACAATATTTGGCAAGCGGTTTTTCATACCCTGTATATCACAGGTCGATTTCAGATATATCGTTTGAGAGAGTTACCAATGTAGAATATTCGACCAAAAAAAATTTTCAACTGGACTTGGCACCACTTTATAATTTCAAATATTCTGAGTGACGAATATTGGAAAAAAAAACCTGTCATGCTAGATATCTCGAAAACCGTCAATATTTTCGAAGTGCAGATATACATAAAGTTCATTTTATTTTCTATGAAGAAACCGAAAAAGCGATAAAAAATATAGGTTGCCATTTAAAAAGACACAGTTTGGATCCGCCCAGAAAAAATCGAACACCCTGTGTGACCGCCAATATTTTTATTTTGTGGAGCTCGAGCAATAAGGTAATATTATAGAAAATTAGATTCCTATCTGCTTCCTATATAGAGATATGGAACACCGCGCCACTGTTGCAGGACCCTGTATATATATATATATATATATATATATATATATATATATATATATATATATATATATATATGTATATATATATATATATATATATATATATATATATATATATATATATATATATATATATATATATATATATATATTTATATATATCTAAAAGGGGAAAATTTGTGGACAGAACATTCGAAAAATGAAGGCAAACCGTGTGTGTATGATTTATATCATACACACACGTGTATATCATACAATTCGATAACATATTTATCTATATATATATATATATATATATATATATATATATATATATATATATATATATATATATATATATATATATATATATATATATATATATTTGATTGATGCAACTAATTTTCCTTTATTTTGACTATTTCAATATTAAATTCTACAAAAAGGATTTGAAGCTTTATATCTTCTATTAATTATTTGCGAGCGCTCCTCAGTGACTGATATGTTTATACTCAGTACTCATTACAGTTACAGGAATATGGATAATTTATTTATGAGATGACATAAATAGATTGACCATTGCGGTTTTTTAATATGTCATGGGAATATCTATTTTTGAGAATATTTTCCATGGTGAATACTGCTTTGAAAATCGAAAACAATATCGAAATATGAGGATTGTAAGAGTTTTTGGATTGACTGAAAACATAAATATGTGAGACATTTTCGAAAAGTGAGGTTACCCCACCTTTTTTAATTTTGAAACCAACTCAATCGTCAAAAATAAGTGGTGGATAAGTATCAATAATGTGAAATATTTATTGTGAATTGTTTGGGGTTCATTGTTCTTCGTAGGATGCAATGCTGACATCTCTTTTTTGTTTTATTTTCAACAGTCGAGAGCACTCTGGCTTTCTTTCCAAGACTAAGAAATATTTCGAGAGATATTTCACAGTGGAAGGTACAGCAGGCGTTGAGATTTCACACGTTTTTCCTTTTCCTTCCATTAGGCAAGTGATACTGCGGTCTCTGTATATTTTATTGTGAATTTCCTTATTTCTTCCTCTCAGGGAAACGGGTCCGCTAACATACGTCGCAATGTAAGCCGTTTTTTACAGTTACAATGAGCCCTTCATGAAATGGTTTTTGCGTTAAATGGGGGTTTTGACGTAGAAAACGTATCAACGAGAACTATTTGGTACTTAAATTTGAAAATATTTTGAAAATGATTCGTAGATGTATAATTGGGTCACTAATGACCATTCAATTATAATTAGTTTCATATGTACTTTCTGGAAGCGAACAACCACTTTTTTCTCTATCTCAGAAAATATGTTTTGTAGGTATAAGAATTTTCAAAATGGATTTGAGTACAGACTTCAACCGACCGTTGAAAAAACCCTAAAAGACATTTTCAATCGGATTTTTTATTCAAATATGATTATTGTTCTTCAATAATAAATATTGAAGGATCTTCGGCCTAATAAAAATTTCTCCTCAATTTCATGACAATAAAATGAACTGTGTGATCTTTGAAAATGTTAATTTTGATTAGTTGATTGTAGTATACCGCATCAGCTCCATTGACAGTCTCAACTAGCTATGAAGATGATTTTGTTTGTTACAAACAATAACGTGAAATGATTAAAATTTTGTAGATCTCCTTAGCGGCTCCACCCTATCAATTAGAATTCCGGAAAACATTAGTAACAGCTTTGTTCGCTCATACTCATAATACCTGAGATATAACCCCGCTAAGCTCCGTTTTAGAGCACGATTGAAAGCCCTATTCGCCACTTCCATCCAATCTAAATTTATAATGTGTATCATTGGTTTGGCAAATCTAAAGACAATTGTGTCTTCGGGATTACTCCTACTCTTCCTTTTCATCTTACACGTCCCTTGTCCAAAACTCATCAAGACTTACCGTAATTTGATTTATTGGAGAAACTGGATATCAATTTTCGTAAATTGCGAACGTTGTTAGACTGCCGGAATAATTGAACGGGGTGGATTTGCCGGTAAAGTGCTGACTAATGGATTCTGATAGATGATATATTTGTGAGAAGTATAAGAGGAGAGAAGAAATATGAATTGAATCAATGTTTGGACAGGAGGTGACTTCGATTGAGGGTCTCAAATACTCAGAATTGATATAACGAATTGTTCTGGAAATAATAATCGAAGTAAGCTACAAATTTAATGCTTGTTCATTTTTAACAAAAGAAAACTGGACTGTGATTTTTTTTATGTCAGTGCAGTGTAAAGAAAATATAATCATTATTATTATGACAGTAATAGCCGAAATTTCGAAGTTTCGCCATCTTCATATTATAACATTTCTTTTAAGATCCGCCAATATGGTTTTTGTAAGCAAAATCAGTCCTTGTGTCCCATTCAATACTTCAATATCCGCGGTCAATTCAAATCTCTGCTGGCAAAAAGAAGAGCTCCATAATCTTGAACTCTGAAAGAATGCCACTTGCAAAAACTGTCTGAGAAGAACAAAATAGCGGTCATAAATGGGCTTGCTGGGCAATTGTAATCCGCTGGAGTAGACAAGTGGACTCGAAATGAGCAGTACCAACTTGACGTGAAAATAAAAAAATGATACAACTTCTAATGAGTTTGCATCCTGAATCATTCGTTTCCCGGTTATATGAATTCATTTGGAGTTTTGAGTTTGGAGTGTCTCCATAACAATGGTTTTGGCAGGAGCCTGTGACGTCATCAGAAGTTTGAATTATCTCCTCTGCATAAAGTTCTTCTTGGACGTTGAAGCAAGACTATATTCGCCAGGTAGTATTCAGCGGTTGATCTCCGAAGATTCTGTCCAGACTACTCTTTTGGGATTGTTGTTCTGAATATGGGTATCTTTGGTGAAATGGTGCCTCATTCTACCTTCAAATCTTGAAATCATGCCAGCTTGGTGCAGAAATATTCGAAGTAGAGATGCAGGAAGCTATCAGTCTTGGCTAATTGCTTCAGCTTAGGGCACATCGTAATAATAAAAATAACAACGACACTGGAGAAATGAACGAATGTATGATATTTCCTTCAACAATATTCAAGACATCACCCTATCAAAGCACCTGTCTTTCTCTTTTCTCAGGTTGAGTGGACTGAGGTCGTCAAACTGGTTCATCATAACCTGTCACGATAGTGCCTTTAAAACATCAGTGTACCGCAACCACGTGATGTGTATTTTCTCGTTCCGCACAACGGATTTCAATACACCTCTGAAGCTTAGGACACACCGGTATGTTGTCAATACCGTGGAAGAGCCGCCGTAGGTGGTAATGAAGCACCCTCAGCGCCTTAGGCTGACACCGTATACGCTGAACATGCCGACAGCTCGTTAGGTACTGTTTGAAACTTTTGGTGTGGTGGTCAATATTACTGGAGTTTAGGTCAATCACCAAACCGTTTTTTTTAACACCTCCAAATGTGTTCCAATCACCAAGTGATCATCTTCAAGAGAAAAATTAAACTAAGTCTACATACAATATTGTCCTTATTTATACCATAGATACCTCTTTTAGGTACTTGCGTCTTGATTATTTTAAAATCAATTCTACAATGTTGCTTTATCTACTAATCAGGTAAATCTGGTAACTAAAAATACTTACTTCAACAAGCTATATTGGTCCACCATCGTTATTCATAATATTATTATGTTGACTTCCATACACTCATAGGCATTTAGGTACCTGTTGTTGTTAACATATCTAACTGATCTTAATGAACTGAATTGTATGGAATGGTTTCGTTACCAAACATGACGGGCGACTGCTGATTGTTCTGATCCGATGTTGTTGAAGAAAATATGATGCATTAGCTCTTTCATGTATGCGCAAGAGTATCATCAACCACTCAATTATTGTTATCCCCTTGATCGCGGACCTTGCAGAAAAGAGTATCCTGATCCATTCAGAACCGTTCTGTCGGTTGTGCCGGTTGGACCCTCACCCAAAGGTCGTGAGGTAAGTGATCACTGAGACAGAAAATCATGTGCTATGAGCCAAGTTTTTTACATGTTCTCAACCAGAATCCAGTCGTATTGAGGCAAGTCAGAAACTAGGAGACACAACAAAAGGCTCCAACAATCAGAAAAACCATTTCATAAAGTACTCTGTGGAGTTAGAAGAGGCTCTTTTTGGTCGATGTTCACCCTACTTGGAGCTGACAAGTCTATAAGGAATATCGTCTAACTCTGATAGTCGAGGAGAACTGCATCAGGTTTATTAGCTTGTATCTGCCTGAGGGAAAATCTTCAAGGCGCGCTCAGGGCGGTGCCTGTGCGAATATAGCGATTTACATTGGATTTGAATCGTTGGAGATTATATCCATTCAGAAAAACGTTTGCAGGAAGTTTATTCCACATAAACTCAGATGAAAAAGTTCTCAAACAGTGAACATTGAGGTGTACTGAGTCGAACTTCAGAACGATGAGTAGCCACAGCCTGTCGCGAAGTTCGGATATGAACTGCTCTCTCTTGGTGGAATCAAATGTGCCAATTCACTTGAACACTTTCCGTGAGAGTATTTAGAGAAGAGTGACAAATCTCTAACCTTTCTTCGATGTTCCAGGCTATCAAGACTGCACGTGATGTTCACGTCTCTATTCAGGCAGATGGCTGTTTCCTGGATGGAATCCAGCAACTTCAGGAGATGTTTGGGGGCAGAGCTACATACATTAGCACAATACTCCAAAAAAGGTCTGAACTTTATGAAGCATCAAAAGTTGCTGAAGTTTGTACACTTTTTTGGTTCGGAATAGTGTTCCAAGCTTTTGAGAAGCAGCATTTGCATTTCCAGCGACATGATTGTGCCAAGACATATTAATATGCATTTTAACCCGCAACAAACTTATCGAAACAGAAAACGGGATTTTCTGACCTGACATTATTATATCTGGTTCGGAGACATTTATCTTCTTGGATGCCTGGGTTTTTGTGGCATTGAAATGAATCTGTTTACTTGTCCTTAAACCCCAATTTGAAATCACTTCTAGATCCTCATTAAGATATGCAACCTCCTGCTGCCGGTGAAGATGTGCCTCAGTAGCCGATGTCCTGGAATCCAAATAGAATGAGGAGACAAGTGTGCTGTCGTCAGCAAAGCAATATATTAGATTCTTGGTTTTTTCCAATAAGTCGTTGGTATTCAATAAAAAGAGGGTTGGAGACAATATGGATACCTGTGGAACACCAGCGTTGATGGTGATAGTATTCGTGAAGCTGAAGAGCCATATACAAAAATGATCCGACAAGCCATAGCATCGAAGTTTGGGCAGCAAACCCTCATGCCGCACACGTGTTCAATATCCTCTGGAGTATAACACCAGTGTCTTTGATACCGTAGGGCACTCCTACGGCACTCCTTTGAAACAAATACTTTCATATGAACACTGAATTAAACAGAAGATAATTTTCTCTACTCAGTTTGTATTCCAAACATTCGATTTGAAATAAAATCAGATATCATTTATAGGAGTTATACTTCAAATGAATGGTAATAAATTGCACTTATATGGAAATCTGTCATCCTCACTGGTAGACATCGATGTTTCGCCGTAAGACACTTACCTTAGGGCAAGTACCAATCTGTATCCAGTACCAATCTGGATAAAATTATAGAAAATACACACAATTTGTTCATGAACGAATTCGTTCAAGTGTCTTACGGCGAAACATCGATGTCTATCAGTGAGGATGACAGTGTTCCATGTAAGTGCAATTTATTACCATTCATTTGAAGTAAAACTCCTATGAATGATATCTGATTTTATTCCATATCGAATGTTTGGAATACAAACATTCTGAGTAAAGAAAAGTATCTTCTGTATAATTCAGTGTTCATATGAAAGTATTTGTTTCGAAAGAATTTGTTTCTTTCGTATAATTCGATGTTTATATGAAAGTAGCTGTTTCAGGAGAGCTTTCTTCCAATTTGTATCTAAAAGTTGCTTCTTTGCATGACCTACACATTCGTGTATAGAGTTAACTATTTTCAAATTATTACCTTACTTCCTTCCTTTCTTTGGAATATTCACACATATTTTAGTATCAAGATGGAGTAGTAGAAAGCCAAAAACTTTCTTTTCCAAAAATCAATAATAATATTTTCATACTTCTCAATTCACAACGTAATTTCAAATTCGATTCTACTTTAACTTCTGAGCTTTATCAATAAGAACTATTGGTTTCTTCGACAATGATGTATATTTCCTCTTCCTCAATTGGTAATGAAGGAATTAAATTATATCGTGATTAGGGTACGCGCCACATGGTGAATTCTTCATTTAATATTTATAATAACCTCCCTTGGAGAGGAATAAAACGGTTCTGTCACCGCATACGATGTTACCTTTGGGTTTCCTTCAAACGATCTTGGAGAAATGTCTATTGTTCGAAAGAGTTTATATCACTGAATTTTCGAATAGATACAGCACCATTGCATTTTGATTCGTTTGCATATTTTAGTGTTTCAGATGTTATTTCCAGTGAGATCTTATGGGGCTTCGTTTCAGGCGAAGGTGAATGTGCTTAGTCAGAAAAAATATTGAAAAGATGAGTCTTTTCTCAGATTTAACATCGCAATTTTCATTTACCCATAAAGTAGACTTCTGTTTGATAATTAGGATATGATGCAACATTCATTTTTCAATGAGACACGTAAACATAACAAAGTAGATAACTTGTTAGTCTTTCGTTAAAAAACTTTGATTTTTGATTTCGTTAAAGAAACGGTTGAGAATTTGGCGAAAGAATCGAAAAGTGGCAAAGGAAGAAAATTGTGCAGATGACTGTCAAAAATCTATAGAGGATAGTGATAAAGAACATAAGTTAATATATATAGAGTTTTCATTAATTTCAGCTCACTGAATATTTCATATAGTTTCATTCATTCCTTCACGTTTATAAAATTATTTAAGAAATTAATAAATGTTTTCATTTTGAAAAACCAAGAGTCACTTTTTTATCCGAATCATCCTACAATCATATCTGTGGCTCCTAGAACCGAAAGTCAGTAATTACCTGATATTAGACCCTTTTTTGTTTCATCTGAAGAAGATTAGTTCATTTGATATATTCCCATAATTCAGAAACCTGCTACGTGAACTTTAAAAACGAATTAACTTTGTGGCGACTTTGTCTTGGCCTGTTCTTGAAAAATCCCAATTTTGAGTATCACAGCAAAAAATTTTTTCGAATTATATTTTGTAACACACCATCCGTAGCTGTTATTTTTTGTTCGTGACATTTCTGTCGCAAAAATATCAATGACTTGTTCCTTTAAAATGCATGATGCATTCACAAGTTGATGTCATTGACAAATGCGATTGATTGTTTTCATCGTCATCATAACAAATATCGATAATGCCAAATATGGCATGATGACGTCATAACATAGCGGCCATAAATGTAAACGTTTCATGATCTCATAATAAGAATTCTCCCTGGCAAGAAATTTGTCGTGATATTTATCGCAGCTGGAGACGGAAATTACACCACCCAGCAATTAATCAGAAGAATCTGGGTTGATGTCACGTAATGTCACAGAAAAGCAATCGAATAAACTTTCAACCTACTTTCTATCTATTCAATTGTTGACCGTCTATAAAATCGAAAAAAGGGGCATTAAATTAGCGAATAACCTCTATTGGGCTATGCTGGAAGTTTGTGTCTGGACGTGCACTCTCCAAAGTTATAGAAGACCGTTTATCAACCCAAGTGGTCTGTCAACGGACAGCCAGTTCCGCCTAGCGAAACTTGCGAAGATATAAAGAGATATAACTCTAAGAGCACGGTAGTGAATGAACAAACAAAAACGGGACTTCGAATAGGGCGTCGCACATAGCATTCTAATACCGTGCATTGTTAAAACGAACCACCCTGAATAAGTCATTTGATATTGGGGCTCTATAAAAATCATGAAACACGTCAACGTCAGTTTTCAACAACCAACATGTCAAAAATTCCAAATGGAAAATAAAAGTCGAGTGATATCTCATTTGAAAGGTCTTTCATTTCGGTATTTTATACATTACGAAAATATCAGAAGAGAATTTTGTACTTAATGTCGAACTACAACGTGAAACTCAACAGATTTTTTTAATTGAATATTCGAACTGAGCATCAATAACTGGTATCAATTTGTTTTCATTTCCTTGCTTACATTCTGTAAATATCAACGGCGCCTGATACTTTCTTATCATAAAAAATTACAGCAGTAGGCAGCGTCTCGAAAACTTTTGATTTATAGTAAAATGTTCATAGTCAAAAGTCCAGTGGAGAAAAATTGGGATATTTGGTATGCCATTCTATAGAACCTTTCTTTTCATTCCACCGACTGGGAAAGTTATTATCGTGAAACTTTCGCGTTAGTACTGCAGAATGAGGAATAACTCCAGTTTCTTGAAAATCATTTTGCATGAGATATCGAACTGAAAACATTTTAGTTGCTCGATAGAATTCAGCAAATTGAAATATCCTCAACCATTCAGGTTTGCCTCCAATAAAAAGGTTTCATGATATGAATTACTGAATCTACTGTCCACGAATTCAGTGTAGGAGTACATGTGGTGTACAACAAACCTGATTCCGAGAGGATTTCACAAAATTTAATACTTCTGTCCAAATCATCGAACGTTTGGACGACTCGCTCCTGGTCTTTAGGACAACTCAGTCATAGGACAGCTTAGTCTGTTTCATGAAACTGAAGTATTGATACCTTTGTGAACGGTGATATTGTCTGTTATCAACCTAACCAGTTCTCATGAATGTATGTAAGTATTCCTGTATACATTTATGTCTTCAATTCCTGCGCGAAAAAACTAATACAAAATAATAAACTCGAGTTCGAACAGGTCCAAGATAAAAAACAAATGATAATTAAACTGAACTGTTAGATACTATTTCAGAATAATTTTGACATAAACTTTGACAACTTCATCATGACATATGATTAAATATAGGACCATATTGTATACTGAAACCCCCGTCAATTGTCAATGTTGTCGTCGATGGTCATCGTCGTTTATGTCAGGCTGGAGCCTTGCTCCCTTACCTTTTGGGCTGATTTTCGTCAGAGGGACGAAGTCAATATTGTTAGTCAAAATAATGAAGGTATTTGAAATATATTTGAACTGAACCGCGTAACTTTTATGTGACGCCTTCTAATGAGGCAGAAAGGAATTAAAAACTTGAAACGAATTCAGTGATTCCAAAAATGAGATATAAAACCTGACCATCACTTTATTCCATCGAATTTCGTCAATTGAGTTGGAGTTGTACATTTAAGCGACCGAATAAATGCCCAATTTCTGAAATTTTGAGTATTTCCTGAAATATTAGAAAAGAACGTGAATTTTGTAGAATCATTTCACCTTTTTCCTGACTTAATTTCATGGACTATTTCAAAACTTCCAAACGATTTACATATTTCTATTACTACTTTTCTTCGCTGCACCATAGTATTTTCCAATTTTTCAAACGGTGATTCATCTCTGGTCCAATATTATCAACTTCAAATTTTTACATGAATGCCATAATTGATTTTTATAGGTCTCAACACTTTTGTGCTTTCACAATGATATACCGCACCAAATTCTGAATTATAAATGAAAACGTTTTCTGCAGAAATGGGCATAGATTTTTAAACCTATTACATAAAAATGCCATTCTTAAAAGGTATAAATCATTGTTTTCGAAAAATAAAAAGAATTTTCCCAATGAAGAAAAATACGATATGATGAAACTCCGTTCTAAAAACCATAGAAACTGTTAAAAATTTCGGGAATGTATCTAAGTATCTTCGCTGAAATTTTGCTGACTTTGATTCGTTTGCAAAACTATGAGAAAAATAAAGGAACAGAAAGAAGAATTGGAACTACCGAGTTAATACGGACATCAAATTTCCATCGACATAAATGTTTATTTTCAAACGAGTGATTCGGAAAAGCGATTATAATATTGTAATTGGCTATCAAAGAAACTCGGTTCGACGTGGGTGCTTTGTTCACTCACTCGAATTGACCGCCGTGTTGGTCGGTGGTTCAAGCCCCAGGCTGAACGATCGATTTTCACTTGCTATCGTCCAACCCGTGTTAGGAATCACACGTAAAAGGTAAGACCTCGTTAATCCTCAGCTCGCACAAGTTTTGACTTCAGAAGGTTGTCGTTTGAAGGAGTGCGACAGCTGGTTGATGGAAAAACAGATTTTTGGCAATAACAGTCCCATACAATTTCAAGAAATACTTTTGTACATGCTATTCGAACATAACATGTATAAACAACAATACGTTATAACTTGTGGACATATCAACTGTTGACGTTTATTTTTACGACTTTCCATTGACTGGATATCATTGCTCTTGATACCAATAAAACAGTGCTCCACAATAAAAGACAAGTATCTAATTACCATTATTGAAAAGATGGATGGCAGATGGCCAACCAGGTCTCTAGATCTCAATGTTCTTGATCAACCTTCATGGGGAAGGTATACTGAAAAAAAATTTCAATCAACAAAATCAGAGAGTTTGGAAGATTGAGAAGAAGTGAAATGAATCGAGAAGTGCGTACGTTGAAAAAAAAATTGAAATTTATTCAGATAATCATAGACAGTTTCCACATATAAACTTATGTAGCTGGGATCTTTGTTGTTACATTCAATGTGTTTTTGAGTTTTACCTTCGTATCCAATATCTTGAACAAAGTTCAATGTTACCAAGATTTCACTACAGTAATTTCAACAAAGTTCTATGAAGTTTTCGTTCTTTATTTTCGATGTTATCACACTGTCTCCATTGGGAATTCAATAAAGTTTCTATATTGCGTGTTTCTTCATTAGTGACGTTCACTTTGATCAAATATAGTGTTTCACTGCGTTCAAAAATAACATTTGAATGTGAGAAATTGAAAACTGAATTTTTACTACTACAGACGAATTTTTTATTGATAATTCAGAATTTTGTATCAGCAAGAAGCATTTTCGAACACCGTTACAATGGACCTCATAAAAATAAAGAATACCGAGTGACATCAAATGACAAATTTCGCAGGGAAAACATGATGAAACATAACATAATAAAGTAACGAAAAATAAGTATCATGTCACAATATTGTTTTTTTGTCAATACCTCAAGAAACACTCGAAATTCCAAAACTTTTTATTGGTGACAGAAATGTGCAATATGCGCCAATTTACCCGTCTGTGTATATCCTATAATTTTCAAGTAGTGAGTGTAGAATCTTAAATACTTGGTGTATTTCCGAAAATAATTCAGGGCACAATTTATAAATGATAACAACATCCTTGAATTTTCCGCATGATTTTGGTTGCACGATACGTTACAAAATAATCTGTGTTTCAATTCTTTCTACCATAATTTTCATTAAGCCGTTGATGAAACAATGGTTGTAAAGATATTGTATTTTGCTGAAATGTTTTTTCGTTCCAACCAGTTATCAGAAGCCAACATATTCAAAATAACAAAATACTTGCTCTCATTCATTAGGACAATAATCAATCTAAGCTGCCGAGTACAACACATGTAAACTATACGCGGAAATTCGCTGAATGAACTTCGCTTCCACAAAAGTTTGATTCCATTCTGATATTATATTTTTCGTCATATAAACATAATGTGATAATTCGTAGATGTATTTTTTTTTCTCGAATGATTCTTCATTTCAGTAATTAGATTCAGTTCTTTTCATTTTGAGAAAGTATTATTAGTAGCGTGGCTCTGGCAATACATTTTCACTTCCATGAAAATGGTCGACACTTGATGAAAATTTATATTATAACGTGCGAATTCGGTATTAGTGAGTTTCATCAATATTTAAGTAAGTATTTCTGATTATCATGAAAATTGAATAGTGAAACTTTCAATGTTTTTTACCACTCTTATTTGTAACTAACTTTACTGCAGTTTCGTCCTATGAGGACATTTTCAGTATATTGTGTTGGTTTGAAAATGTCCTTATAGAACGGAACTGCAGTAAGGTTAGTTACAAACGAAAGTGGGGAAAAACATAGAACGTTTCATTTCTCATGATGAAATCCTACCAAGAAGTAACGACTACAACTATCAATTAATTTCTGATTATATTGTTGATGCCATTAGGAAAAACAGGGCCTCCTCATGTGCAGCAAATATTTTGTCGCCCTTCGAATTCAATATACAAGCAGTATTGAAAAGCATGAGTACTTTTTTCGTCTCATTCAATGATTGCAGTAACTTCTCCATGTGAAGGCATATGTGAGTCAGCTGTATCTGACATTGTGACATTATCTATTTTAGTATAGGTAGTTTTTATTTCTTTTCAGTATTGTACATTGACGTTTTTCTATTTTCATTTGTACTTCTGCTCCTGTGGTTATACAGATCAATTAGAGAAAATACAGAGATTATTATTATTACCTATATTCGATTCAACCATGCAAGACTATTTTGCCTCTGATTTGAGTTGACTGCTGAGGGCGAGTTTGTTTCCTTTCCTGATGCAAATCTTGTTTCTGCTGCTGAAAAATTTGGCGCAAGGCAGATTCATAAGATATCCTACTCTTGAGGCGACATGTCGCTTCCTGGCGGCACCATCCAGCCTCTTAGATTAACAGAATCATGAGTTCAAATGGCTCCTGTCATTCATCAGATGTTGTATTCAAGGTGAAGTGCTTTCTGTTTTTTAAATATTTCATTTATTCTCATATATCAAGGTTGCAACTTGTAATCGAGTGAAACTCTAGTAGTATACTGGATAACTTCAAGAGATAATACAACTGATTCTGTTTCTTACTTGTGAAGTTTATAAGTAAAAAATAAATCAGTCATTGTTGCTAGAAATTATATGGAGGTTATTGGTCTCGAAAACAGGAGGTCTTGAAATTAAAATCTTGTATACTCTGACGTAGACTGTTTTGTTCGGGTTAACGATCAGCCTGTTAATTGTTAAACTTATATCAAAATAATTAGGGGCTCGCGAATACTATTCTATGATGGGTATTTCCGTTTTCAGACTATATACCTGAAGAATATCATTATTTTATTTCGTTCTGTCTCAAAACTGCCCGCATCAGAGGAACGGGTTGAAGTCAATGGTTCAATTAGGTAAGGTTAGGTACAAAGTGACTGAGTCTATTCGACCCTCCACCGCAACCCGCAAGGGTTTATTGTGGCTCACACCTATTCACACTCGACCAAATAAACCTAGCTTCTTAACGAAGCCAATTAGTTTGTATGGTGAGTGGTTTTTCAGGTCAGATGGTAAGAGTACGGCTATGCCGATCTCTAAAAACCTAATTCGGTCCCCAGCAGGGTAGCCACAAAATATGTGCTCTGCTGCTTTATTATTTTCCGAACAGAGGCAACACACACTCTCTTGCGACAGTCCGAGTCTCTGCATGTGATGATTCAGACAACAGTGACCTGTGACCTACTGTAGTCCAACAACTGTTTAGTATCAAGCTTCGAAGAGTGAATAAGCGCCTTGGAGTGAGCCAATCCTGGAAGATTCTGCCAGAAGTCCATGAATCTTCTTGCCATTCAGGTGTTCAATATTTGTTTGGCAAAGCCTAAAGCGATGCTAATGACAGATTTTGGTCCGATGACGCTGCTTGCAGCACCCTCCTTTGCCAGGGAGTCAGCAGTCTCATTGCCTTATAGACCAGTATGGCCAGAAATCCAGACCAGAGACAATATGTTGAGTCTTCCTATCGAGGAGAGTCGTTTTTGGCTACCAATTAGACGTTGCTCAGTAGGAGCCAAGAGCTTTCAACGCCGCTTCACTATCCGAGAATATTTTTATTGACTTGTGTATGAGGTTGGATTCTTCCAATCTATCCGCACACAATTCGCGTAAATTTCCGCTTAAAATACAGTCGCATAGGTTCCTAGGCAGATTGATATGTATAAAAATAACCCTTCGAACTTGATTATGCTGGCATGTACAAAATATTTTTCGAATACGACAGTTTAGAAGAGTGATAGAAACGCAAGAAATTGTAATGGTTAAAAACGCGCCAAAAATATCTGTTCAGTACATCAAAGGCTGCATGTGTCAATGCCAAAAAACGTTTTTATGAGAGAAACGCATGAATGAAATAAAGAAAATACCATACCTAGTTTGAAGTAGCACGACCTGATCCCAAAGGATTATCATAGATGATCACTTTTTTTTTTGTAAAAAGTTTATCACTTCAAAAAGGTACTACCATCAATGTATTTACCTGTGGGAGATTGTCTGACAGCGATCTGTCTAACCCCTATTTCAGTCATTATTGAATTTTATAATAACACAATACATAATTGATCGAAACCCACAAATGAGTTCAATGAAATCTGAGGTTACTTACGTTTTGCATGTAGACAAGCTTATAGGTGAATACAAATGACAATAGTGAGCGATGAATTGGCTTAGTAGTAGTTCGCCCGACTCACGACTGAAAGGTTGTGACTTCGAACTCAACCTCGACCAGATATTTTTCTCGTTGAAGTTGGGATGATTCTGAAACGTTACATAGCTGACGGACAGACTGCGAATAGATATGATGCTCCCTAGGTGGCTCAGGGAGTTATTCACATTGCCTACCCAGGACACGTGGCTAATGACCAATGTAGTTGATGCCGATGACACCGAGAAAAAAAATTTATGGAGGCTGCTTCTTAATTCGGCGCACTGTTGCCAGTTGATAAATGCATTTTGCGAAAAAAGCTTTATTACCGAAAAATCATATAGGTATGTCACGGTGTGAATATCACAGTGTAACTGATAATGATGGAAATGATATGTTCTTGACATACAATAAAATGAATCGACAAAGACATTGATTTCACATTTCATTTCGAATATTGAAATATATCGAAAATAAAGGTTTTGGCTTTCTACCTCTCCATATTCCTACATAAAAAATGTGTGAATGTGTTAAATATAGAAAAAAGTTATTGATTTCAAAATAAACTATTCACGAAGATGTGTAGTTTATCCAAAGAAGTAACTTTTAAAAACAATCTGGAAGAAAAATCTTTCATATAAAATACTTTCAAATAAACATTGAATCACACGAAATTATATGAACATTAAACTATACAAAAAACACTTTTCTGATTCAGTTTGTACTGCAAACATTAGTTATGAAATCGATATCATTTACAGGATTGCTACATCATATAGTATACAGGCTGATTCACGATGGATGGCACATTAGACGTTTCTGGTGAACCAGACAACGGATCACTTTGAAAATTTAATGGAGGGCATATTTGGACATTCTCTAGCCAACTAAAATATTTTCGACAATGCGGTGTTGCCGCTTCTATTAGAAAGTAGTAGCAACTTTGATTTTTCAAATGGAACACTCTGTATATAATATTATTTTTGGAATCTCCAATAATTGCCCGACAACTTTTCTCGATATTTTCCTATACCTATCTGTTACCGTTTTCGAAATAAAAATTAATTTCAATTTTTTTCTTCGAAAATCATGACTTCTAAAAATGCCGATATCTTTTAGTTAAGAAGTACTATGATATCGAAATTTGGTTTGGAGTTAGGTGATACTTGGACACTTCCCACACGTCAGCCTAATCTCCGTTACTTCAATACAGGGTGGTAAAAAAATACAGTTTTTTCGTTTGCTTGAAAAAGTTGCTGAAATTTGATTATTTTGAATGGAACACCCTGTATATTATTAAAAATTCGGAAAGCTGCTGAAATTTGCTTTCTTTCTATGTATATCATACCTATACCTAACTAGTCAAGTTTCGGACTTATGAACATTTATTTGTGAAAATGTCCCTTCAGAATGGTATTTCCATTCGGTATTTGGTAAGCAGGCCATGATTACTATTTGACAGTAGCGTTGTGACGTTCTCCTAATAATATCGACATTTTCGTCACTTCAGAAGTTGCAAATACCTTCAAAACGATGGAACAAAACTATTCAAACGAAGTTCTTATGAATTTGTTTATTATTTTTGGACAGTGTGACAAAATTATCAGCAGAACATGTAGAAAGTTCAATGAAATGTATCCGAATCTACCGCCAATGAACCTCAAGAGATTTATACGAATTCAGAACAATTTCAATGCATTTGGATCAACTTTAAAAGCACCAAGAAACTTGCCTCGACCCGTAACTTTCGAAGACAACCAGATTAATGTCTTAGCATATTTTCACGCATTTTCCGAGTCATCGATAAGAAGTGCTGAAGAAGATTTGGTTATAAAATATTCATCGGTTCAAAGAATCTTGCGAAGACATAAAATGCATGATTATAAATTCACCAAAATTCAAGCAATGAAGCCTCAAGATCCTCAACAGAGAGTAGAATTTTGTGAAATGTTGTTGACACGCATTCAAGAATATCCACTTTTTTCAAATAAAATTATTTGGACTGATGAATCGAAATTTTCGAGAGAAGGGATTTTCAATAGAAAAAATCGTCATTATTGGTCCAGTGAAAATCCTCACGTCACAAAAGAAGCCGGATTTCAAGAAAAATGTAGTTTTAATGTCTTCTACATGTTGATGGACAACAAATTGAGGTACGTGATATACGAGGAGTCATTAACATCCAGAAGCTACCTGAATATTTTGGAGAATACTGTAGACAGTTTCGTGGATAATCTGCCACTCGAAGATTATCGAAACTGTTGGTACCAACTAGACGGAGCTCCTGCACATTGCACAAGAGAAGTGAGCGCAGAACTGGATAGACTATTTGACGATCGGTGGATGAGCCGCTTGGGACCATGGAATTGGCCAGCGAGATCACCTGATCTTAATCCATTAGATTTTTATTTGTGGGGAATGTTTGAAGAAAAAGTTTACAAAATACCCGTGCGTTCGAGAGATGAATTGTTAGAATGGATTGCCCAAACATTTGAAGATTTGGATCCCAATGAAATCAGATCTGCCACCACGAAAGCAGTCAACACCCGCATTTTAAAGTGCTTGGAAGTGAACGGCCAGCGATTCGAACATATTTTGAAATATTCCACATGATTGTTTTACATTTTTATAATTATTCATATCAATATTTCCAATTTCAAGTTTCTTGGTGCTTTTTTAAAGTTTATCCAAACATATTGAAATTGTTCTGAATTCGTATAGGTTTCTTGAGGTTCATTGGCGGTAGATTCGGATACATTCCATTGAACTTTCTACATGTTCTGCTGATAATTTTGTCACACTGTCCAAAAATAATAAACAAATTCATGAGAACTTCGTTTGAATAGTTTTGTTCCATCGTTTTGAAGGTGTTTGCAACTTCTGAAGTGACGAAAATGTCGATATTATTAGGAGAATGTCACAACGCTACTGTCAAATAGTAATCATGGCCTGCTTACCAAATACCGAATGGAAATACCATTCTGAAGGGACATTTTCACAAATAAATGTTCATAAGTCCGAAACTTGACTAGTTAGGTATAGGTATGATATACATAGAAAGAAAGCAAATTTCAGCAGCTTTCCGAATTTCCAATAATATACAGGGTGTTGTATTCGAAATAATCAAATTTCAGCAACTTTTTCAAGCAAACGAAAAAAACTGTACGTGATATACGAGGAGTCATTAACATCCAGAAGCTACCTGAATATTTTGGAGAATACTGTAGACAGTTTCGTGGATAATCTGCCACTCGAAGATTATCGAAACTGTTGGTACCAACTAGACGGAGCTCCTGCACATTGCACAAGAGAAGTGAGCGCAGAACTGGATAGACTATTTGACGATCGGTGGATGAGCCGCTTGGGACCATGGAATTGGCCAGCGAGATCACCTGATCTCAATCCATTAGATTTTTATTTGTGGGGAATGTTTGAAGAAAAAGTTTACAAAATACCCGTGCGTTCGAGAGATGAATTGTTAGAATGGATTGCCCAAACATTTGAAGATTTGGATCCCAATGAAATCAGATCTGCCACCACGAAAGCAGTCAACACCCGCATTTTAAAGTGCTTGGAAGTGAACGGCCAGCGATTCGAACATATTTTGAAATATTCCACATGATTGTTTTACATTTTTATAATTATTCATATCAATATTTCCAATTTCAAGTTTCTTGGTGCTTTTTTAAAGTTTATCCAAACATATTGAAATTATTCTGAATTCGTATAGATTTCTTGAGGTTCATTGGCGGTAGATTCGGATACATTCCATTGAACTTTCTACATGTTCTGCTGATAATTTTGTCACACTGTCCAAAAATAATAAACAAATTCATAAGAACTTCGTTTGAATAGTTTTGTTCCATCGTTTTGAAGGTATTTGCAACTTCTGAAGTGACGAAAATGTCGATATTATTAGGAGAATGTCACAACGCTACTGTCAAATAGTAATCATGGCCTGCTTACCAAATACCGAATGGAAATACCATTCTGAAGGGACATTTTCACAAATAAATGTTCATAAGTCCGAAACTTGACTAGTTAGGTATAGGTATGATATACATAGAAAGAAAGCAAATTTCAGCAGCTTTCCGAATTTCCAATAATATACAGGGTGTTGTATTCGAAATAATCAAATTTCAGCAACTTTTTCAAGCAAACGAAAAAAACTGTATTTTTTTACCACCCTGTATTGAAGTAACGGAGATTAGGCTGACGTGTGGGAAGTGTCCAAGTATCTCCTAACTCCAAACCAAATTTTGATATCATAGTACTTCTTAACTAAAAGATATCGGCATTTTTAGAAGTCATGATTTTCGAAGAAAAAAATTGAAATTAATTTTTATTTCGAAAACGGTAACAGATAGGTATAGGGAAATATCAAGAAAAGTTGTCGGGCAATTGTTGGAGATTCCAAAAATAATATTATATACAGAGTGTTCCATTTGAAAAATCAAAGTTGCTACTGCTTTCTAATAGAAGCGGCAACACCGCATTGTCGAAAATATTTTAGTTGGCTAGAGAATATCCGAATATGCCCTCCATTAAATTTTCAAAGTGATCCGTTGTCTGGTTTACCAGAAACGTCTAATGTGCCATCCACCGTGAATCAGCCTGTATGAAAGAGGTAATATTTCACTCACATGTAACACTGTCATCCTTAATAGCGAACATCCGATATTTTGGATGCCTTATTGTCTCTGCATTTCCATGATCTGTATCTCCAGCGATGAAAAATTGCAAAGTGCATTCGCAATTGACTGAATAAATTTTCGAAGGAAAAATATTTGCTCGAAGGAAGACTCAAACCCACGACCTTGAGGTTTAGAGCCGAATACTTTATCCACTGACCAACATGCCGCAGTAGGGGTTGTTTCTGTTCAGTTTTCCCAAGACCAGTTATTGTAACTAATCGTCTAGAAAGACCTTGTGCGATCGATAAGTTTATTTCCACTTGTTTTCTTCAATTTTCCAGAAAATTCTCTCTTGTATATAGAATAATCCGATTAGAGATTTAAAATGGTTGACAACGTATTTTGAACAGAATCAATGAGCTTGATTCACAAGGGATGATATTTATAGATCCATCCACTCAGATGCAGAAATAATTTAGTTTGTGCAGAAAATGATCTGAGGGTTTTGGCTAAACTTTATACGTGATGTTCATAAATTGATAAATGATACGACTAACCGAAACTGAGTTTAGGATATATTTAGTTTTTGAGTAACATGTGCTTTTCATAGTTCAAGATAATGGCTTCTCAGATATGAGGGAATGCTGAATAATATTTATACATCGACTTACGTTATGTTGCAAATTAGGGAAAACAGAATTAGGGAAAACAGAAACGATAATCATTATTGATTCAGCAAGATATAGAATGGATGTTAAATTAAATGAAAATCCCATCTACTCCTTTATTTCCATACAGAAGTGTTTTTGCAGGTACAAACCCATTTGTAAAAACTACTTTGAATAGCTTAGCTACACTAAATGGAAAAATATACGACATATTTTCAAAATTCATAATTAAATCTAAAATATCTTTATAAAAAGTAGTAACCCGATTGATTCGAAAATTCTGTGGCAAAATAAACTCTGGTTTGATGCCAGCGGGAAAAGGTTATAAAAAAACTACTTTGAAAGATATTAACATTCAATTTTACTAAAATCACTCATTCCTATCCATTTTGTATACCAACGATGGATCAAAATGCAACATCTTTTTTTTCCAAAACCAATTTTTCCTAAAAAATATTTTATGTCTTTTCTTTTCAATTCAAAGTGTTGGAATCAATGAGTTTTTTGTCAACAAAAGCTCATCTGAAGAATAAAGGCGATCTTTGTTACTCGTATAGAGAAACTGAAATATATTTTGAATTTGATGTTATCAATTCAGAGACGAGTGGAAACGTAAGAAAACTAATATGATGATTTCCCAACTGAAGGCAACCGCGAAACCTGATAACTTGCTAGGCATAGCAGAAATCTTGATTATTTGTTTTCCTTCTGGATATGTTTAAATTTTTAAAATGGGATAGTTTAAAAATTGAAATGCCCGCATATTCTATTTTGGAATGACATAAGCGTGAAATAATGTTTTCAAAGTATATATGACGTTAGTCTTTCTCGGCTGGTGTCATGGTTAGAGAGACCGGCAAGTGAGCCATGGTCATATGTAACTCGTAGTACGGAACGTTTCGTCTTTTACTGCGACAGACATCTTAAATGCTATATGCATTGACTGCAAGAACGAACGTAGTATCTCGAAGTCTCACTTATGACTGACTGACAGTCTGTTACAGTAGCGAAAGGACATTTTTGTACATACTAGTTCTATTCGACCATGTCCTACCAAATCGATTTTGATTTCTATGCCAAAGTTTTCAGAGCTTTCATAGTAATAAATTGTTTGCAATTTCTTATTATAGAATCATATGATTTAAAGACTTGCACTACCTTGGAATTTGAATATTATCTTAAACTCCCTATCAAAACTAATATCTCAATCTTCAATTTCACTGAAATGCTTCAATTCAGTACCATTGATTTTCTATTAATATGTAGAAGGTATTTCTCCTCCATTGTAGCTTTTGGATATTGCGATACAGCTTTTTCTGATACAACAATTTAGAAAAATATTCAACTGCTTTCCACTATCGAGTTTGCTGGCCAAACTTTGATGCTATGGCTTGTTGGATCATATCTGTGTTTGGCTCTTCATCTTCCTGATAAAACATTCCCTGCAAGTAGCCGTCGATGGATTTCTCTCGGATACTTTCACCATCAACCCTGTTGTTCCTCAGGGATACATATTGTCCCCAACCCATTTTTATTGTATATCAACGACTTATTGGGAAGAACCAAAAATCAAATATATTGCTTTGCTGACGACAGCACACTAGTCTCGTCATTCCATTTGGAATCCAGGACATGGCTTCGGAGAAACATCTTCACCGGCAAGAGGAGGTTGCATATCTTAATGAGGATCTAGAAATTATTTCGAATTGTAGTGAGAATAACTAGGTTCGATTCAATGTCACTAAAACCCAGGCATTGATTTTCTCCAAGAAGAAAAATGTTTCCAAACTGGATATAATAATGTCAGGTCGGACAATTTCGCTTTCTGCTTCGATAAGTTTGTTGGGGGTTGAAATGGACACCAATATGTATTGGCAAGATCATTTCGCTGGGATTGTGGAATTGCAAAAACTGCTTTCCAAAAGCTTGGAACACTGTTCCCAACCTGAAATTTGCATAGACTTCAGCAACTCTTGATGCTGTATACAGCTCAGGAGATACCTTCTTTTGAGGATTGTTCTCATGTATGAGACGAACATAACCTGAAGTTCCTGGATTCCATCCAGAAAAGAGTCATCCGCCTGATTGGAGACGCAAACATGACGTGCAACCTTGATAGCCTGAAATTTCGAAGAAAGGTTGGAGAGTTGTCTCTTTTCTATAGATACTTTCACGGGAGGTGTTCATTTGATTCCATCAAGAGCAGTACATATCAGAAATACGCGACGGACTGTAGCTGCTCATCGTTTTGAGGTTCAACTCAGTACACCTAGAACTTCACTTTTTAAGAACTCCTCCATTTGAAGAACTGCGTTTATGTGAAATAAACTTTCTGAGAACGTTTTTCCAAATGGATTTAATCTACAGCGATTCAAATCCAATGTGAATCGCTACTTTCGCACAGGCACTGTTCTAAGAGCACCTTAAGGATATTCCTGTAGTGCCTGTGTTTTTTCCGTAGAAAAACATTTTTTTTAAATCTGTGTATAAAACCATAAATGGTACATAAAAGCATACTCTATTACCATCAAATTAATCACAAATTTTAGATACTCAGGGTACTCAATAACCGAAATGTTTCTCAGAATCACGAAGCAACACAATGTATGTTTCCAAACAAGGGTTGGCAATCTTTGAAGAAAGCCTGAATAATACTTTATGAGAAAAAAGGGTATTCGATCCAGGCTAGGCATCATTTCGTCTTTTAGTTTTTCTATTTGATTTCTTCAATAGTGTAGACATTTTATTAGACTTCCTGTAGGTATTCTACCTTCCGCAATCGATAAGTACGAAAATTGTAAAGAAGAACATAATACATGTTGAATATATCTCACCCAGAAAAATGTTCTATTTGTCAGTAACTTGTGGTATCCAATGAATTTGTCTAATATCATAGCTAAGAAATTATAGAGATACTAATTTCAATATTTCTAAGGCTAACATCTGCCATCACGATTTTCTTCATTTCCAAATGTTCTCAACAGATGTCAAAGGAGTTTTGAAATGTGAAATATGCCAAAGTTGTTGATTGACTTCTGAAACATTCGATGTTGTACAAAATGTTCTCTGTAGTAGTCAGTTGATATTTCGCCATTATTCATATTTTTCTTCCAGACGGGTAGGCAAGTACGATACATTTCTGAAAAGCTATTCGAAAAACACTTCTCTTCAGATATAAAGATATGTGCTGATTCTTTGAGTTTACATCTCTTAGATTGGGGTTCATTGGCAATCATTCTCGTCGTTTCATTCAACTCAGTTCTGGTAGGTTCTAGAACTATTGGTCATACCACAAGCAGTCAACGAAAGTTAATTTGGTCAAACAAATGAAGAACTGCATTCTGCAGATTTCCGATCCTTTTTTTCATGAAAAAAATTTGAATACACCATTCCAATCATTTATGAATAACCCCTACCCGGATCCTCTACTCAAGAAGATCTAATTTAGTACGTCAACCATTGACGTTCAAATCAACAATAGCAACCAGTTGGATATAGATCCTTTACAGTCTGACGATGTCACAATTGGGGCTGAACCACCTCAGCTCCTATACTTTTCTCGTCTTTACCATACATACAAGTGATATGACACCCAAGTTATGCAGAATTTCCAAAAATTCAAATGTAAAAATAGCGTTTAGAACCATACTCACCATCATGAAATTATTTTCAAAACTTAGAGATAAAACTCCTATTAACTTTCAATCTCAATTAATCAATTCCATTCCATGTTTAAATTGTGGTAGGGAATATATTGGTCAAACGTCAAGATTACTCAAAGACAGAATCAACTCACATAAAAGTGATAGTAGATCACATAAATCCTGATAGAGGCGCTGTCAGTAATCATGCTTCTGAAGAAGGTCATAAAATGGACTACAATTCAACATACATTTTATCAACTGAAAGAAATACATCTAAATGATTGTTTTTATATTTACAATACAATAACTGCCTCAATAAAAGATCAGACATTGATCACCGCAGTGAAATCTATGCCTTTTTAATAAATATTGACAAGAATCTACATGTTTTCCAAACAAATAAACTCTCAACCTCCCTATGGCAGGACTTTACCTCAATTAACATATTTGATTTTTGAGTTTTCTCATTGAGTTTCTTACAGAACAGCAGATGTCTCTGATCACACTTGCACCATAATAGTTCTCTTTTGTTCCATAGTTTCATCATCGACAAACAAACACACCTTTTCAAACTGAATTACATGACAGATGTCATTGTCAATTGTTTTTGTCTCTCTCTTTGTTCTTCAACCACATGGCTCTCACCAGAAAACCATAATTTTAAAACAAATAACGATTTTTTAGTGAATTTTAATTCAATATTCTTCTTTGTTTATTGTTCTTGTTTATTGTATTGACATGTTTCCATTTGTAACATTCTTATTGATACGGCCAACCTTATTAACAGTAAGTTGTGACCTTCCATATTAATTTTTATATTGTATCATCATCATACAAATTTTGTAGCTTTTCCCTGAAGATGATAATAAACTTTATCGAAATATTGGAATAACTTGTGTTATAAGAGTACACTTCCGTTCTGCTGATCTGTTTAAAAAAATCTGTTTAAAATCTGTTTTTCCGTTAATCAGCTGTCGCCCCATACGAACGACAACTCTCAGAAGTTGAGAAACTTGTGCGAGCTATATATATATATATATATATATATATGAAAGTACCGAATGAAAATCGACAATCATGATTCGTGATTGAAGTGTTGGAAAATTGTTACCGGGATCAACGCATACCTCAAATCATTGAGTCATCTCTTCCGATTTGTGTTAATAGCTTTCATCGAAAAAACAAAGGGCCTCTGAATGCTTTGTGGGAAACGGGTCAGCATTCTCTCTTCGATCCCCCAGAATCCATAGAAATGCATTCACGGAGCGTAACGTTGTCACGGCAACTAGTCGAGAGAGATTGGCGTGTGTGTGACGTCATCGCAGTGCAGTTTTCATTACGTTTTCAGTAGATAAATAGGGCTGATGACGTCAGTGGGTGGAGGGCGGAGCTTGGCAGATCATACAAATGATCCGACATAATTTTACACTGAAATAAGTTGATATGAACTGGTATTTGTCGATTGAAATATATAAGGTTCAGAATAACTCCAGAAAGAGCTAAAACTGAATCAGTCTACATTGGAAATCCTTCCACAATCATGAATGACCAATGATTGAATTTACAGAGGTTGATGAATAATATAAATTCTTCAGCCCTTGAACTTTGTTGTATAATAATGTAAACAATATGATTATGAAATAATGGAAAACGACCATTTTCTGATTTATAGAATGTTGAGGGTTACTTATATCCAAAAGCACTCCTGAGAAAGTGTCATCCAATGGAATTGTCACAAATAACTTACAAATTTCATTCATTCGTAGAACGCACCAGCTAAGAAAAACCAGGGGAATATAGAGATATTTTCTTCGAAGTACGTATACTCTATCCGGATCGCCCTGTTGAACTGGTTGTTTCGATTATTGGAGTCATTGATGGAATGATACCCTCTCTACTCTCAAATCTGAAGGTCAACAGACTTGCCGCAGTAAGGCTGAAATTTTGACCGAAAAAATGCTGAAGACCGTCATTCTTGGCTTGTTGCGTTTACTCAGAGCACACGATTCTCGTACCAATAATTACTCACCCTACTTCACTGGAAATTGATTGGTGGTACCAGATGATCCTCTAAATGTATAGGAGGATCGTGAACTGGATTGACCGGTCCAATCTTTTATGTGAAATATTAATAATTATGTTTATTGTTCAATAGTACTAACCATTTATGAAGCTAAGTGAAAATGAGAGCATATACCAATATGTCAGTAATTTCTTGTATTAATATTGATTCTATACCAAAAACTGAATGATAAACGAAAAAAATTTTGAGACTCTACTGGAGATATAAATATGGGTTCCAGCTCAATTGAATCACACATGAATACACATTCCATCCGACCCTGATTTAGTTTCAGGAGGAGGAACGGTTGATATTTTTGTCGGAAACTTGGTGCTGGACATATGGGTGCTGGTAGGGGGTCAGTAATTGATATCTCAAAAAGGATACAGAATCCACTTGCTGTTTTGCTGCTATTTGTATACCTAAGTTTCATGATGCAGAGAAACGTGTTGAATTTTGGGAGAGCTAGCAGATGCTACTTTTTTGTTCTTATCTCATGACAAAATTTCAAAAATTTCGTCTTCAAATCACCGGCAGCGTACTATGCTTTTACAATGAAGATTTCACAAATTACATTAATCGACGCTTCAAACAACAAATAAGATCGAACTTTTTCACATACAAAGAAATGTCTACATTGTATTCTAAAAATAGAGAACACTCGAACAGTCTGTTACAGTCTATCTTACGATGCAAAATTTTCTGAAAAACTGATTTTTATGTTTTTGTGAAGATGCAGATTGAAATCTTCATAATGAAACAGGATGAAAGGGCCTGGCAAAAAATAATTTCATTGAAAAGTTATATTTGCCAAAATAAAAAATTCGAAAATGAGGGATTCTTCTCATTGAAGGTTATTCCGTACGTGGGGTCAATCAGAATTTTCGTTTTAGTTATAAATTGTCATAAGTTGAAGATGATCACTTGGTGATCGAAACACGTGTCGAGGTGTTAAAATAACGGTTTGGTGTTGGGAAAAGATTCCAGTAATATTAATTACTACACCGACGGTTCCAAACAGTGTATCACAAGTACATATATACTTCAGCATACGATGTTTCTTGTTGGAAGACTATGAGAGCGCCAGAGAGAGAGAGAGAGAGAGAGAGAGAGAATGAGAGAGAATTCTCAAGTCTTTTCCTAGATTTCTTTTTATTTCGGTTTGTCCTTTTTCACCTTTTTTTTTATTTCACGTATGTTAATTTTTATTTTGATAATCTCTGTGGGTGATACTGATGTATGGAATATGTCACATGGATTTCTGGAGATTGCATGTATATTGACTAATTCTAACGGCGTGAATTCTGTTGCAGAATTGATTGGTCCCTCAATGGCATGTATCATAAATCTTGGTTGTGAATCAGTGAAATGTTGCTTCATAATACGATAATGTACGGTTGAGTTTCTATGTTTACCATGTTATCTTTTAATCGATCCCTTTGACTGAATATTCTGGTGTGTTACGAAGTAATTGTGGATTTTATAAAGTTTCGGTAAACATGAGAATATTTCGAAAGTAATCGATTCTGATGTTCGAACGATAGGTATCTTTCGTTACTACGTACGGCCGTACTACTGATGATGTCTGCCGCAGTAGCAGAAGAAATGGTTGGTACTTCAGGTTCCATTTGACCACAACCTACTAGCCCGGATTCTGTTCTCATTACCAATTTGTAAGGTTCAGAGGAAGATTTAAAAAAAATATTTGCACTCTGACATTGAATAGAAGTGTGAAAATCATTCATTAGAATCAACAAGAATGAAGATAAAATGCTTCTATGAATTCAGACTTCTGAGAAATATATTTTATTGTTTCATAGAGCATTATTCTTGAATATTATTTTCAATGGAATTATAGCTTGGTGTGGTTCATATGAAAAATTCATTGAAATCTGTCTACTCTTTTCATAAGAATGTAATGATTTTCAGAAAACATTAAACAAACATTCTACAAAATCAGTGAAATGTATGTGAAAGACATTCTGGAATATGAGATCAATGACAAATAAATGCTTTCGAGTTCATAAGTGCAGTCTACATTTGATGTAGCAATAATCAATATTATGTATATTCATTTTTCGGTTGTATAATTTAGAATATAGTCCCATGAGAAATCGAAAGGTTGAGATTGAAGAATTGGATATTGAATAGTGAAAAAATAAAAAATATGTTGGAGTGCAGGTAATTCCATAATTATTTTCATTAATATTCAAAAACTATCTTTAATATATTTCAATTATTTTTTTTAATGAACAATTTTTTTTTCAAACCAACCTAGTGGAAGATGAGTATTCACACTCATTCTATTATGATAAAAATATTATTCATGTACTAACAACTTTTCACAATTGTTAATGATTTGGTTTTTTTCAATTTGGTTGATTTTCACACGACATAATTTAATCAGTTCTCCTTGTTTTGATAGGACTGAAACAGTTATTTTGTCAATTCCACCCAACACATATTGGAAAGTCTTTTTGGAAAGACTGAATTGAATGAGTTGGGCTTTAATTATTTTCTTTGTTCTTTCGAGAACTTTGAGCATATGTCATAGTTTTATAATTTTTGGTAAATGGTAAAAATTGTGGTTAGTAAATATTGATCCTCTTTATTATTCATCGCATCTGGTATGATAAAATATTGTTTGATTTTTATGCTATTTATCTGGATGCAGAGGTTCTTCCACCATGACGATGTAGTCATATAACGGGGTTTGTCTACGATGTAGATATAGATGTGATGAACTATGTTCTGTAGTAGTACTGACGCAAATGTTTTGTTGTCCAAATTTTTGCAGAGTCTCTATCAGATTGGTGGAGAGTTTAATTCTCAACAGTTGGAAGTTCTCAATGTATAGACGACAGGCTCATATTCTCGGTTTTCTTCATAAGATACGGCAATACGGCTCCTAATGCAAAATTGTTGGATTCAGTGGTCAAAATCTGGTTGTGGTGTATACCTATAAAGTTTTCGACTTTTTTGCCATTTTTTCTGAACAATGTAATGAATGCATTGATTCTACTATGTATCCGAAAAAAAATTTTTTTAGGAATAATAATAAAAATAATAATAACAAGTCTTTATTCTTCATGATAAATAAATATCTGGTTACAAGAAATTTATTTAACATTCTCCAAAAGTACGGTCTTGTAGTTATGAAAGATAAGGAAGAACACTTCCCAACAATTGAAGTGGATATTATTATGAACAGATTGTTAACTAGTGACACGCATATACAACGTAATTGTTCACAAAATATTAATTTGGAAAATTAATATTATTCACTTCAATCTATATCTATTTCATTCAGTGGGATAGATATTTTTGCTTTTGTGACAACGATAATCAAATCAAATTCCTTTGGTTGTGATTGAATTAACTAGTTGTATGAACGTTTTTTACGAACTGTGACAAGAGCAGATATATATTTTCCACTTTCTCACATTTTTCTCTTCAAATTCAATCTCTCTTGAAAAGTATTCAATTTTCATCAGTTGAAACGGTTTCAATTTGGTTCTGGTACCCAATTTTCTTTCTTCCCGTCTCCGATAAGAGTTTGATTTTCTTTTTTTTCTTCTCTCCCAGCACTGCTTTAACGGTATTTACGCTGTAATATTTCATACATTGTTGGGAATCACACGTTAAAAGGTGAGACCTCGTTAGTCCTTGGCTCGCACAAGTTTCTCAACTTCTGAGAGTTGTCGTTCGTATGAGAGGCGACGGCTGATTAACGGAAAAACAGATTTAAAACAGATTTTTAAACAGATATATTCACTATATTAGGTTCAAATTTGGCTCAATATTCCGAAGAGACAATAAAATATTCTACAGTCTGAGCGTGTTAATAAAATATTTTGATTTTGTGTAAGTAATATATTCAATATATATTTTTCAATCTGATTCAAGAACTTCCAGACGATTAATGGTTCAACTTGTACGAGAGAATCAGCTATATTTCCTTTTCATTTTTTTGGGCATTGTATCCATTGTTCTCATTGTTCAGTTTTTATTGTAATTGCCTCGGTATCGAATGCTTTTTTCGCTTGTTTAATTATTTTCAGTTCAATGTGGAACTGGATGATGATGATTATGGAGCATGAAAAAACGACTTTTTTGTGCTATTGTTATTCGGAAAGTGAATCGTTTTGAATGTCATTCAAGCTTACGGAAATGGCAATGGTAACAAGGGGTGCGATTGCGGGCGATACGATATTGAAATCCAATTCCATGTTTTTCCTCTGTTCGTAACATATTATGTGAAATGTGTAATATTGAAATTTGAATTTTTTATGAATCTAATGAATTTCAACTCGATTTTTCGTAAAACTCTCACATAAATTGCAGAATATTTCAAATAATATATTCATCCGTTTTCGTGAGTCTAATTTGAACTGTAATATCTCAGTGAATAATCATGCAATTCAATCGAAATGAGTACCATTTGAATCAGTGCACGTTTGTTAACGTAACAAAAATCGATTGATTCCATCAGCATAAAAATTGGGTGCTCGGGATTCTATAGAAGCCGTTTTTGCCTGGTCCTGGCTGAAGGTCTGGGGAGTATGATGGATGAGGTAGAACTTCGACGCTCAATTCGTTTTATTTTCGGATGGTGATTTGTGAAACGTGCGGACGAACGTTGTCGTGAGACAGAAAAAAAACTTCTCCTGTTGACCAGTACTGGCTGCTGCAAACACATTTTTGGGTTTTCGCCTTTGGGTGACATGCCTGGGTAGCGCATCGGAGTCCAACCACTGTCCTGAGCGTTTCCTGTTGCCATAGGAAATCCACTTCTAATCACACCTGAAAATCCGTTAAAAAAAAGATTGTTTTTGTTGCAGAAAAGCAAAGAAGAACAGACCTCAAAACGTTAAAATCTATGCCGATTGTTCAAATTAAAGCTTTTTGACATCTCAATTCGTTTCAAACCGTCAAAAACCGCATAGGAGCTGACACACAGTTCTTCTGCTATCCCACGCACCGTGTGTAATGGGTCAGTCTCCACCAAGGTCCTCAAATTCTCGTCCTGGATTACTGTAGGTCGACAATTTCGAAGCTCATCTTCGAGGCTGTCTCTACGGAACCTTCCCGATACCGCCCTCCCGTCGTAGCATTGCCTTGTCATGGTAATGCGGGGCTCTGCCGTGATTAACCTTCTTTCCCTAGCTACTCATGGGACTTTCATGGACAGAGTAAATTCAAAAATTCTTTCTGACGCTGAGTCTATAAAGGAGATGGATGTCGAGATTACGACTCCAACTGACCTCCCTGGTAACTTAGATCAGGAGCGAGTCTACAGAGGAGATGGATGTCGAGATTACGACCCCAACTAACCTCCTTGGTAACTTAGATCAGGAGCGAGTCTACAGAGGAGATGGATGTCGAGTTTACGACTCCAACTGACCTCCCTGTAAATTTAATTCAGGAGCTAGTCTACAGAGCAGATGTATGTCGAGTTTACGACTCCAACTGATCTCCCTGTAAATTTAGTCCAACTACTGATCCAACAATTGAACCTCAAAAAAAGAGTTTGGTAGTTCAGCCAGGAAACGAGTGAGTCGTCTCCTCAAGAGCGGGGTACCTTATAAAACCGCCTTTCACGAAATTCTTAAGCGGCATACGCAGAATCTGTCTCAGGTGGGGGAACAAACCAACTTGAGCAGGATAGGAAACGTTTGCGTTCAAGTGATGATTCATCAAAACCAAAGGCGAAAAAGCCCTGCACGGCTGAATCTAAGGCATCGTCATGTTTAGCTGACATGTGAAAACCCACATATGGGAAGGTTGTCGTGGGTATCAAGGTGGGAATCTTGCAACTTGACTATCCGACTACTTCATTAACAAAGTTATATACTTTGTGCCTGCCCGCTGGGACAGAATCAGGTCTTTAGAGTTCAGCTCTGCCGAACTCTCACCATCTGACTGGAAAGACCACTCACCATACAAACTAATCGACTTCGTTAAGAAGCTAGGTTCATTTGGCCGAGTGTGAATATATGTGAGCCACAATAAACCCTTGCGGGTTGAGAAGAAGGGTCGAATAGCCCCACACACTTTGGACCTAATCTAACCTATAATAACAGTTCAATAGTTTGAAACATCAATAGAATTGTGACAACGTTGAATAAAATACAGTTTTTCAGTTGTTCTTCTTTGCGTTTATTGAATAAAAATTGCTTATAAAATGATAACTGTTATCTGTATATAAATCACTCAATTTCAGCGAGATCCTACAGATGAGAAAAGAGAAGCGTATCCAAACAGCATGAATGCAGAAATGAAACATGTTTTCTGTTTTCCTTTTCAGCATATTTATCTTTATACTTCATATGGGTACCTCATTTGCAAATTGCCTTCACCCATACTTGTATAACCACTAATACACTTTTCTGAATTGCAATAATTATTTCTATAATAACTATTGGCGCAGTTTTTCCACTATCAACCATGTGAATATACCTCAATATTATATACGAGTGAATATACTGTGATGAAGTATTTGAAACCTTTGGTGTAATAATTAATATCTTCTTCAGTTTGATCTTCGTCTTGAAGATGATCACTTGGTGATCGAAACACTTCTCGAGGTATCAAAATAACGGTTTGGTGTTGGGAAAAATCTCCAGTAATATTAATATACTGGTTTACGGTTCTTTATTGAAACATTTAATTTCACATATATCAAAAAACCCTCCATGTTAACTTGAAACCAACTAATTTCACTCCTTATCTCTATCGAAATAACTTAAAACGTACTTGAATATTCAGAATTCAATACTAATTACCCTAATTAGATTGTTTTTCAAGAGCAGCCATTAGTAGCAAAGAATGATTCTTGCCTCACGTCTGATGAAGTTCATGATATCTAACGCCTGTACTATTAATTATCAGGGGCGTATTCAATTAGAATGGCAACAAAAGAACCAGAATCTGGTAACAAAGGGAAGCCATGGTTGCCGCACGCTACAGTAATCATGTATTATACCCGCGTGTATTTGTATCCATGGAGACAGGCCAAGTTGGTCTTTTCTGCCTTGTTTTTCCAGTATATTTATTGTTGGAAATAAGATATTGCGCGATCGTGAAAAACCGAGCAGCAATTTTGTTGCATACCTTTCTTCTCATGTTTCATTAATAGAAATATGAAATATACATGTTCAGAACCAGTAAAAACACATCATTAGGTTGGGAACGTATGTGAAAATCCCAAATGAGCAGTTTAATAGTGGTTAAATTTGGCAAAGCACATTTTTTCTGAATGTGTTGGTGATCAAAATATATCATCCGTTTTTTAGCCGAATAAATGAAGTAAGCAGAATATGGAAAGGAAAATAATGCAGATGTTAAGATATTATCATTAGAATGGCAAATTATTAATATATGAGGCAAGTTCAGTTTTTTTTTTTAATGAATAGTTTTCATGAGAAAATAGAAGAGTAGTCAATGAACTTGACTTTTTTCACTCACTCACTGAGGTTTTTGTAAACGTCATTTATAACTTCAACATCAAAATATCTGACATGTTTGTTTCCCAGGCCAAATGGATTTGATGATAAAAGTATCTTATATCAAAGAGTTTTTCGCTTTAATTGATACTACTGATATTCGTCATGAAAATTTTGACTCTGGATATGACGATAGGAACAAGACTTATTTTGTTCTTATGGATATTTTGATCATGCTGATGTACTGATCTTGTTCGGATAACTGAGAGAAGCTGGAATTTTGGGCCATCCCTTCATATACGTGAAATAATTATCTGGATTTCGGAAATATTCATTAGTTTTTTCCGGTCTAACCGTTTGAATGGTGTGATGGAGTAGGACGATATTGGATGAAAATCCAAAACGTATTCAAAAACACTTACAAAAACGCAACAGGTGTTTCACCATACAATGGCTTTTTCTGGCGTGTTTCTACTAATCAAATTCTACATATTCAATGCTTGATATATCTAATTTCAAAATTTGAAGTAACTGAGTTTTATATGTACCTAATTTTGTAATGACTCAAAAGACCTGACCTTCCACATTTTCCACAGTTTCCACATTTAATAAAATATTTAGTAATGGGAAGTTATTTTTGTCAATCACCCGAATTTTTGAATATATTCATTTCTAGACATTCTAGAAGATTGAGTTTCAAACATTTCTCTTCTAAATGTAACACGTCGTGTTATTGATTGAACTCATGTCCTTCCGCTGAAAGGTGGTTTGCATGTGGAACTGGTCTTTCTATTTGAAAAACTACTTCTGTTGCCTTCAATCATTCAAGGGGAAATGGTTCTTCCTGTTCATCCAATATAGAGTTTTGGGCAAGAGCCACGAGTCAACTTACATAGTCCTGGAAAGAATGGAGTCGATAATATCTACCTTATAACCGTTGTTGACCGCGATTTATTCGATGAAATTCTGCTTTCTCTGGAAAATACTCTGGTAAGGAAGTGTGGAGAAATTATGTATGACAATGGCGGTATAAGATAGTGAAAAATTGGAAAATCGTGTTAATTATTGACTTTGGTAATAGTCAAATCATCATCTACGTATCTATACCAGTAGGTACAAGAAACAGTTAACTGATTATATGAATTCCAGTCTCTTTGCTCTCCATGAAATTTCCAGCAAAGGATTCAACGGATTATCTATTATCAGTCCTCCACTGTATGCATGGATTTTTTTGTCGAATTAAAAATGAATTTGAGATAGACGAATAGTAAGTGATTCTAAAATTCACTGTTTTATTAGTGGATTTACATGATTTTTGTCTAAAAGTCGCTCATTACTGACAAAGTAAAATGACTCTATTCAGATGTTCTTTCAGGATTCAACAGGAAGTAAATACCTCTCAACACTCGTTTCATAACAAGGATTTTTTGCTGAAAAGTTATACTTCATATCAGACATTTTTCGGAAGAAAAAAAATCATTTTTATCGACAAGCTTGTTCATTTTTCATCATTCAGAAATTGACCGAGAACCTAATGTTTGTAAATTGAAAAGTCATTGAAATTTAAATATCCAATATCGAAACTATAAAAATGCCTCAATGAACAAAATGACAGAAATTACCTGACTGCCTATTAAAATGAATCAAATTTGAATTCCTTCTTCGAAAACATCATACCGGAAATTTGTTTTGTAATTCTGTAACGTCTACATATACATTTTAATATTCTGTTTTCAAAGATTACTACGTGTTCTTTTTTGTTGAGAGATTTTCTTCTCATAATTGCAAAACCAAGATATACGACTAGACCTAAAAGTGAAGCTGAAGATAATTTATCATTTAACACACTATCTCGGATATTAGTTTGTGAATCATGTCATAAAGAAAATAACGCCGGCCGCCACTGGTATCCATAAACCAATTGTGACGTGGCGAACAGTGCCCTCAGTTCGACCAACATTTCGCGGCTGTTCGCACCGAATCGTTGGAATTCCCGGCGAATATTTTACCGATTTAGATGGAATTCCGAGGAATTTTATAGCGCCTTCGAATGCCAAATATAATCGCCATTGATAAAGCATGAATTAATTATGATTATGCTATTACACATAATATCTCTCATCAAATAGTTAACGCTACAATAATTATTGTGTGGTAATCTAACAGATTTTCCAGCTGGACACCTCTCTTCGATATTGAATTCAAAGAAAATATGATCACATAGGATGATGGAGTACAAACTGCCATTTTTTTGCATCGACAGATATTGGATAAACAGCTCACTCCATCTGGAAAACATAGTAATAATAATAAGGTTCATTGGCTTAAGCATATCACAATACAAATGCAACAATCAACATAGAAATAGTAATAGAAAGCTAATAAACACAGAAGCGTGAATAAAAAATGTACTGCTTGTTAGTGATATGAGAACTTTTGCTAGGAGTATCTCAACAACTCACAAAAAAGAGTGGAGAAGTAATACAATGTTGAAAAATATAAAATATATACGTATTTTTTCAAGAATAAATTACAAGAAATATAGAAAAATCCTTATGGCGCTCTAAGAGCGGTGCCTGAGCGAGAGTATTTATTCACATAGGATTTGAATCGCTGGAAATCATATCCATTTGGAAAAACGTTCTGAGGTTCTTGAATAGTGAAGTTCGAGGTTTACTGACTTGAACCATAAAACGATGAGCAGCGACATATAACTAGTAGATAAGCCAATAGAAATCAAATGAGTCTCTGGATGTACTTTTTGAATAAATTTAAGTATTTTATATTAAAGCTGCTGAACAAAACTCTTGCATTTCAAAAAATTTCATTCTTTGGAAGCTACCATCAATTGAATTGGCATTTGAAAAGTTGACATCAATGTGAAAATCACTCAGAGGTGGAGCGAATATTTTCATATTGCACACTTTAGGAGTTTTTCACTAGTGATATATTTGGGGTTTCGAAATCGAAACAGATTTATTTTCAAAACGTTAACAATCTTAAGGAAGCTGTTGCCAGTTCCATCAATTAATTATTAGAGAATATATAGTTTTTTCAACATCACTCACGACATTATCTGAATCATAATTTTGAGCTTATTTTTCAAGAATATCATTTTTTGTCTTCCTATCATTTAAGCAACTAAACAACTGTTTTTGGGAGACTAAACACTCAGGCTAGTGGTCTAGAATTATGAAACCGAATCTGGAGCTGATGTTTTTTGTTTTTAAGAACACTTATTGTTCAGTAACCTTAATATGAGTCTAAAAGAAAGACACGGTTAATCGTAATTTCGTCTCCGAAAAAATCAACAACCTAGGTCTACGTGGTCCAGTGAACGACTGGATAACGTGCTTTCTTGAAGATCGTAAGATCATCGTGAGAATCGGTGAAACCAAATCGAAGGAATACGATTTAGATCTTGGAACACCGCAGGGAAGTGTCATGGGTCCCTTCATCTTCCTTACCTATGTCAATGACTTGCCTCATAACATAAAGGACGGTAGAGTTTTCATGTATGCTGATGACACCTCTATTGTGGTGTCTGACACTGATCGCCAAAGACTACAGCAGAAAACTGACTCAGTTTTTAAAGATTTTGCAGATTACTGTATGCAGAATACACTAATAATGAATCAAAGTGAGACAGTAATAATTGAGTTTCACACAAAACATGGAATACCTTCTAATTTCACCTTCGAAGTCAATAATAATATTGTTGAAACCTCCACTTCATCTAAATTCTTAGGAACGCTTATAGATTGTAACCTAACATGGGAAGATCATATACAAATAGTATGTAAAAAAATCAACAAAAGCTTTTATATTTTGGCAACACTAAGAAATATTTTGAACACAGATTCATTATTACAGGTTTACTATGCATTTGTGTATTCCGCAATTTCCTACAATATTATAGTATGGGGTCAGGCATCAGACATAACAAGAATTTTTGTTGCTCAGAAAAGAATTATAAGGCTTATCTTTAACATTAGTAGTCGCCAATCATGCAGACAGGTTTTCAAAACTAAACGGATCCTCACGGTTACATCAATTTATTTAATGAAACTATTATCATATATTTTCAATAACAAACATTCATTTCCCATTAATAGTGATTCACATTCTTACAATACCAGAAATAAAAATGATATCAAATTGAACAAGCCCAAACACTCCTATTAAAAAAAATCTCCCATCAATGCAGGCTGCCGTTTTTTTAACTGTCTTCCGAAAGAAATAAAATACGCGGGATCCCTGGCGGTTTTTAAGTATAGACTTAGGGAACTCCTTATCAGAGAATGTTTCTATACTGTTGCAGAATTTGAATTATACTTTTCAATTTTGAGATGATATCGAAGTGTATCTTACATAGTGTATGTTAGTCATCATTGTGCTTGTTTCGTCCTGTTTGTCAATTAAAACTTAATGACACTGTTTTTGACTTATTCTATCTATTGTTAACAATAGTTGAAAGGATTAATAAATATTTTATTTATTTATTTATTTATAACCTCTGGAGACAACATGTACCTTGAACAAATGAACACAAATAAATTATCGACGCTTTTGATACCGCGGTCCACAGTTTTTTCAAGGTTCAAAGTGAAACTAAGGATTTTGAATGTTTTTATGGCTACTTCATTTTTATTCATTGTTGTCAGAAAATTACAATTGCGACCATTTTTTGACACAATCCTTTTTCCTTATTCCTAACTGCCGTACAAGTAACTAAAAATAACGATTTGGTGTTGGGGAAGAAACTCCAGTAATATTCATTACTACACCAAAGATTCCGAACAGTGCATCATAATTTCTCATCATCATAATTTTCTGACATTACCTCCTTAGATTAGTTAGGGTCTGATCATGGCTACCTAGTTGCAATAATAAAAGTGACTGAGAAATTAATTAGTAGTACTTTTTAAAACTTCATATTACGTTTCCTCAGAGATACTCGCATATTATTGTGATAGAAGGTCATCAAGAGGAATCTATAGAACTTTTCTACATCGTAGAACTTCAGTAACTTCAGATTCACAAGAAAACTTAAATAAAATAATATCAAACAAAGTCTTATATATCACATTGATGCAGAGTTTCGAAGAACCGTGTGAAATGGAGAATATATTTATAATTTCATTTGAAAAGTGGTTTCAATTATTTTCTTAAATATTAAAACTTATTTATAATTCTGCACATCTGACTGACATTTTTTTTTCACCAAAAAGCCATTATGAGTTCATCCAACAGTCAAAATATGTACCGTTTCCTAATAACTATGGTTTTCAGTGCAGACAGCAAAATAAATAGGAACACAATGGCAAATAAATCATTTATAATGTAAGTTAATAATGTAAAACTATGTATGTGACTTTTTAAGGTGAATATCGTAGAGAATCAGCACGAATTGTTTGAGAAAATATTACAAATTAAACGTAAATGATTTACAATATAAACTTTACCCATGGTGCCAAATGTGATGACTTGTATAAAAATGTCCGAAGAATTTGAAACAAAATGTTTCAATTACTGACCATTTCTTAGTTTCATACTGTTCAGTATCTTTTGGTCATGATTGAAAGTTAATCATCCAGAGTGCCAAATGTATATAACTTATATACTTTGATTTTCATTCGATACCAAGTCACATTATTTTCAGATTTATTGTCTTTCTTTCAACTTTTCGTTTTTTTCTTTATTTGTTGATTTTCGTGAAAAAATTTTAAAAAATGAAAAAATGGAAAAAAATCGTCACAAAACCGATTAACCGACAAAAAATCGAAAGAGCAATAAAAATTGTGAAACCGATAAAAAGCTGAAAAATGTTGAATTTACATTCTTCATTTATTTTTCGAGTTTTTGTCGATATTTTCAATTTTTTGTCGATTTTTCGATTTTTTTCGAATTTTAGTCAATTTTGTTTTTGATCTATTTTACAATTTTTCATTTATTTTTCGATTTCTCATTTTAGTGTCATTCAAAGTAATTTTTAAAATCATTCAAATCCTATTTCTGAGAACGTCCATCTGGTACGCAATGTACCATTGCCTGCCAGATGGACGCAATCCATATAGTGCTTTTCGGATAATGCAAACTTTATTACATTTCTTGATTTCTTTGAGCCATTTTTGTGATTTTTTTTTAAATTAACAGGTATTTCAATAAAAATTTCTTCTTCTAACTGGCCGTTCAGATAAGCAGTCACAATATCCATTTGATGAATTACTTATCCATATTCCACCGATAATGCCAACAATAATCTGATTGCAGTTGCTCGAACGACTGTGGCGGCAAATGTTTCATGGAAATTTGTACCATATTGTTGTGCATATTCTTTCGCAACTAATCTGGCCTTTCTCCGGTTTAGAATTCCATTTGCATCAAATTTATGTTTAAGATTATTCGGCTTCCAATGACTTTTCGGTTTTCTGGGCGACCTATGATGTTCCATATTCGATTCTTTATTTGAGCTAAATATTCACTTTTTACTGCTTTTCTCCATTCGTCAGCTTCAGGACTCATGAAGGCATCTTCAATTGTGAGCGAATTCAGAGTCTGTGTAGCACCAGAAAATTCTGGAGATTCTGGTTATGATTTTACGCAAAACTCATTTCTTGTCTACCTCTTTGTCCTGTTCTTGTTATTCTTGGCCTTTCTCTGCTACGGTTCGATAATTCTGATGTAATTTCTGATTTTCATTTATTCCATTACGTATGGAAGTGAATTTTCGTCGATTTCTACAGTTCTTACAGAATTGTATCTGCTATCATTTCATTCGACGTGTCCCGTTTTGTTAAGGCATGTGAGCTACGTTCAAACGTCTTCGAATACCATTTTCATTCGGAAATTCATTGAATGCCTGGTTACAATATTCAGAACCATTATCAGACTGTGGAAATTTTATCCGTTTTCCAGTATGATTTTCTGCATAGGATTTATATTTCTTGAAGACATCAAAAACTTCAGATTTGTATTTCAAAAAATAAACTTCACACCACTTTGTTTTGTCATCTATAAAGGTACCAAAATAACTTGATCCACCAGTGGATTTTACCCTCATTAGCCCACAAACATCCGTTTCTAAAATATCTTCTGTTCTTTCAGAATTTCCAGTGGCAGATGGATTTTGAGATTGCTTTTCCTTCAGCCATATTTCACATGGTGGCAATTTGTCATTTTTATTGGAATTCACTACAAATACTAGACGCTTCTGGTTGATATCTCGAAGGCTCTTCTTATTCAAATGTCCAAACTTGGAATGCTACCCTTTCAGGTTGTTTATTGAAAACATTTTCAGCAAAATTCGTGCATTCTGAAGTTCTTGAGAAGTATAAATCACCTTCTCTCTTTGCTAGTGCTACTGTTTGCATGTTACTGATAAAATTGTAGCCGTTTCTTTAGTAAAATGCACTTCATGCACTTTACTTGTTATTTTTGATACAGATAACAAGTTTGTTCGAAGATCTGGAACGTGCACTGCATTCTTCAGTCTGAGAGATTTACACATTTGTCCATCAGAAACTGGTATCACATTTTCGCCAATTCCTTCAATTTCTGTGGTGATTTTACATGCCAAATCCAATGATTTTGATATCTGTTTCAGGTTCGTGAAATTTTCACTGCATGCAGGCATGTGCGGAGTATACCCACTATCAAGGCACCACATTTGATTTGTATAAAATTACGTCATCATAACTATTTCGTTTCTTTCGTTTTCATTTTGAGATTCAATTATGAACGAATTTTCAACTTGACCTGCAACTTCTTTCTGGTTGTTTTTCTGTTTGTACCTGCAGTCGACAAACTTATGGCCGAATTTCCTGCATTAAATGAAGGAAAATTGTGAAATCATTCAAAATAAATAAAAATATCAAGAAAAATTGGAGGTCCCTGAAAAAATGTGAAATAGACATAAACATTTGATGATGAACAGAAAAATGTATGGATATTTCAATTTTTTTTTATTTTTTCATACATCTATTTTCTGTTGATTTTACAATTTTTGTCGGTCAATTTCACAATTTTCAATTTTTCGTCAATTTTTGACAATTTCCCTTTTCTTTGATTTTTGATGCTTTCAAACAACGACGAGAAATTGAAAAACCAACAAAAAATCGAGAAAACTGGAAAAGTGAGAAAACATTTTAAAAAATCGGCAAAAATCGACAATCCAAAGAGATTGGAAAATTGACAAAAAATTGAGAATGTCGCCAAAAAAACCGAATAATGAAAATTTGTGAAAGTCACAAACTGCGATTTTTTCTCGATTTTTATTCGGCATTTCAATTTTTTTATTTTCTCAGTTTCACAAATTTCTTCGAATATTCATCTTTCAACACTTTTTTTGAAATTGAAGAAGAAATGAATCACCAAAAAAAATCGTCAAAAAGTCGAATTATCAAAAGAAAGTCTCATTTTTTATATCTTAATTTTTTCCTCTTAGACGACTGAAGATTAACAATTAACAAATACCTAACCTAGATGCTAAATAATCAATGGACAAAAATAAATATTATTGAATAGAACTGGCCGATACTCGTTGAAAATCCATATTAAAACTTATTAATACAGTTCATTGTATTATTTTCACTATAAAAGGTTTTAATAACTCAAAAAAATAAATTGTTATGAATTTCTCCTGAATGGAAGTATGTCATAAGATATCTAATCTACGTGGTTCATTTAGATAAATCACACCGCAAAGTAAAACCCAGGACTAAGGTTTCTAAAGCTCCTCTCATGCACATTGCAGAATATTAACTCTTTGCACGCCACTGTGACGAACGGAACATTGTTTATTTGTCAAAAAGAAACAATAACGTATAACTCTGTGGTCGAAATTGCAAAAAAAACGTGCAAATCGTCAAAAGTGCAATATTTGGTAGGTATTTCGAAACTTTCAGTAGGTTTGCACGTACTTGTGTGTACGGGAACACACTTTAAAGAAATAAACTGTTAAAAAGAATTGTAGTTTTTTGGATAAAAATGCAAAAACGTACAAATCATAACAAATAACCTCTATTACTCATGGAATGATTGAGTGAATTTGTACCCTCCAATCTGATTTGCAAATCAATGGTTTTCGCAAATATAACTTTTTATTTTTTAAAATACATATTTGGCTCTCGGCAAAATTGCAAACAATACAGAAACTACATAAAATTTCATTATTGTCATTTTTCGGAAATTGAAAATTTTGCAAACAATAAGGAAATAGTTCCTCATATCATTGGAAGCACCAATGCCATTTTACACTCTCGTACAGTAAACGGATATATAATGTTTATTTCATTGTAAATATATGGACTTTATCAGCACCAAACACAATCGTCGGCCTCTTATCATCTGTTGGTAGATAAACAGGTAGGCATTTGGAGTTCAAAAAAGTTGAGTAAGAATTCATAATAAAAGTTTACGAGTTACAGGGAAAACATAAAAATGTGCAATTTGTTTCTCTGGATGCATTTTTTTAATTTATCCCTTCATGAACTCTTCAACTCATTGAACGTTTTTTTTCACCGTTCAGTTTGTCATCATTATTCACACAGTTTGTCACCAGTGAGGGTGACAGTGTTCCATATAAGTGCAATTTATTACCATTCATTTAAAGTAGAACTCATATGAATGATATCTGATTTTTATTCCACAACGAATGTTTGAAATACAAACTGAGTGTAGAAAAGTCACTTCTGTGTAATTCAGTGTTCATATAGAAGTATTTGTTTCGAAAGAATTTTTTCTTTCGTGTAATTCAATGTTTATATGAAAGTAGCTGTTTCAGATGGAAGATGGAAAATGCGACTTTGCCGAAACGTTGTGAAAATAATCCTATCGTAAGAGTTATTACGATTACGAATATCTTGGCGAGTCAGAAAACAACTGTCCATCATCATGACCATTAGTGCGTTATATTTTGGAGAAAGTACGACCATTAATTGAATGCAAACACACATGAATCTGAACAACACAATATTCGACCAATTAATATTTTTTCAGTGCCGGATGAAATTCTGGTCCAGAACAAGGGATAAATCCAGTTGAATTTTATGTTTCAGAACAATTTTTGACTGAATAAAAGAAGCGAATATTTTGAAAAATAATATTGCCTTTGCTAGCGATGGATATTTGTTTTTTTAAGTTGATCCGGATTCATGAGTAACATCCCTGTTTGTGTTTTGATAAAATTATTTGGTGCTATGCCGGGAAGGGGATAAATATCTATACAAAAACCGGAAAAATATCGGAAAAATTCATTATGTTTCCACATACTCAATATTTCTAATACATCAATCTCAGAATTGAATTCAACTTCAGTTGATTTTGGTTAAAATTAGTAAAATATGTATATGAAACAGGTGGAGCAGACTATTGCCTGCAGTTCAAATGTTAATGAAAATGTTGAAAATAGATTTTTAGCAAAAATATATTGGGAAATGGATCAGTCAGGCTGAATGGAAAAAATGCAATTTTCAATTGAGACTTTGAAGGATAAGTGTTTTGTTGTGGGTAGGTCCAAAGTGAGTGGTCTACTCATCTTTTTACTGTTACCCATCAGAGTTCATTATAGCTCACTCAGCCAATTCCATTCAGTGAATACTGAAAATCGTTTTCCTTTTTTTATTTTTTTTGTATTTATTTTTATGCATCACTTGTAGAAATTTGGAATAATGCTTATGTATCATATCTACTATTTATAGTATCAATAGTATTTATAGTCTCAACCTATATAAGAATTTGATTTCTTACAGGTTTCTCCACTTTGTTGTACATTATTTAGGTCAGCTTATGATACTTCTATGTGGTAACGGTTTCCTATGTGCAATAAATGATTATATTATCATTATTATCAGTCTGAGTATTTACTGTTTGTAGACATATACGCCTGGAATACGGTTGGATATATCTCTGGTTTTAGATCTGCGATTATACAGGCTGATTCACAGTGGATAGCATATCAGACGTTTCTGGTGAACAAACACCGGATCACTTTGAATATTCATTGAAGTTTGATTCTTGAAATGGAACAACACCCTGGATATGATATTATTTCAGGAATCGACAACTATGAATTAATTTCATTTTGTTTTTTCAGAAATCATGACCTCTGAAAATGCTGATATCTTCGAGTTAAGGAATACTATGATACCAAAATTTGGTTTGGAGTTAGGCTTTCCACACTTCAGCGTTATCTCTGTCGTTTTCAATGCAGAGTCGTAAAAAATAAGGTTTTTCCTTTGCTTGAAAAAGTGATTGAAAGTTATTTCAACTGGAACACCCTATGTATTACTACAAATTCAGAGAGATGTAAAAATTTTCTTTCTTGTTATGTATACAGGGTCCTGCAACAGTGGCGCGGTGTTCCATATCTCTATATAGGAAGCAGATAGGAATCTAATTTTCTATAATATTACCTTATTGCTCGAGCTCGACAAAATGAAAATATTTTCGGTCACACAGGGTGTTCGATTTTTTCTGGGCGGATCCCAACTGTGTCTTTTTAAATGGCAACCTATATTTTTTATCGCTTTTTCGGTTTCTTCATAGAAAATAAAATAAACTTTATGTATATCTGCACTTCGAAAATATTGACGGTTTTCGAGATATCTAGCATGACAGGTTTTTTTTTCCAATATTCGTCACTCAGAATATTTGAAATTATAAAGTGGTGCCAAGTCCAGTTGAAATTTTTTTTTGCTCGAATATTCTACATTGGTAACTCTCTCAAACGATATATCTGAAATCGACCTGTGATATACAGGGTATGAAAAACCGCTTGCCAAATATTGTAAATGAAAATTTGCAAAATCTTCCTTAGATTAAATGGAACATCCTGTATATTATTGATCCATAAGAAGCGCCAACGAAACCTCTACAAATTTCATTAAGTATTCCCTATGGATAAGTTCAATAGTTTTTCTTAAATGGGCATTTCTTTCGAAAAATGGTCATTTTTTCAAAGCGAAATCCATTTGACGACTGATAAAAATATACGAAAGATATCTTGTTTCAATTTTGTACATTAGAAGGTGTCCAAAAAAATATTTTTTAACGAAATAAATGTATGTACCTATCACTTTTTGCTAAATGGAAAATTATTTTTTCATTGGATGCAGAATTTCACTCATAAATCGTGCAATATCAAACCAAACAAGCTAAAAGAAAGAAACATTATAAATAACTATTTTTTTCATGTTATTATATTCATTCAGAGCTTGAGTTCTAGATATTCAAATTTGTCAACTGGCAAATTACAAAACTACAAAAGGGAGAGTTTAATTGAGGTTGATAATGAAACTTTTATAAAATATGTTCAACATGTCTTCCATTTTCTTGAATGCAGAGCTGAAGTCTATGTTTGAAAGAATGTTCTACCCTGCGCAAGACAGCTGGTGTAATGCTGCGAAAAGCATTCGTTATTCTAAGTCGCATATTTTCGGGAGAAGTTGGTGGCTCAACGTAAACCATATTTTTTATGTATCCCCATAAGAAAAAATCTAGTTTCGTCAAATCTGGTGATCTAGCGGGCCACCGTACAGGCCCATTCCGTCCTATCCATTTATTGGGAAATACTTCATTTAGATGATCTCTCACTTCTGCCGAATAGTGAGCAGGTGCACCATCATGTTGTAACCACATTCTATTGCGGAGGACAAGAGGAATATCATCTAACAAACCTGGTAAATCATTTCGTAAGAAATTGAGATACATTGCACCATTCATATGTCCCTCAAAAAAGTATGGACCAATTACATATTCTCCAATGATGCCTTCCCAGACATTTATCGACCACCTATGTTGATAATCCACCTGTCTCAATAAGTGAGGATTTTCTGTCGCATAATAATGGTAATTATGTCGATTTACAAATCCATTTTTATGGAATGTCGATTCATCCGACCATAAAATATTATTGAAAAAATATTCGTTTCGACGAATTTTGTTCATGGCCCAATTGCAAAATCTCACTCTTTTCTCGAAATCAGCATACAGTAGTTCTTGATGTAACTGAACGTGGTATGGATGCAAGCGATGTTTCTTCAATACTCGTTGCACTGATCTCTCACTTATATCCACTATTTCCCCAATTTGTCGTTGACTCCTACTAGGATCTTCTTCAACAGCAAGAAGAACTTGCAATTCATTATCTTCATTAGTAGCTGGCTTGATGCGCTCATGTTTGGAATAATTAATAGATCCAGTTTCAACGAATCGTCCCAAGACCTTTCGGAAAGATCTTTCATCTGGATGCCTTCTATCTGGATACCGTTGAGAATAAATTCTACTTGCCAATAAACAATTCCTGTCTGATTCACCTAATATGAAAATCATATCAATCAAATCACTTTTTGATAACAACATTCTGATGAAATTATACCGACAGTTCAACTTCACGATTGACTAAAAATTTCAATATTCATTTGCAGCCAAATATTTTGTTCTGTCATTTGCCAGACTACTTGATTTCCAATAAATATTTCATTCGCTGAAAGGTTGTTTCAGACCGAAAGAATATGACACAAATTCCGAGATTTTTGAAATTATTGTAACTATTCAAGAACGTCCATTTTGTGGAGTAATTCGCAACTTGTTTATCTAGCAACAGGTAATTTTAGGAATGGGCGATATTTTAAGGAAAGGGTATTTTTTGTATATTCTTATCAGTCGTCAAATGGATTTCGCTTTGAAAAAATGACCATTTTTCGAAAGAAATGCTCATTTAAGAAAAACTATTGAACTTAGCCATAGGGAATACTTAATGAAATTTGTAGAGGTTTCGTTGGCGCTTTTTATGGATCAATAATATACAGGGTGTTCCATTTAATATAAGGAAGATTTTGCAAATTTTCATTTACAATATTTGGCAAGCGGTTTTTCATACCCTGTATATCACAGGTCGATTTCAGATATATCGTTTGAGGGAGTTACCAATGTAGAATATTCGAGCAAAAAAAAATTTCAACTGGACTTGGCACCACTTTATAATTTCGAATATTCTGAGTGACGAATATTGGAAAAAAAAACCTGTCATGCTAGATATCTCGAAAACCATCAATATTTTCGAAGTGCAGATATACATAAAGTTTATTTTATTTTCTATGAAGAAACCGAAAAAGCGATAAAAAATATAGGTTGCCATTTAAAAAGACACAGTTGAGATCCGCCCAGAAAAAATCGAACACCCTGTGTGACCGCCAATATTTTTATTTTGTCGAGCTCGAGCAATAAGGTAATATTATAGAAAATTAGATTCCTATCTGTTTCCTATATAGAGATATGGAACACCGCGCCACTGTTGCAGGACCCTGTATAATGCGTACACCTATCTAGTCAAGTGTCGGACTTATCGATATTCTTCAAGTGGTAGATTATCTACGAAACTCTCTACAGTATTCTCCAGTATATTCGAGTAGCTTCTGGATGTAAACATGCAGAAGACATTTAAATTGAATGTTTTTTGAAATCCGGCTTTTGTGACGTTAGGATTCTCACTGAACCAATAATTTCCCAAAAATTTTAATTCAACAACATTTCACAAAATTCGACTCACTATTGAGGATCTTGAGGCTCCGTTTATTGAATTTTGGTGAATTAATTATCATGCATTTTATGTCCGCAAGATTCCTTGAACCGATGAATATTTTATACCCAAATCTTCTTCAGCACTTCTTATAGATAACTCAGGAAATGCGGGAAAATATGCTAAGACATTAATCTTGTTGTCTTCAGAAGTTATGGGTCGTTTCTTGATCCTTTCAAAGTTGATTCAAGATTGTTCTGAATTCGTATAAATTTCTTGAGGTTCATTTGCGATAGATTTGGATACCTTTCGATCAGTTTTGTTCCATCCTTTCGAAGGTATTTGAAAATTTTGAATTGACGAAAAATTCAATATTATTAGGAGAATGTGACAACTTTACTGTCAAATATTATTCATGGCCTGCTTACAAAATACCGAATGGGAAAACCATTCTGAAGAAATATTTTCACAAATAAATGGTGATGTGTCCGAAACTTGACTAGTCAGGTAAATGCATGATATGCATAGAAAGGAAGCAAATTCCAACAGCTCTCTGAATTTGTAATATTACACAGGGTGTCCACGTAGACTGAAGAATTGATGATTCGTATCGGATAATTTTTACTAATCGGATTTTATGATTGGCTGAAGAGTCATAAAATTAAATTTAAAGTCATGTTACGGTGACGAATAGAATGCGAGCCGTTGTGGTGCCAATGTTCAGTACAGGAACTGATCGCGATTTGAAATATCAAGAAAAGTGGTCGGGTAATTGTTATAGATTTCAAAAATGATATTATATACAGGGTGTTCTCTTTGAAAAGACACTACTTTCTAATGGAAGTGGATACACCGCACTTTCGAAAATATATTATTTGGGTAGAGAATGTCCGAATATGCTCTTCATTGAATTTTCAAAGTGATCCGTTGTCTGTCCACCGTGAATCAGCCTGTATTTACCTGCATCAGACACAGATATCTGTTGTTAGGACTCCTTCTCCTGGAGGGTCAAATTCTCTTCATTCGTGAGGTAGGTCTTAGTTGACTGTCGTCACACAATTCTCTATGTACATCTAGCCTCTCTTTCCAGGAAAATGTGAAAAAGAAATAGGCTTAGAAGGATTTTCTTGGTCGGTGATAGTGCAGAAAACAACGAAAATAGTTGAACAAGTTTGTCTCTACACTCTAGAGAGCTTCTTTTGGGCCGTCTGTTATAAAATTTCAGACTACCAGACAGAGTATTTTTCGTGGTCATCCGTCTAACAATCATCTCATATAAATAATGGATTTGTTTGTTTGGGCTCGATAGAAATCAAATGATGCTAACTATTACAGTAATTTCAATCGAACGCATGCATTCTGTCACTAAGCAATTCCAGGTCAACATTCGAAATCGATAAATTCATGCAATCATAGGAGCCTCACGATCTCTGAACTTTAAATACATCACATGTACCAAATTTCATTCGCACGGATATGTATTTTTGACGAGAATACGAGCGCCCATACAGCGCTCGATTCATAAATATATGATTGGGAATTCAAATGGATCGCTTCAAATCGTCATAGCGAATAACAAAAAAGCACGTGTCAAAGAATACTCCAGGTTAAATCGCAGACTGCGTATGTAACATAGATTCGATATCACAAATGGATCTCGTAGTCAAGAACTAGGATGAGGGGTAGATCCTTCAATTGTGGTAATTTTCTAATAATATTCTGTGACCGTGTCACGTATTTCACGAATAGTTTTTCTCTCCGCATATTTCATTTGATGCTTTTCATATACTACTCTTACCCATTCTTTGTGATTTTCTCTTTCCAGATAATTTGAGTGTTTGATATATTAGCGTCAATTGTATGATGGTGTACCTTCAAGAAGCTGGTAACTATATCGAATGATTTCTATAGTCTATTTCAAAAGAGTGTAGAGTAATAAAATCTCATTAAGTATTCAAAAGCGCTACAGGGTGATCCGTCAATAAATTCTGTCACTTCCCTAGTCCGCATTGCAAAATTATGTCGTTTCATAAAGAGCAGGTGGGTATCACCCTGTTTTAAGGGATTTGTCCATTGTTATCGACGGATAAATACTGAGCCAGAGGCGCGCTAGTGGGATAATTGCCAAAAGAATATGCATTCATAAAAATTATATTAAAGGAAATAAAAATTTAATACAGCAGAACAGTGTTATTAAAAAAATATAAAATGTAACAATAAAATATATACGAACCGAAATCGGGAAATACTCACAAACACACACGAACGAACTTTACGTATTGAAACACTTGTGGGGACTTTAAATCAATTTATTCACAAAAACAACAAGAACTTTACTGGATACGTTATTACAATTTGACACTTGAACAATACTAAAACTGTGAACTTCCCTTAACGTTTAACAACACTCTATTTATACCCTAATTGAATGTTCTAGAGATTACTAGGTACAATTTTCGAGAACCTTCCGAGAAAATAATTATTCAGACTACCCTTAATTCTAAACCCTAACCTAAGCAAAAGTGTCACTGTCACTGATACACTGGTCTCTGTCCAGATTGCTTATCCCGCTACAGTATATTTACAATTCAATTAATTATTCTACATCAGTATAGTCTTCATCCGAAGAACTGTCATCATCCCCTGGTGTTATAATTATAGGGTCAACCACCTGATCGACCAAGTTGTCCAGTTCCCACATTTTATCTTCCTCTTTTAAAACATGCTGGATTGCTTTTTGCCAGTTTTCTGATGTGATTTTCATAATGGCTTGATCAAACAATACCTTGACATCTTTCATTTTAAATGTGGTATTGTGCCTTGCAACATATCCTTTAACTTGTGCCCATATAAGTTCTATAGGATTTAATTCGCAATGATATGGCGGTAGGCGCAGCACAGTTACTTTATACTTTTCTGCTACATCTTCTACGGCATATTTCATGAAGCGAGATTTATGTTGTTTTACTATGGCTAGTAGTTCCTTCTTTACTGAATTCGTCTCAAACTGAATACCTTTATTTGACAGCCAGTTAATAATTTCTTGCTTTCTCCAAGCTGAAGTTGGTACCTTCTCTAAGCGCCTTGAATGGTAGCTTGCATTATCCATAACCACGACCGAATCAGCTGAAAGAAATTTTAACATTTCCCCGAAGTAGTCTTCGAAGACATCCGAATTCATGTCCTCATGATAATCTCCCGTCCGGCACGACTCAAAGCTTAACAAACCTTCTTTTAAAAATCCGTCTTCGCTTCCAATGTGAGCAATTATAAGCCTCTTCCCTTTTCCCGAAGGCACTTTAATACCCGTCGAAAGGCCTTCTATGAAAGCTTGGCGAGAACTTGTTATATTTTTATCTTGCCACATTTTTTTGACTATATAACCTTCGTTTATCCACGTCTCATCAAGATAAAAAATTTTCTTTTGCTCTCTGCGGTACTGCTTCATAGTTGTCAAATATTTTCGTCTCCAGCAAACAATTTCATCACTTTCCAGTAATAGTGCCTTTCGATTGTGCTTTTCCCAGGCAAAATTCATACTTTTTAAAGTTTTCCATAAAAGTTTTCTGGATATCAAAGGAATATCGTTATCTTGGCTTATCTCGATAAATATTTTTTCAAGAGTGGGTATTTCCTTTTTAAAATAAAACGAATGAACTTTTCTTCGAATGTCACATTTGGTGTCTTCATCTAAGATTTTTATTGGTCTTCCTGATTTTCTCTTGCATGGACTTACCTGGCCTGATATCTTTCTTTCTCACAATAATTTAAAAATCGTGGACTGTCCAATTCCAGTCATTCGGGCACATCGCTCAACACTTTCTTGCACAGACAAACTAGGGTGATCATGTTTTATGCAATCATATACATTTAAAATTATAACTTTTTCGCAAACAGATAGCGGAGAATTTTTTACACTTCTTTTCTTTGGAGTAAATGTCCCCATTTTATAACTTTTTCACTATTTCTATATCACAATATCACTGTACGTTTAATTGGTGTAGTAACAATTACTATTATAACTCGAATGTTTAAGACACCATTACAATATATTCAAACCCTTTTTCTTAATTACCTGGGTTTAATAGGTATTGCATGATTGGTGGGCAGGGTCAAAAAGGAATTATTATAATGACATGGCACCTCGGAACTAAGTGTTAACCTTTTTTTGAGAAATCATGCTCAAGTATATGAACCCAAATTGCATATTAAATAAGTTTACAAGAACCACTAAAATTAATCTTAATCTTTTTTTAAGAAATTTTACTTACCTAAATACATGTAGGTACTTATTTTTAGACCAAATTACTTTCCAAAAATGGCCTTTTATTATTATCTATGTCTGTAATTTTTAATTTACTTTAATTATTAAGTTTAATAATCCTAAGATTTGCCTACGCCCATGGACGACAACGAAATTCAGGCAAATTTTATGACACTTCATGATTTATTACTCTACACTCTTTTGAAATAGACTATAGCTTAGGAAACAAACATTGTTAAATTCGACAATGTAACTCCCTGCGATAATTTTTTAAATTGATAATCCATTCATCTTTTTGAAAAAAGAGTTTATTTTTTTGTATAAATAACACATTGAACGCCCGGCCGTACACGGACCACATATTTGCAGTTGAGGCAACCACAACATTGTGGCCACGTTGACTGCATTTTGCGGTCAACGCAAGTCGACCACACATGCAGTTGAGGCAATTGACATTTATATTTTGTGATGTCAGAGTTTAGTGCCAGTTTCAAAATGGATTTCGAAGAAGCACTACTACCTCTTATTTTGAGGAGAAGGAGAATATGTAGGAAAGTACGATCGCTTTGGGTACATTCACTTCTGGCTGCGCGACAACAGGAAGGAATTTTTTTTATTTTATTCAATGAACTCTTGCAAGACAAATTACTTTTTTTTAATTACTTCAGAATGTCCATTGATTCTTTTGATGAATTTATTAGAATTTTGAAATCAAAAATTGAACGCTGTGAGACCGATATGAGAAAAAGTACACGACGGTGTACGCGGTTGGGTTCGACTGCAAGTTTGTGATTAGTGTATGGCGGATGCCGCGATGACATCTCGGCGGAAATCATTAGCAAGTTGACTGCAAACGCCCGTTTTTACTTTTGTGAACGCCCGTGTACGTGTACGGGCTCTCTTAGACACGTCAATTCCTAGTTCCTGAAAGTATAAACTTTTGAGGGTTATTATTTGTATGAAGACGACCTCTGATTGGAACGTAAAATATAAACTAACCATTCCTCCTATCAAGTAACCCTACACTGACAGAAATGGTGTCCTCCAAATGAAAATACCTAAAGAAAATCAATACAATATGATAAAATTATGTATAGAAATATTGCGAAATGAAAATAATTGAATCGGTAACATGTAATTCATCTTGCCTCGAATTTGCACAAACGCATGATTGAAACAATTTTCTGAAAACCATTGAACTTTTTTGTGTTCTGTAGGAACACAGATGAAATTTCTTTCATTATATTTCTGAATATTAACATTTTCTCTGAACTTCAACACATTGGCGATTCAAATTTTTTTTGGTGCTCTGTTCCAATCCTGTAGTTATTTGGAATGCAGCAGGAAGTGACGTGAATACTGAATAAATGGTGGAAAAACGAAATTCAAGGTGAGCAGTTAAAAAAAATGAAAACTTCATCAATGTGTATCTGCTTCAGTATGAACCCCAATTCACTTATCTTCTCCTATTAGAATTATGGTGGATTGTATCGGGTGTTTCACATTTCCGCCACTACTTCTCTTGGTGAAGCGCATCCGAAAACTCCAATTTTCCAGGACTCTGCCCGCATAAATCAGGCTGAATTTGACCGATGGCATGGGTTATGTTGGCTCTGAGGATCGCTGTAGTTTGTGACTTATTATTCACATACACTTGCAACTTCAGAAAACCCCCTCGAGAAAAAGTCTGAATACGGTCAAATCGCTCGATCTCGGTGGCCAGTTCACGTGAGATGACCATGCCCTCAAATCACTTATCCAGGATATCCAATGTGGCATGAGCTGTCTGGTACGTAGCACCATCCTGTTGAAACCACATGCTGTTAGTGTCTAGATCATCCAGTTCAGACCAAAAGAATGTGGTAATCATCGACCTACCAGTATAGTACTCGTATGTTTATGGAGGTGAATAACAACAAAATAGATCATATTAGATGAACTCTGCGACAGATTACGTTTAATGATATCCTCAACAGCTGCAGGTCATTCATGTCATTAGAACCAAATATATTCACACTATTAGATAATTACGAGAGGCTAATATAAGTGCTTGACATTGTCAGTTGATATCAAAATGATAAGAATGGAAGTCGAGGTACATATGAAAAATACTTGAAAAAAATTTCGAAAGTTTTGGAGATAGATTTGAAACATTTCATAATTGGCATAATTTCCGAAAGACAAACTTGCTGCTGCTGGTGTCATCAATACAGGTAGAACTGATATACTTGTATGTCCAAAATGTCACATTGAAGATGACCCACTGATTGTACGTTTTTCAATAAAAAAAGTTAGTTCGGTTATATTAAAATAAGGGGAGACAACATCCAACAGAAAACAAAAATAGCTGTACTTCAATTACTAGTCCAAGTATTACTTGTAAAATTCATTTAAAACGAGAAATGTTATTGTTCATACCATGTAAACATTAAGTATGTTGGATTGATTGTTCTATCTGTTAAAAAAAATATTTTTCCGTTAATCAGCTGTTGCACCCCTACGAACGTCAACCCTCAGTAGTCGAAACTTGTGCGAGCTAAATATCAAAAGGTCTCACCTTTTAACGTGTGATTCCTAAGATGCAATATTTGTCCAGTTTGTAGATTAACTATTACATTCAAAAAATAATGTTATATGAAATCCTGAAAAATCTGACCTTTTTGACAACGCCACGGAATTTTCGAAATAAATTTTTCAATACTCATGAATTAATAAAAAATGTGGATGGATTGGGTACCTAAATTTTCTACTCTGTTCATATAATTATTCAAATCAAAACCTCAAAAATTAGCTCATTTTGTTGTTCATTATCAGTAAAATGCACAAGTTGAACTGCGACTTCAAAGTTCAACTTGTTTTTCGATATCAAATTGAAAAATCGAAAAGCGTCGTTCATTATCAATAGAATGGAAGAAAGTTAGCAATTATGTGAATAAATTGCCACCCCAAAGGTCAAATTGTTTTCCAATAAACTACGAAATACGTTACAACAAACCGATTATCACGTTGTCGAAGCGTGGCTAGGCTGGCCTCCATCGGACCACTTGGGCCCTCACACTCTTTCTGATTATTATCATCCACCTCAGAAAGGGATTACATATTGTTTATATTAAGGTACTTTGGCACTTCGTCGACTTTCTGGTCATTGATAATCCACATAACACTAACAGAGTTGCTGAATAAGTTATGTAGTTATGTCATTCCATTGTTCTCCCTTCAGGAGTGCATTGAGGTCCTTTTGACACTTCTCTTCGACGACGTCGACCCACCACCCCCATGGTCGTTGACGATCTACAAGAACTAACAGTTGTGCTCAAGAGTATTGTTTTATGTATGAAGCTCCGTCCCTAAGCATACCCTGAAGCTGCTGGATTTCATCCAGAAGTCATCCACCTGATTGGAGACGCGAACATCACTAGCAACCATGATAGTCTTTGGAACATCGAATAAAGGTTGGGGATTTGTCTGTCATCCATAGATACTTTCATGGGGAGTGTTCAAGTGACTTGGCACATTTGATTCCACCAAGAGCGGTACATGTCAAAAATATGCGACGAACTGTGGCTGCTTATCTTTTAGAGGTTCAACTCAGTACACCTCGAACTTCAATGCTTACGAACTCTCCCATTTGAAGAAGTGTGTGTATGTGGAATAAACTTCCTGAGAACGTTTTTCCTTATGAATTTAATATCCAGCGATGCAAATTCAACGTGAATCGCTACTTTCGCACAAACACCGATCTTGAGCGCTTGGATTGTTCTGTAGTGCTTATGTTATGTCCTTTGAAAAAGAGAAAAAAGAAGCTTAACCCTTACAAACTACTCACTATTCATCTTTTACATGAACTTATACAACTAACACCGTATTCATATTCTATATGTGGAAAATGTCATATTGATAATATTCTATGGAACTTTTTTTCCATAAAATTCCAATATAAGAGAGTATGACTCCTACTATATTCCGAAATACGATCCTGTCACCTTGGATCTCGTGAACGACGCGAAGCATGAAAGTTGACGTCCATGTATCATCATCGCATCGACGTTACTATGCATGCTCATTTCACGTTTCATCCTCATCTCTGCCTCGTACACAAAAAGTCTGACACAAGACTTGTTGTTAACCCATCACCGATTTACATAAAACGTGCCTGTCACATCGGCGGAGATGAAAGGGAATGAGAATTGGTCGTGGTGGTTGAAACTCAGATAATTATTTCTTTGAGAGTCACCAGATTCTCTAAAACATAACGAGACCATATGAAGGAAACCCAAACTGAAACTTAACTGATATGAACGAAATTTCTCTAATCGCTATTTGAATAATAATAACGGTACTATGCAGGTGAACATTGCATTGGAAAAAAAATATTAAAATGGTGATTCTTGAAGAACATAATATGAGAATGGATGAGAGTACTGTTTAATAATTATGTTCCTGCAGATATTGTGATCGTCTCAACGATTCAAAATTAGATGTTCAATATGGAAGGTTATATATGAATTCATTTGTGCTTCAAATGTTATTTGAAATATATTTCTTCATTATTCGTCCTACATATCAATTTCTTGAGAACATTTCAAACTTTTTTCAATTCATTATTCATTCTCTGTAGCTACGCCTTCTTGTCATACTGAAAATGTGTACCTAATTTTGGATATAATTTTCATGTCACAGTGTTAACATACTCCTCAGAAACGGCTTGACAAATTTTTATGAAATTTCATATGTATATTCGATAGCTCTGAGAGTAGCTTTCAATCTATATTACATACCCCCAAGTGATAAGTGTGCTCCATTCCAAACATTTTTTTTATATTCATTTTACAAATTTTTTGTTTCAACTTTTTCATGATGTAGCATTGGAAAATATATATGCACCTCAATATCCACCCTTCTATCATTCAACTTCAATTTTTCTGAAGCCATTTTAGTAATTTCATCACTTTTAACCCTGATTATAGTTCAGGTATTCTGCTAGGCGTCTACCCAGGTGTCATTTCTCACTCAGTAAACAGAACGGAGTGAGGATGAGAATGAAGCAGGTCTCCTGTCTCTCTCACACAATGAGCCTTCTCTCACCCCCTATACAGTTTTCGGTCACTATTATTGTTTATCCATGAATACCTATTATGAAATCCTATTATAGCTAAATGTTCCAATTCATTCCAAACGTGTGTAATTTCCAATTTTATTGGCATTCACAAAGACTATTATTAAGTCCCAAGGGCAAACGATGTCCGTTTGTGGCTTGGATTTGAGCACACCATATTTTTCACACGGACAATTACACGTTGCATGCTGTCGAGTGAGCAAACCACAGTGTATTTTTGTTAGCTGAATATGGACAAATAATAGTACACACTATAGCAATAAGGAATCAATATTAGTGAGTGTTATTGTTCTGACACACATTTACAATGAGTTAATTATTATTTGCTACCATATTGAACTCCTCAGTATTAGAAAACAAATATGGACATTATCTTTTGACTATGGAATAGATCTACTTTCTGTCAACCAATATGTTACAATTATGGTGAAAATGTGAAGTGAATGACCCCTTTATTCATGCCGATATCTAGGCCGCAGTGATTCAGATAACCACGTAAAGGGGGACAAGTATGTGAAGTTAAAACTCTGAAGTTCTACCGAGGAGAAAAAACTATGGAGTGGCAGCACTGCCCCGAGCACGATGCTGCACCTCTTCGAAAGCATTTTCGACAGTTGAGCTATTGTAAGGAATAAATGGCCAAATGCACCCGAGAGGGAAAGAACGGCCATACAGACAGAAAAATATATATAGGTAACGTGTGCGGTATGATATTTGGTATATCTTATGATTATGTCTCCTGCTACCTCAAATGTTACATCTTTTCCTGTGCTGTGCTTCGTTGGCATTGTCTTTATTTTTTTACCGTCACAATAAAGTCATCGGCGTTTGTCACTGATTAAAAGTCAAGTTTCAGGACATCGACGTACAATACATTCCATAGATTGAGGCCTGATGGATGAGCTGATTGCAATAATCACTTTCTATACTGATAGTTGATGTTTTTATTAATTGTTATGATGAATGTTACATAAAATTAGAACTGTTCAGTTCAAACCTGAATTCAAAATCTATGAAACATAATACCACATTTCTCCCTACCAGAAACAAAATAAGGAACGATAACGAGCAGTTTTCGGTTCCGTGACGGGTTTCTTCTAGGCTCCTGAAAGATAGTCTGTTCTCCTTGAATGAAGTCATCATTTGCTTGTATCTCTATGATCACAGGTTGTGTCATGCTTTCTTTAGTGAAATCTTCATCTTGCAATGCATTAGAAACACATGTCAGAATTCTTGGCATGTTCCTGTTTTTGTTTCACTTAACTAGGTTGATTTAAACGAGGTCTTAACCGCTATCTATGCTTTATTTTTGGCGTTTCATTTACCTCAACGATATACGAGTAAGGTCCAGTTTGATCAATTACTGTTCCTGGTGTGGACCCTTCACCTAGTGGATTATTCAGACTGTCTGATCAGGATGAAATATCAAATCTTTTGAACTACGGTCATGAATTCGGATAGCCTTATCCATGTTTCGGAATAAGTCAGGTTTTAATTGGTCGGACAGCTGTGCCGATCGAACGTTGTATAGTATTACGATAAGTCAGCAAAAAACTTTGTAAACGTTCATCTTGATTTTTCTCTTGTCCACTAGCCGATATGAGATCTTAGAAAGTCGTCACTGCTCTTCCTGCAAGTCCATTTGCTTTGGGGTGAAACGGTGTTGATCGAATTTGTGTGATACCGTAAGACTTGCAAAATAATCCGAACTCTTCAGCATTTCAGGACCATTATCCGACACAAGCATTTTCGGATAACCTGATCTGGAAAACACTTCCTGCATGTTTATTGTTGATAACGTGGTAATGTTCTTCATCGGAAAGATTTTTAGCCGGCGTGTATAAGCGTCTACTATGATTAGCCACATTTTTCATTTGAAAGGTCTACCAAATTCTATATGCACTCACGACCATGGTTCTGAAGGAGCACTCCATGGATACAATGGAAGTTTTTGATCATTTTGTTTAGATTCTTGACAGGAAGTACATGTTTTAACGTAACATAAGATGTCATTGTTTACGTTCGGCCAGTACACATGTAAACGTGCACTGGACTGCAAAACATTCATCATGATCCATCATGAATCATCATCAATACCTCATGTCGCAGTGCTTTCGTTTCTCGAAGTATCGAAGAATTTCGTTAGGAAGTTGTCTTTTATCAGGCCAATGTGATTTTATGCATCTTATAACTCTGATAAGATTAGCATCACTTGATGTTTCTGACTGCAACATTTTTTTCGTTATATAGAAAGGTGGCGTAGTCTAAGATGTAGAAGTTCACTTCTTATAGGTAGTCCAAAGTATCAGAAAGTGGTAGACGTGATAACGCGCCTGCAGATGCATTTTTTTACTTGGCCCGTACGCTATATCAATATGATAGCTATTCAATGTCATGGCCCATATGAGAAGCAATCTTTGATGTCTCACAATCTTTACTTGATATTCGTGATAGAGGCTTGTGATCTGTTAATGATGTGAAATGTTTTCCATTTATAACTGCACACACGATTCCTGAAGCTTCCTTTTGTCTTTTGTTCAGTACGTTCACGATATCGTCAAAAGATTTTGTTACCACTTCATCTGGCTCAAAATGATCAAACAGAATTTTGAAATGTTCAAGTCCTACCTTGCTCAGTAGTGAATCACGTCGTTTCACTTCAGTGTGCTCATCGTGTCCAGACCATGAAGTTGTAATTCCATTTTGAAACGTTGTATGTAATACTCCCAGGCCTCTTTTTTCGTAGAAAATCTTTCGAACTGGAAATATCTCAAGTATTCTGTATCAGTTGACATTGTTTCCTTAAACTTGAATAACACTGTTCAAATCATCTGATTGGTTCAGTTGATGGTCTCCTTGCGTTGAATGTTTTTGTCGTACTATTCGATATGTTTATTCTTCTGAACTCTCACTCGTCGCCATTATATGTAGTATAGTTGAGCTGATTGCATTAATCACTTTCTATACTGATAGTTGATGTGTTTATTAATTGTAATGATAAACGTCACTAACATTAGAACTGTCAATTCAAAACTAAAATTGTGAACAAGTAGAGTCGCTATATGAACATGAATAACAACTGAATTCAAAACCTATGAAACATGATACTACATCAGGAACACACACTCTTCATTCCCAAGTCCAGCAACCTACAACAGAAGTAGCTTCTAATCCCCCATTTAATTGTCCAGTAGTTCAATGTTACTTCAGTCACAAAATGTAACTTTTTTACTTTCAACATTACAAAGTTACTGTTACCAACGTGGCTTCGACTCAACTTTCAAACGGTTTCCAGTAACTCAACCACTGATTGGTCGCCAACAACTCAGAGAGTAAGCGTGAATCATAATTTGTTAGCAGAAAAAAAAGCGCTACGTGATTTGAACCAAATACCTAAGTCGAAAAATAAATCACACTACAGTTAGTTCTTATTAATAAGTGAATACCAGAATACCAGAGAATAAACCAAGTTCAGAATAGGCAGTGTACCGTCATGAACTTCCAGTATTACTCCGTAGTTACGACAAAATTCCTAAAATGAATATAATAATATGATTTCGAACCAGAAAAAGAGTTGGAAATATCCATTTTCATATAATTATTGTTTATGACATATTATTTTCAATATAACTTATCCACATATTGGAACTTCATGGCCCTCATAAATTTATTCATAAATTTGCCAGTCGCGGTTTTTTCTCCTAATGACGTAATGTCCAATTTTATTTCGCGCGAACGATTATTTGTGTGAGCAATAAAAGTTTCGAAAAGTGTTGAACCTGGCTAATAACAAACAGGAAATTTAAGTCCTAGGATACACAGATCTCCAGAACAACAGCCCAAATTATTTATATCGACAATAAGACCTCTTCTTTGTAATAAGAGATAAAAAGCACTGAACAAAACAAAACAAAAATTAGGGAACCACCCCTGGCATCAAACCGGAGTTTATTTTGCCAGAGAAATTTAGAAATGAATTGAGTTACTAAGTTTTATATTGATATTTTAGATTTAATTGAAAGTGTTAGTCATATGATGCACTGTTTGGAACCTTTGGTGTAGTAATGAATATTACTACTATGAATATTACTACTATTACTATTACTCCAGTAATATTTGTTAGAGTGATGTTGTATTTTTTTCATTGAGTGTAGCTAAAAGGAATGTTTTATTGGTTGGAAACAAAATATTCGAGGAAAGCAAATCATTCAGCTGGTAGAGTTCGAAGTTGGGACATGTGAATAGATTGTGATTTATATCCGATAAAGAAAAATTGTTACATGAGCATAATGAAACTTGTGATGTTATGTAGGATGTATGTAAAAAAACTTTTACGTGATCAATCGAACACAAATAGCGTTTATAGTTTTCCCAAATACATTTTTTTCTTCTATAGCCAAATGCATGAATACTGGGTGGGAAGCCAGATATTCCACTAGGCAAATTAACAAGATCGCTTTCTCATCACAAATTAGAAAATTAACACAAATCTATGTACATCAGTGAAATTTTCTACAATCGATCGTCAACTCGTTACTTAATTCGGGTGATATGCTGTCCAAACGAGTGGAATTTTCAAATCAGCTATGGCTGATAAAAATCGTCTTTTAGATATATGACCCATTCAGCAATGATTTCATAGCGAACTTGATTGTCTATGAATTTGAAATAGTTGAACAAAATAAATCAGTACTACCTATCCGAAATACAGGGTGAGTTTGCTACAATTCATGAGAAAGTTCGTTGTGAATTTTTGACCCACAACATCACGTTTTTCCCATTTTGTTACATTTTGAGGAAGAATTCAAGCAGCAGAACTAACAAGTGACGCATTGAAACTGATAGTTTACGTATCAAAATCAACGATTGAAGATCATGTTCACACGTCTTCTATAACTTTCCTCTCCATCACCCAACTTATATTTTTCTGTCAAATGTTATCTTTTTCCCCATAATTCTTTACAATTTTTTTCCGAACAAGACCAATCAATGACAATTTTATATTGTTGAAGGTCTACCTTCTGTTACCAGTTAGATTAATTACATCGTTGACTTTCTTTTTCTGAAACCGAACTACTTCTTCTCCATACCCAAAAGTACAACAAAAACTATCACCCGTATTGCACCCGAATCCTTTTGAAATTCATATGTTCAATTCCCGAAAATATATTTTTGGTAACACCGCTGGCTAAATATTCTCTTGTGTTTCGAACAACCAAAATGCTGACTTTGCCTGGCACTCGATAAAGCCAAAAAGGATCAGAAGCTAGCAGACTTATTCAAATTATTGTCATCATGGATTTCTGATAGACGTGTTGAACGAAAAAGAATGAAATAGATCAGAATGGATATTTTCATGAAGGAAGATCAGAAATCGATATGATGGAAGGAGATGTTGAACAGTTGCCGATAGTCTTTGTCTTTTCATAATATTTTTTTCATATGAATAGAAATTAACCCAAATATTTTTGGTATTCGGTTATATTTTTTTCCATAATTATTTCAATTATTATTTACTAAAGGATACATCCTATATTCAATATAAATTTTCACAAAATAAATAGAAGGTCATTTTTGTGTATGGCTCTCCAGCTTCCTGAAATAACGTTCTCTGCAAGTGGCCGCCGATGGATACCTCTGAATACTTCCTTCATCAGGGATCCGTTTATCAACAACTTATCGGAAAAAAACAAGAATCCAATATATTGCTCCACTGACGACAGCATACTTGTGTCGTAATTTCATTTGGATTCCAGAACATCGACTGCGAATACATATCTTCATCGACAGCAAGAGGTTGCAAATCTTAATGTGAATCTAGAGGTGATTTTGAATTGGAGTAAAAGTAACCGGGTTCAATTCAATGCCACGAAAACCCAGGCATCGGTTTTCTCCAAGAAGATACATGTTTTCGAACCGGATATAAAAATATCAAGACAGACAATTCCGCTTTCTGCTTTGATAACATTGTTGGGTGTTAAAATGGACACCAACATGTCTTGGCAGAATCATACTGCTGGAATTGCATAGGCTGCTTCTCAAAGGCTCGGAACACTATTCCGAACCAGAAAACTGTACACACCTCATCAACTTTTAATGCTTCATAATGCTCAGATCAGACTTTCTTTGAAGTAATATTCTCATGTATGGAGCTCCACCTGATTGAAGACACGAATATCACTCGCAGCCTTGATAGTCTGGAACATCGAAGAAAGGTTGGAGATTTGTCTACCTTTTACAGAAACTTTCACGGAAGGTGTTCGAATGACTTGGCACACCAAGAGCGGTACGTATCAGAAATACGCGACGGACTGTGGCTGCTTATCGTTTTTAAGTTCAACTCAGCATACCTCGAACTTCACGCAATAACTCTTTTATTTGGAGAACAGCGTTTATGTGGAATACACTTCCTTGAAACGTCTTTCCAAATGGATTTAATCTCCAGCGATTCAAATACAATGTGAATCGCTACTTTCGCATAGGAACCGCTCTTAGAGCGCCTTAGAGATTTTCCTATAGTGCTCGTGTTTTGTCCTTGAAAAATAGAATGAGTGACATTATCATTTACTAGTGGAATTTTTTTTTCCCTGTGAACAGTTATCTTCTATAAACATCAAAGTCCAAAATATGACACATCCAAAAATGTTTGAAAAATTCAAATAGCGTGGTATTCCAATACAGTTTGACTTAAATATTGATACTTTATAATGAAATTATATTGACTTCCAAATTATGAGTATACTGATCGTTACAGTTACCAGTAAAACTGATGAAGTTACCGTGTACTGAAACGCGTCTTGATTGAATTTTAGAGTGCGAAAATTGGTATAATAACAATCATGGGTATCATATTCTTTCAAATTGTATATATTTTTCTGATAAAATAATCATTTCAACCCTGATTAAGAAAATATTTTGAGTAACGTGTGAAATGAATCCGACTCAATTAAAGCTTGTACTATCATTTTTTTTGTTCATCATTGAATTATCAAAAATAAAATTTTCAAAATATAATATTGTGAAGTTGAAAAAGAATTCCAGTGATATGATACCATTACCATGTAGTATCTTGAGAGTTCAGCATATGTCAATCTTTCAGTGCTCATTTCAATGTTTTGAAAAAGACACATTTCATGAACATTATAATTGCCCTCTAAATCATACAATTCAATTCAATATTTTTGGGACTAATGCAAAATTGAAACTGCCTTAGTTTTATTTGAGTAGTGCATCACTTCAAAGGTCAAGGCCGCATTTGTGTCTTTGGATAGATAAATACCTACCTAATTATTTCAAGATTAAAATTGATAGTAGTAAACATATTTTTGTTCGAGTGAATTCGATCAGAGGTAATTTTTTATCAGCTGATGTGACACTATTTTAAACATAAAAATGTTTGCTTATATACTCTGCTACCAGTGTGAAATCCATTAGCATAGCATGATGTCTTCGTTCCATATCAATTTGAACTAATGATAACTGCCTTCAATGAAATTTACTGAAACAAAAGTTTGTTCACAACTATCGACTTTAATTTTGAAACGTATCTACCTGAAGACGAGACATAACAAGAATGCGACCACTACTTTCGAAGCGATTCACTACATGAAACAAATTCAACACAATTCCGAACTTTCTCCATCAGATGTATCTCGTCCTTTTGTGAGGCCTCTTGAAGAAGTTGATTCCTGGTTCAATAATTTCAATTTTACGATCACTTTCAAGACGAATTTGAATTGAGTGCCCGGAGTTATCGTCAATACACGTAAGGCTAATTGCACACACACCGATTTTGGACGGCCAGTATAAAATCGGCCGATATTTTATTGTTGGCGGGAGCTTGCACACTCACCGGATTTTTATCGGTCAAACAATCAGTTGCTCTGTTGTCGTAATCAGCACGCACTACCAAAACGAAGTTAATGCGTAGTAACTACGATTTCACCGAGCATTCGAGACTGGAATGGTCGGTAAAAAACCGGTGAGTATGCAAGAGTGTATTTAGTCATGTACGCCACTACTTCCCGGTACTGACGGCGATACAGTGGCAGTGGACGGCTGCTTACCGGTAACGATCACCGGTCGGCGTGTGTGCCAGGTCCCCCTCCCACATGTAGTTCACTATGGTGCACTAGCGTAACGCTAGTTGCACACACGCCGACCGGTGATCGTTACCGGTAAAATACCGGTAAGCAGCCGTCCACTGCCACTGTATCGCCGGCAGTACCGGGAAGTAGTGGCGTACGTGACTAAATACACTCTTGCATACTCACCGGTTTTTTACCGACCATTCCAGTCTCGAATGCTCGGTGAAATTGTAGTTACTACGCATTAACTTCGTTTTGGTAGTGCGTGCTGATTACGACAACAGAGCAACTGATTGTTTGACCGATAAAAATCCGGTGAGTGTGCAAGCACCCGCTACCAATAAAATATCGGTCGATTTTATACACGCCGTCCAAAATCGCTGTGTGTGCAACTAGCGTTAACACTAGTTACACACACACTGGCCGATTTTATACCGGTCGTCTAAATTCCAATAGTGAACCACATGTGGGAACGGGACCAGGCACACACGCCGACCGGTGATCGTCGCCGGTAAAATACCGATGAGCAGCCGTCCACTGCCACTGTATCGCCGGCAGTACCGGGAAGTAGTGGCGTACGTAACTAAATACATTGCATTGCATTCTCACCGATTTTTTACCGACCATTCCAATTTCGACTGTTCGTTGAAATTGTAGTTACTACGTATTAACTCAGTTTTGGTAGTGCGTGCTAATTACGGTGACCGGTAAAAATCCGGTGAGTCTGCAAGCACTCGCTACCAATAAAATATCGGGCGATTTTATACTGGCCGTCCAAAATCGTATGTGTGTGAAACTAGCGTAAGAGAGTGTGTTCGGCGAGTCTTGGCCTACACCTGCCGATACAAAGGAGATGTCTCCCAGTGACCTGTCCACCTTCCTGAAAAGGACAGGACAACTCCTCGGGAGGATGTACAATGGATCACATGTGGCCTAAGTGCTGTGGGCTTACACTCACCCTCCCTACTCTACAGATAAACTAACGTATTCATTTGATAACGATTAACAGACGGGTTTGTGACGATTAATATGAACATTTGAATGGGTGAAGTAAGCTATACGCCTTCACAGACTCTTCTATAGACCTATAGATGAAGAAGAACACGTTGTGAATTGTTTTGTTGAATCTTACAAGGACAAGGCAATATTTTTTATAAAAACTCCCCGGTACGGATATCACAAAAAACAATAAATAATTATACTAATAATATTATTTCTCTTAAATCGTTCTGGCAATTAGCGGAAATACGTTCAGTAGCTTTTGAGTTTATCGTGTTCAGACAGACATACATTCATTTAGGGGGATCATGGAATCAACCAATATACAAGATGAAGATAGGACTTTATTCATTTGATTGCGAATTTGTGGCCCAGAAGCTTCGATGAAACAAACACTACTGGTTTTATTGACACCGTGAATCATAATTCATGGAAATGAAAAAATAGACTTGTGGCCAGTAATACTGGAAATAAACACGAACATCCACAAAAAAAAAACGCGGGGAATATTTTTGATTTGTTATTTAATTTCATAGTGAAAAGTTCTGTTACAGCATATTCCGTCTGATCAGATTATGAAAAAATGGTGAATATCGTTGTACTTAGATCACTTTTTACTGATAATAGGAGCAGTGAATCAATGAAAATAAGAATTAACAATGTACTTTACTTTATGTGTCTGATGAATGATATCAAAAATATGCAATATCACTTTTCACGTTATCTCAAGTGATGGAGTACAGAATTTTCTGATTTTTTCCCCTCAATATATGACTGAAATAGTCTAATCCAATTATAAATAAAATCACTGTTCCATTGAGAAAATAAAATATTAATGAAATGAAATTGAAATTTCAAGAAGTTTCAACAAAAAACTATGTACGGCAAATGTAATACTTTCTTGGAAATCGGTATCGTTTTTCAATCAATAAATACCACATTTTTAAGACAAAACAAAAGAAAAATTCAGGCCATTCAGTAGAGAAATGATGACGAATCGATAGAAAACGAATATTCAGCGGAATTTTTAAGATGGAATTTTTACTTTCGACTAATATATACTGTTTTATGTTTCAGGTACGTAAATCTTCTCTACTGCTTGGCAAGTAATATATTCTAGATGTGAGTCAAGAACTTGACTGTACGAATAACAACCTTATGAATTTTCACCTATGAAGGGCCTAGCTGTCAAAGTTGGTGAGTAATGAGTTGAAAGATATGAGTGCAACCAAATCTTCAGAAAGGTAGAATATTTTTTTAATTTTCATACCTATGCATTTCTCTAAAGGGGTTCATTTGAATTTTGTTTATCTGGATCATCTTCATTATATTTGTCCACAAGTGACTATGAAGCGACAGTTTTTTCATATAAATTTCCTTCTTTGCTCTAGAGATTCAGTATACAGTGTGTTTCACCATATATCTTCACTGACATGTTTTTGACGCAGAGTGTCAGAAATTCAACTTATGCTTCCACCAATGGCATTCCAGCAGCATTCATACACGTTCTCTGATTCCAAAAATATGCTACACATGATCCGCTTAGCTTCGCGCAAACCAGGTAATGCTGCGATACACAAACTGAATATGCATATCGTAGTAAGAAGACGAAACGTCAATCAAATTATTCATTTCTCCTAGGTTATATATGTTCCTTACCATGTAGATATGGGATTTTTCTTGAAAACAGTCCGATCATATTATCTGTCGAAATTTCTTCTAGACGTGGGCTATTACCAAAATTGGTCAGAACGAACGCAGAACTCAAACAGTGAATTTGAACGAAATCAAACACGAAGGAACAAGGAGAAGGCGCCAAATAAGTTTTACAACGTTTATAAACCAAACCGATCTACCAACATGACCTCAGTGTGATAAAATTAACTCCAATCATATAATAAAATCTTTGAAACTGATACAGGAATCTTCACCAATGCTTCGAATTCTCAGGACGGTGTAGGCTCTACATGTTACAGAATCAAAATCCCATCATATACAATCATTTACAGCGGAATATATGAAGCACTAATCCCAATCCAGACCGACTTCCTAATTTCCATCATATCCCTTCAGAAAATGTTTTCAGAACAATCCATAGAACTATGGGTGAAAGATCAGCTGGACACACTGAGAAACAACTTGGCAACAGTGAATTTCAATTGAATACATTTGATATTGAAACATATCTCAAAAACATGCATGATGAATGGCAAGTCTATCAATCTTAAACCACGTACTATTGGAAATAATATTCTACCATGGTTACTCGTAACAAAAAACAGTCACACAAAAGTGCTAATCGACGCCTGTATTTGGGACACACCCAAATCAACCACGAACATATAATTAAGGGCACATATTATGAAAGAGATCATATCACTTCTAGAAAAAACTTACAAATCCCATAATTTTATTTAGTTGAAGTACTTGTATATTATGTGAAATGATGTGAAAGTCAGTGTCAAATTATAAGTGAATGCAATAATTGTTGCTTTTTCCTTTTGTTCAAAGGATTCTTAATTGTGAAATTGAAACATTAATTGTGATATCAGACAAGTTTTACACCAGAAAATGTGAAACATTTTCAAAATTTTGCAAATCACGAACATGTTGCTCTCGTAGCAACTTTTGTATTAACAATTTTTGAGGATTTGTTTGCACATTGTGGGAAACCTATATGTGGGAAACCTTTCCCATTGAATTATATCTGTGATGGCAAATACATATAATTGTTATTATTATTATACTATTCCGAAGTTAAACTATGAATATGCACGATCATTTCACGAGAATTCCATCTCAAAATCCTAGTTGATGGAAGACGATTTTGCATCACTTCTTTCATGCTTCTTCAAGAATTTTTCATTCTTGAACTGAACACAAAAGTTCCAGATTCGTCATGTTGAAAAAGGAACACAATAAAATTTCGTAATTGGTTCACGGTGATAAAAGTAAATCCTATTTGTCCGGGTGCGTGGAACATTTTGTTTTAATTTGAGCTTATTTCGAGGAAAAACGAGACAAAAAGGCTCTCCAGCCCGACGCCCGAGGTTGATAAATGCCGTCATCTGGATTCGGACGGCGTTACCGCAAATTTCGTGGTGGACGCCTCGCGATACTCTCGGGAATACTTCTGCCACTTCTTCATGTCAAACGGGGGTTTATGCAGAACAACTGGTGGTGTAACGAACGAAAAACTACTCCCGAAATTGAATTTCTCGATGTTTCTGGTACGGTCATTAGAACATTGAATCAGAGTGATCATTCAAGATTGATACATTTTGATAATTGGTTTCACTTGGTTTTCGGAATCTGATAAATTGAGTTGAATTATTTATAGATGTAGTTCATGAAAAGTTTTATTTATAATTTCTTCTAAAATTGAGTGCTATTAAAAAATGCCCAGCTAAAGTACGCCACTTCGTGTTTGAATCACATTTTCAGCAACGAGCATTTTCAAAATTACCAAGGCAACATCAACATCCCCAGAAAGGTGAAATCTGAATGTAAAATTTTTAAATAGATCATTCGACAAGTGAACGTTGTAAGGTCGAATAAAATATTATCATTTGAATATTTTATAATCCAATTTTTTATGGATATGAAAAGTACATTTGGTATTGTTTGGAATAATACCCTCAATAATTTTCTGATTGATTCGCCTGTTACTTGATGAAGATCCATAGTAATTACAAAAATTACAGGAGTATATAAATTGAAGTGTGGTAAGGTATATATTGGTCAAACTGGCAGAACATTTAGGAATCGAATCCAGGAACATCATATGAGCTATATAAATAAGAAAACAAGTTCAACATATTCAAATAATCTTTTAGAAGAAAATCATATCTTTAATGAGAAGTTCGAAATTTCACACATAGAAAATAAAGGTTTGGAACTGAATCATTTGAAAGCAATGGAAATTAAAAAACTCAAAAATTGTAACATTCTAATGAATGACCAACTGGATTTGAATCCAGTTGGTCATTCATTATTGAACTTGTTTCCTTAAAAAAGACCGAGGAAGTATTATTATTGATGTAGAAGTGAGGTAATATGCTTCAGGTAATCATAATTGAAGAGGTACCTAAGGTATATGAGAATTGTAGAGGTTTAGGTACTTTGATGGAGGTAGTCCCGATTGTAGTTCCCTGTGGTATATACATGTTAGCGTAAGAGGCATCCTGTAGTATTCAACTCATTGTTGAAGAAGCTACTGTGTTAGCGAAATATGTCTGATATATTTTTCAAATAAAGTTTGTGGAGATAAAATCGTGAGGTGTAGTTTATGAAAAAAGTACCGATAATATTTAGAAAAGACTTGAATCCCAATATTTTTTCCAACGTAACCATCACTCGAGTTGCTGATTTCCATCCTACTTGTCATTCGATTTGGTTTATCGTCATGCCACTACTTCCCAAATTTGTTGTGGATTTGATTAAAAACAAAATTTTCATATGATTCTCAGGATGGTCCATTTGGAGGAGCATACTTCAAATGTATTCATGTCAACCACTTGACTGGTGAATTTTTCCTTATCACACTGAACGATAACTCGATCTCTTCTTAGGATTTGGGAATGCAATGATAAATACTGCTTCACCAAATGATCAAGTAATTTTCTTACTATTAACAAGACTAAAATATCAATCGCTCACTATCTTACGTGGTTGAACAGTAATAAGCAATACGTTTTATTTATCCATGATATCATGTAGGCGTTACACAAATCGAGTCTTCTACAAAGATACCGCAAAAATGAATACATATTGTTCCGGTGCATCGGTGAAAAACTTTCGCTAATCGCTCTCTCTCAATATGCCAAAATGCTCCTAATCACTTTCACAAATGATATCAAATTTACTTTGTGTTTATTCTCAATATTCATTTTGATTTTAAATGGATAGTCCACATCACCTATGCCTTGTACTGCTCTAACATTTTCGTGCTTGCTTGCAAGCAAGTACAACTCCTTCATCTGTAACCTTTCGCTTTTTTTTTCATTTGATGAATTTGTGAGCATTTTCCAATGAAAAAATTAATGTATCAGTGGGTCAAAGATGTGATGTTGGGATTTAAATTCATAAATACAATTTCCATAAAAATTTGCAAATCATTCCATGTTCATATTCAAACATAAACATCATTTCTTATTTTTTGTTGTATATTTGTTATTATGTCAGTTTCTCTACTGTTTCATATATATATATATATATATATATATATATATATATATATATACATATATATATATATATATATATATATATATATATATATATATATATATATATATATATATATATATATATATATATATATATATATATATATATATATATACATATATATGATGAACTGTCTTCTCGGGTTACGCTCTGTGTTCTGTGTATTTTATCCCCATAATGATTATTTTCACAACGTTTCGGCAAAGTTTCATTTGCCATCTTCTGGTGATGTCTAGTTTTTTCAACCAGACTGATTAGTTCGAACTCTGTGTCTCAATTTATAGGGATGGATGTTTCCCTTTACTTGCGTTGCTGCCACTACCTATGTTTGCTCGACTATCCGTGTTGTTTCCGTGTGGTCTTGCCAAGACCACAACAAAAAACTCGAGATACACCGGTCATAACGACCACACTACCATATATTGTAGAACGAACAATAAGGTCCATGCTCGTAATCCCAAGGATCAGATACCACTGGAGTCACAAGAAGTATATATATATATATATATATATATATATATATATATATATATATATATATATATATATATATATATATATGTTAACTCGAATATTCCACAATCGAAAGCAACAAATTTCAATCTCCTATGTGTGATTTTTGTGTAACTATTCATATGCATATTGTGTGTGCTTATTGTATACAATTGACCCAGGCGTTTCTCAAATGTATTTATTCATCCAGCATTTTGTTCTTTTTATCAAAACAACTTCGTGATTTTTCGTGAAAAAATATTATTATTATGATTATATGTGATAGAATTGGCCAATCTTTGATGACAATCCATAACTTACTCAAGTAGCACTTTATTGTATTGCAAAAGAATATCACTGAATAGTTTATTGTGTATATTATTCTTATTCTCAGTATCATCATCATTATTAATCATGTTTCTGTACACACAAAAGTGGTTTAGTACAAAAAAAAACGTATATATATATTTCATATGCATTAGAAATTATCCAACCTATCCAACAAATTCTATACATCAGAGGTTAGAAAGTAAAAAGACTCAAAGAGGTAGTTGTTTTATCTCAAACATTTTTTACAGGTTCATCTAGTTATTCATATTTGAATTTCGAATGCTCGCCATATCGATAAGTTGTAGAAACCAAACCGACATGTCTCACGCACATAATATCCTCAGGAAAAGATTTGAGGATTCAATCAACAACTTTTGGTCAAAATCTCTATAATTTGATTGATTTTAAAATCTGCCTTGCTTGCTGACTATAGTATACATAATAATTCGTACAAATTTTAATACAAAATGTCATACTTCCTTTGTTTTCATATGTTTTTGTCCATCCATCTTGCAGCAATGTCCTCTTTGAATACTAAAAATTATTTTGTGAATTTAACAAACAGAATGGCGATGAACCCCTCTTACCATATATCAGACATACTCAATAACATGAGTTATTGAGATAATGGCAATGTATTATGAATATAACATAATATTCATGAGAAGATGATTATGTTTTGACAATGATATGAATGAATAATTTATGAAAATTGGGACTGAAAAAAAAATTCACTTCACATTTTTCAAAACAGAATAATACTGATTGAGGGCTGATTGAGGACTGAATTTGCGAGATTTGACAAAAGTAGCTTATCTAAAATTCAATAATAATTTTGTTTATATCTTTCAGTAAAATATACCGCCCCAGTGGAAATAGAGCTTGAATGGAGCATCAACTCTATTTTTATATAAAAATTCAATATAACTTTATTAAAAGCTATTTTCTATTGAAAGCTATTTTCGAAATAAGAAGACAGTACATTATTTGTATACAGCGCATCTAGAAGATAAGAAACGAAACGAAAGAAGTTGATTAAAATTTTATTGTTGGTTGTTGGCGCCCTTTTATATCACATATTGATTTGTTCCGAGTGTAATTAATGTCTCTGACTTGGAATAGATTTTAATTTGTTTCATGGTCCCCGGTAAATATGATTTGTTGAAAGTTTGTTAACAAACTTTGCACTGTATTGATGTTCAATGGAATTTCCGAACTGGTGTTTAATCCACTTATGTACTCTTGCTCAATTTATAATATAATATATTGAGACAGTTGCCGCGTAACGTGAGGTTATAGGTTATACCGTAGGATAGCCAACAATTACATTGGAAACCCTTAGCAAGTAATCGATGAATATGTACTCATTTGGGTCATAGAGATTAGATAAATCACAGTATCGTGTATATAACTCAACACCAAGCTTTTACTCTTTTCCATAAAGTATGTGGATTATTGAAAGATTTTTTTGCTGAGAATTGAATTTAGTTGCCATTTTCATGACTATTTTGTACGCTTGTTATATGTTCAACGTATCAAACTACGAATATTGGAATATAGCATTCAAATCAAAGGAATAATTACGAAAGTTGGGTTGATTCATTTGATATTTATTGCCTCTCCATGATGACTGGAAATATCCCTAAGAGGAAATATGGAGGTTCATAAACTTTTGTCATAATTGAAAATTAGTTCCACTCATTAGTTTCCTTTTATTTCAAAATATGTATATGAAAGTTTCATAGAGAAAATAATATTTTTCAACCATTATGATACCATTAATGAATTTCGTTCCATTCCACAATAATTTCAGTAATAGTTTCTTCGGTGGCGTATTCATTTGTAAAAATTCTCTCCAAGATTCTTTAACCTCATGTTAACTAATGTTTTGCATACTATTTGAAAAAAATGAATTTCAAACATGAATGTCAATATGATTGCGGTTATTGATTTAATAAAAATTTGAAATGGAAATAAATTAAGAAAAAATTTGCTTGAGGCTTGATGTAAGAGGCTGAGGTAAGGAATGGTTTTCAAGTTACCTGATTGGTAGAAGTCAAGTATTAAGCCAACGATCAGAGAGAAATTGAGTGTGGGGTGATTCAAGGGTGCAATCTAAGTCCAACACAATTTTAATAAGGAGAATAAGGAGATAATTGTTCATGCATTTTTATAGCCACTTATAGTACTAATCATTAATTTGGGGAACATGCTCAAAGTCCATAACCAATACTCAAATAATTCAAAATCGCTTGCTTTCTATATTCACTAAAACAAAATCAGAGTGAAACTTTTTGTTAATAATCTCGTGGCTGTGACTGTTGCACATTATTATATAACCAGACATTACCGAAATATGTAATCATCTCTTATTTCTAGTATTCATGGAATTGTTTCTTTTTCATGAGAGTCTGAAAGTTCATGCTAGTATCCATATCAGTATAAGGAATTTACAATGCTGAATTTTATTCGAGGCAAAACTGGAACAATATATTCACTTTTGAAAATTTACCTCCAAAATTTATATTTGCTTTTCCGCAAAAAAATGCATTTTATGCATTTTGAAGCCATTCATTTCATAATTGTATGTATGATCAGTATGTATGTTTATGTTAAATCACAGTTTGTGATGACTTTTATAGGGTTACAACTATATATGAATTACGATATATTTTTTTTTGAATATTTGCTTCGACTGTGTGCTCACGGTCTATATGGTAATTATATTTATAAATTTTGTAGTGGTACTCCATTTCTATTCTTCAGGTACCTGGTATCTCTGTGGAACGGGTGAAACTTATAATAATTGAATAACAAATGACCTATGATGTAACCACAAACGTTATGGATGATGTAGATGAAGTATAGTCGAAGTAATCTTTATTGTGAACACTTAAATTTATCGGCGCCCTCAAAGGCCAAAAAAACCAATACAAAGAGATAAATCCGCTGACAGTCCACGTGGATTGAAGAATTGGCGGTTCGTATTGGATGATTTTCACTAACCGAGTTTTATGATTGGTTGAAGAGTCATAAAATTAAATTTTGAAGTCATGTTACGGTGACGAATAGAATGCGAGCTGTCAATTTTCAGATAAGGAACTGATCGGGATTTGAGTGTTGAAATTCGATATTGGTGCAGTTATAATCACTTAAAATTGTTATTTGTTTAAAATGTGGCGTCCTTGGACGCCATAGTAATAACGCGTGTGATAATAACGCAAACTTAATATAATAATAATAATAATAATCTTTACTGAAATAGGAAACCTAATGTACATATCTATGAGTGTAATAATAACACTAGCAAAATGAAATATAAAAAAATGCATGTGAAAAATTTGAAATTCAAACTTACTAGCAAATTTAAACTAGCATGTAGCCAGACAGTGAACATTAATATAAATATTTCAGTATCATATGTTAAGTAACATTTGAATAGATAATGAAATATAGGTACATATATACATTAAATTATTACTAAAACAGTGATATTTGGTTTCATTACAGATACAAATACCCTAGTGAACAATTGAAAACAATTAAAAACAATAAATGAAAAAACAAATAATGATAGACAATAATGTCCCAAATAATTCCACATAACTATACAATTTGTATTCTATTACTTTTTTTTAAATTCTTCAATTGCTCTTTTGAAATCTTTTAAAATGGATATTTTTCTTATCAACTCATGGTACTTCCGAATGTCGGTCTGTTTATATGTATATTATTGGAATTTCTTGTATTATAATTATGAATGATTTTATTGAATTTGATGTAATCTTTAAAATATTCTGGTGCCATTCCATTTACAATTTTGTATGAGTCATTGTAAAATAGTAGAGTCTACTTTCAACTGATAACCAATTCAAACAAACAAGCATACTTTTTATGGGAGTACGGCGATATGTTTTCAAGATTACTCTCATCCCTCGATTTTGTAGTTTTTGTAGCATATTTATTTTATTGAGGTTGAATAAAAATAATAATGACGCACAATAACCAAAGTGTGGTTGAATAATGGTATTGTAAACTATTACTTTGGACTGCATTGACAAATTTTGTGCTATTCTACTGAAAATATATTGTTTTTTAGATATTTTCTTAAGTATATATTCAAAGTGATTGTCAAAATTTAAAAAAAATATCCAGTTGAAAACCAAGGTATTTGACTGATGACACAACTTCAATTTTTTCGTTATTAATATTGAGGTTTATACCGTTGATATCTAGAGAACTGTATTTATATTTCGTGGCTAATATCATTGCTTTTGTTTTTGTTACGTTTAACTTCAATTTATTAGTGTATAAATACTCATTTACCTCTCCTAAAATCCTATCCATTTTATGAATAGCTTTATCTAAATTCATATCGCTACACATAAGCAACGTATCATCAGCAAATAGGTTTATGAACTCAGATTCAATAAAAAGTTCAATATCGTTCAAATATAAAACAAAAAGAAGTGGGCCCAGAACGCTACCTTGAGGAACACCTACATCAATGTCTTTTTCATTTGTTAGTGCATCTTTAAAATGGACTTTCTGTTTTCTATTGTTTAAATAATCACTGAACCATCAATCCCACCTTTCCATCAATCCCATACTGAGCCAATTTCAACAACATATTTTTTCTATCAATTGTCTCAAATGCTCTTTTTTGAGTCTAAAAATACAGCAATAACATATTTCTGGTTATCCAAGTTAGTTTTAATATTAAATATTGTGAGCTGTAATGCTGTGGAATGAGAAGTTTTTACGGAAACCCGATTGGTCATCTATCAAAATTGAATTTTTAGTGACGTGATGTAATAACTGATCATAAACAGCAACTTCTAGAATTTTTTCAATTGGGGGCAAGGTATTAATGGGTATATAGATAGATCATGACCTGGAATAACACATAGACCTCTCGTCTACCCTCACGCATCGTCCCCCGTCATCTTACAGTAGACGCGACGTGTAGTAGCTTACTGCGTTGCATCAAAGTAATCTTAACGTGATAACTTTAGAACGATTTGTCCAAATTACTTAGTGAAAGAAACAAAGTTTATCTATATTAAATACCTAAACCGACGATTGTATCAATTTTTCAAGAATTTGATAGATATTTTGAGATGTGCATTTTAAAAAATTTCCAATTCAATTGTATTTATGGCTCAGTATTTCGTATATAGTGGTTACCAGGTAAGAGGTAGATATATGCTATCACGGACTATTTTACTGTATATTTTCTTCATGTAACTCCAACGGTATAGGAAGCGCACGCCAAGATCTCGGGGAACAAAAATTTTTCCGACCTACTCAATACTTATGGTTATATTATGACCAAAATGTTCATATTGTAAATTTTAGCCTAAATGTTATTCTGATATTATTCAGTTGTGTGCGTGAAAGAGCGACAAACATGCATACACACATTTATCCATCCTCACAAACTTTCAGATTTATATTAGTATAGATTATATATATTTTTTTTTCGATAAACATTCGTAACTGAATTATTTGTCGATTTTTCACCACCACATCGAGGAAAAGAAGTTGATTATTCTCTTTCCTCTCCAACGTTGATTTCATCTCGAATTCTTATGTGATTCTTATACTCGTCTGTGAATGAAGTTCAATTTGTATTTCAGTTGTGCGGATATAATCATACATTCTGAGATGTTCCTACTAAACGTCCACCCCTCTCATCGTACCGCATAACAACTCCCAATAGAGTTAGAAACTTCCGCGACGAGGAATAGAACTGATTTATGTACTCAGCCCAAAGTTGCATAATAATTCCAAATGTCATTTACAGAGTCTACTTCATGCGCCAATCAACGGTCACCACCACCATATTGAATGATGTGATGACCGAAATCCAATTATCCGCTATGGAACTCCATTGCAAATTATGTGTCCGACAAATTCGGGGCTCAAATATGCCAGTTAATATGAAATAAATCCCGTTTGTTGCGATGTTATTCTGAAGTCAAAAATGTTCCAGAGAGGTAAAGAACAAATTCTATAATAATAACAGGATGAGTAGGAAACTACTCCAATAGATATTGTGAAAAGTACAAATGATCATTGAGATTTACCGGTGGGAAAAGGGGGTCAAGCAGGTGAAACAGTTCTGGAATTTGATGTACTTCTGGTCCGAACTCTGTTATTTTGAATGGCTTCTCTACATGTGGATTTTATTCAGGATTGCGTTTTTCTTTTTATAAAAACCCATCCTTGAATTGGTTCACCAGTTGGTGGTTTTTTGAGAGATGACGTATTCTGTTTCTTTCAAGATGAATCAACACCATAGAGAAAATTGTTGATATGCTTTAGAAGCCGCACCTGCTGGATTACTTCTTGATTGGGTTCATTCCAGAAGGCCGTGATGCTACAAATGGAATATTTTTCAAGACGTGTTGTTGAAGATGAATATAGCTTAAACCTAGAATCGATCATTCTGTCTGGAACTAAGTGGGCTAAGTCAGTGGAATGGTTTTCGTGGAAATATATTGAGAAAGTGGCAGGTCTCCTTTGAATTTCCCATGTGTTGGGGATGCTTGTATTGTCAATAACATGTGTCGGCTCTTTTCTACCTGCTATCATGCTGTTTGCTAGAAAAGGGTCAAGGAACCTCATTGACAATTTACCAAATCCAGGTACAGGTATTATCACACCAGACTACCCGCAGGAGGCTGGGTTACTCCGGCGGCTAAATATTACGAAAAATGAGGCCATGAAGTTCTATGTCTGTAAGAAAAAACAAATATCTGAATATCTGCTTTCGAAATTGACTAAGATACAAGGATGTCTTCATCTTAAGTATGTGACACTCTATATATAAGTATTAATGATTAATATGTAATATTTGTACTTGCATTGTTATAACTAAGTAGGATTAAAGAATGATTCATTATTTTTGTAGGGGAGTGTGTGTGAAAGAACCTTTCGTTTTGCTGTTTTTCAGATTGAGCTTCACAATTATTTTACTAGCAAACAAAAAACAATTTATTATTATTATTTTGCATATTATAAACCTGTAAGTGCTATATGTGCTATATGTTAATACATTTCGAATTCAAAATATTATTTATATAATCTACTCACATCGAAATCATTATCAGACATAGTTGATACCAGCATTTCCAAATATAATCCCATATTCCAAAGTGTATGTGTAAGTGTACATAGAGAGTCAAGATGTTGCGCTTGATATTTCTAAGGCTTTTGACCGTATGTGGTATGAGGGTTTGCTGACCTAATTTCGATGCTATGGCTTGTTAGATCATTTTTGTGTATGGCTCTTCAACTTCCTGAAAAAACGTTCCCTGCAAGTGGCCATCGATGGATATCTTTCGAATACTTTTACCATCGACGCTGGTGTTCCCCAGGGATCCATATTGTCTTCAACCCCCTGTTTATTGTATATCAACGACTTATTGAAAAAACCAAGGATCCAATATATTGCTTTGCTGACAACAGCACACTTGTCTCATTATTCCAGTTGGATTTCAGGATATTGACTGTAGATGTACATTTTCACCTGTAGCAGGAGGTTGTATATCTTGAAGTGATTCCGAATTGGAGTGAAAGTAACCGGGTTCAAATCAATGCCACGACAACCCAAGCATCGGTTTTCTCCAGGACGGTAAATGTCTCCTAACTAAATATAATAATGTCAGGACGAACAGTTTCGCTTTCTGTTTCGATAAGTTTGTTGGGGGTTAAAGTGGACTCCAATATGTTTTGGCACAATCATGTCGCTAGAATTGCAAAGGCTGCTTCTCAAAAGCTTGGAATACTGTTCCGAAACAGAAAACTTTACATACCTCAGCAATTTTTGATGCTTTATAAAGCTCAGACCTTCTTTGAATTATTGTTCCCATGTATGAAGCTGCTGGATTCCATCCAGAAAAGATCCAACCGCCTGGTTGGAGTCGGAAATATACTGCAACTTCAATAGTGTAGAACATCGATGACAGGTTGGAGATTCGTCTTTTTTTTATAGATACTCTCACGGGAGGTGTTCAAGTCACTTGGCATATTTGATTCCACCAACAGCGGTACATGTCAGAAATACGCGACGGACTGTGACTGCTCATCGTTCTGAGGTTCGACTCAGTACACCTTGAACTCCACTGCTTGAAAATTTTTGTGGAATACATTTCCTGAAAGTGTTTTTCCAAATGTATTTATTCTGCAGCGATTCGCATCCAACGTGAATCGCTACTTTTACACAGGCTTTTAGAGCACCTTGAGGATTTTCCCGTAGTGCTTCTATTCTGTCTTGGAAAAGAAGTCGAAAAAAATATTGTTCTGTTCTATACCATTCTATCTTTTGTCCTGCCCTCTTTTGTTACTTGTAACTGAATTTTCAGGATTCGGGCAGTAATAAATCCAATCATTCATACGACGTCATACTTGGTAACCAAGAAAAAAAAATTCCATTATGGTTTTCATCATATACTGTCACGAAACAATACCTTTGGTTGTGGCAGAATCTGGAAGAAGAACTTATGAAATGACTTGCTTACATAATCATCCAAAATACATATACAAAATGTTGAGGATATATACTATTTTCGAATTCAAAATATTATTTATATAATCTACTCACATCGAAATTATTATCAGACATAGTTGATACCAGCATTTCCAAATATAATCCCATATTCCAAAGTGTATGGAAATGTTTGAATATCAAATTCGATTGGCAGCATATGCGGTCCTAAAATTCAATGATAGATACTAAAAGAATGGCGCTAGATTCGGTCGAGATCGTTCTGGGTGCAGATGGCGCTTTGATCGGTTCAGTGCGTTTTGAAGCGGACGTGACTATTATTACGTGACATAGGCGTGTAACAGGAGTATTCTTGGGATACCAAAGGTTAATATTTCCTAATGTAGTCATTTATACGTATTATACAATAGGTAACCATTAATTAAAAAGGAAATATTTTCAGCAAAGATAAGTTTAAAAAAACGTTGTGTGGCTTTCTACTTCTCCATCAATAAACAGAAACGTGGATGAATAAATTTTACAGATCCGTAGGAAAATTTGGCATGCCGATTTTGAATTCAAAATTCAAAAAAAAACTGAAATGTTAGGTAAAACTTAACAATCTTTCGAATTTCAGCTTGGAGATCAACAAAGTTCCGGGTTTGAAGTCGGAATTCAATAAAAATTGAGTTTGAAGTCAAATTTGATGTCAAAATTCAGGTCAAAATTTTCCAAAATTTATATGCAATCTCGACTTCAATTTCCGATTTTAGTTGAATTTTGACTTTGAACTCAGAATTTAACAAAATTTCGGTTTTGAACCAGAAATCATAATAAATTTCGAATTTGAACTCGAAATTTTGATGAATTTCCAGTTTGATCCCAAAATTATAGGTACTTCTAACTTCTAACTCTGAATTTTATTCATAACAAATTAGCAGCCCATCTGAACCTTCGTGAATGTTACTGAAAATTGTAACGAAGATTTTTGTCCCAAGACCGTTGGAAATATAGAATAGATTATTTCTATATTTGTAATTTCTAGGTATTCACTGGATTGTCTAACATTAGCAAAAATTTTTTTACATAAAAAACATTATACAGTAGAACACGTATTGCAGTTTCCTAAACTGTTTTGTGAAAATTTAACACTAGATTATTATTGAATACAGGTACGGGTGATATCTCTACTTCATATTTGCAACTCATTCCTTATTATCGAAATACTAACTTCTGACTGTGAATCAACCAGCGTGGACTATGAAGTTACTAACAGAAAGACCCATTGGATGAATTATCTAAAAGACCAATTCGTTCAGGCGATCCTCAGCTCACCTACACTGTAGGTTAATGGACTGACACCTATCAGAAAATTACTACTCCCCTGGATAACATCACGAAGGGCGTTGGAATATATCCGACAGATGTCAGTGCAAGATACTTCATAGAAGCAATTCCTGGATATAAAACTGCTGGCATCGACTCATTATTGCCTGTTCATTATTAGAACAGGCACACTTAAAGACTGGTTTTTAAACTATTTGGCCTCTCGTCAGTACAAGGTAGTATCCAGCATCAAAATGAAGTCGATGATTTCCTATAATAACAAAATGATTCTTTTCAGAGTATCATTCCTCGAACAAGGCTGAAGTGAACGACAAACAACATATATGTCATCGCCCCATCTGCCCGTAAACGAGGTACTAACCAACCGCACATACAAATCGCCCAATTCCGGTTTCGGGTTCTTTTGCCTCTTGACAGGGCAAGGTAGTGTCCACCATCAACATGAAATCGATGATTTTCCATATTTAAAAATCGAATTCCTTCCAGAGTATCATTCCTCGAACTAGGCTGAATCGAACGACAAACAACATATTTGTCATCGCCCCATCTGCCCGTAAACGAGGTAAAAACCAATCGCCCAATTCCTTGTATAAGGTCTACAAGTGTGCCCGTTTCAATAATGGAAAATCGATTTGGGCAGTACAACTGCCGGAATCGAACTGCTTTTGTGAAGAATCCTGCACTGACACCTGTCGGATATATTCCAACGCCCTTCGTGGTATTATCCAGGGGAGTATTTGTTTTCTGATAGGTGTCAGTTGATTATTCTACAATGTGGGTGAGTTGAGACTGGCCTGAACGAATTGCTCTTTCAGATAATTTGATTTACAGCCAGTCTTCAAGTATGCCTCCTTACAATATTTCAAAACCCGTTGGACTCAATTTTCAAATATTCGCAGATGCGAGCAAATTTTATCTAACTTTCTTTCGTTTTTGCGAGATTGAATAACAAATATCAAACGTACAAACTTTCAATTAATATTTGCAACATCCGCAGATACAAATGCTTGCATGTATAATTTAAGTACGTATACGAAAGTAGATGCATCGTTTATTTTTCCTCAAATGATTTCCTTACTATCACAATCATGAGAAAAACATAAAGAAATTTTTAATAGAATTGAAATAATTTATTTCAGAATAAATACAACAGACAGGATTTGTACAATACTATCAATCAGAAATAATACATTATGTGTTGTAGAAAATTGGAAACAACATAATGAAATCATTATAATTGATTAGAAATGGTGAAATGTTTGAAAAGAAGAGTTGTAAACATCTTCCTCAGTTCAAAGATTGAATGATACTTGGATGAAATTAAGGAATTTAGACATAAGTGAGGTTATTCAAAATTTGTAAACATGTGAAAGAGAAATGAAGCTGATTTCAGAAGTAGGTTGTGTCGTGAGTAGTAGTTAAGTAGTTTCAGAAATATGAAACTTCGAAATTTGAACGTACCCAAACAAATTAGATGTTATTAAATTTTTTTGTCAAGAAGAGATTTCTTTCCGGGCCTCAAAAGTGACGCAACGCTGATTTCATGCTCCACAATTATTTGAAAAATAAGTCAAAACAATAAAAATCCAAGAATAATATTGATAACAAATTAAAATTGAATGAAATTCAATACTACCTACCTGCAATAGCCAATCCATCAAATAAGAAAGTAGGGAAAATATCTTGAAGCAGAATTCGGATTTCCAAAGGCCAATCCCTTTGATTTTCATCAAATTGGTACTTACATATTCTTTTACACTTTTAGAAAATTTTGCCTATGCCTTCAAAAAAAAGGTTCAGGCTACTTCTATCACTTCTGAAAATTGTCTATTATCTTCGAATCTTTCACAACAGGTAAATCGAATTGTACTTCAATTTCAGTTTACTACATCTGGTAACAATAGTTATGCATAGACATATTTCGAATTCGTTTATTTGAGAAGGTGTGAAACGCTGTACTTTTTTATGGCTTCTATCACTTTTATCTTCTTGATTAATTATTACAGTGATTTTTCACTATTTATTTCTTGTTGTAATTTACCGCCATGCAGTGGCGCGAAAAGGAGAGTCATTCTTCATGTCGTAACTCCAACCACTACTGTACCAAGCTACGCCTCCCTGGAGATATCTTCGACTGGGCAATACGCACGGATGTTTACGACCCGATTCTCCGCCGAGTTTTGAGGTTATGTTTCTGTTGTACAGCGCTAAATGGTCTCGCTCACTTTATTTATGGGCTTGTTTCACGATTCGGTCTTGTTCTTAGTAGACCATTATTAACAACGGATTCAAAAGGCGAAAAGAAGAGTGCAATTAATTTTTTGTATCTATCCTACGTTATTTTATTTCGAACTTGAACATTTGATGCGTTTCCTTGGTGAATGATCAGTAATTTGTATGCTGGATTATTTTCTGATATGAATCGCACATATTATGCGTATTTTGTCTCAAAAATATTGGTGTGATCATAGTAGCTACGAGGTTATATTTTTGTGATTTACTCACAGGACAATATTGATGAAAATTTCATTTTTGTCATTGAATCTCCAGAATTAGGCGGAGCTTTGATTTCGGGCTAACACACTTCAACTGAACAATAAAAAAACTCTGAATTTAACTATTTTTTTACAAATAATTCCCTATCGGGGAATAAATGAATAACAAACTATTTAGTACTCTTATCATACTGATTCACTTGAATTGAAATCTATCTACCACCTTTTATTCTATTTCGAAATGAATTGTGGTACCTAGATATCAGAGTTTTAGCATCTTGCGAACACTGTCAGCCATACTTACAATGCCTTCATCATCGTTATGTTCATATTGTTTTTTCCTGGTAATCCACCAATATTCAGAATCGCCAGTAACGTAATATCAATTTCACCAATACTATACCTAAAAACCGACTGTTATATACAGACTTCTACCTGCTAGAATCAAATTGGATTGTTTTACATATATCAGAAACACATTTTATTTTTTACTAGTGTTTTTATCCAGTTTCCGAGTACATAAAACGTTTGCATCATATTTTCATTTTCTTCTCATTAGCATTATTTCGGTTACAGCTTACTTGAGTCTGTTTTTTGAATGTGATTCACTTTGGCACTTATTCCCAAAAAGGATAAGAAAAAACAAGCGACCAGTCGCTTTGCCATCAGTGATATAAAAAATCATGGAGAAAGCTGTAAACCACCATATCCTTGAATATTTGGAAGGCTTCAACACCTTGAGCGATCATCAATATGGCTTTCGGAAACAAAGATCAGCAGGCGACCTTCTATCCTATGTCGATCATATTAAGAATAACGCAATCGAGAAACATAGAGAGTCAAGATGTTGCGCTTGATATTTCTATGGCTTTTGACCGTATGTGGTATGAGGGTTTGCTGAACTAATTTCGATGCTATGGCTTGTTGGATCATTTTTGTGTATGGCTCTTCAACTTCCTGAAAAAACGTTCCCTGCAAGTGGCCATCGATGGATATCTTTCGAATACTTTTACCATCGACGCTGGTGTTCCCCAGGGATCCATATTGTCTTCAACCCCCTGTTTATTATATATCAACGACTTATTGAAAAAAGCAAGGATCCAATATATTGCTGTGCTGACAACAGCACACTTGTCTCATTATTCCAGTTGGATTTCAGGATATTGACTGTAGATGTACATTTTCACCTGTAGCAGGAGGTTGTATATCTTGAAGTGATTCCGAATTGGAGTGAAAGTAAACGGGTTCAAATCAATGCCACGACAACCCAAGCATCGGTTTTCTCCAGGAAGGTAAATGTCTCCTAACTAAATATAATAATGTCAGGACGAACGGTTTCTATTTCTGCTTAGATAAGTTTGTTGGGGGTTAAAGTGGACTCCAATATGTTTTGGCACAATCATGTCGCTAGAATTGCAAAGGCTGCTTCTCAAAAGCTTGGAACACTGTTCCGAAACAGAAAACTTTACATACCTCAGCAATTTTTGATGCTTTATAAAGCTCAGACCTTCTTTGAATTATTGTTCCCATGTATGAAGCTGCTGGATTCCATCCAGAAAAGATCCAACCGCCTGGTTGGAGTCGAAAATATACTGCAACTTCAATAGTGTAGAACATCGATGACAGGTTGGAGATTCGTCTTTTTTTTATAGATACTCTCACGGGAGGTGTTCAAGTCACTTGGCATATTTGATTCCACCAACAGCGGTACATGTCAGAAATACGCGACGGACTGTGACTGCTCATCGTTCTGAGGTTCGACTCAGTACACCTTGAACTCCACTGCTTGGAAATTTTTGTGGAATACATTTCCTGAAAGTGTTTTTCCAAATGTATTTATTCTGCAGCGATTCGCATCCAACGTGAATCGCTACTTTTACACAGGCTTTTAGAGCACCTTGAGGATTTTCCCGTAGTGCTTCTATTCTGTCTTGGAAAAGAAGTCGAAAAAAATATTGTTCTATTCTATACCATTCTATCTTTTGTCCTGCCCTCTTTTGTTACTTGTAACTGAATTTTCAGGATTCGGGCAGTAATAAATCCAATCATTCATACGACGTCATACTTGGTAACCAAGAAAAAAAAAATTCCATTATGGTTTTCATCATATACTGTCGCGAAACAATACCTTTGGTTGTGGCAGAATCTGGAAGAAGAGCTTATGAAATGACTTGCTTACATAATCATCCAAGATACATATACAAAATGTTGAGGATATATACTATTTTCGATAGTTAAAATATTGAACGTTCCAAGAACTTTGAGTGTCAAAAGTTAGAATCTTCCTCTTATGATGAAATGCATGTTTTTCTGAATCCAAGTAAACTGAAAATTCAAATGCATTCCTGAAACAGATTACTTCTAAGCTATATTACAGTTGTATTCAAAAAATGCCAATAGAAATGGACAATTTCTCTGATTTCATCAAGATGGGTGAAAATCGCTTCTCAGGAATAACTCATTTTATGTTTCTCTATGAGGAAAAGTATACGAGGTTCTTGAAAATATATCCGTTTCAATTAATTCAGAGATCTCTTTCACTCCCGAAATATTTTTGAGGGTTCCGCTAATAACGTATTGGGTGTATAATTTTCAATAGTTTCATTTCATTCACTCACATCACAATTTTTTTAAATAGGTTTCCATTCCTTTCTCAAAAAAAATATTATCATTCTCTCCACATAAAACACTTTTACTTGTTACGAATCTGTTTCAATTCCATAACGAATGTTTGAAGTACAAACTAAATAGGAAAACAGTTTATCGTATATTTTATTGTTCATAGAAAAGTAATTACTTTGAAAGGACTCTTTCGTTTATCATCTGTTTCTGTTTTTTCCGTTAATCAGCTGTCGCCCTCATACGAACGACAACTCTCAGAAGTTGAGAAACTTGTGCGATCTGAGGACTAACTCCTTTTAACGTATGATTTCTAACACGATATTTCAATATTCGTATCAAAGCAGTTTGTTCCAAAAAGAGTTTTTCTTCCAGTTCGTATCTGAAAGAAACTAGTGTACGTGATCTTAGTTTTCTGTCCCTTTCCTCGAAAGTTTCCACTTTTTGTTTATTGATATGGAAGTAGAAAGCTAAAAAGGGTTTTTTCTCAAAACACTAATCTCTCCTAAAAATATTACCTTTTCAACTTTCTCGGGTTCATGGACCCACCAAAATTGAGAGGTAATAAACTTGCTTTTTCAATTAGTGAGTAATTACTGGAAGTTTTTTAAAATCTGATAAAATATGCACCCTCGTGAAAAGTAACGAAGGGGCAAATGTAATCCAAATATTTTAAGTTAATGAAACCCACTTCAACGGCTATGAATTTGCAGAATACTTTAATAAAAATGAACGGAATATTATGACCAGTGACTTTTTACGACCAAACTGAATGAACAAGTAGTTATTTCTCACAAATATTCTGAAATTTGTGAAACTTATTTTTCGAAAACATCTCAAATAATCGATATAGAAGAAGAATTGAAGTCTTTACATATGTTTCGTTTTTCGGCGTTCACTTCCTCTTATTGCCTCTTCAGCACCAATCAGGATAACATTACGAAATGAGGCACTCAATGCAGTGCTGTTCAATGCATAGAAGTAGTTGTTTCGAAAGTATTATTTCTTTTATATAATTCAATATTTATATGAAAGTAGAGAGAGAGAGAAAAATGTTTATTCAGTTTTGGATTCAACAATATATAAAACATAGTGATATAATGATATAAGGGAGGCCCTATTATAGGCTTATGCTTCTTCACGGTTGGGTGACTTTACAAATTAATTCAAAATAAAATCATCGGAGTTAGTAATCTGATGGATCGGGTTTTGTTAGGCCGGGGGAAGTGTGGCTGAGACTTCGGGGTGTTCCAGGCCGTGCGCTGTCCTCTATCTGATCGCCAACTGGGTACTCCTCTAGGATATACTGGATTTGTTTCTTCGGGCCTTCCACTGCTCCCAGGAGTCTGGCTAGAGGTAACGGGAGCTTTTTCCTTGGTATCCTTCTGGGATCTCCACGTGGCGTCCAAGAGGTGGTGAGGGTGCTGATGGCAGCGGTGTTGTTGCTTCTCATGGCTTCAGCAGCGTATCGCCCTTGTTGTTCCCGATATCTTAAATTGATTGGGGTGATATTTATTCGGTTTTATAAATCTTGGGAGGAGTATCGGAATTGGAGGTTATGAAGTTTCTCTAAGGTCGGCCTCCCAGTTGAGGGTACTCGTGTAAGTAACCCCCAAGTAGGACCCAAAAGAATTCAATTTTATATTTCGGATTATTATTTTGTGAATTATTCCCTTTTAAATTACGGCCCTGAATGTTAGTTAACTGAGTTGAATAAAAACATAATAGCAACTTTCACGTCTCCCTATATATCGTAGTTTTTCGAGAGTTTTTTTCATATTTTTTCCATTGCTCTGAGCGTTTTCTACAATGAACTTTGAATAAGAAAACCTTTTATGATTATTTGAAACATATCTACATCAAAAATATATTATATGTGTTTTAATAAGCAGAAAAAGAAATGATAGCAATGATAACATCCGAAACGAACACTATAATTGTAATGAAAATTGAAATGAAGTTATTTATATAGATGCCTAACAAAATTATTGGCGCAATAAATGTTCGCATTGGAGTCCTTCCATTCCGAGACATTTTTAAATTCGGCTTTTCATATTATTTATTGCCCTTAATACACTTACTTGCTGCATTGTTGCGAAATCATTCAAATCCTCAATCTCGAGTCTTCCACATTTTCTATCTTTCTGCCAGCGTTAATCCTATTTTTCAATGTCCCCCATAGAAAATAGTTCAAAATAGTGAGATCTGGTGATCTCACAGACCATTTTATTGTCCCATTATTTGTCTCGAAATGAAGGACTCCAATTCGAACATTTATTGCACAGAGTTAAAGAGATGAAGAGTTTAAAGACAACCTGAAAAAAATTTTATTGAAGAAACAGAACACCCCTCGATAATAATGTTGAGCATATTTTTTGATTCATTTACTTCTTCGTTATATGGCGCTTTATGAGGTTGAGTGGAAGAGCAGCACAATTGAATAGTCAAATAATATTATCATATAATTTTTTTTAAGCTGAACTCCGCCTATTATGCCAACAATTAGCATTTCAAGATGGAAATAATTATTTATTATGTAAAATGGAAAATAAAGTAGCTTTTATTATTATTATTATCATTAATTTTTTTGTGTACATAAATTAGGTACTTACTTCATTTCAATTTTCATCATAATTATAGTGTTCGTTTCGGATGTTATTATTGCTACCATTTTTTTTCTGCTCATCAAAACACATAATATATTTTTGTTGTAAATATGTTTCAGATAATCATAAAAGGTTTTCTCATTCAAAGTTCGTTGTAGAAAACGCTCAGAGCAATGGAGAAAATATGAATAGGTACCTAAAAATGAAAAAGAACTCTCGAAAAACTCTACGGTACATAGGGAGACGTGAAAGTTGCTATTGTGTCAGTCAACCAATTTCCAGGGCCGTAATTCAAAAGGGAATAATTCACACAATAATAATCGAATATTACCGAAAAATCCCGGAATATAAAATTTAATTTAATTTTCCAGTATGGAGTGAACGTCTACGATTCAGAAACCACAACAAAAAATACAGGTCCGTATTTAAAAATTCAAAGATGAGGGTGGCCCAAGTCAGATGACATGGATATATTCTGAGAGCCCACATCAAGTACCAGTAGCAAAATGTGGACAAATTTTCAATATGTCTGCGAATGAAGAAGATATAGGCAAATTAATAATTTGGGATTTTTTGGTTCTTCCTGTATCTGAAGAATCTAAAGAGCTATATTCGATTTCTTCACATCATTGAATATATAGGTCTCTAAAATACGCAACTTTGCCATACTTTTACCGACACTCTATCTCTTATCGTTTACGAGATCTCCATGTACAGAAACGAATTTGAATAGCCCTGTATATATATATATATATATATATATATATATATATATATATATATATATATATATATATACAAACTGTTGGATAGTGGGGTATTGCAGCAAGTAATGTTACTCCAGGCTTTAGGAAAATGTAATTTACATCATCAGGGAAACTACAGTAATATAAGTTGTACAGTAAAATGAAAAATATTACATGCTCATGACTTACATCATACAGTGTGTCTCACTTCTCATGGAAACACCCCCGTATCTTCCGTAATATTCGAGGTAGAACGATGAAACTCTCAGGACTGATGGAAATGCTCAAAATGCACCTACCACCTGAATGGAGTTGGCCAAAGTGATATACACTGTCTGCCACTCGCGATGGAACACCCCATTTTTACGGTAAAACATATTAGGGGGCAAAATATGTTCAAAATTTCTTCAGATTCGTGATCAGGACTACCATCTTACTACGAATAAGCTTTTTTCCTGAAAAAATTTTAGTCCTGAAAAATCCGAATTTGTCTCACTTCTTATGGAAACACCCCCGTATCTTTCGTAATATTCGAAGTGGAATGATAAAAACTCTCAGGACTGATGGGAATGCTCAAAATGCACCTACCACCTGAATGGGGTTGGCCAAAGTGATATACACTGTCCGTCACTCGCGATGGAACACCCCATTTTTAGGTAAAACATATTACGGTGCAAAATAGTTCGCTTCCAATACCTGAACACCTTCATTTTATCTGGAGAGTACTCTCAGGTATGAAAGATACAGATGCTGTGAGATGCTATCATCCATTTTGAGCCTATCTGAGGAAAATGTCACAGCACAACATTCTCAGATTATCGAGATAGTGTGAAGCAGTGTATGAAAAATTATCGATGACGGCATCTATTATGACTGAAGAAGATTATTCGTAAAACTAATTCTGGCTGCTGAACATCCGAATTCAATCGTGAGAGCTCTCGAATGATGAGCAAAAACTGCAAAAAATGGAAAAAATCTTTATTCGAAGGTTCACATCTCACTGTACAATTCTGAGCTTTGGCTGTGGACACTTTCAATCAGCACATCAAGAACTACAACATATCAAAATTTCGGCAAAATTCAAGGCAAGCAATTTCTCATAAGAAATGTGCGGGGTCCTTTATCAAAATATTGAGGGAACATTTTACCATCCGAAACAAAATTAATCTTCATACTCATTGCAACACCGAAACAACTGTTGATTTTTAATGAAAAAATCGCACTCAGTGAACAGGTAGAATTTGGATTATTTTACCTACTTGCTGAATTGTTGTCTGAAATCATTTGAAGGGATTGAATTACATCAGTTTCATTGAATCATACGGTGCCCTGAAATCACCATGGAAAACAGTTGCTCATTGATATTTACTGTCAACCTGACAATATTGTTGAAAGATCTTGTTGTATTAACCCCCAGACCAGTTTTCATTGCATTTGTTGTTTCTAGTTTTGTTGTTCTTTGAATTACCGTTGTTCCTGTTGTATCTGCCGTGTTTTTGTTCCCATTGTGTTTATTGTTCCTGTATTTGTGTTGGATATTGTTCCTGTGTTCCAGTTGTTTTCTGTTCGTGAATTTCTGTTCATATTTTAATATTTCTGAAGTTCCCATTTTAACTGATATCAGGTCAACAGGGCACGTCTGTCACTTCAAGCAAAAATTGAAATTGTTTTAAATGTTGGTGAAGGGGTGAGGTCTTATCGTGAAGCGGTCGCTGAATTTATGAGAAGACACCCGCTAGAGGTAGCTGTACACCCTGGAACTGTACATAAAATATGTAATCTATTCGTGAGCACCGGCCAAGTAACAAAGCACAGAAAAATTGTAAAACATCATATTGATGATACGATATTGGCGGCTCATCAAGCTGATCCTAGAATTAGTTTGAGAAACTTATCGCTTCAACTCAATATGAGCCGCAGTGAAATATGGAGGTGTTTAAAGAGACATAAAATGCATGCGTTCAAACCCAAATTTTTACATACTTTGCACGAAGGAGATGAAATCCGCCGTATGGAGTATTGTTTATGGATGCAGAGAAATTATCTCAATGACAGAAATTTTTTAAACTATATCTTATACAGTGATGAGGCTACCTTTACCACGAATGGTGTTGTATCTTCCCAGAACATGAGGTTTTGGACTGAACAAAATCCAAATTGTGTGGTAAATTGTAGAGACCAAATATCTCAGAAAGTTAACGTTAGCTGTGGTATCCTGAACGAAAATTTTTCCGATCAAAATTTAAACGGACGACTATTCGTTGATTTTCTCGAAAATGCATTTTCCGATGTATTGGAAGAACTACCTTTGGATGTGAGACACAGCATGATTTTTCAGTTAGATGGTTCACCAGTTCACAATAGTGGCATAACAAGGGTTTGGTTTAATAGGAATTTACCTATGAAATGGATAGGACCCAATAGCCCTCTCGTAGTATGGCCACCACGATCCCAAGATTTAACTCCACTGGATTTTTATTTATGGGGCAACTCAAAAAATAAAGTTTATAAGGATAGGCCAACAAATAAGGAAGATCTTCGTGCAAGAATTATACAAGCGTGTAGAGAAATCACACCTAGAGAACTGAGAAGAGTTGAAGGAAATAATAGAAGGCGCATAGAAAAATGTGTTCGATTGGAGGGAAATTTCATAGAAGGCACGAAAATATAAAATTGTCAACAGTTAAATCATTTGAGATTGATTGATTGATTTGATTGTTTTGTTTTTTAATTGAAAATGTGATTTTGAAAGTAGTACTTCGAAAGAATTTTGAACTACATAAAATTTTTCGCCACTAAATATCCTTGTTTTTTTTAAATAATGGGAAAATGAGAATATGAACTAACATTAACCATTCTAAAAAATTTCGAAAATCGGTAAAGAGAAAAGATGATTGTTTTTTCATTTTTTACCCATATACCAATTTTCAGCTCCCTGTACAAATTTAGTTTTATTACAGTTTTTAGAAAATTTGACATTTGCCGATTTCTCAAATTTAGCCAAACCTCAACAAACTTAGTGCTTTATGCCTAACTTATCTTTCCAATGCATTTTTATTACCAATTGCAATTCTAAATACAACTTATTTCGCAAAAATTTAAAACACCAGAAAAAATTATGCCAAAAATGATGCCAAGTTGATACAGTTTTTAAAAACAGGTAAATATTTAGCTTGATACATAAGCATAATTAAAAAACAATATTAATGAAAAGTCAATAATTTAATCTTTACTGCACTTTTCAAACAATTAAACTTTAATTTACTAATTACGAAAAATTACAACGCAATTAAACTAAGGGAAAGAATTATACGAAAGTAATTTCACATTTACTAAATATCTTTTATGAGGTATGAATGAACAAAATTACTTCAGAAATCAATTTAGATTTTGTTGCCTAGAAAACTAAACCCTAAAAAATTGTAAGAAACATCTGTTAAAATAAAGTTATAATTTAAATTAAGAACACTAAATCAAATGGAAACATATGCCTAAACCATGTAAATACCAATAGAAATACAAAATGAAAAGTCACATTTTGGTGTGCCTTCCACCACGTTCAATGCAATCAATTGTCCTTTTTAAAACATCATTAACTGCATTCTTTATACTACGGGGTTTCGTGCTTACAACACATTCTCGAATAACTGCCTCTAAATGGTTTATATCTCGAAAAGGTCTTTGCTTATACACCTTCTGTTATAAGTAACCCCACAAGAAGAAATCTAGTGGGGTTATATCAGGAGATCTAGGCAACCAAAAGTGTTCCATATTGCGACTGATTACTTTGCCCCTAAATATTTCCAAAAGACGCTCTTTAACCACCCTTGTAGTATGAATAGGTGCACCATCGTCCTTCAATGTCTTATCACCGTACGTAGTTCCAACGGATTGGTAGAACCCCATGCTTGTAGATTAGAGGAAGGGTAGTGGTTGCTGACTAGTAAAGAATGAAAACTGTTGGATAGTATTGTATTTCAAGCAAGTAAATGAGAACTCTTTCAAGTTAGTCCAAGCTTTCGGAAATTTTACTGTACAACTTATATTATTGTAGTATATATATATATATATATATATATATATATATATATATATATATATATATATATATATATTACATCTTAGTGTTAATGACTGCTCCTTTGTACAAATACAACACACACAATATGAGTGTAAAGAAAGAACCGTTAAGTCAAGCATAAATTTCACTGATGTTCCACAGTTATTTCTTTTGTAATTGTACTGTACCTACCTGGTTAATACAGCTCAATTTAGCGCTTAGTGAGTCTGATATGTTATGAGATTGTAAAGGTTCAACAGAATAACGAAAACATTAATTAACCCAAAATGAAAATGAAACGATGTGCAACAAAAATAAATATTCCGTAGGATGTTTCATGCATCATAATTAATATGCTTTTACACAGACTGACCATTTTGCAACAATAACATCATCAATGTAACACTGTTGTGTTGAAACTGCAAAACTGGAAGCATATTTCATTTTTCTTCTTTTGATGCGTATAAAATTTCAATGGCGTATCATGTATTTCATTTTGCGGTGATCTTTTGTGATCTCGTAATATTGAAGCAATAATCTAGCATCAGTATCAGTTGCTATAGTTACGGAGGATGGTGAATATTGTAGCCGGACATTGCACCTAACAAAACTGAACCAAAACATGTTTTCCACCAGAAAAGTGGGTATCTTCTATATATAATTTCAAGTAATTCAAATTGTTGAAATCTTTGGAGGGTGAAAATAATGCATTTGCTACGTGCTATATAATATATGATATGGTCAATAAGGGATGCAATTGTATTCTGTTTCCATAACGGAATGTTACTGAGAATACTATATGTAAAATAAAAAGTGAGTTCAACAATCCACGGCGTTTTGTAATACTTGACACATATCTGGACAGATTAATTTAAAAAAAATTATTCATATCGTGACACAATGGTAAAGAGTTTCGTACCGGTTTCGGTAGGATAGAACTTTTATTGTCACAAAGCCATTAGCTGATACAAGAATCAGATGGTTCTTATCAATCCCCCACCAAAGGTTTACTGTGATCCAAACCAATTCGGAGTCAACCAAATGAATTCATCTTCTTGAGCTGATTCTTTGGTGGATGATTTTTTAGATCCATTGATTAGAGTGAAACTCTATCGAACGATGAGATTATGATTTAGACTGCGGCGGGTCAGGGACGAAGTATATGTTCTGTTGTTTCTTTATTTTTTAAATTTTTGGATACTATTACAGTCCAAGTCTCTCCAAATGATAATTCAGTAGGTAGTGACTTATAATTAGTTCAGATAACAACATGCGGCATTCCGGTTGTAATCTCATAATCATTTGATAACATACTTGATTTTACTGTACAACTTATATTATTGTAGTTTCCCTGATGATGGAAATGAATTTTTTTAAAGCTTGGACTAACTTTAAAGAGTACTCATTTCCTTGCTGCAATATCCCACTATCCAACAGTTTTTATTATTTACTAGTCATTCAATAAATTATGAAACTCAGATTACTTGTAGGTATTGTCCAATAATTTTAAATAATTTCTAGTGTATTTCATTTTAGCGTCCTGACGAAATCTATATTCAGATACGAGAGCTTGGCGATTTGTGAAATAGAGTATGTTTGTTTTTTGAACGTGTTTAACTGAAAGTCCCGTTAGTTCCTACCTTCGATATATAAAATCGAGTATAAAATCGAGAAAGGGTAATGCAGTGAAACTGCTTGAAAATAATTCCATGAAAATCAAAAGATAAATAAATAAGTACTATTTTGATGATCATTTCCATATTGATTTCAATTTAAGAGCCACCGGTAGACAGCTGTTTCAGCCTATTGAGCATCGGGGCGGTCCTTGATTGAAGACAACATGTGAATAGCCAAAAAAGTACTCAAGAAAAATAACTGCGTAAACGCAAGCGAGACCTAACTGAAACCATCTATTGATGTGGCAGTCAAGTCAACTTGCCAAGTTTTTAGGTCAGTGTTGGTGATTTGACCAATCAACCAATAACTGCGGTAACAGAAATTAGGGAAGCTAACCTGATTTTTTCAGTATGATATGGCATGATGAATCATTAATTATTTAGATGTGATGTAGGAGTAATTTGAAATATAAGTTGTCGGCTAGCAATTTCGTGGTATTGACGAAAGAGGATATAAAGGACACCCAGTTACAATAGGCTCGAAGAGATACTGTTTTTCAACAGCGAAACGAGGAACTCAAATATAGGACTCCGATTTGTATATTTCTCCGACACAGCTTTCCAATCCCCATTTTGACGTCTACTCAGTGTCAGTGGGAGGTTTCGTAATTAAATGCTCAGGAAATTTAATGATGAGTTGGAGTTTGAAACATATTTTCATTGTTCCACTACACCCCATCAGTCGGGCGAAATGAATTAATTGAATGGGACCACAAGTGATTGCTTTCTAAGGATACATTGTTTTCTAAGTATACAAAGTATTTGGATAACAGGATAAAATATATTCATTTATTTTGATCGCAATGAGAATTGACTGCACGATTCCTGCAATGATTTCATAAACTAACCAATCGACACTCATTTCAAATCTTTTTATTGATCTTCAAATTCGTATAGAAGCATCATTTCCAATTTTTTCCATTTCGGACAAGAAGTCTCAGTTCAATACATCAGACCAATTATTCACTAACAACAATATTGATAGGGAGAATAACTTCACCTGCTGAACAATTTGTATTTCAGCCAGTTTTTACTAAAAAGAAAAATTGAAAAACCTTCTACAGCGGTATATCCTCAAAGGATAGTTGAGTGCAGCAATGCATCCGTAATTCAGCTTAGTCTCACTGATGAGGGCTATGCCATGTCGAAACTGAGATGTCTGATGTTGGAATCTTTGTGATCTGGTTTCATCTAGTCACTTTACTTTGGAAGAGGAAGGACGAATCCCTTTCGGCGGTCGATGTCTCAGCTTGATTTTTCAACAGACCGTCTCCGGTACCCTCGTTTATTTTTTATTTCCGAGAAGTAAATCATCTGTCAATCACATAGATGTATGTCGTTTTTGTCAGGAGAGATGTCACTGCCTTCATTTACCTACTTTACTGTCCCTCAAGGACATTTAATTCAATATTGTATTCGTGGTTCAGCCTATTAACACCGTCGATATCTATGGCAAGTCAAAGCAGCGTTGTCTGATGTTGGATCATTAATGCTTTGTCTTTGGGTTCCGATGCTTCGATTTTATCTGATAACCATACAGTAAAAGTTGCAGTGAAAGACAGAGGACGAATCTCAGTCGGCGGTCTTCAATATCTGAGGATTTATTAGTCTTCTATTCCATAGATGAGTCTACGTGAGAAAAAATGTGATCGCCTTCATCTACTTAGGCTCATTCTTTGGAGACTTTTGAGTCCATCATTGCATTCTGCACCGAAGCACCACAAATAAGACTCATGTCGGGTTGAATGTTTTGCTCTTGATTTGGCTTCATTTTTAATTATTTCATTATTGCAAAATGGTGATATACAAATATTAAAATTCCTCTCATATTAAGTTTTTACTTCTCTTGTCGTTACCAGAAACTGCATATTCATTGACTAAAGTCAGTGCAGATCTCTGAAAATATATCCGTCGGCTGTATAGTACATGATAATTGTAGACCAGAAAGTTTAATGTTTGCGGTTAACGTAATGGGCACAATAACTATTATTGGCCCAAACAATTTCCTGGTGAATTCAGAGGGTTGAACCGCAACGACAATGAATGCAAAGGTGTGGAAAGGTTAACACGGTACATAACTTTTGTATAATGGGCTCTGTGAGTGTAGCCTTTAGAGCTGGGCAACTGTGAATCACATGTGGAAAGCATATCGGTGTTTATTGATTATACATGTACTTTGTGGATAAATGACGATGTACTGATATTGCTGATAATTATTTCGCTAAGAAAATTTTTCTTCTCATGGAGATCTATTCATAGCGTTTTTTCAATTCGATATATTCAACAAAATATTTTACTTGCTTTTCCATGAAATAAAGATGAAGGTACGAAAGCCACCTTTTGAGATTGGAACAAACTGTGTTATTGTTACTTTTTCTCGCGCTCAAATCAAATGTTGAAGCAGTTTTTCCACTCCGGAACTAATATCTAAAACATATAATTTTAGATGCCCTTAACAGCTTTATGAGTGGATGAAAAATGTTGTCTACGCATTTCTGTTCAATTAATTCATATGGGGTGATAAAACAAAAGTTGTTGAACTATAAATCAAGATAATACAGGATTTGCGTTGATCCAAACCTACTTCTGTCGTTAAAGCTGACTAGATATAGTCGCTTGATTATAAATGAATTGTCGTATACTCCGAGTAACCGCTCAGAAACCATTTCTCTAATAATGTACAAAGGATACATGTTGAGTGTCTGTTTTATAAAATCGAGATTGGCAATTATATGGGTATACATTTTTGTTTCGAATGCATAGATGATTACGTCATATTTTATATTGTTGTTTCACAAAATGCAATGAAAAATATCACACTTCCGTGAGCGTTGAGTATACGTACGTATTGAATTCTGTATGTGATATTTTCATACTGTCAGAGTATATAACTTTACTCTATATGAAAGCAGAATAACTACGTTTAGGAGTATGCTCTTACTGAAACTGAAGTAGATTTATGAATAATTCAGAGTAATGGGTAATGAGATAATAATTTGATATTTATTTCCACAAATAATCAACTTTGAATCATCAATTGTTTGATATGTTGTTTGTGTTATTATAAAGAAAAATTCATCGTTTTGGGTTATTCATCCTAATTCAGTCGAAGACTCCAACACTAAAATGTTTCGTACCATTCAGCACTAACTGTTTTTTGTTCCTGAGATATGGTGGTAAAATATCCAGTGACGCCAAAAAACAAATACAAAACTGGAACTATAGTCATCAGGTTCACAATTTATTTGCTATCGAAACAATGGGTTAAGACATTCTTTTAAAAAATTATCTCTCACTTGTTGACAGTTATAAAACCAAAGTCACAATGATCACTGCGTGCTACAAAATTAGATAATATTATGTTCTTGGTATTTTCTGGTTCATTTGGAGATATGAGTATATGGAAAACTGTAATTTTGGTTTGATATCCATCAGTAGATGAGATATAGGAACACAATCAAAGTTTCAAATTTTGTAGAAAAGGTGTTTACGAAAGAATGTAGCTTCTTTGGGCTGGAAACAAACTGTGTGTTTTCATGTCATTCATTGTCTGAGCTCCGATTTCCTGAATAGAATATTTATGGTGAATGGTTGTAGATTAAAACATAATCGATTGCTACAAAAGAATATGTCTCCTCAACTAAGAGATGGGCAGGATCATAGTGAAGTTAAAACTATGCAAAATATCGAAGAAGCCTGAAATCACTTACCAAATATACATCAAGTGAGGATTCTAATAATATCTTGAGAAGAATTGCTTTGAAATATTTTTGATATATTTTTTTCGAAGAAATATTTGCTTCGCTCCATGAAAGATCAACTTTGAGTATTGGAGAAGCTGATACTGTCGAAAATATGAGACACTGACACTCAAAACACCCACTCTAAATCCACTCCACTAACGATCGAATTAAAAAAAGAATAGAAATTTTTGAAAAGAAAAAATTACTGAAACAGCAAATAACTACAGCCCAATAGCTTGACTCTTTCAAAATATATGGACTCCTTCAACATCTTGATCGATCATCATCAATACACAAAACTGGTGATTTTGATCTTCCAGATAATTTCAGACCCATTTCTCTCATTCTTTTTTTTGGAAAAATATTCGAGAAAATTTTGAAAATTCGTTTATCCATGTACTTTGAGAAATTCGAATTGCTTCATAAAAATCAGTTTGGATTTCGGAAGAACACCTCCATCATAAAAGCTGTAGCCAAATCAGTTGAAAACATAGCAGAAGGATTTGAAAACGGTAGGAAATCTGCACTGACTCTATGTGACTCAACAAAAACATTTAATTGCTTAAATCGTGATTTGCTATTAGAAAAATTGAATCTATACGGCGTAAGAGGTTTAGCCCTAGCTCTCTTTGACTCGTACCTTAAAGATAGAAGACAGTCAGTGTGCTTCAATGATATCACGTCAGAAACAGTAGCAATGAAATGTGGGGTACCGCAGAGCTCTGTGCTTAGGCCCCTGCTATTTATCATTTACGTAAATGACTTATTTTATCATTTAGTTGATTCAACCTGTATCATTTTCGCAGATGACACCACTATCTTTCATCAAAATATAAACCAGGAAATAATGCATGAAGCTACTGAAAAAAAAGCCGTATATCGGTTTGCAGCAAACAGTTTGAAACTCAACGCTAGCAAAACAAATCATATGACATTTTCTTCACAGGCGACAAGTACCAATGAATTTTTCTAGATCTCTCTCTAAATTGGACGTTTCACATCGAGAGGCTCTGCTCCAAACTTTCAAGCTCCATTTTTATGCTGAGACAACTGAAAAATATGTTCTGACACATTAATGAATATCTACTATGCTTTTTTTCACTCTCATATTTCCTATGGGGTAATTTTATGGAGTAATGGATCCGACTCTGTCAAAGTATTCAGGCTTCAAAAAAAATCCATCCAAATGATTGCTAATGTTCCCTTTAGAGACCATTGTAAACCTTCATTCCAGAAATTTAAAGTCATGACACTACCTGCTCATTTTATTTTCCACCAAGTACTAGAAATCCATGTAGAAAAAATAAACTAAGTATAAATTCAAACTTTCATGAATATAACACCCGCGGTGCTGGGAATCTCAGACTATAGAGATTTAGATTAAATGAATCTGCTAATAATTCTCTAGATATTGCTCTCTAAAATAAATCACCATCCAGTTGGGAAATTCTAGATATGATTTGCTTAGAAAAAAAATAAAAAGATATTTTTCAGAAAATGGGTTCTATTCAATTCGTGAGTATATGGACACACCTGTCAGCGATACGCGTAGTTGTAGTAATACTTGAAATAGTAGGAGTACTAGTGTACTTATCTATTTATTTATATATATATATATACATATATATATATATATATATATATATATATATATATATATATATGCTTAACTGGTTTTTCGGGTATTTGATCCGTGTGTGTGATATTATCTTTAATTTCACCAACGTTTCGACAAAATCTCATTTGTCATTACCTACGTGTACTGTTACGTGTTCGGAAGTCGGTTGACCCTGCTCGACCCACTTCTTACTGTACTGGTAAAAGCGTATTTGTTACGTGTTCGGAGGTAGAATGTCTATATATATATATATATATATATATATATATATATATATATATATATATATATATATATATATATATATATATATATATATATATATATATATATATATATAATAGTTTTTTGACACATATTATGGGCAGTAGTTTATTCATGTTGTATATGTTATATGTTATTCCATGTGGAGTTTAGATCTACAGGACGTTACAAATGTACATCTTTTTGGACCTGCTACAAATATACATTGTATTTACGTAGTTAATAAAGTTATCTATCTATCTATCATACGGATTTCGCAAAATAGCATTAACGAGTGATTTTCATGAGATATGAACCATTATATTATTGAAATAATGTAATTTAGGAATATGAAGGTTGTCCAAAATGAGTGAGTCTGTTCGACCCTCCACTACCATCCCACGAAGGGTTTATTGGGGTTTGCACGTAGTTCGACTTCAAAGAAATAATGATTCATCATCTTTCAAACAGAGATAGAAGTAGGCCTGTTAGACAACGTAGGTCATCCATAATGTAATCTGAAATCCCTGTTATCACGAACATAGCTGAAATCAACGGGTATCTTTCAAATATGATAAGAAGGTAATTAAGAAACTTAAAAATTTGAACGTGAAATCAGCTTTAGAACTTCCTTCTTCCTGAATTCAGCAAATGCTAGGTAGTTCTAAAGACAATTCGTTGGAAAACGAAAAGTCGATTGTATATGGAATGTGAGGCCTGACATATAACATGCAGCACATTTCGATTTTCGGAGACCCGCAATATCTCTTGTTACTCAATACGGCTTGGAGAACGGACATAGAATAAATGAAAACTGTCTGAAATCTTTGAGATCGGTACACAACACTATATTTTGGGTGTTTTCCAGAAATAACAAAATGTAGCATGAAAACTTTCAATAATGAGAAAGGTCCCATTCTTAGCAGCCCATATTCATCGCTCTATTGTGATTAGCAGGAACTTTTATAAAAATTTTCGCGATTTTCTACCGAACATCATTAAAGTGTAACTGAAAAAGAAAGTCTACCCTATTAGGTATGGATAGGGACCATTTTTCGAGTGAAGAATTAGTCTACTTCATCTGCTGAAAACGCCAACTTGGTTGATTAAGCGCGAATCAAAAAAATTACAGAAGTTCTGGTGTTTGGGTACAGTGCTTGTTTGGCATTTCAAAGGATGTGTCCCGATTTTCAATAAATAAAAATAGTGAGAATAGTTTTAGAACATTAACCGAAGAATATGAAGACACAAAACGATTTTCATATTTCCCCTCTGCCCTCATAAAAAACAGATATTTACGAAACGGTGCAGGCGAACCCCGATCTCTCCATTACAAGCGAAAATTTTACCTTCGGTCAACGAAACATGAGTATCGCGCTGCCACTTTCGCGTGAACGATATTTTAACTAGACAAGGTCATTTATTATCTGTCGTTGAAAGATAATATAGATTGCATGCACTGGAGATATCGTGCTGAAATAAATATTAAGGGAGGGTAAGACCAAAGGATCTACAGGAATAATTCACATCTCCATAATTCTAGAGAATAAGTAAAGGATGTTTTTACGATTTCGAATACAATGCTAACTCTGTTTTTGTAATGAAATATGCTTGAACTATAACTACGTACTGATATTAAAGATCTTTTGCAGTTGATAGAAAGTCTGGTGATCTAGAATTTGGTTGGAAAAGGACTGAAGAAGCTTGTCAAGACTTTGAGTTAAATCTAACTCATTTTAGTGGTATGTCTGTTTTACCGTATCACAATAGTTCAATATATGTTCATACACCTAATATCTATATAATCTATAATCTCTTTGTGCCGCCGCTTCTTCAAGAAAGATAACACATGTTGGATGATACGCACTGAAAATCGATCGTCCGGTCGTCAGGCTCGAACCATTGTTCCTCATAACGATCGATTAACCACTCACGCTGATCAAATAGCTGTCGTATTTATTCACCAACATCTTGGGTCAAACTATGAGTTTAAGTTATACTTGTGGAGGTTATCGAAGGCTTGTACTTGCAACAGCTGATTAATTATAAACATTCAAATATATAATTTAACCCAAAACACTGAATTATTTAGTGAAAATAAAACAGTGGATAAATTATGACGGGAATGAAATAAAAATATTCACAGAATTCATCTTTAACCTATATTAATCAGAAAATTCAACAAAAATGTCTACTTCAGATTGCATTGAAAATTAACTTTACTGCACCGTCGATTTCAAGAATGCCTATCTTGAAATACCCATCATAAAAACCTGTGAGGTTTTATCTTTTGCAGTGGAAAGTGTGGTTAATATTTTTCTCTTCACAGATAAACATCATTAACGGGGTTACATTACTAGAGTTATGGCTTTCGACTGTTGCTGTTCAATAGTCATTCCAATGGTAAATTCAATATCGTATTGAAATTGTCGAGATCTGGCATTACGCTTCAGTGTTGCCTGAGGAAAAATTAATTAACAACCATGATGTACCGACCGATATTGACGTCATAAAATCAATCACACTGAACGTTAATAGGGTTGTAGCCAATAACCCTATTAGTTGGCTAATTGAACACGGTTTTGCCACTCATCATATTCAGTATGGACCGACCGAGAAATATAGATTGAAAACTTTTATTTTTGAGGATGAACATTGGAAAAACATATTCGGAGGCAGGACGCTAAACTTCTTTCAATGACGAATATGATAATTATCATTTCAAAAATTACATTTCCATTTCTATATAGTGTTTAGATGACCCATTCTTATTTCTATACAAATGACGTGAAGAATGAGTAAAATCTGAGTCGAAGCAAAACGATTTATAAAACGAAAAAAATTACAGAGCGGGTTAAGTGAAGTCAAACTTTAGTGTTATATAGAGTCATTACTATGTTGTTCAGAAATCTGAGCAAGTCTGCACTGATACCAATCGAATGTAATCCAACGCCCTTTGTGGTATTAATCAGAGGAGTAGTTATTTTCTGATAACCTACTGGGTGGGTGAGGGAAGACTGCCCTGAACGAATTGTTAGTCCAGATTAACAGAGCAAGCCCTTTCACTTTTAGAAATATTCAGGAAAGAATCAGTATTTTCAACAAGAAGAACTAAATAATACCTACACCAATAATACCAAAGAACTCATCTTAGAATCAGTAAACATTGAAAGACAAAATGTGTTTCATGGTATATTAGGCCCATACAAAAATACAATACCGTGTTCCTTCAATAACATTCAGTTGGAATTTCTAGAGAGTCAAGTCATATGATCCAATGCACGTTTATTACGTTCACTCAACTAAATATACTGAAATTATTCGTGGGAATCCAATGAATGGTAGAAATAATGATTGTTGAGAAAAAACATGTTTGCAAAACTTTTTTCATTGCTCGAGACCCATTTGTTATTCATTAACAGAAAATAACGAGGATAAAAAACATTTTTCGATAGAGAAAAATATTAAAAAATCAGCTGAAAAGCAACTGAGAGGAATAAAAACTGAAATTATAATGAAATGAAATACAAATGAATAGTCCGTGCAAAGCTTATTGTTAAATCATCTGAAAATGGAACTTTTAACAGGTGATGATCGACTGTACTGCCCAACATGCACCAAATCAACTGACTGTTATAAGGAAAAAATATAGCTGAGGCACCAGTCAATCTAATAATAATACTAATAATCTTGAAACATGACTCAACCTCTGACGGAGCACCAAACTCTTACGAAGGTTCAAAATAGATGAACACTGTAATCTAGCAGACCACTATTATAATCTTCATGTAGTCATTGTTCACTGTGGTTCTGGCGTTGAATCTGGTCATCATTATGCCTTGGTCAATAACGAAATGGACTGGTTTAAGTTTGACGGATAGTCGTGTCACTAAGTGTTCTAGCGATGTATCGAATTTATTGAAGCCTCTGGAAACACCCTACATTTTGTTTTATGAAAGAGAGGTCACTGGCAGATCAAGATCTTCAGATGATGTGGTGCTGTAGGTTTTTCCTGGTTTTCCTGCAGCTGAAAAAGCAAATGCGCCACTGAAATCAATGAAGTCGCCCCGGAACGCCAAATAATTTTTGTTGTTGTTTTATAATTTCATGATTTGTATTCAAAAGTTATTCACAAAATAGATACTTAAATACAAGCAACAATCGAAAATTAAACAATCAAGAAGAAATGAAAATAAAAATGAAAGCCAAGTTACTTCTCGACATTTCGATTGTTAGTATCCACAAATGTCTTTCGGTGATGACTGGACTTTCGTGAGATGACTATTTGTAGGTCACCTATTCCTTCTTTTCTCTCTCCGCTTCACCGGTTTAGCGAGAGTTGACCGCTTGATGAGAGTTGACCGTTTTCCGCTTGATTATGGATTTCCGTATGTTGTGCATCTCTACGCTAGTTTGGCCAAATGCGTTTTTGGACAACATATATGCGGTTTCTTCAATTTTTGTTTTAAACCAATGTTCCTCCTTGTGGATGATTTTTGGTTGAGACCACATGCTGTTATAGAACAGTGCTTTCAAAAAATTGTTCTACAGCGCCATCTAGTGATGGGTTACAGAAAAATTTATAGCCTTTGAACCTTCTCTATGAGAAATTACTTATATATGTCAAGTTTCATCACGATCGGTTGAGCGATGTAGAAGTTTATCACTTACCAACCAACCAACCAACCAACAAACATCCTTTTTTATATATTAGACTAGTTGTTGCCCGCGGCTTCGCCCGTGTAGTTGTAGTACTAATTAGTACTATATTGCTATATCGCTGCTGTTCCAATGTTTTGACAGAATCAGATTCAACGAATTTAGGCGTGCGCAGCGTTATAAACCAGTGCTTTCAAAAAATTATTCTACAGCGTCATCTAGTGGTGAGTTACAGAAAAATTGATAGCTTAAAAACCTTCTCTATGGAAAATTACTCATACATGTCAAGTTTCATCACGATCGGTTGAGCGATGTAGAAGAATCACTTACCAACCAACCAACCAACTGACAAACATCCATTTTTATATATTAGATTAGACGATGGAAGTCCGAACCAATGAAATATATAACTCCTAGTTTCAATATTTTTTTATTTATGCTACAGAATCATTTTGCAAATACTTATTCATTTTCATTGACTGGACAAATAAAATATACATTTTTTTTCTAATGAAAGAGCAATATTATTGAAGATTTTTGAAAGAAAACTGTTCCTTATAATCATTGTTATCTAACGAATGGATTTTTTCTTTGAATATTCTTCTCTTGAAAATCATTCAATAGAGGCAGTTGAATGATTTTCAAAAAACCTATCGAATTACCACCGTGATCTCCAGACCTTATCATGACTCAACAGGACCATACGACTCCCTAGAAGAATTTCAACAAAGATTTATGCAAAAATATAGAACTGTTTTCTTAGAGTATCTCGAAAAAAAAGGTTTGCGAACAATTTGAATATCGGTTCTCAACACAATGGGAACTATTCCGAACGATTCATGAAATGAATAGATTTGATTGGAAATTCCTTTGGAAAATGAAATCAAAACTATATGTGATTCATCAAGTTATACTTGAGGATTCCAAAAATGCCAAAAGATGTAGGATTTGCTTTTGAAAAATCCTGGGATAGGTGACCTGAAAATTTAGACAAATACCTCAATGACATGTAAAATGTCGTGATACGTCAAGTTATCAAGGTGTCATCAGTTAGAATTGAATATTTCTTGATTTCTAATTGTCAACTAATGTTTCACTGATCATGTCAACCCATTAAATATCAACTATAAACTCCATACCTATGCATCACTTGAGAATTCAAACGCAAATTTGTATTTAATGGGGTCATGGAAAGTGTTATGTAAACACAGCGATCGAATAATGATTCGACGCTGAAGCGAAATCATCAGACGGGGTCGGTAATTTTCTAATTCCCTTCACCTTATCCGATATCGTTCGACTGGGATATTCAGTGAACTCGATAACTCCTAGAGCTCATTTTCTTGGATAATACCAAAACAGGAAATTATTTATGTGATATCAAATAACTGCTGTCATATTGAGTTTCAAAATATAAATCGTAAGTGGAAGTATTCTATAAAGATAAAAAAATCCGAATTAGTATTCCTGAATTGTACCTATATACGTTTTTGCAAAGGTCAATATGCGCCTCCTAGTGCAGCTTTTCCAAACACTACAGGCTATCTGTATCTCTGTATCTGTAGAGTAGGGAGGGTGAGTGTAAGCCCACGCACTTAGGCCACATGTGACCCATTGTACATCCTCCCGAGGAGTTGTCCTCCTAGGTCATCGTCCATCCTGTCTTTTCCAGGAAGGTGGACAGGTCGCTGGGAGGCATCTCCTTTATATCGGCAGGTGTAGGCCAAGACTCGCCCAACACACACTCTCTTATTGACGATAACTCATGCCTGACAGTCTCATCTCCCTGTTCACACATCCTGCATAGAGGTGTGTCCACTAGCCCCATATTATGTAGGTGTTTCCTTAGCTGACAGTGGCCAGTCAGAAATCCTACTGTAAGGCGTAGATTTTTCCTGGTCATCGCCAGATATTTCTTCGGCGCCAGCTTCCCAGGGTCGCCCAAGGTGATCCTGGCAAGATTACATCCTTTGATTTCATCCCATATATTTAAAGATTGAGCATGGGTGTAACATTTGACTAGTTACGCAATTGTCGAAGTCATCAGGCCGTGGGTGCCACTGGGTCCTAAAATTCTTAGTCCAGCCGCTTCCTTGGCTAAAGAGTCGGCAATGCGATTACCTTTACTCCTGTCGTGCCCTTCAACCCACCTCAAGTCAATGTTATTATCTACCGAGACTTTGGCTAAATCTTGGTGGCACTCTAGTGCTAGCCCTGAAGTAACACGCTGTCTGTTCAAGGCTAATAGTGCTTGTCTGCTATCAGTGCAGATTGTTATGTTTTTGCCAGAAATCCTTTTCTTGGTTATTTCTTTTCTGTGGCGATTGAGATACCAGCCAGTTCTGTTTGGACCACGCTGGTATTTCTTCCCATTCCTCTCTTAATCCTTAGGCTTAGTGATCTGAAGTACACTCCACATCCTGAGCCTTCTCAGTGTTCTGCTTGATTTGTATTTTGTAGGGTTTATTGAACACAAACCTGGGTTCAATTGCATCACTTGTTGCCTGCAGCAGAGGTTGCGCAGTAAGCGCTTCCCGCCATAGGCCCAGCCTCAATTGACCCATTCCTACTTCGAGGTTTTAACCAGCCGTGCGCAATCGTACCATGGCCATTAACGCAACCTCCTTAAAGTACAGATCCAGAGGGGTCAGACCCGTGATTAATTCCATTGCCGCGGTTGGTGTTGTTCTCATGGCTCCTGTGATGTTTAAACAAGCCAGTCGCTGTATTTGATATAATGTTTGGATGGCCGTTGCTTGTAGAACTTTCGGTCCCCATGCAATGGCTCCATACGTTAACATAGGTCTTATTATTGCAGTGTAGATCCAGGCGACTACACGGGGTGAAAGACCCCATGCGCGTCCCACTGTCCTCCGACATTGCTCATAAGCCACGTATACTCTTTTTGCTCCACTCTGTAGATGAGAGTTCCATGTTAGCTTCTTGTCGAGGATAGTACCAAGGTATTTCACCTCTTCAGAGAAGTTTACTTTGCTTTTGAAGATTTCGGGAGGTTTTAAGCCCGTTAAACTTCTTTTCCTGGTAAAAAGGACCATCTCAGACTTCTTGGGATTGTTCGACAGTGAGTGTTCCTTACACCATGTTTCTATTAATTTGAGCCCATCCTGCGCTCTATCGCACAGTGTGTTTACGAATTTGCCGGTCTGCAAGATAACTATGTCATCTGCGTATGCAATTGTGTAGAATCCATTTTTGTTAAGGTGATTAATTAGGGTATCCAGAACTAAGTTCCAGAGAAGGGGTGATAAGACTCCTCCGTGTGGACATCCCCTCATGACCAGTTCTTTTACTATGATGTCTTCTACATTAATACTTGCTCTGATGCTCCAGATGCTCTGCTAGAGAGCATCTGGAGTATCCATTCTCCTACTACCAGGGGTACATTCCTGGAGCGTAGTTGCTGGGTAATTGTTGGAAAGGTTGTTTTATCAAACGCTTCCTCGATATATGAATATATATCGAGGGTATATGAATATACCCAGGGTGGATTCTTTGTTGTCCAATGATCTCTCGATTCTGCCAACCACCTGGTGAAGGGCCGAATCAGTAGACCTTCCCGAGGTATATGCATGCTGATTTAGATGAAGTGGGTTGTTAACAAGTACCTCATCTCTTATATACCGCTCACATAGCCTCTCCATGGTTTTTAAGAAAAACGATGTGAGACTAATTGGTCGGAATGCTTTTGGTAGGGTGTAGTCCATCCTACCTGGTTTGGGTATAAATACTACTCTCACTTCTCTCCACTCACTGGGAATATACCTCAGAGCTAGAGAGGCTCTGAATATTCCAACCAGGTGTGGCATAAGAGTGTCCAGTCCCCACTGAAGTAGGGCTACAGTTCAGCATATTCCTATCCGTGAAAACTTCAGATTTCATATTCGATACCTTAACGGGGAGATGAGGTCAACCAAGAAGAAGAAAAAGAAGAACTCAGGTAAAACTCAACAACATTTAAGTAGTAGGTAGTAGAGTGTTTATGGACCCTCTATATCTGAACACGTAACGAATACCGTTTTACCAGTATAGTAAGAAGTGAGTTGAGCAAGGTCAACAAAACTTCTGAACACGTATTAGCACACCTAGATAATGACAAATGAGATTTTGTCGAAACGTCGGTGAAATTAGAGATAATATCACATACACGGATCAAATACCCGGAAAACCAGTTCAGCATAATATATATATATATATATATATATATATATATGTATGTCCTTTTTACATTACAGCCCTCGATAAAGCTAATAAACATTAGCGAAAGCTCGGGCAGCAAAAAAGAGTAAATATTTATTCTAATCAGACCGAATCCCCGAAAAACTACTATTCTATACATACATACGGTCGTTACACTATCAATTATATATATATATATATATATATATATATATATATATATATATATATATATATATATATATATATATATATATATAGTGTCATTGCTTTTCGAGTTTGAAAGCCGTGGATTTTTAGAATTTTTTCCTGACGTTTCGCTGGCGCGAGTGGCTAGCAGACCCCTGCTGCTGATAGTGGGTCTCTTTTGTCTTTAGCCGACCTGAGGCTTCATTGTATCTTCCTCGTGGGTTTCAAGACTGTTTTGATGTCGTGTTTGCCCAATAGTTTTACAATTCTGTCTGTGACCCTAGGGATAAACGGTAGATATGCGCGTGTAACCATCTGATCCTTTTTCGCTTTCTGAACCGTGGTGCCCCACTATCAGCAGCAGGGGTCTATCGCATACGGTGCACGTGTGGAAAGGAATATATCGGAACCACCAAACGATCCATGGGAACAAGACTAAAAGAGCATAAAAGGAACTGCAGACTAGGCCAAACGGACAAGTGAAGTCTGTGGAAGAACACGCACTTAGTGAAGGAGACCACATAATTTTGTTCGAAAACACAGAACTAAATGTCCCCAACCAGGGATACTATAGCCGACTGGTACGGGAGGCCATAGAGATCCACAAACACACGGAGAATTTCAACAGAAAAGAAGAAGCGGTGAACCTCAATCGAATATGGAACCCCATTACAAGGAATTCGAGAATAACGAACAGGACAACAGGCAGCGAGATTGTTAATGTTCCAGGTTCAAGTGCAGGTACGACTACAGGTACAGGAGCAGGTACGAGTACAGGTACAAATACAGGTACAGATACAACGGATTATCTAACAAGGCATAAATACGCTTTTCGAAGCCTAAAAGGTAGTCATCGGACAGCAAGCCATGATGGTTAAACCTCTGAAGAAACTAGCCACTTGCGCCAGCGAAAAGTCAGGAAGAAATTCCAAAAATCCACGGCTTTCAAATTCGAAAAGCAATGACACCGAAAACCTCATATATATATATATATATATATATATATATATATATATATATATATATATATATATATATATATATATATATACAGTGTATATATATATATATATATATATATATATATATATATATATATATACAGTGTGTATATATATATATATATATATATATATATATATATATATATACAGTGTGTCCAAGATAAGGATCCTAAGCATGGGAATCTCAGTGCCTGTTGGAGATACAGCTTAGGTTAAATTAGGAAAAAGTTGTGTTCTTTAAAGCTCATTCACATGCCGTTTAGAAACTTGAAGAATTTTCATGGCCTGCTGAGATATTTGGGAAAAACGAGAATTTGACAATATCAATTTTATTTTTTTCTGACTTTATTTGAAAAGATATCAAAAAACGAATAACACTTTTCCATTGGCACTTTCAAGGAACTACACGATGGTATTTTTAGTTTTTATATCCGACGTTTCGTTTTCAAAAAACCATCATCAACTTTATTTTTTTAAATAGCCCGAAAAAAAGTACATCCTGTATCTGATTCCATTTTTTATTACGAATTCAACGATGTAACACATGCCATTGTTTTCTTTTTAGTTTAAGGGAAAATTGCATTTTTTCTATTTTTAAAATGTATTTTTAAGTAGGTTAAGAATGATTTTTTTAAAGTAATGAAAACAACAAAGAAATTAACGCATTTTTTATTTAATTCAAAGGAGGTGTTCAAACAGGTTTCCGTTATTTTCCAAACATAAGTACGATCTTCTAACTGTAGAACTTAAAACATCACGTAACATCTTTGGTGTAATACTGTTGAATGCGACAGTTACACATTCTCGTAACTGCTGTTCAGTTTCAAAAGAATGTTGGTAAACCCGGTTTTTAACAAAACCCCATATGAAGAAGTCCAGAGGAGTTAAGTCAGGGGATCGCGCTGGCCAAGACACTTCACTAAAGGTTCCAAGACACTTCACTAAAGGTTCCAATCCACCTTCCAGGAAATCGCTGCGAAAGATACTCTCAAACTTGTCTAGAATTATGTGCAGGAGCACCGTCTTGTTGAAACCAACAGTTATTGACCTGTGCCAGCGGTAAATTATCTAAACAGTCTTATTTTGCAATAAATGATGGTATCGTTGGGCGGTCAAAGAATTATAGTAACAAAACGGACCTAGTATTTTAGTTCCTAAAATTGCACACTACATATTAAACCCAAAACGTTCTTGATGTCTTGATATTTTCTTAACACGCGGATTTTGCTGAGCCCAGTAATGCGTATTGCGGCGGTTGAAGATACCATTATTAGTGACCATACTTTCGTCGGACCATATTATTTTTGAAGGGAAATTATAATCTTCTTCACACGCGCTTGTATACCATTCGCAAAAATTTCGGCGCCGTTCGAAATCCCCTGGTTTAAGTCCTTGGCAAATCCTAAATTTATAGGGGTGATATCTATTTTTACGCAAAATAAATTGAGCTGTGGATTTGGCTACTCCTACATTATCTTCGATTTGCCTAGTTGATATTTCAGGGTTCTCAACAACTGCTTGTAAAACATTATTTTGGGCTTCTCCTGAAGATTCCTTTTTTAGAGATAAAACAGGCTTTTTAAATGAACCATATTCTTTTAAATTTCGAGCCAGCTGCTTTCTTTCTGGATATGTATTAAGATACATTGCTGCTGTATTTACAGTATTTTTGTGGCACAAAATGTAGCACGTTAGCATGTCAAACTTTTCTTCATGGCTATAATGCTCACCCGGCATATTCGACGATAATAACAATATTATTTATTCAACAATAAACAATAATAACGACAACAGTAACAATAACTCTAAAAACAACAACTCGACAAACAGGCTGACAACAACGACAATTACTATTTTATCGTGTAATTAAATAATATTTGACAGGCTCGGTGACAGGTATTTACATCAAAGCATTTGTTTGCAACGCCTACTCAAAATTTTTTCTTAAATAGAAAAAATGTAATTTTCCTTCAAACTAAAAAGAAAACAATGGCATGTGATACATCGTTGAATTCGTAATGGAAAATAGAATCAGATACAGGGTGTACTTTTGTTTCGGGTCATATAAAAAAATAAAGTTGATGATGGTTTCTTGAAAACGAAACGTCGGATAAAAAATCTAAAAATACCATCGTGTAGTACCTTAAAAGTGCCAATGAAAAAGTGTTATTCGTTTTTTGATATCTTTTCAAATAAAGTCAGAAAAAAATAAAATTGATATTGTCAAATTCTCGTTTTTCCCAAATATCTCAGCAGGCCATGAAAATTCTTCAAGTTTCTAAACGGCATGTGAATAAGCTTTAAAGAACACAACTTTTTCCTGAGTTAACCTAAGCTGTATCTCCAACAGGTACTGAGATTCCCATGCTTAGGATCCTTATCTTGGACACACTGTATATACAAAATACACACAATCTATGAAAGAATTTTGTGTATTTTCTATAATGTTATCCAATTTGGTACTGAATAGCCGTAGGGCAAGTGTCTTAAGGTAAAACATCGATGTATACCAGTGAGGATGACAGTGTTCCATGTAAGTGCAATTTGTTACCATTCATTCAAAGCACAACTCATGTGAATGATATCTAATTATTATTTCACAACGAATGTTTGAAATACAACCTGAGTAGAGAAAAGTATCTTCTGTATAATTCAGTGTTCATATACCGGGTGTCAACGAATCTATTAGACAAGTCATAACTTCTAGACTATTAGGTGTATCAAAACGAGATTTGGTACAGATAAATGGTATGTGGAGAGGAGAGTTTTCACATATTCTTCACTTTCCGGTCACTTCCGGTTTCAGCGGAAATGGCTCCGGTTCTGAATTTTTAAATGGAATACCCTGTATATTGTAACATTTTTGGATTTCTGAGACAATTCTGGATCAGAAACTGACATTTCCGGAAGTTTTTCAGCCTACTTGATTTTTTCAGAGTCACTTTTAAAATTGCATCTAGGTGGCCATGATCGGACGTAAACTAATCTATGGACCTCAGGTGATATCAGAAAATTGCAATAGCGGAGTTTTAGTGACTAGTGTGTTGAATATGAATGAGACAAGTTTACAAAATAACATTTTCGTGTCTAACTATTATTTTTCAAATGGCGACCATTTTTTGACAAGCACTTTCCGAAAAAAGGATTTTTTGACAAATCTAACGATACTAATTTATTTGCGACTGGATTACAAATAAGAACATAAATTAAATATTACTGAGGAAAATACTCGATACAAATTCATTTACTTTTGTCAAGGGTGCCATGGATAGAAATGATGCATAATATTTTGCGGTTATTTCCATCAAGTCCACTTTGGAGAACAAAACGCTCACCTAGGTTATGACAGTGACATAAGCTTTATGAGCAGAAAGTAGAAGTTTCTCTTGATTTTCGTTAATTTAAGTTTAATTTTTCGTCGAAATAATGTATACTCAAAGTGAAAAAGTGGATATGTTGTTATTGTTTGGAGAATGCCACAGAAATTCAAGGAAAGCTGCTGAGTTGAATGCTCAGAGATATCCCAATCGGCAACACCCATCTCATCAGTATTTTCCCTATGTTGAGAGTCGTTTTAGGCAAGAGGGAAATCGAGACGCAGAACAGAGGTTTGTCATAAATGAGGAGACTGAGATTAACGTTCTTGCTATGGTAGAAGTTGACAAAACGGTTTCTTTAAGAGAAATTAGTAGAGAAATGCAGATGAGTCACGAATCAGCAAGAAAAATACTGAAAAAGCACGGATATCGAGCATTCAAATATCAATTACATCAACATTTGTATGCTGACGACGGCAATTGAAGAGTAGTATTTTGTGATTGGTTGCTTCAAAATCATAGAGTTAACCCAAATTTTATCAACTTCATTCTATTTTCCGACGAATCACGGTTTACAAATAATGGCATGTTCAATAAGCAGAATTGTCGGTACTGGGCCCAACAAAATCAACATGCAATGAGAGAGGGCAATTTTCAAGAAAGGTTTGGCGTCAATGTCTGGGCTGGTATCGTTGGAAACAGAATAATTGGTCCAATATTGTTTCAAGGTCAGTTAACAGGGGTTAGATACTTGGGTTTTCTTCAAAATGAAATCGAGGATCATCTTAATGATATGCCTTTAGAAGTTTTACGGCAAATTTACTTCCAGCAAGATGGAGCACCACCCCATAATAGCAGAGACGTACTTGATTTTTTAATAGAGCATTTTAATAATAGAGTTATTGCAACCAACGGTCCAGTACGGTGGCCTGCCCGCTCACCGGATCTGACTGTGTTAGATTTCTTCATTTGGGGATATGTAAAAGAAAGGGTCTACTATGCAACAGCCCCAGCCACTCTCGAAATCTTAGAAGAAAGGATTCAACAGGCATTTAGAAGTATATCGCCTCAAATGTTACAAAACGTGTTGAGAGAAACAATTGAACGAGCTGAAATGTGTCTTGAACAAGGAGGGATGCACTTTGAAAATTTACTATAGTGGAATTTTCAAGAACTTAGGATATTGCAAAAAATCTAAGTGCATCGCTGAAATTATTAGTTAACTTTGTTAAATTCGTTGATCCAATCGCAAATAAATTAGTAACGTTAGATTCGTCAAAAAATCCTTTTTTCGGAAATTGCTTGTCAAAAAATGGTCGCCATTTGAAAAATAATAGTTAGACACGAAAATGTTATTTTGTAAACTTGTCTCATTCATATTCAACACACTAGTCACTAAAACTCCGCTATTGCAATTTTCTCATATCACCTGAGGTCCATAGATTAGTTTACGTCCGATCATGGCCACCTAGATGCAATTTTAAAAGTGACTCTGAAAAAATCAAGTAGGCTGAAAAACTTCCGGAAATGTCAGTTTCTGATCCAGAATTGTCTCAGAAATCCAAAAATGTTACAATATACAGGGTGTTCCATTTAAAAATTCAGAACCGGAGCCATTTCCGCTGAAACCGAAAGTGACCGGAAAGTGAAAAATATGTGAAAATATTTCTCTCCACATACCATTCAACTATACCAAATCTCATTTCAATTCTCCTAATAGTCTAGAAATTATGACTTGTCTAATAGATTCGTTGACACCCGGTAGAAGTATTTGTTTCGAAAGAATTTTTTTCTTTCGTGTAATTCAATGTTTATATAAAAGTAGCTGTTCCAGGAGGACCTCCTTTCAGTTTGTATCTGGAAGTTACTTCTTTGCATGATCTTTATATCCATGTATAGAGTTACTTATGTAAGTGGTAAAAAAGCATAGAAAATTTCATAACCAATTTGATAATCAATCTCGTTTATATTATTTTTTGCACCTGAACTTTTTATCTTTTCTCCATTTCTTCTATAAAAAAATGGCTTTGATAATGTGACTTCAAAGTCTTTCTTTCTTGTCGAAAAGTTATGGAAATGTACTCATCGTGCTCACTTTGCTAACCTTTACAGTCACCTTCTGCTGCAAAGTGCTTGAACATAAGAGCTATATATGACAAAGATATGAAAAAGGAAACCAGCGGTGCGGCACTAAAATCTCGTTGTACGCTACAACAGATAAATGTTATAAGATAGAAATTCACTCTCGATAACTGGCCCGTAAACTGCCTTTCCTCCAATATGTTGCACACTGGAGATCCAAGTCCCCATAAAAGACCGACAGAATCACTGATGGAAGCGGTATAAGGGTGGATTTGTTTCGATTGTATACGTAGTTTTGTGGAGTTGATGAATGGTTTGGTGCTCGATAATTCATTTTCCTGAAACGAAGCTTCTATGAGAATAATGAATGCGCAAATCAATAATTCCTTCAAACGGTACACTATCAAATGTTCTGCAAAAAAAGCAAAGTGGCAAGTTGGACAATAAATGTCAGGGTTGGAGTTTCATATATAAGGATCACGTCTGTGTGTGTGTTTTTTCAATTATGATGATGTTGATCATGATAATCACGATAATTATTATAATTGATAATGATAATCAAGACCACCGAAGGAATTGAAAGGATTATTTTGGGTTCTGAGAATCTCGTCAACCTCCATCATGAACTTCCAATAAAATGCTCGAATTCATGTCATTAATTGATTTACCCACATTTTATATGTATGAATTCTCAACTATCAACGATAAAATCAGCGGAGAGGAACAAAGTGAGACATGACTGACTGCAAGAAGAACCTGTATATAGATGTATAATGAGGTGTAAGACTAGAAGTACATCTATAAAAAACAGAAAAATTCCAAAATTATCGGATACAAATATTTTTTATAATAGTATATGAAATGATTTGGAATCCCTGAAAGAACTAAAAAAGAAGTTGAAAAAATGAATAACTGAAAATAATAATTATATTAAGCAACAAAACCTGAAATGAAATAATAGTAAAATAAAATACCAGTAAAAATAGAACAATTGAACAAAAATTAAAGATAAAAAGTTGAGAGATTTCATTTTATTTCAGGTTTTTTGCCTAATGTAATTATTATTTTCAGCTATTCATGTTTAATTATTCTCTTTTATTTCTTTCAGGGATTTCAAATCATTTCATATATTATCAGACAATGGAAGTCCGAACTGATGAAATTTATCATGAAACATTGTCAATAATCTTCAAACAAACTGATCATATGAAATATATCTTTCTCAGGCTACTACCCTGGCATATTCCCAATTGCATTTCCTGCATAACCGTGTCTATCGCCTCATTTGTAGGTTTTTATTGTATTGACGTGTTTCTAAAGTTTTGTCCGTTATTATGAGTCTATTTTGAACTGTTATATCTCAATGGATACTCATTCAATTTAATCAAAATAAGCGGCAATTGAATCAGTGCACTTTTTCCAACGTACCACAGTTGAAATAATACCGTCAGCATAATAATTGAGGCTTTGAGATTTGTTGAAATCGACGAAGACCTGGTCCTAATTTTCTACCGGTGGGAAAGTTATCGAAGTGCATGAAAATATAGTAGTTGGTCTGGGAAGTGTGGTGGGTGAAGCAGTACTTCAACTCTCGATTCGTTCATTTTTTTGACAGTGATTTATGAAATGTGCTGACGGGCGTTTTCGTGAAGCAGAATTGAACCTCTTTTGTTGACCAGAGTCGGCTGCTGCTAACGCAATATCCGGTATATTTTGTCGATTTCCTCACAATAGGACTGCTGTGATGGTTTGGCACGGTTCTGGAAAGTTACAGTGCCATACACTATCCGCTGACCACCATGAAGTAACCATGTTCTATTGGGGGGAGGTTTGCCTTTGTGAAGTGTCTGGGTGGCTCATCGGTATTCAACCATTATCTTGAACATCTCCTGTTATGACAGAGGATCCATTTTTCATCATACGTGACGATCCGATCAAAAAAAGAACGATTTGGTTGCGCAAAAGCAAAGAAAAACATACCTCGAAACGTGCCAATTTCTGACGATCGTTTCAAACCCGCATGGGAGATGACGTCCAGTTCTTTCTCTATCCCAGGCACCTTTTGTGATAGGATACTTCTCACCAGGGTCCCCAAATCTTTGACCTGAAATCTCCTGAAGGAAAGTTTGCATACCATCGAAAATTGATCAACAACATCATATAGAAATGGGTTCGAAATAGGCAAAAATTAAAATTTGTGAATGAACTAACAGCATCAATGCATGGAGTAGAAAATTTCTCTATAAATCAGTATTTACCCCAGCACACTAGAATGAGTATTCAACACATATCATTGAAATTGACAGAACTTTTGAAACAACTTGATACATTGTTTCAACACATCTTGTCTCTTCTAGTTTTGCTCCCAATTTTTCAAAGGGATTTCATATATGGAGCATAAATTCTGCTCTTATTTTTTTTGTTGAAGTCGAGGATTAACTTTCATATGCTGATGATGGTGTCACTACTTTCTTCACCATTTTCGCTTTCACATTCTTTGGTAATTTTCTTTTCGAAAAAAACCCTGATAGAGTTAATAAGTGTTCTAATCTTTCCAATTCCGTCATTCATTTCACTGCCCTCTTTTCCATTACTTTCTATTATTGTTTCAAAATACTTATAATATGATACTTATTTTGTTTCTTTGCCCTCTTCGTTAATTTTGTGTTCATGTTGTTGATTCAACAATTGTTTTCGATTTTCGTCTGTTCATTTTCATGCTTATATATCTTTCAAAGTACTGCATTTATTGTTTTCAATGTTGAAATGTAGTTTTTTCTCTGAAAAATATATTGAAGAAATTTTGAATTGATCGTTACACTCTTTCTGAATTTGGTATATTTCATTTTTCATCCAAGTTCAAACGATTCATTTTTTAGGTGATACACTGACCGAGTTGAAACATAAAACAGAAGTGAAACAATAACAATTAATGGACGTGTTGGATCTGTTTGCTAACTCTACAACTGAAAGAGATAAAAGTCGGCAATATACCCTGAAAAGGTGGGTCAGAAAATTGGACCGAGTTGGTATAGCCAGAGAAAATTCCTGGAAAGACTCAGCATCCGAGGGTTATTAATTGTTCAGAGTTTTATCAGTTCGAATAGGGTTTGCCAATAAAACAATCAATTTCAACGTGGGCATTATCGAAGTTTCCTTTCTGCCTCAGCGAAAGCTGCATTAACATCAGTCAGACTAAAACGGTGCCAGTAATTGAAAACAAGGAAATTATCGAGTCGAATTACCTTTTGACGTGAATGGTAATGGCATTGCATCCATGATCGTATTGCCTTCAATCCTTTGCAGCATGACAATCAGTATACTAATTAGCTTTAGGTTTCGGAAAATGTATCATTTGAGAATTTGTCTATATTCTGAGTTTTATTTCATAATTCATGAGTGGAACCATTCGTTGTGATGGTTTATGAATTTTTCCTGAAATTCATACACCATCTATTCCAATGAGACCTATTGTTTCCTCTATTTCTTCTCCTAACGGCCCAATTGCAAAATTTTTGACAGATATTTAAACTCTTGCCTACAAAACTGATAATCATTTTCATATTGAAGACTCTTTTCATTTTAGTGAAATCGTCAACAATTTTCAGTTACCCGATCAATATAAAATTGTAAGTTATGATGTTGTTTCTCTATTTACTAATCTTCCATTACAATAAATAATTCAAAGTATTGAAAATCATTGGAACGAAATTGAACAATATACCACTGTATACAAAAAAAAATCCTTATTTTTGAAATTTGTTTTTGACACAAATATATTTGAATTTAACAATCAATATTACAAACAAATTTTTGGTACACCTATGGGTTCTACTTCATCTCCAATTCTTTGCAATTTTGTACTTGATGACCTTCTGACAGAAATTTTAAATAAAATAGAATATAATATCCCCCTCCTTAAACGATATGTTGACGATATATTCTTAACACTTCCTTCAGATCTGATCGAAAACACTCTTGACTTTTTCAACTCTTTCAATCCACATCTTCAATTTACTTGTGGAAAAGAAGTTAATGATTCTTTACCTTTTCTTGACATGAAATTCATCAGGTTTGATGGAAACATTCTTAAGACTACGCGGCACAGAAAATCTATATGTAGCAATAGGTTCATTAGTTATTCTTCACAGCATCCTTCAAGGATGAAAACCAACTTAATTTTATCTCTTGAAGAAAGAGTCACCAGATTGTCCTATCCGGATTTTGTTAAAAATGATTTAAAATTTTTAAAAAGTATTCCAATGGAAAATTCATATCCTCCTAAGATTTTGAATAAATATTTATTCAACTTACCCAAATTCAATCCTAATTCAAGCTATCCAAATTTATCTACCCTAACCTCACGTAGTATTAGGTATGAAATTTCCGAAACAGATAATCCTTCTTCTAATGAGAATAATCAAATTATATATAATTATTCTATAAGATATATTCCAAATTTAACCCCTAAATTACTTAATAAATTTCGTGACATGAAAAGTATTAGAATTTCTACCAAGATTTATAAAACAATTTCAAACCTATATTCTAAAATCAAAACCCCTCTCAGCACCAAAGAAAAATCTAATGTTATAGTATTCCATGTTCTTCTTGTGATTCAATTTACATTGGTGAGACCAGTCGTAATATATCTGAAAGAATCACTTCACATAAAAGTGACTGCAGACTAAACAAACGTTCCTGTGGACTAGCTGAACATGTTATTTCTTCAGATCATGTTATGGATTATCAAAATACTATACGAGCATTGTATACTGTATATCCCGTTACACATATACAATGCTCGGACTGCAACAAATTCTATATCGGCCAAACCAAGAAAAAACTGATCCAAAGGTACAATGAGCACAAAAAGGCATACATAAATCCAATAGTATATAAATGAAACCTCGCAACACACGCTATACAAAACAAACATAATTTCCCTCCACCAGAGAACATAAAACTCATTGAACAACAAAAGAGGCAGACGACAGGATGACAAGTTCAGTTTGAGGAGTGCCTAGAAGATGACAGTACGACCAGCTGTCGAAAGCGCTCGCATATAATTAATAGCAGATATAAAGCTTCAAATCCTTTTTGTAAAATTTAATATTAAAATACTGAAAATAAAGGAAAATTTGTAGGAGAATATCTATATATATATATATATATATATATATATATATATATATATATATATATATATATATATATATATATATATATATATATATATATATATATATATGTATATAAAATATCAATTGAAATTCACCTAATTTTTTTAACAGACCTTGTATGAGCTGATATCCTGGAATATCTGGAATATTTTTATCTTTCCGGGAATGGCAATAATATCTGGGCTAGTATCGTTGAAAACAGAATAATCACGTCAATATTGTTGTAAGGTTAATGACTAGGATTCAGTTACTCACATTTTCGCGAAAGTGATATTGGGAATCATTTGAATAATTCATGTCTAGCACGGCGAATTTACTTCCAATAAGATGGAGCATCCCCTCATAATGCCAGAGAAGTTCTTGAGAGCTTGAGTTATTGATAAGCAGTTCATTATTGAATATAGCATTGCACTGGTTATTTCATTTAGTGATATGTTGAAAAAAGGGGTCGCCACTGTGCAACAGCCCCAGCCACATTCGAAATCACAGAAAATCGAGTTGTACAGAGTGTGCCACGTTGGATACTTCTGAAGGGAAACTCCTGTTTTTGAGAATGTACATTTTCGAAAAACATGCTGTAACTCAAAAACGATGATAGATATCGATATCCCCCATGATGTTATAGCATTTTTTTACTGCCATGCATTATTCCATCCTCATCAAATGCTATTTCTTTCAAGGTGTAGCTTCTGTTCCACTTGGTCAACTTGAACCATATTCAACTTACAGTACCTAATCATTAACTAAAGCGAGTTATACTAATATTTTCTTATTCAAAGGATAGATTTACATCATATAGATAATTGGGTGTTCATGTTTTCCATATGTGGACCGTAATAACGCTCAACCAATCTCTGAAAAGAAAAAAAAGTAATTAGTGGTGTTGTAGAATATTCATTATGTTCCTTACCTACCTTCAAGATGTCATATAATTGTACACTATCAAGTAGAGCACACAAAACTTTCATGAATGCTGTCTTCTGCAGATTACACTACTAGTAGGATTCCTGTAAATCGAAAGAGACAATTTTACGTGATGTGTATAAGATTTCTATTATAAAATTGTACTATATATTGTTACATTCACTCACCTGTTACTGAAGAGTATAATCACTTTAGTTATCATGCATTTATATATCTGTATTTATTTTCATCGTTATATTTAGATATTTTCAAGCCTTGGATCGTCTATTGGCGCTGGTGGTGAACTCAAGTATTTTCATCTGTCATCAGAAAATAAACAATCGGATGTTTCCCTCTAACTTTCAATCAGCTGAAGGATATTTTCTTCCATGTTCCGAGAGCAGATCGGTTAATGTGTTCTGTTCTCATCATCCTTCCACATTCGGTGCGTTCGTTGTTTATTCAACACAACGAAACGTGAATCCTTAGATATGCCATCTGGCGGGTCGAAACAACTACTCTTTTCTTCTAGTAGTCCTATTGACATTAGGTAGATTTTCTTGGCATTGCAGTTTTCAACATTTGAAAACATCCATATATATATATATATATATATATATATATATATATATATATATATATATATATATATATATTTCAATATTGAATTCTACAAAAAGGATTTGAAGCTTTATATCTTCTATTAATTATCTGCGAGCGCTTTCGACAGTTGGTAGTACTGTCATCTTCTGGCACTCCTCAAACTGCAGTTTGAGGAGTGCCAGAAGGCAAAATAAAGGAAAATTAGTTGCATCAATTAAAAATATATATATATATATATATATATATATATATATATATATATATATATATATATATATATATATATATATAAGTTTAATTATTTCCAGTTCAAATCTTATCCTGTCCGAAAATAATGAAACTCAAGTTACTTTGTCTGACTTTGTTACTTTGTCTTTGTCTGGATAGTGTCCCAGATTTTGTATATAACTTATTTTATCTTATCATCATTCTACGCCATAAACAAAAATTATTGTAGTAATGAATTATTGTTGTAAATTTTGCATTTCATAAGGCTCTGTCATTCTTAATATTTTGTTTTCTGGGTTACATAAAATGAAATTCTAGTGGCGCCTAACATTTTTTTGTGTTATCAAACGATACTTAGTTCAGACTTGAACTCATGCCCAATGCCGCCAGACGAAGAGCTGCCGTTCGCTGTGTGTATATATAAGTAGAATGTATGCCACAATGTTTGTCATAGACACCATAATCATCGTTTTCATCTATATAGTGTGAAAACAGGAGTTTCTTTTAAAAAGGGTCCAATTTGGCCCATTCTGTACAGTCAACAGTCATCAAGAAGTAAAACGCCTCAAATGTAGTGAACCGTGTTGATAAAAATATTGAACGGCCAAAAATGTGTTATGAACCAGGAGGATCTCCTATCGAAAATTGAAATTCGTGATTAATTCGTTTATTATACTTTCAAATGACTTAAGGTCATCGCTGGAGTTATAGGTTAATTTTGTTGTTTTTGTTGATCCATTTGTTAATACTTTATCGTGTTACTTTCGATACCTAATGTTATCAAATCAGTATCGTTAGAATAGAAAACAACGGTAAATGCTTGCCAAAAATAGTCAACATGTAATAAATTATTGACATGGAAATGTTATTCTATTATCTCATGTCTATCTACCATACTAGTCACTATAACTCTGTTATATTGTACCAGAAATCCTTACACTAGTCTACACAGATCATGTCCACCTAGAAGCATTATTTATTAAGAGTGTCTATAAAAATGATGTGGGCATAAAAACTATCAAATTTTGTCAAATTTTTTTCCAGAATTCAAGAATTTCAAAATAAGAGAGTATTTCATTTGAGAATAAGATGAAAATGAAAAAACTCTCCTATTCACATGTTTTTCACCAATGCCAACACCAATATTGAATAGATGACTGATGAACTAATGAACTGATGGTCAATGAATTAGTTGAACCAGGTCAAGAAAATCTGTTCAAAATATGTTTTTCCGTGAAGCAGTTTCCGCCACCGAAAAACAACAACCCTCAGAAGTCGAAACCTTGTGCGAGCTGGGTATTAACAAAATTTTACCTTTGAACGTATGATTCCTAGCGAGGTCGGATGGTACGCATCGAAAATCTATAGTCTGGACAATTGATCTGGACGTGCATAGTCGATTGAATGAGTAGAACGAACCACCTGCCAACCATTCAACTCATATTTGACAGGTATCAAAATGGAACGATAACAAGAGGAAGTTTTACATTTTATTCTTCATTTCGAGCAGATTTCTCACTATTTTGGAGCTGATAGATCGAATTATCGGTCCTCAGATATTTTTTCGAATATATTCGATAAACATCAACAATCGTACCATTGTGGTTGAAATGAGAATCTTCACGAAATAACGTGACATTTTTGTTATGAAAAGTTATAATCTTATGAGACCTTCACTTCCATAATAATGGTTAATTAGTACATCAACATCAGTGTCGTTCAAAGTATTAATTGAGAACATCCTTTTCACTTGATTAGAAACCCAACTGTTACCCAACTAACCTTTTTTCAGAAAAATTATTGGATCACTAAACTAGTTAACATTCCTTTTACTGTTTCAGAGCTCTCCTCCAAGTCGCAAGAAATGCAGCCTCATGATGGGGCCAAAGTAACTCCAAAGTAGCTATTGTCACATCTTCTTATGTCACTCATACAATTTTATTCTTCATACTGGTTTGTATAGGGCCTTTGTTGGATTTCTGTAGTATTTTCATGTGTTTTTCCAGAACAAACTGTTCCTCGTTCACCTTAACACACTCCTAAGACTTTTTATTTCATGTAATTTCTGACAGTCAGTGACTCAGTGAAAAGTCCCTATGTTCCTATTTGCCAGTATTTTGTTGAGGTCTCACTAATTTTTCTTACATCTCTAGAATTGCAAGCACTTCCACCAGGAACACAGTTTTGCCAGTCTGTATACGAAGTATGTTTTCGGACAACAGTTCATCATCCACTCTTTATGGTTTGTGATTTCATCCGTAAAATTAGTGTTGAAGTCTTATATAGAGGTTTTGACCCCCTCGGTCTCTTTGGTAAACGCCGAAAGTGTAGATTTGGATAGGCTTAGGATCGGTCCTTTCACTTCAAACTATCTTTGTATAATTCTCAATGTCTATTGCATTTCAGGAAGCCTGAATCATTGCAATGCCTTTCTACATTTCATATTTATCAATATCGAGAATATGTAGCAGCTCATTCAATGAAGATTTTAATAACAGATCAGAAAAACTCTCCTGATGAAAGTACCGTGCTGCCCATTTGAAAGGCGCTCTCGATATCAAAACAAGCAGCTGAAATTATTTTCTTGTTTTCATATGTCTCTTCTGACTTTTCCGTGACCTAACACCAAACTAATTCCGTTGAGACAACATGTCAAGGGTAAGAAAAAATCTTCGAAATAACTATAGACCAGTCGCTTTAACATCTTCACCAATCACCAATATGGCTTTTGGAAACAAAGATCAACAGGCGATCTTCTATTGTATGTCACCCATATTTGGAATTACGCAATAAAGAAACATGGAGAGTTTGAAATTTCTAAGGCTTTTGACCGTTAGTGTCATGAGGGTTTGCTGGCCAAACTTCGATGCTACACCTTGTCGGATCATTTTTGTGTATGGCTCTCCAGGTTCCTGAAAGAACGTTTCCTGCAAGTGGCCGTCGATGGATACTTGAATACTTTCACCAACAACGCTGGGATCCATATTGTCTCCAACCCTCTTGTTATTGTATATCAACGACTCATTGGATGAAACCAAGAATGAATCCAATATATTGCTTTTTTGACGACAGCACACTCATCTAGCCATTCCATTTGGTGCGGATGCATATCTTCAGTGGCAGCAGGAGGTTGCATATTTAGATGAGGATCTATGAGTGATTTCAAATTGGGGTGAAATTGATCAGGTTCAATTCAATGACACAAAAACCCAGGCATTGGTTTTTTTCGAAAAGATAAATGTTTCCGAACTGGATATAATAATGTAAGGACAGGCAATTCCGCTTTCTCTCATCGATAAGTCTATTGGGTGTCTTAGCATAATAATGTCGCTGGAATTTCAAAGGCTGCTTCTCAAAAGCATGAAACACAGTTGCGAACCAAAAAACTGTATACACCTCAGCAACTTTTGATGCTTTATAAAGCTCAGATTAGACCTTCTTTGCAGTATTGTTCCCATATTAGAAATACGTAACGGACTGTGGCTGCTAATCGTGTTGAGGTTCAACTGAGTACACCTCGAGTAAGAACTCCTTCATATGGAGAACTGCGTTTATGTGAAATAAACTTCCTGAAACCGTTTTTCCAAATGGGTTCAATCTCCAGCGATTCAAATCCAATTTGAATCGCTACTTTCACACAGGCAACGCTCTTAGAGCGCCTTAAGGATTTTTTCTGCAGTGGTTGTGTTTTTACTTATGAAGAATGTTGGAAATAATATAGAGATGAGATATTTTGTAAATTGAAATCTGAGTATTTCCCATCTGAGGATTTTTATTTGAAATTTTTTGAATGCTATTTATTTTTGCTGAGTATAGATTCAGTTTCTGAAGGCTAGGCCGCGATTTTGTTCCCACAAAAACGTTCCAGACACAATCTTCGCTACATGCTAGAGAATGCTTTCGAAAGCGGCTTCGGTGAATGCACCCCAAGCATTGGGAAATTCGATCAGTCGTCATTTACCGAGCCGCCAATCGTTATTGAGTTATACTTCCATCAGGTTTCTACTCACGGTGGATGAAAGTTTTACGGATAAATATGGGAGTTTTTCTATCGAATTTTGCACGAAATTGGAAAAGCGTTACGAATGAAGTCGTTAGAGGTTTGGACAATAATATTGAAAGGGGCTGAAATTAGTTGTTGGAAAATCTCACTGTTTTTTTCGCAAGACAGGAAATGTTATTTCGTGATTGAGGTACAGACTGGGTGGAGTGAAATTAAATTTTCGGCAGTGGCATGAAGTGAAGTTTCATAATCAATTTATCAATTTTCTACTACACCCAGGACTGATAGCATTAATCTGATCATAATGACTGTAGTAACTGTCAATTTGAATACGTACTAAAATGTGCGAAAACACGTCAAACTCATTATTGAGGAAGACATTCTATAGATTCTCATTGTAATTTCATCAAACCTTTAGCAGATATGGACACAATCCCTAAGATCTAAGGGGTAGTAATAGCTCATTTTCAAAATCGTTCAGAAACCAAGTCAAAAATATCACACACTCGACCTTTCTTTTTGCTACTTTTGTAACGCGAAGATATTTAAGTATCAAATATTCCGCGATTGAATTCATAGAATGATGAGAGAGTTATTCATCTAACTAAATTGTTCGAAATGTTATGAGCTATTTTTTGAACAGTGATGAAGTTTGCTCTCAAAGTCGTCTCCAACATTTCGAGAAAAATTTGTCTTAGATGTGATGGAAATTGCCGATAACACTGGTCAACAACTGTTTTTTGTCACATGAAAACTTATATCAAACTTTGATTCTACGAGGGTCACTAACCAATATTGTATCAATGAAAAAAAATAACACAACAGGTTTTTGTCTTGACATCATAGCAAATATTTTGGTGAAAATTACATAAATCAACTATACGCAGAGAAATTATTACTTGTGTACAATAAATATTTATGGTTTTCGTGAATATTCGTCTTCTGGTAGGTCCCTCCTGAGTTTCCAACAATAATCTGCTAGTATTCCTGAGCTCCATTTCCATTGATAATGCTTCTCTATTGAGTAAATGTCTTGATGGAATCTCTTCCCTCTTCCTAAATAGATGAGAGTCAAAACATACGTATTTTTTAGGACACATCACACCCCAAAGTTTTATCTTACACTATTAGTTTCTCTATTAAGTCTTTGTGTTTTCCGCTTTATGATTTCTTAGGAAATTTTAGACAACACTCACAAAACATTTCCAGGTGATTTTTTCCAGATCATTTAGTTCTCCTTCAGAGCTCTTATCCTTCACAAGTTGTCGTATTTGTTAGCCTAGAAATATTCTCCCTTCAATTTTCGCGTCGCTGAGTTTGGGAAATTTCTTTCTCAGATATAAAAATCCACTGACATCTTTACGCATAGCTTTTACAATTTTTTTTCATCAGACCGAGTACAACGATGGTAAAAGTATGTCATCAGGGTTCACTAAAGGCTTATTTTTAACATTTTTACGGCCTGGAGTGAGTGACTCTCGCTTGAGCCACATTTTATTTTAATAGTGACTTTTTCTGTCTCTGCTGTCCCATTCGCAAATAAAACAGCAACATTTTGTGTAATCAACATGTGGTCCAAGCAAATAATAAATAACTTTTAAATCGCTTCAAATTTTCCAAGCGTTTTCACTGTATTTAATTTTTTCAAGAAGAAATCTCATATTTTCATAAGTCTCTTTCATATCAGAACCGTGAGCAACCGGCACTGAAGGGAGTTCGTTTCTGTTATGCAGCAACACTGCTTTCAAACTAGTTTTTGTGGAGTCAATGAACAGTCGCCAGTGACTTGAATCATATACAAAATTCAGTAAATTCATCACAACATAAATATTATCACAATGGACTTTGAGAAAGTAAGGTTATATTTCATTGTCACAATGTCGTAAATAAGAAACTTTTGTATCAGGAGGAAGTACATTCCAGTCCTTCAGTCTGACCCCAAAAACTCAGCCTGTTTATTTAGACAAATTCAAATCACGTACTAAATCGTTTAATTCACTTTGTGTCAATAAGTGCGGTTCTTTTGAAGTTTGCGGTTCATAACTTGGGTCACTATCTTCATATTCCTCATGCGAACTAGTTCTGCCGGACTGGAATTCCCACTTTTTGGTCGACTTGGAGGTTCGACACAAGCAGTTTGGCACTATGTAGGATGGGTCTGTTGGCGGAAGACAAGTTTGGATACTGGATAGTATGTTTGGACTTCGTTGCAATTCCTTTTATTCTTGTTCGACTCAAATAAAAGCCCAACCTAATAGGAGTCTCACACACATTACACAACATATATCTGGGATCCAGAATGTATCTTGATGCTGCACAGTAAATCAAAATATTTTCAAAAGCACTGTTCAATTAATGTGGTGAAATTTTGACGCTGGAATGTAAAAGCTGATTCTTCACACACATAACAAAACTGTCAGGGTTAGTAGAACACTTTGGTTGCATATTTGCCATGTACCTAACGAAAATGAAATGTATGTTAGCTGATGCCCTAGCTATACAGCCGCCTATATGACGTATATTAGGTCAGAAATGAATATATAGCTGTCACAAAAAAGCTGGATGTGATTGAAACAAAATTATTGTATATTCATAATGGGGGTAGGCCAACATAAACGAAACACATCACAAAGTTCATATGACAAAAATACTGTTGACCTGTGTAATTGATGAGAATGAGAATTATGAGGTTTTCAATAGGCAGTTTACAAAATCGCTATACAATAGCGTTTCGTTGGGCCATTATGGTGCCCATTCGTGACAATCATATGTTAACTAGCCGCATCAATTCAATTTTCGAAAATATGTATTATCAAAAACTATATTATTTTCTCAAGCGAATTTGAGTAAAGCTTTTTAGTTCCTCAATGAATAAAGGTCCAAAAATAGTATTTTCAAAAATACCAGCTCAAATATACTCTATATATTGTATATGACATTCCCATATACATGATAAATGAAGAATGATTCAAGAAACAACTTACGGGTGCTTCACCTGGCCCCTTTTTTTAAAGTGAGTAAATTGTATTCAACATTCGTCATTGAACACATCGTCTTATCAATGCCTCTGAATGTTGCTTTCCTTAGGTTTACTGGCTGAAGTCAGAAACTGATGGGTTCATCATAGCCTGACAGAAATTAGTTTCCAACTCTTAAGTATACCTTAGTCGAGTTTTCGATATGGAGGTTCCAGAAACCAGGTCGGCACATTCAGCATATGCGATCTCAGTCTATATCGATAGATATACAGGGCCCTAAGAGTGCTTAATTGACATTTCTGCGGTATAGACGAGATACCGGAATTGCTCCGGGAGAAATTGAATCCGTTGTAGGGAATGGGAAGTGCCAAATTTCCTGGAACTACTCATTTTTCAGCCTTAGGCTAATACCAGCGAGTACGTCTGATGTAGTCCTCTTTGACAATCAAGCGAGAAGATATTTGTCGTGGTGTTTCCAGACCACTTTCTTGAAATGTTTGTTCTGATTTTCGAAGTATCGAATTCATGCCGGTTTACCGCACTGAGAAAGAAATCTTGACCGGTCAAATTTAGAAATTTGTCATCGATTACTTACCTGGCTGTGAATGATCACTTATCTCAAGGTATGGAAAGTGGTAATTAATTGATGATACCAACGCGCTCTCCAAATGTATTGGGGCTTCGGAGCTAGAGCCCGACTAATGCAACCTTCGAAATTAAAAAAAAAAAACAAATATTTGTATTCAATATTCCAAAATAGTTGTCGAATTAGTCAGTTACAATGCAAATATGAATACACATACAAAATTGAATAAACATTTGACTTTCATTCCCAATATGAAAGTGAATCGAAAGGAGTAGTGAATAGAAAGCTTTCGAAATTAAATTTGATTCAAAATGTGTTTTTCTGCCTCAAGAACAGAGGTAAGTATTCATGATGATGATCACAACTTTCCACAATAAACAAGTCATTTCCAATACATTACTTTCCTCAGTTGAACTTGTGAGTAAGCAGTAGAGGTGAGTAGGGCACATTTCAAAGAAAGTACGACATCATTCAATTATAATTTTATCCGGTTGACGTCAAAACAGACAATAAATGATAAATTTTCAAAAGTTCACGTTTCAGTGACAACCTTTTACTTGAAAACACTTTCCCAACGTCAGAACAAAATTACGGTCTTTCGACGCGCGTTTCGCTAACCAAGTTAGTGTCTTCGAGAGATTATTATGACTTTATTCCTACCCATATTCTTTTCAATAGATTCATTCTACGCCAGAGCTTTGAGTACAAACTATCAAGTCTTTTATTTATTGGACAGTTTTGGTTCTTTCAATTCTACGTAAAAGTTGAATCAAAAACACAAATGAAATATATAAACAGAATTCAAGTTTCATACAATCAGATGAGTTGAATATCCTCCATATTTTGACTCATATTCCATAAGCAGAACACTCCTCCACTTTTATTCATTGGAAAATGTCCACTATGAACGTTGAAACTCGTATTCGAAACCCTTCCCTCAACCTCGAGTGTTTTTTTGTTGTAGACTGTAGAGTGAAGTGAATATTTTTTTGTCTCAACCGATGTATCACAAGAAGTACTTTGCTTGTTCCATTCATAAATTGAGTTTTGTCAGTACTTAAGGGTGAATAAGAGCAAGTAGAAAATCAATATGCTTAAATGACAATTCAAAACTAAAAATAAACATGTCTCATTGACATTTGAAGTGGTTTATCTAATATACTAAGTGACAAAGAAACGTAAACACCCATTTATATTGAAAATATTTCAATAAGTCTTTATTTACAGACTTGACAGATAATAGCAAACAAACGAGCAACTTTTCAAGGAAATTGGATGATCGTGAAACCAGTGAAGTTCAGTAGTGTGTTGCAGATCCTCAATGTCTTATACACTCGTGGATACGTCTGGGCATTGTCCTGATAAGATGGTCTATATTCTGGTCTATTTTTAAATCCGAAGCATAGGTTTGTGATATATCGTTTGAAAGGTCTCTTTATTCTCAATTCAAATTTTTTATCGCTGTCGAGTTTATTGCAACAATTAAGATAAAATAAATGAAAATCATGTGGTTACCGAAATTCAAAACATAAAATGTAATGCAAAACGTAAAGAAATGTAGAATATGAAAAAATATGGATGTTAACAAAGTAGATGTTCAAAGTGTTCACCGCGACAGTCCTGGCAATATCCTAACTTGAAATAAAACTGTCTTCTAACATTATTTAACATGTCTGGCGTGACCGACCTAATCGCAAGCGGTATTCGTTCTTTTAGGTCATTAAAATGTGAAGGTTTAGTTTCGTACACATTGCTCTTTACATATCCCTAAAATAAGAAATCTAATGATGAAAGATCAGGTGATCGCGCTGGCCATTCAATCGATCCACGCCTCCCTATCTACCAATTGGGAAATGTTGTATCGATGTATTGCCGGACATTAACTTAGTAATGTGGTAATGCTTCATCCTGCTGAAACCATATCGTATTCACTGGAACTTGAGGGTTTCCTGGATCAGGATATGAATTCGCTAAACTGGAAATGACATCATTTTGAAGTTGTGCCAAATAATTATCGCCATTTAAGTTGCCCTCAATGAAAAACCAATGATATGGTTTACTACAATCCTTGCCCAAACAATAACCTTTTGAGGGTATTGCGTGTATTTTTCTGTCATCCAGTGAGGATTTTCCGTTGACCAGTAACGGCAATTTTGCCGATCAGCATAACCGTTAATAAATAATATTAGATGATATTGTTATCCAACATTTCCATCATTTGCTCACAAAAATGAGTTCTTCTATCAAAATCGTCTTCCATGAGCTCCTGAATAGGTATCATTTCATAGGAATGCATTTTATTTTCTTTCAATATGTTGACTGTCGATGTATGGCTAACATTGAATGTAGTGTATGCCTGTCTACTCGATGTGGGTTTTCCTCAAAATCGAGCATCACATCTAATTTGACTTCATCACTCATTGCATTGGCAGTTGCTTTTTTAATCTGCCCCACATGACCAAGCTCGCGGAACTGCTACTCTATTTTACTTATTATTCCTTGAGATATGGGCGACATATTAGTAAATTTCTGATGAAATAGGCGAGCTACTTCCTGTTGTGTTCGGGTTTTATCTCCGTAACCAATCATTTGTCAGACTTGAAGTTAACGAACTTTAAACCTAAATTAAAATACTGACAACTGATGTTGTAACATAGAAAACAAGTTGGCAAGGCGTTTTGAACTAACGTTGCTTTGGAAATTATTTACAGTTCTTTAGAGGATATCGTCTAAAGAAAACATTGCTATTGTTTTCGCTAACTTTTTTATTATCAATACCTGTACATGGAATACGTTCAGAGTATATTGCAATAAGTTTTGAGTGTATTTTATCGAATTTCGGTAACCACATGATTTATTATTTTATCTGAATTATTGCAATGAACTTGAAAGTGATAAAATTTTTGAATAAAGAATGAAAAGACTTTTCAAACGATATATCACAAGCCAATACTTCCTATTTGAAGAGTTGGAGGTTGTACCTGGCATTCGATGGGGGTTGAAGGTAGGGGTAGCATCTTTCTGTTGAAGTTTGTCAAATCATAATTTAAATTTGACGTGTTTCCGGACTTTATTGAAATATGTACCGTAACCGAAGTAATGAATTTGTTCCATTTGGCTTTTACACACTGTATAATGAAACCGCTGATCCCTATTATACATACAGATATGCCAATTCATTTTATTGGATTGGATTAAATTGGAATTTGCAATGACTATCAATAAGTCCCAAGGCAAAACAATGTCCGTTTGTGGCTTGGATTTGAGCACAGCATGTTTTTCATAAGGACAAATACACGTGGCAGGCTTCCGAATGGGCAAACCACCCAGTTTGTGTTAGCTGAATATTGACTAACGAAAAATATTGTACACTATAGCATCGAGGGATTATTATTATTGAAAGATTCATTGTTCTGATAGAAATAATATATGTGACAAAACAACATTTGCGAGTCACCTAGTTATTTTATAAAATTCATTTGTTATTTTGGAAACATATATGAGAAGATTTGAAACAATTGAAATAAGTTCAAAGTTATTACGGAAAAGTCGAAAAATGATAAAATCATCATTCTGAACCGTTATACAGTTTAACTAAAAATTAATATTGTGAAAATGTAATTCCCTGGAAAAATTCTCAAACATCATGTGATTAGTGAAGTCGTACGCTTTCATTCTTCTGGAATGGAAGGAAATGTATTTAATTGAATCTGGAATTTCTTCACCTATTTTGCAATCCAGTCTTAGAAAAACAAACCTGACTTATCTTCCAGCCAGCGTTTTCATAATTCAATATATATTTAAATTAACTTGGAAAATTTCACGAGGGAACTGTTACGAAACCAAACAACCAAATGTAACTTGGCATAAATATAAATTCTCCTGGAGACATACCGGAAAGTTTTTCCAAAGTAAATGAGATTAAGCTCACGTCTCCGGGGATTGTTTTCATGGATAGATTAGAGTGAGTTTTCATTTTAACAGTAATAAATTCATCCGGTGGAAAAAAGCGTCGGATGAAGATTTGATGCGTTACAAAGTAATGACTGATTTTCTACTTGGATGCATCCTTTTATTTCTCTATCGATATACAGGGTGAGAGACATACATTTTTTTCCAAAAAGGAAAACTTGAGACCTTCCAGAACTACTCCTATATATTCCGGACCGGCTGAAATAGTTTTTAGTTTTTTTCGACACGAGTTCTTCAGAACTTTTTTGATATATAATTCTTCCGATAATCTCCATTGTTGAAATTATCAGCTCTTCAAAATTACAGACAAAAATTTCCATCGATATTGAAATATTTACGTTCGAACGAGGGAAAACTTTCTATTGGAAATTGTTAAAATATGTGATGGAATCGGCCGATACTTGATGAAAATCCATAACGTATTCAGGAAATATTTCGTTGTGAGATTTTACCAAACAGTTTTCCATAAACACAACACGCGTTTCGCTTTATAATAGCTTCTTCAGGCGTGTCTATTCTAGGTAGGTCTAAAGTGAGGGGGTCTATTCGACCATCGAAAATTTTAGGTTGAGCTGAAAGAAAGCTTATAATTCCCAAATCTACAAAATATTTATTATTATTTTTTTTTGGAAAAGGTATGCCTTTTCCATACAACAAGAAAACATGATTTTCAAACACAGCAATTTATTAAGTAGACAATATACCTATCTATGGAAGGACTACAATATTCAAGCATTTTCTCGTTTACACTATCTGTTCCAAAAGCTTTAGTCCGAATATTATGCAAGATATTGTTGACCTCTTCAATAATAATCAACCTAAGTGAAAAATCACATTCTGAATTTATTTACTGAAAAACTTTTTTTTTCACAATCATCACAATTCATCACAATTACAGGTCACATTTTGTAGACTGGTAGAGAAAAAATTGTTCAAAGAATTTGGGTTAGATAAATGCTCGGGAATCAAATTTTTGTACTTGAGCAAACACTTATGTTCCTAAAAGTTTTCCAGGATGCTTTCGAGTATTTCATTTAGAGTACGTGAATAATGTAACCTTTTTTCAGTGTATGATTTCTCAGTTCTTTTCACCTATCAAAATATGATTTCATTGTGGTTTTTTTTTTAGTTTTTTCAGTGCTCTATTTCCCTCCGTTTTCAATATTACAAGATTTTCTATTAGCCAAAGTACTGGTTATTCAGTTATTTTCGTTTAAATGTTCGAAGCATTATTGTCAAATACCGATATGATGAATTCATTGAAAATTTATTTCTTTTTGTCAAGGTTATTCTCAGCAATGACATTGTGCCATGGAAGATGTTGAACATCATCTAAAAGATTAGTTATGTTGAAGTGACGAAAGCCACGATATGTGATGATCAGGGTAGAACTATACAGGATGGCTCATTTGCAAAAATACATCTCTTGAAATGAATTGAAAATCGAAGTTCTATAATTTTCCTGATTCGAAAAAAACTTGAATCCTCAAGTTAGTGATAGTGCCGCATAAGCGTATAACTCCCGTTATTATTGGTTTCGTGATAATTTTTCTAATAACTCTTCAGGTTCATAAAAAAGTTGGCATACGTTTAGGGTAGAAATTTACAGGGTGTCCCGTAAAACGAAAACGGGATGGAAATACTACAAATTCTCCAATTCAAAAGATATTTGTATCTTCAATAATGAATAAGTTAGCAAAAGTGATGACTTGCAGTTTATCATACTGTACAGTTTTATGAAAAATTTTCAATTCGACGAACTTATTTGAATTACAGTTGATATTGCGTTTACAGAAATATGCAGAGTGTGATAGTTATTTTTATTTTCGCTTTCTCTTTATTTTCATCCCAAACTTGCTCGAAATACTGTCTGTCGTATTTCAAATTTATCTAGGAACTAAGAAATGAATAATAAATATACTAATAAAAAATATACTTATAATTCTCTGAAATATTTCAAAAATTCAATCCAGTTTTCTGAATACAATTTTTGATATTTCATCATGCTGAATAACATTCGAAAAATTTTCTGTCATCAAAAATATATCAGTTTTTAGGGAATTGAACTATGCAAGTATATCTGAACAAGAGTATTAGTTGCTGATTTTTTATGGTTTTAAAAAATTGGAAGTTCTTTTCATCTGAATTATCTATATGAACGCCAATTTCAGCGAATAACTGTGAATCAGTTACAAGTATTTCAACATGGTTTGAGATTTCGTTACAAAAACAATACCTTTGGAATACTTGAGTGTAAAATATTTGGGCCGGAATGGCTGATTTTTCTGAAAATATTGGAAAAAATTAAACTCAAAAACTATAATGAATCGCATATAACATATTGTGGGAGTGACTCTGATAGGCTTTGAGGAGTTGTATTTAACAAAATGGACCACTTCTTTTCTACTTCAAGCAGTGAGAGTTTGTGAACGCGGGGTTCCAATTGAAAGTGGGTGTGAGATAAAAATAGTAACTAATGAAAAGTCATATTTCCCTTCCCCATTTCCGTAACTATCCAGTTTCTGCAATGAGTAATGATCTTCATTATACACTCAGAATTTCCTTACAGATTTTCTGAGGAGTTCCACCCTTCTCTTCTTCCAAACTGCCATTCAAACTTTACAGTGACAATTATTATAATGACACCACCTCTCCTTTCATCTGAGTAACTCGAAAATTATTATTATGTCATGCCTATTCGTTATATCTGTTAATTTGAGACGAAAATTGTCTTGTAGACATCATTAGCATATTAGTAGGTTTCCCATTGCCGTTGAAGTTGGCCTAAATAAAGGGTTCGTGTAAAACCGTTGTCATATTATTCTGAACTATTAATTGTTCCTTCAGGGGGTGGAAGTTGTATGGAGAGGTGTTACAGTAAACAGGGGCTGAAATTTGAGAACCAAAACTTATGTTAAAAATGTATGTAAATCATTAGTTTAATCAAAAGTATTCAGCTTTGGTTACATTAAATTTTGATGAAGATGTACCCTGAAATATTAAATTTGAATTTTTCGCGGTAATTTATTCTGGATTATCAGGAAATCATCAAGTGACGCTGGAAATGTCCAAGTGCTAATAAAATTTCAGTACAGTATGAACTGATTGAATTGAGTTTTTCATTTTATAGAAAAGTTATTCGCCATGAAACAAGCTATTTCGTGAGTATCATGTGAGTGGTGTGGCATTTTTCCTGGAATAGGTGTAGGTTTCAACAGTTTTGTCCATTTTTATGAGAGATATGATAGATGCTGGTCCCACCCGGCATCGTCCGAGATACCATCACCATTGCTTTCGGGCAACGGTACGTTACTGTGCCGCTATTTCCGGTTTCAAGGGTGTTATTCGAAGTTATTCTAACAGTCAGCAACGTCTTCTTAACATTGGTCCACAGGGAAATAACATGGTTACTACAGTTGCTAAGAGGCCCACAAGTGATTTCAAAATCGATTTCTGCAACATTAAAGGCCTCAACTGAAATATAAACACATACATCAGCAATCAAATTGGTCCTCATATTCTGGAAGTCAGTGCTTCAAAAAAAACCGTAAATTTTCTATATCCCGGCTATGATTACCACTCTCAATTCAGACGTAACTTTGGAATTTCTTTTTTCATCAAAAGCGATCTCTCCTGTCAACGAGAGAAAATGCTGGAACCCCGAAACTTTGATTTTATGTGGTTCAAAATAATAACACAGAAGATCACCAAACTCATATGCTGCATTTACCGACCACCTAGTGATACACGCTTCGCTTGCAAACATCATTAACTTTCGGCAAATCAATCATCCCAGTGCCAAAATTTCAATAATCGGTGACTTCAATGTCCACAATATCGAATGGCTCAAATTTTCGAATATCAATGAAAAACAAGGTCGTGAAGTTGAAGCTTTCACAATAAGCAGCGCACTAACTCAGTTTATAAATGAGCAAACCAGGATTCCTAACCGATATGGAAAATATGGTAATTTTCTGGATTTATACTTAGCAACCAATCCAGATATTTACACAGTGTCACCTTAAGGTGATTCCCATTTGGATCTTCTGACCACAAACTCATTTCAGTATTGCGTGAATTACCGATAAATGTTTGGCATTTGAAATCAGCTGACTGGGAGGATCTTCAAGATCATTTCCGAAATTTACTTTAGCTAGATGTTCGTTTCAGCTCTAAAGATCCATCAACCTGTGTTTCTGAAGTCACGAAAGTTATTCTATCATCCATGGATGCATATATTCCTTTTTCAATGAAGCGACCTTCTAACAGCAAACTTTGGTTCAACAAAAATTGCTAGCAAGTTGTCGCCTCCAAAAATCTCGTCTACGCGCAAAAATCCCAGTGCCGAAAACCGAACTAGGTTTGTTTATGATCGCAACTGCTGCAAACTTAGGATAAATGAAAGCAAAGAACTTCACAATTAGAGAATTTGGGATAGACTGCTTGCCAATCCCAATAGGTCTAGGTCCTTCTGGTCGGTAGCTAAAGCTGTTAATCAAAATTCACCATTCCACCACTAACACAAGCGGATGGTTTATTCGCAACAACAGCCATAGAAAAAACAAATCTACTAGCTGAACAATTTACGTTCCACTCCACAGTCGATTTCCTAGGAAAGGTGCTACCTACCTACTATTTCCACACTTGCCACACTAGAATCCACAATGTCGAAAATTACTTTTCGACAGCGTCTAGTCAGGCGAATTTTGGAACAGCTCAATATCAACAAGTCGTCTGGCCCTGAGAAAGTGCCCGTCATCGCACTTAAAAAGTGCGCAAATGTACTCGCCCCAGTATTTTGCAGACTTCTCAACTTGTTTTATAAGCAAAGGGTTTTTCCTTCTTGTTGTTCTTGGCGTTCAGCCTATATCCTATATATATATATATATATATATATATATATATATATATATATATATATATATTTCATTTCACTGATATCAAAAATCATGGAGAAAGCCGTAAACCACCATATCCTTAGATATTTGAAAGGCTTCAACATCTTGAGCGATCATCAATATGGCTTTCAGAAACAAAGATCATCAGGCGACCTCCTATTATATGTCACTCATATTTGGAATAACGCAATAGGGAAACATGCTGAATCAAAAGTTGTTACGCTTGATATTTCTAAGGCATTTGACCGTTCGTGGCATGAGGGTTTGCTGGCCAAACTTTGATTCTATGACTTGTCGGATCATTTTTGTGTATGGTTCTCCATCAGCCTTCTGAAAGAACGTTCCCTGCAAGTGGCCGTCGATGGATATATCTTGAATATTTTCACTAACAACGCTGGTGTTCTCCAGTGATTTATATTGTCTTCAACCCTCTTTTGTAAATCAACGACTCATTTGAAAAAAACAAAAATCCAATATATTGCTTTGCTGACGACAGCACACTCGTCTCGTCATTTTATTTGGATTCCAGGACATCGGTAGGGAGGCACATCTTCGCTGGGAGCAGGAGGTTGCATATCTTAGTAAGTATCTAGATGTGACTTCAATTTGGGGTGAAAGTAACCAGGTTCAATTCAATGCCACAAAAACCCAGGCATCGGTTTTCTCCAAGAAGATTAATGTTTCCGAACCGGATATAATAATGTCAGGTCAGACAATTCCGCTTTCTGCTTCGATAAGTTTGTTGGGGTTTAAAATGGACGCCAATATGTTTTGGCACAATCCTATCGCTAGAATGGCAAAGGCTGCTTCTCAAAAGCTTGGAACACTGTTCCGAATTAGACAACTGTACACACCTCAGCAACTTTTGATGCCTTATAGAGGTCAGATCAGACCTTCTTTGAAGTATTATTCTCATGTATGGAGCTCCGATCCCAAACATACCCTGAACTTGCTGGATTCCATCACGTGCAACCTTTATAGCCTGAAACATCTAAGAAAGGTTGGAGTTTTGTCTTTCTTCTATAAATACTTTCACGGGAAGTGTTCAAGTGACTTAGCACATTTGAATCCACCAAGAGCGGTATATATCAGAAATACACGACGGCTTTTAGCTTCATCGTCTTGAGCAGCTGCAATCATCTGGACAACTGCGGTTAGATGGAATGCCTTTTCTGAGAATGTTTTTCTAAATTGATTTAATCTTCAGAGATTCAAATTCAATGTGAATCGCTACTTCCGCCCCGCTCTGCCTGTGCCTGTGTGAAGGATTTTCCTATAGTGCTTGTGTTTTGTCTTGAAAAAAGTCTACTTCAAACTGTAATATCTTAGTGAATATATATTCAAATTCATCGAAATGAGCGTCATTTGAATATGTTTACTACTTTTGTCAACATAATACAAGTTGATTTAACTCTGTCAGTATGAAAGTTGCGTGCTTGGGATTCGATGTCGTTTTTGCCTGGTCCTGATTGGCGAAGGTAGGTCCTATCGGTGAGAAAGTCGTGGAAGTACTTGAAAAGATGGTAGTCGATTGGCGAGGTATCTAAGGAGTATGATTGGTGAGGCACAAATTCAACTTTCAATTAGTTTGATTTTCCGACGGTGGTAAACGTGCGGACGGGCGTTGTCTTGAAGTAGGATCGGAACTCTTCTGTTGACTAGTGCCAGCAGCTGCTGCTGCTACTTACATGTTTAACTTTCTTTCGTCAATGTATATGTCCAATTCATTGTTTTTCACTCATTTTACTGCCCTGAAGAAGCTTCCCATTGAAAGCGAAAGCTTGGCAAAGTAGAGCAGAGCTTTGATTTTTTGACTGAGAGACCCCGTTAATCCATTTTACTGTACATTTTTCCAGTCGCTAAGTTTCTAAAATGAGTCAGAACACATTTGTTAAAACACATTAATGGAAAAGGTATACTTTTTTTGAACTATTTTTCTGATATTGACGAATTAAATTCTTGTTTTTTTTTCAGGTGAGCGAATAAGACATTTTTTGTCTTATGAAGAACACAATCTATTTGAAAAAACTATGCGTAAGTACTCTCCGTCTAGGTTATATCCAAATATATCTGAAAAAACAGAAACTTCCAGTGATTATCAGATGATCTACCTAATAATCCATTGAAAATTCATCTTGTAGCAATGAAATAATTTTGACTCAGTTGTCTTTTACATTTACTCTTCTAATATGCGTTGTAAAATATATCACTGAAACCTCTGGCGTAGAAAAAATCCAAAACAAGCACTTTTCCTAATCGCACCTTTACGAACGACAACCCTCAGAAGTCGAAACTTGTGCGAGCTAAGGACTAACAAGGTCTTACTTTTTAACGTGTGATTTCTATATGAGTAAAGATATTGCTTTCTCTCTCACAAATTAAAAATAAAATTCTCAAAGTGAAGAACATTATCACGATTTAAAGAAATCTTGCTCTCCTATATTCATAAAGAAATATTTTTTTAAACTGAGAAATATATTCTCTCAATTTGAATTTGAATCATCAATTCAAATGGACTGAATAAACGCTTCTTTCAAGTAAAAAAAAAATTCTACCAAGATTGTGCATACATTTCAATAGAATTCATCACATTAGCTCAAGAGAAGTAAGTATGCATTCTTTAGTCTGAGCAAAATTCATCTCCAAGCAAAACTGTTTTGGGTTTTCAAAGAATGATATGTTAACTTGAAACACTATTTAAATATCTTCATAGGATAAATTAATTGTTTTCTTCGAAAAGAAGCATTTTTCATTCAAACGCTTCTATTTGTTTAAATCAAATAAACTCATTTACTTCATCAAAAATAAACTTATGCTTCTGTTTATAAACTGTCCCATTCATATGGATGTTTTTAGTTACTTGAATTCAAAGTATCTCATCGTTAATATGAATAGTTTTAAGTGGTGAGGGAAGAAATTAAATAATACATTATATATTATGATTGATTCATTTCAAGCAATTGCAAATCATAAATATTATACTGAAAAAGCATATGATAAGAAACAAAATGAAATAGAGAACTGAATTTTCTTTGCTAATCTTTGCTTAAATGTCATATTCCAGCCGCACACTATTGAGAGACCATACAGTTATACAAATAACAGAAATAAATATTCAATCAGAAAACATATATATGAAACTTGTGAAATATTCCTGACAAATTGAAAATTAACAAATAAAATAAAATGGAAGCCTATAAACAACATTACAACTCAGACAAGACAATGAATTAATTTATTAGTAATTTTACACAAATCAAGTTTTTGAAACTAGATGCCATTCTGGTTAATATCATTAAAAAAAATCACTGTCGTCTATCGAGTTCTGCATTCTGCTTTCGTTTATCCACAATTACCAGAACATCAATTGGATTTTGAAACGAAAGAAGAAATCAGCACATCATCCTTAGCCACTATTTCAAATATATAGAAAGGTAACAATATGAAAACAGCTGCCACTTAATCAAAATATATATATATATATATATATATATATATATATATATATATATATATATATACATATATATATATATATATATATATATATATATATATATATATATATATATATATATATATATATATATATTGATTATTTTGATATTTTGATGAGATTCAAAATAGTTCATCTTGTCATTAATATAATCAAACGAATGATGTCGTTGAAAGTCTAAAAAACTTGATTTCTTCGTTAAAAAAGTGGGATTCTCTTGTGGAACATGGCGCTGTTGGCATGAAGTAATAGTTTCTTCAATAGAGATAATAATTTCGAAGCAATCTATGATCGTCTTTGAAAGAAAAACTTTTTTCTGTGCATGCGATAAATACAAGTGGAAACTAAAAACATATAAGGTGTCACGACTAGCAACCATTAACATATAAATAATGAATTAAGATACATTAACAAACTAACAAAATAATGAATACCAGGAAAACCTCTCATTATCGAAGATGATGTGAGAGAGAAATAATTTTTAGAGATCTCCTGATGATGTTAACTTGGTTAGCGGGACGCGCGTGAAAAGACAGTGCTTCAGGTCTTGTACTGGAAAAGTATTTTCATCAGATACATTTCACGACGCAGGTTCTAATTTTACATATCAACAGGGTCGAAGCAGGGCTCTAGAATGATCTTAAGTCGTTTCGACTAAAAAATTTCAAGTCGTTTCGACTGAATGAACTCGTATTCATCTTGATTAATTATTAGAATAAATGCATGTATTTTGCCAATAGTTGTTACTGAAACTGCTATTGAGAGTAACCTCCTTGGTTAAATGCCAGGAACAAAAGGCGGGGTAGAAACGTAATGTACCGAGGAAAGTGGAAATATTTCATTGGGAAGCTCTTGAGTCTTCCTGAATCTAGTTAAAAGTTGTGGCACATACAAGGTGTTTGCATTAAAATTCATTTCTGATAGTGTCTCTCGAATATACAGCAATTGGCAATACTAGTATCATTGTTAAGGAGTTGTTATATAAGTTTGAAAATGTCCGTATATGACCAAACTGCAATAATGTTAGTTACAAAGGAAAGTGGTAAAAAACATCAAAAGTTTCATTTCTCTTTTCTTCAGTGTGATTTCCTACCAGGTAGTAACGGCTACATCAATTTATTGAAATAACAGGCATAACAGTTTATGTGGTGTTTGGTGTTTTATCTGGAAGTGATCCTGCTGAAGTTTCTATGACCACTATGTTCTTCGTATCTGTTTTTGAAATTAATGGTACACTGAAATAATATCTTGAAAGGTAAGTGCTGTTCGATTAATTTTTGCCGCTATTTTTATCCTAACAAATGATCGTCCCTCTCTCATATTTCTTAGGATATAACATATTTAGTTCCTTATTGAGATGATAGTGTACTCGTGAATGAAGAATCACGTCTCTCGTTGATAGGTCAGAAGTTGAGCTGCTATTAATTCCGAAATTCTCAATTATCTACTCGAGATTTCATCGATATCATATACATTGTATACATTATTAGAAAATCCATATCTAATTCTATAAAAATCACTCTGATTTCATAGCAGTGATTCACTTGGTAGCAATATAATGTTATATTTACATAAATTTCCATGTCCCTCCTATAATCGAATATAATATTTAATTACTAAAATACGAAATGTTCAATCAGAAAATCCTGAAATCCGATGCCACTCACAAGTTTTAATGATTTACCTAATCGCTTATCCCTCAGTAACAAGCTCTTTTCTTTTATTGACAGACCCAAAAAACAATTAAAACTTTCCACAGCTTGTTAATCTCTTTTATCTCATGTTCATCGTGAATTCACAAGAAAGACATTATCTGAAACAGTCGTCAATATTTAATCGAATATTTCTGTAACGAAACTAATTTACTTATCTTTCAGGATTAATGCTCGAATTGAAAGTCAAACATTCTCCAGAAAAATGGTCGTCGTTTGAGCCCTATTTCCATGAAAAACGTTCGCTCTGAGCAAAGTTTTACAGGAAGTTTTTTTTGACGATTTAACACCTCGCGATACTTATCTGCTCACGAGATTTCTGTCTGTTTAAGAAAAGATTCTTGAAGTTCTTTGAACAATATATTTTTTATTTTGATCTCGTTAGGACATTGAAGTCACCATTTATAAATTAACTGAGTTTTTCTGGTGAAGTATTTCAATTGAAGTTTAATGGGTTTGGGAAGATTATTGATAAAGGATGAATTAGTAACGGCTCGGGGTAATTGTCAATAATTTGTTGTACATTTTGCAATTGTTCGATATTTCGATCGGCTTCTCAAATCTTGATGATTTCCTTATAGAAAATGTGGGAAATTCCATCTAAAACTAAGTCACTAGAATGCTTCTATGATATGCCACTTTATGATATACTACTATAGAAGAAACTAATTAACCTATTGAATATTTTCAGTGCTGTTTCGGCAGCGCTGTGGTTCAATTTGAATTCGTAGAGAAAAATTGGCCAACAATCACTTGACTTGAAAAGAGTTAAGAATCAAAATAAAAAATTGAACAGGATCAATGTGTACAATATAAAACTATCCATCAATCAGTGCATACCATGACACAGTGAAATGAAAGTTTTTTGAGATATGAAGCTACAAATACACATGACATTAAAACAGGCGAAACTTTCGAAACAATCTAATGATATAATAGTCCAGCTCCCAAGTTAAAATTGGTGTTCAATAAATATTAGGCTCCTAAAATATGAACGACAGCTCATTGGATCCAGAATGAAGTAAGAAATGGGTTCTTATAATTTTACAGCCTACAAAAAAACCTAACTGTTACTGACAAATAAATGCATGCATGAAGTCACAATGAGGAAAAATATTCGTTTTGATTTTCGAAATGCTGACTGAATTTTTTTTCGACTTCCGTTACTAAAAAGAACGACATGAATGTTTGAATGATATTTGAAAAATATATGGATATTGAAGCCCTACTCACATAATAAACTTGAAATGATCATGTTTTGAATTTCGTGATTTTTTTATTTCGCCTAATAAGATTTTTCAAAATAGAAAATCAATTACATAGTACTTACATAAAATGTTTTTTTAACCATTCATTTGTCCTAATAAAATGATAATTTCTGAAAAAAATATATGAAATTTCATTGTTTGAATTGTTTTCTCCATTGTTTGAATCATAAATTGAGGAATTATTGTCTATCATAATTGTCGTTACTCCAAGGTTAACTTGAATTTCAGAAACAGCCATATGTGGAAAAAAGAATTTCCATATTACACGATAGTGCCTGCTTGCTAGGAATCACTTAATACAAAGTGCTAGGAATCACCTCACAAACTTGCACAAGATTCGTTGTCAGAGGAGTGAGAGCTAATTAACGAAAAAACAGATACACACAAATTCAAACAGATTTTAATAGATTTTCAACTTTCAAACTTTTGACGATATTTTCATGAACCTTTGGATCATTTTTATGAAAAATTTATTGATTCGAATTGAGTAAAAGATGTGTTGATCCGCTGTTATAGCAATTTATTCAGGCAATTTTTCACAGTTTCCTTATAACTAAATAAATGAAGAAAGTACGGTACTTTGAATTATATACGTGTTCCCAGACTTTCTGTCAGACAAGGGATATTGGCTGTTGACAGTGCATGTTGAATTAGGTCATTTACAGTATAGCATAGTCTTACACTGATTTTTGATTGACGTGATGAGTATATAGGTACGATTTTTGTTAACAACGATCCCAACATGAATATTCGTAATTGAGACAGGCCCCAAAGTCGTTACAACTTTGGGGCGAGTCTGATTAGTAAAGGAGTTCCTAGCTGTAACAATGACTTGTGTAGATACCATCTGCATTGGTTGATTCAATTCAATACAGATTTTCTCACCTTCTGAATGAAAGGAATCTTCATCATGAGAAAATAAATTTGAAAGAATTGAGTGTATCATATGCTCATTACAATTGAAAGAGAAAAGCCGATACCAAGAATAATGGAATAATGTATAAATGTAATGTATATAAGTTTGGTCAACCGAAAATCTATTGACGAAATTATTATCTGATTGATGAGTTGGAAAACTCACCATTTCATTTTTGGAAAATCTTCCTAAAAAATAATATATAGAAATGTGTGAATTTCGTTGAATACGGTTAACTCTTGGTTGATATAATTGACTCGGAAAATACCAATCCATTGTCAGTTAATAATATCACTCATTGTAATTCAAATTCAATCTCAGTACTTGAAAGGAGTCTTTCATTTCTTTGTTACCAACTCTAATTGAAATTCTCCATCGTTACCAGATGAAAGATTCCGAATAAGAAATAAAGCTTGTTGGTAACCAAATTGGGAACAAAATGTGTATAATACATAATCACGAGTTGTTCCAGTCCTTTGAAATATGCCGTATTGTCTTGAAGACAGAACTAATTCTCATTTCAGTTCAGCGCTGTCAGAGATGAAAGGAAAATCAGTTCATTATCAGTAGGGTAATATTCAAATATTTTCATTTGCATAGCCTAGCGGCGCGATGGGAATAAAATGGGAACAACTTCATTATGCACAGATACATCTAAAGTGATTGACTCTCAATGGTTTGACAGTTCATTATTGAGAATTCTCAAAGAGAAGAACAATCAATAATTAAGTTGATTGATACGATTAATTCATCAGTTCATGAGAAGAAATGTCTTTATTATGTTTTTATTACTTATTTGCTAACCAATTTTTCATTGGGAAACAGCAAAGATATCTCTCCTTCTATAGTATTGAGAGGCGACACAAACCATGAATATTGATGACGAATAAGTCTCCCAAACACAATCCAAATGGAATGAGTTGAAAATTTTTCCCTTCTTCTTTCAGCTCTTTACAGCATTCACTGCAAAGCAACTAGTTGAAACAAGATCCCAAGGCAATGAAGGCAAAGAAGTTGGGTGCAACGTATTCACGTTTATCAAGGAAACTAGTTGGATCCTGTTCTTAATTATTATAGATATTCATAGTTTAAATATGCTGTCGATACCATAGATGCGTCTTTGTAAGGAAACAGTCATCAATTTCTCCTACCCAGGCTTATTTTTTAAAGGCAGTTGAATCCAACAATACATTCCTATGTCTAGTACTACTGATGAGATTTTACAGTACCGTATGGTTTTGAATCACTATTACTTTGTTTTTGGGATTTGATTTCAAATATTTCCTCTCATCAGCTCCATAATGATCATTCCTCCTTCGTCAGCAACGACAAGGTATCGATTCAAATCAATTTTTGGTTTTCTACAGAATCTGAGATGTCTTATGTGGATAACTGGAAGTGACTTCAATTCGATAATTCCAGTAGTGCGAAGATAAATCGCATATGTATGCATGAATTTCGAAATTAACAAAAGCTCATACAATTGTCCAAAACTCAAATCTCTCCTTGAAGTGAGAGTATCATATGGTTCAACAAGACTGAGTGAGACATTACCTTTCACTACACTAACAAGTTTTTGTTTCCCTATTATATCAATGATGAAAACAACAAATAATGGTCTTCAATTACCTGAACTCAATTTTGATTCCTTCTCAAAAGTAATCTTTATTGAATTCGTTTGTTTGAAAGTGATTAACAATGTTCCATGTTGATTTTTACTAGTTTGGACTTCCATTGTCTAATTTAATACAATATGATTTCAAATATCTGAAAGGAACAAATGAAATTGAAATGAATATTTGAAATTAACAATTATATTGAGCATCATACCGTGAAATAAAACTGCAATAATATGAAAATCAACAGAAAATAAGCTAAATGTGATTGTTATTTTCAACCATTCATTTCGATTTTATTTGTTTCATTCAGAGATTTTGATATTGCTTCGAATTTTTTATTAGTTTTATAGGAATAATTCTTGTATTTTCGTAACTAAATGAAATAAATGAATGAATGAATAATTTTATACCAATACTCCTCGTGAAAAAATTATGAAATATATACTCTAGGCAGAACTTTACACTTTTTGGTGGATCTACTTTCGATTTTCTTTTCGAATTCCCGCTTAACTTATGGTATCTGAACTCAAAATATTAAAAGAAACGGTTAATTTGTTTGCTTGTAATGAATAAACTCAGAAATTACTCCACCGAGTCTAAAAGCACTTTCAACTGAAGAAATCTACATTATCAGCGAGTAATATAGGCTCAATTTTATTTCTGAATAGATTGAAAATTCCTGTGGAAATTGCAATGATCTTATGTACCCGTTTGTTTTTTGAAAGCTGCATCGGGGTGTGTTTATGAATAAGGTTCAAATTAGAATTATACACTCAACTAGTAACTCATTCCAACTTCTTAAGAGTGCAATGCAGATTTGTATTTCAATTATGGATTCAACAAATTCGGGTATTTTGATTGTCAGTGTCGAAATGTTACGCCAGGTACTACACATTAGGTATTACACGGTATTATACATTTTCTTTACGGGAAAGAAAAGTTTTGGCTTTCTACTTCTCGTCTTCCAAAGAAAGAGAGAAAGAAATATATTTCGAAATGAATTTACACAAATATGTGTAGTTCATACAAAAACGTAAGTTTCAAAAATAAACCAGAAGAAAAAGCCCATTCGAAACAGCTACTTTTATATAAACAGTGAATTACACGAAAGAAAAATTCTACCGAAACAAATAATTTCATTCATATGAACACTGAGTTATACAAAAAATACTTTTTTCTTTTCAGTTTGTACTCCAACCATTCATTATTGCATTGACTCGGTATCATTCACAGGATTGCTACACAATATAGTATAAGAAAAAGGTTCAATTCGATCAACATGGAACTCTGTCATCCTCAATGGATGTTTCGAAATAAGACACTTTATTGCCTCTGTTCGCCTTCATAGGCGAAACTCATCCTTCAAGAGTATTTTAACGAGCTCTGGTGCAGGGTTGGTTGCAGAACCCTTTCTCATATTCATTCATCATTCAAAACTGCACTGAAATGAATGAATTTTTCATTGCTGAAACCCCAAATTATCATTAAAATCATAGATGTTTCGATATTTCCATTTTATATTAATATCTCGAGAAATAAACTTTCAGTTGATTTGCTTTCAGATGACACAATCATTTGATTATTCATTGGAAAGAGTGCCAATCCTCATTATATACTCAAAGTGAGGAAATTATTGATTTATCACTGCAATCAGTAATGGTTTGTTGGGGATACGTTTTTTACCCGATCTTATCAGTGTTTTCAAGGTGAAAGAAATTCAATTTTTTCCAAAGCACTTAATGTCTTACATGAAAAGTATTATAATTATTCAGAATATAAACTTAGAGAAAATTGGGAAAGTGGTATACATTTACCAATTCATGTTTATTTCGTTTCCATTACCACAGAATACTCTGTTTCGTATTTTTGCATCGAAAATATATTTCCAAATAACAAATTATTTTATACAGAAATGAACAAGAATTTTTCGATCTGAGAACTAAAAATCAATTTTTGGAGTGAAAACTATATAATATTTTCGTTTTATGATATGTTACATTCTCATATCATGCCATATGATATTTTTTTGTTGAAAATGTTGAGACCCACACACCTTTTAGTCTTTGTTGTGATAAGCAAAGTGAATCTCAAAGACGATCCTGTAAAAATCAGGACTTTGTCGAAGTGTCTGAATATATAAACAGATTAAAATAATACCCTCCGGTAGGGTTACATTACCGTCTCAGAGATTTATGAGGTACATTTGTGAAAATTAAGGAAGAACAAGCAAAGCGAGAAAACCTCAAGAAAGTTTCAGTTTGAACACGGCGTTCATTCATCACACAGTTTTATGCGTTATCAGGAAGTTAAACTTTTCCTTGGAGAAACTTTTCCTCAAAAATACATAATTTCCAATGCTTTATGTATATGATAAAATATACACTCTAAATTATGTTTGTTCATAGAGTTCAAAAAGTTTCGAGTAGAATTTATTCCAGCAATACGGTATTGAAACATTCCTGACGAATGTTGAAAAAGGATTTCATCGAGAGCTTTCCACTTCAACGAATTTCACTGGCGATCTGATCAATGAAAATAATACCACTTCAAAGCTTTTATCGAGTCAGATATATCGAAAAAAAAATAAAGGTTGATGGAAAGCTATTGTAACCATTCGAACGAAGATTTCGAATCTATACTTTCTAAACAAAAACAGAACTGTTATTTACTGAAGTTGACATGACAACTAGAAAGTAATGTTTGTTTGAAAGTGGTTGAAAAACTAGAAAATAAGTTTGATAATTTTCCTCTTCTTTTACACCACAAGGTAAATTTAATGCGATGCACTTTTCCTTACGAAGCAGCCATCTACGGGATCGACAGAAGACTAAATCCACAAATATCAAGGATGAAAGATGCTTCCCAATCTTAAAACTCAATATCAGGCAGCACGAATCGCTGAGATATCATCAGTGTTGCTAGTCTGGAAGTAAATACATCTTCCCTTGTGAAAATGCCGTCTTCAGAAGACTCAATCTACGAATATCAAGGATGAACGACTCCCCACAAGGTGGTCATTTGAAAAGTGAAACTTCGACATGAACCTTTGAACAAGAGTTCATCAAAAGGCAACTAGATGATCTCATGATCCAATACTAGACAGCGTTATGTTTCAACCCGCTACGGTATCATCAGTGATGCTAGGGCTAAGATGAATTATTGAGGAAATATTTTTTATTCAAATAATGACAACAAAAATTCAACACCTTGTATGCTGATTCTGTGAAAAAATTATCTTCGATAGATCATCAACAAACATCGACATACCATCGCAGTTTTATCTTTAAAACCTCATTGATATTTATTATTGGAATTTTGGAATTCACATCTCATGAATTTCTTATTAGAGCTCATATAGTTTCATTAGATTTTGTATTCATTATATTATTGTTTATATCATGTTACACAAGAAAAAAAATAATAAATCAACTCCTAGAGGGAAATAATTCAAATAATTTCGATATACTCACGAAGTAAATATGAAACAAATTAAGGGACTATTTTTGGGAGCTTAACGCCTTCAAATTTGTTTTGTATCCACCACTGATTTGATTTTGCTGGTTTATTTCGTACACTGGTGATAACAAAATCATTGTACTCGAACTATTCAGTTGTTTGTGGAGTGAAACTTTCGAAATCCGGAACGAAGATATAGTTCGTTAGAGCTGATATTTCTAATAATATAACATTAACAAACCTATTTCGATTCAATCGGAAATTAACCCAAGTCAGAATTCCAAAAATCATGTGAATATTTTCAGACCATTATAGATAGAATATGAAAAATGCATATTCTCAGTTTTTAAGGAAACATTGAGAATTGGAATTTTTCACTAACCTGTAAATACTTTTCATTCATTTCGTTCGAATGTCATTTTATAAAATGAATATCACTGAAGATCTATCTCAACATCAAACCATTGTTTCAAACACATCGCAAGTATTTCTATCACCAAGTAATCATCTTCAGAAGGAAGATCAATCTTCCTTTTGGAGATAATCACTTGGTGTCGAGGTGTTCAAACTAACGGTTTTGTTTTGGGACTAAACTCCATTGATATCCATTACTACACCAAAAATTCCAAACAGTGCATCACATGCACTGTTTGGAATTTTTGCATACTTCAATTATCTATGAAATTTCAACGAAAAGCATTATTTTTCAAACCACAGTATTGATGTTCATCTCTTTCACTGCAAAAAAGTCGAAGATACTAAGTGATTCCTTTTTCTGTGCTAGTGTAAAAGTTAAGTAACTCTACAATGAGATAAAGCAGCTTCGAAACTTTCACTCTTCCACTGTCGCAGAAAAATGAACCGTAGGCATCTTTGACATTTTTTCTAGTACAAGAGGTACACTCTGATGTCGAAGTTTAAAGAATACATTCTCAAGATATGATGGATTTGGCTCATACTTTATAAAAAACAGAGTATCTGTTGAAAATGAACACAAGAAATTATTGTTCAGTGAAACGTGCTGCGGTTATTCATATTCAATCAATTTATATGAAAAATATACAGGGCATTATTGAAAATTCTTGACTTCGGCTCATATTTTTTTAACTAGAAAAAATTTTCCAATGTTTTATCGTTAAAAATAGTGACTCCAACCACCTATGACTCTGTTACAAATTTCTCAGATAGGTTTCGAGCATATTTTGATGTTTGTCTCACAAGCAATATCAGTTCATACAAGATGGAATAAATGTGAGATTTTAAAAAAGATTGGTGACAATCCGACTAATGGTCTAGGAGAAATCCTTGGACAAACAGTCTTTCACACATATTCGAAAACATACATAATGCACACACCTATGATATTTTTAATTTGTTTGTTAGACAATTTAATCACTATTGTATGTAAAATATGTTGCAAATTCAGTGATATCACATGAATACGTTTCGAATTGATAACCGACCACGAAAGTGAAAATACGAAGCAAATTTGGTTCATATATTTTTTTTGCGGTAGGTGCCGGCACTTGAGAAAAGTATATATAAAATAAAATAATTATTCAAAATATCAACAAAAACAATGTGTAACAATCTCCTTTTTTAAATCAGTTATATCGTTGAAATTTTGATTTTGATGACTTTGCTAGCACCTATCTCAAACAGGCAGAACCCTAATTTGCATGTACCCACGTTTGATTTTGCTGTTTTGGTTGATGCAGATTACATATATCTGGAATATTTCATCATTTTTGAAGTTGAATCAGTAATTTCTCAATTACTTTTTTGAAATTAGTAAAAGCAAGATTGAATTCGTGCACATCTTCGATTTGATTTTTAGACAATTCTCTGTGTTTATTCGTACTATTTCATGTTCTTCTAATTAATTTCTTCTCTTCTCATCCTCACTCCCATAAGTGTACTGTGATTAAACCATTCCATTTCAACTTTTCAAAAACAATCAAAATTATTATTGAATCCTACCAATGCTAATGAATTGTTGTAAACAGCAGTGTACAAGGAGATACGTCTGCCCATATTTTTCCATAATATATTGAAAGCGAATATAAATAATCTGGCTGTTTGCTAGATTGGAGCCATGATAAAAATTTAATTCAAAGCGTCCCACGCTTTCTTATAACAATTTCTTTTTGTAAATATATTCATTCTGATTTCAGACTTATTGAAAATTATTAGTTACATCAATTCATAGGACTTTTTATCGATGTTGAACACAATCTCAAATTAGTTTCTGAAATTTTTTTTATTTTTCAGTTTGTATTGCTATCAAAGCTTGTTTTTTCAGTTGTTTAAACTATTATTTATAATTGAATTTTTTTTAGGTATATAACATAGTTATTCTGATATTATATTATATGGAACTGATATTCTGACCAATATTTTTTTTTATAAAATTGGTTGGCTAATGATTTCGTTGAAAATTTTCTACCACCGATATTAGTATATCAACTTTATGAAATAGAAAATAGTTGAAAGACTTGATTTAATTCTCTCAATCTCCTAGACCTATTTTGTCCGGAAGTCAGTCTTATTCGATTATTTTATATTGATGGATAAAGTGTATTAATGTGGCATTAAAAATCACTACAATATGACTTTTTCCAGATGAAAACTCCCTAGGCACCATTGATGGCATATAAGCTTTTATTTTAAATTTCATTCGTGATGAGTCATTTGGTTTCCTGAAATGTTGTGTGGGCTTCAGTCTATACGAAAATTCATGAATCGAGAAACCATTGTATCTCTTTATTGCTATGGACGGATCCAACTGTTTGTGTTGTACCCTGTCTTATGTAAATTGTGCAATTTTATTCTGATAATTTTCAATAACAATGTTTGGATTGTGGAAAGCATCAGAATAAACTAGTTGGAAAACAGTATACCCTTTCTGTTTTGCTTCAATGGCCATTTCAAACATTTATAATGGGATGAGGAATTAAATCGAGTCAGGAATTTGGTAAGGTCAAAATTTCTATGTTAATAGGTACTTTAGAAAACAGGAACAGGGTGCTAATTCCATTAGTATATTACGGGCTTCCCAGCTTGCATATAACAATTTTGTTCCTGTTTTTATCTCATTGAACGGGTGAGGTGAAAGACAACGGATAAAATTCAGCAATTCTGCCGTAGATTTCTTTCTGGATTTACATACGTCAATCTCTCCAACAGGTATCCAAATGTGGGATTTTCACTTACCAGTAAATGAAAATACAATAGTTCCTGAAAGCTTGTTCAGTTCAAACATAGTTTATATCAAACATGTCAGAAGGAGCTTCAGTATAATGAAACAACTGTTGTGGTTTTTTGCGCCGTTCAGTTGAAATTTCACAATAAAGTTTTGATAAAATACGCTTATCTTGACGGTATATTATACTTCCATTCATATTTTCTTCAATCAGATACAGGTGGTTCTGATGGTAAATTTTTAAGATCCAAAACTTTCCCTAAAAATGTACTATTTTGCAACTTCACACATTTCAAACACTCTGAAAATGATTCAATGTTAGTTCAGTTCTGAGTTCTCAGTTCTAAATTTTTTAATGAGTTCAATTTCAATGCAAATATAAAAAAAATCCATTTGGAGAAAATAACAAATGAGTATTATACATTCGCCTACAAGGATATTCCATCATTATGGTGATATTCATCATTCGAAGGGATTTTTTTTGTCGTTGATACCGTTTGGATCCACAAACTTCAATCAACTGTAAATGATCTAGATAGTTGACTGGTGAACGATTCACTTCTGTTCAAATCTTGAGGATTTGGGGCAACGCGAGTTAACAATACCACTCATACTCATTTTCCTAACCGGAAGATACATTTCTTAGGAGAAGTGTAGTGGATCTTTTCGAAACCTCTTTTCAAGGAAAGTCCATATACGAAATTCATACTCAGGACTCTGGATCTACGTTTGCTTTTTTATTATTATCTGGCCGGTTATTATCTGGCTTTTATTGGATTTGTAGGCCTTGATCTTTCCCAGCAGCTCCTCAAGTATGTATTTTCGAGAAGAGTTGTTTACTCACTCAAAAGTATGAACTCGAATATTTTCTTCTAGCATTATGTAGAGTCACTTAAGCAGTAGATATCCTCAATATGGGCTTCAGAATCCTGAAAGTATTCTTTACTACCTCTCATTTCAGAATTTTTTGAGAACTAGTATTTGCAGTTAGACAAGGTTCATCTAACGCTTCATATGAGCTTCAAATTACGGCAGGGTTTCATTAGCTTTCTGGAATAGGTCTTTCTCCATATCTGATTTCAAAACAAAAATTCACTCAGTCACTTTGACTGTATAAATGGATTTTATGAAGAACATGTAAACTTTGCTCTCGCAGACCGAAAACAAAGGATGTGGTCGTCAGTTCTCTGGCACTTGCTGCTGCAACAAACTGGCTCCGAAGATTGATTTCAGAGCTTCAGTTCCCACTGATTTTCTTTTAATTTATGAATTAACCCTTTAGATACCGTCATTGAGTCTAACTCTAGAGTATTTTTGCTGTCCATTCATTTTTATCCAAAAGTTTCATCATTTCCTTCCATGATCATTTGGATCTTCTCATCGTTCTGTTCATCAGTTTTGTTTATCTTACCTGTTTCTACTAGAGAAGTCATCACCGGATTACTTCTACATCGCAATTTCGTCGAGTTTTAATGCCCTGGTATTGACTATCAATAAGTTAAAAACACTGTCTATCTATTTTATTCGACACTTTCCTATACAGATCTGAATGAATATTACTGGAGATTTTTTCCAACATCAAACCGTTATTTTAACACATCGACACGTGATTCGATCACCATGTCATCATCTTCAAGAGGAAGATCAGTTTAGTTTGATCGTCCTCTTGTTCTGGTTTTGGTGTTTGGTAACAGTGCTTGTATTCGATTGAAGTTTATAGGGTATTTCATATAAAATTGTTCAAATGTCCGTCATGGCTTCTCTGGGTGGAGCGCATCTGAAACGTTAAATTTTCCATGATTCAGGCCAAAATAAGTTGGACTGATGATGCCGCCAGCCGAAAATCCACACCAAACATTTACTTTCTCGGGATGCATTGGATGCTCTTGGATCTCATGTAGATTGGTATCTTCCCAAATTCGACAATATTGTTTGTTCACGTACCTATTCATCCAGAAATAGGCTTTTTCGCTGAAGATGATTTTTTGATGAAAGTTGTTACGGTTTGGATGGTCCACCCCGTAACTTCAAAAACTAAATTGGTCCGATACGCGTAATCCTGTATATTATTGTAATATAATTGTTAATCATCTTTATATCATTCCGATTTGTCTGTTCAAACTCAGTCATCCTGGACAGTCTACTAGTTAAGATTGGCTCATTGATAACTGATGGCGCCCATTCAAATCAACTCAGTAAAATCTAATGAAATTGATCTCGTGGACCCACCCCGACCGACACTTGAGCTTGGGTACGAGTTCACGCACCTCAGCTATTGGACATAATATTATTTGAGTAGTACGTAACACAATTTTGGCGCCTAAACGTGGGGCTCGAAATGATTTGAGAAGCTACAGGTTTTGTCTTAAATACTCATAGGTCATATAATAAAAATATATATGTATATATGTATATGTATATATGTATATGTGTATATATGTCTATATATGTGTATATATTTGGTTGTGGAAGGTTGTGTCACTATTTTCAATAGAAAATTGGTTATTGTTGAATTGTAATTCACACTAGGGCTCAGAATAGATGTCAATAAACTTTTGAAGGATGAGGTGAAGTATGAATTGCTTGTTAGAGGGTTCTCAGGGCTTCAGGCGGAAACTGTTACATCTATGCGGCGTCAGTTACAAGAAATTATCAGAAAAGAAACATTTGGGGATATTGCTACAGATGCTGGCTACAACCCGGTTCCGTTAGATGAAATTGAACAAAAAAACGGAAAGTTCAGAACAGTTCGTAGGCAGTTGACGTAATAGTGGTAAGGAAAAAGGGGATGAAGTTGTTGATACGAAACTAAAACATTTGTATGGTAGAGTACAACGACTCAAATCAGAAGATAAGCCTGAGAATAGAGTTCTTTGTAGCGCTGTTTCAAACATAATGGCTCGACTTGAAGCCATAGAGGTGGACGCCGATAAAATCCAACAAGCACTTCAGATGGAGTTTTTGGCTCGTAGCAGGGGTAATGCACTCTCGCAACTACCTGGTGAACCTACTAACTCTAGCACTAATACTATTATAACTAATATTCACAAACATCAATTTGAACCTAGGAAATGGGAAGTGCACTTCACTGGCGAAGGAGGTCTTAGTGTATCTGCTTTTTTGGAGATTGTTGAAGAGAAGAGACGAGCTAGCAATATTTCTCATGGCGAACTTCTGACTTGTGTAAGCGATCTTTTACAGGGTGTCGCAGCCATTTGGTATCGTCCAGTTCAGAATAGAATTAAGTCTTGGAAGGATTTTGAAAATTTTTTAAGGGAACAATTCCAACCCTTTAACTATGAACAAGAACTTTGGGCCGCGATCAAAAGTAGAACGCAGGGTCCAGAGGAGCGTGTAGGTATATATTTTGCTGTTATGAATAACCTGTTCAAACGCCTACCTACGACCTACAGAAGATCAAAGGCTGAACATTTTGCAGCAAAATATACACCCTTATTTTATTCATAATCTAGGTCTTGCCTCATATAGTACCGTTGAAGAATTATTGAAATTCTGTAAGAAACTGAAGGTGAATCGGGATATGGCGGGTAGATGTGAACCTCCTCCCACTCAACGAAATAATTTACTTGAGCCGGATTTGGCTTATCGGGGTGATTCTTGTATTAGTATTTCTGGTTATTCTAGGAGGTTGATGGCTGTAGAGCATCGGAGTGAGTGTTGGAATTGTCTAGAAGAAGGACATCGGTTCTCGACCTGCTCTTAAAGTAGAATGGGGAGATTTTGTTTTGGCTGCGGACGAGATAGCGTCATGAGAGCTCAGTGCCCAAGGTGTTCGGGAAACGGTCATGGCGACGAAGCTACCGGACGTCACTTTACAGGCCAATCTCGGTAGATCTTTCATGGCCGGTTTGGCTAGACACGGTTAAAACCGCTTTTCAAAAACCTAGAGTAGACTGCCTTTCAAGTGAAGTATCTGGAAATCCAAGACCGTATTTGGAAGTATATATTTTTGGAGTTCGTTTTGTGTGTTGGATTCGGGTGCATCCCAGACAGTTATAGGCCGACAGAGTTGGCAAAAACTGCAACAAATGGGCATAATTGATTTGACTAACAAAACATCCATTTCCGTCATGGTGGCAAATGGAGCTTCATGTGAGGCTATCGGCATGGTGAGTCTACCTATTGACTTGCAGGGTAAAGTGAAGGTCATCAACTGTCTAGTCGTACCAGAGGTGGATATGGGTATTATTTTAGGCATTGATTTTTGGAAATCTATGGGAGTCGTTCAATCCTTCTCTTCAGTATTCTGAGAGTTTGAGCAGTTCGGGTTGCACGGTCTTTTAACGAAAGAATTATTATCTACAGATAGATTTTGTGTGGATTACAGGGCCCTAAATAAAGTAACTAAGAAGAGGGACCCTTATGCAATTCCGTATATTTCAATGATATTAGATCGCCTTCGAGATAGTAAATTTTTGTCATCAATAGATCTCAAGAGTGCATATTGGCAGATAAAGCTTGAGGAAACTAGTAGGTACAAAACTGCCTTTATTGTTCCGGGGCATGACTTATACGAATTCACCAGAATGCCATTTGGGTTACACAATGCGCCTGCAACGTGGCAGAGATTTGCGGAAAATAATCTGGGGCATGATTTGGAACCCTTCTGCTTCATTTACTTGGACGATATTATCATCGCCGCCCCTGACTTTGATACACATGCTATTGTGTTGCGGTAAGTATTTGAGAGGTTGATTAACGCAGGGCTAACGGTAAACCAGGAAAAGTGTGAATTTGTTAAACCTCAACTGAAATATTTAGGTTATGTGGTTGACCAAAATGGGTTGACAGTAGACCCGAAAAAGGTTGAGGCAGTTGTTAATTTCCCAATCCCTTCTAAGGTAAAAGAAGTGCGTCGGTTCCTCGGACTCACTTCATGGTACCGAAGGTTTGTTCCAAATTTTTCAGCGAGAGTGGCTCCATTAACAGATCTAACTAAGAAAAATAAGCGGTTCATATGTAACGAAGAAACTGAGGCAGCTTTCATCGATCTTAAACAATGTTTGGTAACTGCACCTATACTAACTTGTCCCGACTTCGGCCGTCCCTTCGTTGTCCAGAAGGATGTCAGTCAAAATGCATTGGGGGCCGTATTAGTTCAGGAGTTTGAGGAAGGAAAGAAAGTTATTGCTTATGCCAGCAGGACTTTGAACTCTTGCGAAACCAAGTACTGTGCAACAGAGCTGGAATGCTTGGCTGTCATCTGGGCAATGAAAAAGTTTCGCTGTTATTTGGAGAGGGTCCATTTTCAGGTTGTTAGCGACCACGGGAGTCTCAAGTGGCTAGCTAACTTGAAAGAACCCTCTGGGAGGCTTGGACGTTGTGTATTGCAACTCCAAGCCTACGATTTTGAAGTGGTGCATAGGAAGGGTAAAAATCATCAAGTCCCAAATGCGTTATCGTGAGTAGCTACTCAGTTAGATCTGATCGATGTTAACAGTAGGGATCTCGATGCATGGTATTGGCGGCAGCTGGAAAATGTTGAGACCACACCTGGTCGGTATCCATTATGGAAAATCGAGGCAGGTAAGCTCTTCAAGTATGTGTCGAGTAGAGGATCTCACTTAGAGGAGACTTTTGAATGGAAACTAGTGGTCCCAAGGACAAAGAGAGGAGAGGTAGATACTCATTGAGTGTCACGATGACGTTACGGTAGGGCACTTAGGTATTTCCAAAACATCACGGAAAGTTGCCCAAACTTATTATTGGCCGGGTATGAAGAAAGAAGTTGCGAAATATGTTCGAAGTTGCGAAGTTTGTCGCAGAGCAGAGGGCTCCAGCTGGTATTATGGGTACAAGGAAGGTGACCCGACCTTGGCAAGTTGTGTGCACTGACATCATGGGACCGTTCCCTTTAACTTCTCACAGAAATAGGTTTTTGTTAGTTGTAGCCGTCTTCACGAAATATTCCTTATTAATTCCTCTCAAAACAGATACGATGGCTGTTATTCAACACCATATTGAAAATGACGATTTTATGGTCTACGGGGTTCCCGAATATCTGCTGTGTGATAATAGTAGACAGTATGTAGGTAAATCATTTAGAAGTATGGTTAAGGGATACAACTGTACTATGATTCTCAACCCTCTTTATCATCCGCAGAGTAATCCTACCGAGAGGATAAATCGGGTACTCAAAACTATGATCAGATCCTACGTAAGAGACAATCATCGGAATTGGGACCTACACTTGCCTAAGCTAGGTTTCGCCCTTCGGACCGCAGTCCATGAGGTTACAGGCTATACACCGGCTTATCTCAATTTTGGGAAGGTTCACCGGCATTTGAGGTCGATGAAAGGAGTGCTTTAGCCAAGCATGTTGAAGAACTAGAAGGCGTTCGTAATGAGGTGAAAAATAGATTAAATTCGGCTTATAAGAAGAGCGCGGTCAGGTATAATTTGCGAAGAAGACCTATGACCTTTGGTAGGAGAGACACGGTTTTGGTAAGAAATCATGTTTTATCGGATGCAGGTATTTATTTTGCCACCAAATTGGCACCCAAGTTTATCAAGGCTAGGATTCGTCAGAAAATATCGAACAATGTATACAGATTAGAATATGTTCATGATCGGAAACTATTGGGCGATTTTCATGTATTTGATATGAAGCCATTCATTGAGAGAAAGTAATAACTCTGACCCTGCGGGACGGAGCTTTATAATACCCTCGCGGTGAGACACTGCCTTAATGCCCTCTAGTAACGTATTTGTCAGATCAAACTACTTTGAAGTTCCTGTCGGATCCGATGAGGTATTCGTTTACTGTATGAGTGAAATGTGAGAGATTGTCCTAGCTTGGTACCTGGTTAAGTTGAGAGAGAAATAATTCAAGCAGATTAGCTTTTAGTTTTCGTATAGGGTATACATGCAAGGGTATACATAACAGAGAATTTTGATAGAGTTCTTATTCTACTTAGAATATTTTCTGTAATTTATAGTAATGTGTTGGTTGATGAACTATTAAGGACCATATATTTGTGTTGGTGTAGTTGTACAGTGGTGCTTAACTGTGTAACTCAGAAGGTCTTGATTTCTTGTCGAACCGTTGACATGGAGATACCACATGTTAGGAGTATGGTCAGGGTTATTGTCCTGTACATAGTTGAAGATAGTTGAATTATCGTTTGGGCATAACTGGTAATTTTCATGGAAATTTCTGAAAGTAAGGGGGGAGTGTTACGGTTTGGATGGTTCACCCCGTAACTTCAAAAACTAAATTGATCCCATAAGCCGTTCGCCTTTCGCTCGCAGCTTGTTCAAGTGGAGAATTCGTTCCTTGAAAAGAAAAGGAAAAAAAAGCGAACAGCTGATCTGGGTTTTGATAAACAAGTTCTCTTCTGGTCGTGTGTATGTGTTGGTATTTCGAAATTGTACCTTTTTCTCCATTATGCAATAAGATTTGATGTAATGTAAACTAATTCACTTGATTTCCAAGAATAGGGAAGGGCACTGAAGTGAGAACTCGAGTAGGAACGTTATGTAGGAGTAGAATGTGGCTTATTATAGTTAGTTGAGTGCTTCAACGTTGAGATGGAATTGGTTTTCATCGTTGTCTCTGCTCTTGGTCGTGGAAGAGTCTAATATCTGTGGAAAGAAGCATTTCAAAGCGATATTAGGAAGAGCTTTTCGCCAATAATATTCACTACCAGGTGGATAAAATACTGTATAAGCAGTGGGGGCTTTTACTTTGTTACTTATTTTGTATACGAGAGGTTTTGTAGACGTAAGGACCCTCAAGAGGTAACTTAATACGTCTTCAAGAACATCTGGTGAGTGACTTTAATTTTTTGTGCAATTTATAGGGTTCCAGTGAGTGGGCCACTATTTCTGATTGAACTTGATGTGGAAGTTAATGAAGTAGCCATTTGCTTCTACATGCAATATTGCTGTCTTGGGCAAGTGAAATCGGTAGCTCTCAACTCAATTTCCCGTCTGAATTCTCCGGAAAAAACTGTAGAACTTGTAGTTGTTAGGAGTGCTGACTTATTCAAATTGCAAGTTTTGAAATGTCTGCCAGCTCTATTGAATTATTAGTCGATACCATTTTATTTAAGCCCTCTGATTCGTTAATTTAAGCAAGGACAATACAAATAAAATAGGGATTTTGAAGAGAATTTCAACGACGTTCTTCTTTAAAAACATTGTATTATGTGTTCTGTTCCTAAGGTAACGTGTAAGCGACAACGTGACGTCACTGCGGCGCGTTAGCTGAGTTTGTTTTGCCTTTTTGTTCTTGTTGTGAGTAAATATATATTAGATGTTAAGAGTCAGTCCTTTCTTTTGTGTGAATTGATTATTCAGTAATTTGTACCGATACGCGTAATCCTGTTTATTATTGTAATATAATTGTTAATCATCTTTATATCGTTCCAATTTGTCTGTTCAAACCCAGTCATCCTGGACAGTCTACTAGTTAAGATTGGCTCATTGATAACTAGTGGCGCCTATTTAAATCAACTCAGGAAAATCTAATGAAATTGATCTCGTGGACCCACCCCGACCGACACTTGAGCTTGGATACGAGTTCACGCACCTCAGCTATTGTACAGATGAACAAGGGTACATACTATTATTTGTGTAGTGCGTAACAAATTAAGGGGTCAGCGGAGCCCATTCAGCGAATACACGACGTAGTCTATAGTTGTTTACCTTCAGTTCCTAGGTTAGTTGCATTTCGAACGGGTGCAGGCACAAGTCACGACATGAAATTTGCCAAGTTGTGGGCTGCGAAAGGACGAGTTCTTGTGAGCGTAGCAAATTTGCCTGCACCGGATTCTCCAGCACACTCTCACAGACAGCGGAGATGTTTTTGGCAGATCTTGCGTTTCGTCGATGTACGAATGTTGGTCTATCGTTTACTGAACCAATGCACTCAAATGTATCCGCCAAATTGCGAATAATCCTCTCGGCGACCAAAAAATGGCAAAGCGCGCGGAACGTTGTCCGAACAGAACACCCATTTCGATATAACAATTCAATTGTTCGTACGTGTTGTTTAATGCCATAACCGTCCATGGTTTGGCAAAACAGACTGAATAAATGACAAATAATTTGACAGATGTAGCTTCAACTAGATGTCCCTGTTCCTGTTGGGACTATATTCTAATAAACCATGTTTTTGAGATACATAGGGTAATAGTGTTTTGGTCCCGTCAACATCGCAAATAAGAATTTAAAAAATTCTTCCTTTGTGTTCATTCGTTCATTTGTCTATTCATTCCATTCACTATATCCTAATTTCATTTTCGGCTTGGATGCTCACATATCATTCTGACTGAGTAAGTTTCACTTCATAATTCTTCAAGGGGCTCAAGATTTCATTTTTACGAGAATTGTGTCCGGAGAAATACCACAAGATTTTTTTTCTGAAAAAAGGTTATCCAATTCATCAGAATAATTTCACTGAATAAACTGATTTTTTTGTATGAACATTATTTAATGTTGATATAACAAATGTAGAGCGGATATATCCTGCTTGACGAACACGGGTCAATAAATTCAACTCGAGAATGGAAAGAAAAGTTAAAAGTTCATTTGAGAAAGATAAATAAAAGATCAAGAGATTTCACCTTTTTAGCATACAATTCCTAGACGACCGTACAGAATGGCACATCACTTTTCATATAATGTAGTGGTCAATTGAATATTTTTAACATTTATTATCGTTCACATATTGAATCAATAGTATATTTTGCTTGTTGATTATGTTTTTGCATATCATTAAAATACGTATTCATAACTACCAACCCGATTATTGATCTTAGAATCGTTGTTTTGGATTCTAAATGAATTTTATTGGACGGATTATCATCAGCTTGTACGTTGCCTGGTTTTTTTCTGATTGTTTCGGTACCTATCGTAGTCGATCTTTTTTTTGGTCACTAGTTTTTTTAAAATGTCGCTGTATCCCTAGACCCCATGATAACATGAATCAGATCAAAGTGGCTCCGTTTTCAATTTAATATTTCTTCACCAAATTGGAATTCTTACTTTCATCTCGAATTTTATATTTTTTTAGTACTTTTGTGACGTCATGTTAGACAAAACAGTAAATAATTTCTCAATATTCATCTCGACTAAAATTTCAGAAATTTAGACTTCTAAGAAATTCACATATCATTCTTGCCATATCGGCAAGAATGATAAGCTGAATGACTAGGGTTTTATTGATAATGATCAGGTGATATAAAGATATGTCTAATGACCTCCATTGTCAATAAAGTTTCTCGACAAGTCTCATTTGTCTTGTCTTTTTTCTGTTGATATTTGTACTCATTGAAAAATAAGGTTGATTTATCTTCAACCAAACCACCATTTGGTAACAGTATTTGAATTTCTCTTTAAGAACCATTGTGGAATCATTCACAACTCTCTCAACATCTGTTGAAGAGTTATCTCATCGGTTTATGAATTCATATACCTTTGAAACTGTAATGAAAACACTCCCGAATCCCGTAACTGATAGTGTATATTTCAACGAGCTAAAGAAGGTTACCATAGTGGTGCGAATGAAGTTATGACCATTCCTCGCGAGTATACTTTCTCTATGACTTTCTCAGATCAGCAATATTTCAAAACGGAATTAATTTGTGAAGGATATGAAAATATCATTGAATTTCATAACTTAAAGGTTACCTGAAAAGTTTGAAAATGCCGTCACTGAATCGGTGTTTTTTTCAAAATCATCCTAACGATAGTTCTTGGTAGGCCTGTTGATATTTTGAAATTTCGCGTTGACGTTCTGTGAGTATTTTTAACAGCTCCTAAAACGACTGTTTCTTCCAAATCCTTATCCCTATTTGATTCACATAATTTTGGCCTTTTCTTCAAAGTCTACATAAAAAAAACTGAAAGCTCTGTATTTCAAAGATGACTCTAGCAAAACATCAAGTGCGCTACATTTATGGAAAGGTAATTTTTGGGTTTCTTGAAATATGCAAGAATATACAGGGCTTATGAAAAAAAGTTTTTCATCAGTTTTCATCTATTTAATTTGAAAACAGGAGTTTTCCTTCCAAAGTGTCCAATTTGGCACACTTTGTACTACAGCGGTTCATATACTCGTATGCAACGTTTAGAATTTCTCCGTCGATGTCACTCTGTTACTTTTACAATAGGATTGCAATTAGGTGATAACGGAGATCTGCATTCAAAATACAATACTAGAGCTATATTCTCATCTGTGAGTAAAGTTATCAGTTTCACTGATACATTTGATGGTTGATGTCAACTAGTCATTGTTGTTGCAAACTTTCATTTTTGTTAGTTGTGATTTCCATCGAGTGGAATCCAATTCAGTTCCACAAAAATTTCAAAACACTAAAATAGTTTTGCATTAGTAAAGAATTACTCCGGAGGTCCTTCTATTCATTTCTAACAGGCTAATAAAATCATATCTGAGATGATCGGGGATATAAGTCTCTAATTGAAAATGGTAAATTGGTATGATTTTCTGTCCAGAAACAGATCAAAAGTCGTGGTAATTCACTTTTTAATGAATTTTTTTTATTTTCAAGAAAAATTTGCAGAAGGAAAGACTTGACATTTTCAAAATACTATGTGGTGGGTAAAGCGGGACCAAAAATTAAAATATCGTGCCAATTTAAATTCTGTTGATAATTTTTTTCACATGTTCGAAGGAAACCTGACGTTTGAAGATCTCGTCAATGGTCAGATTTGCTGGATGCAGAATAGTACGTTATAGTCAAAATAGCACCGATTTTCAGTTGTTTCTACCAATAACGAAAAGTGTTGATGACAACTTGGAGACAAAGTCTTGGTGACAAGGTCTTGGTGACAACTGAATGTAGGGTTTCACGACTGGCGTCAACGTTTTGATTGGTTTCCGAGTTTTGCCGTGGTCTTCTTTGGTTATATGACGTGTCAACTTGAACAGTTTCAATTGAAACAGTTTAAGTTGAAACGGTTTCAGTTGACACGTCAAAAATAGTACTTTGACCACACCACTGAAGATGACTGCCGCAGTTGCAGTTGAAACGTTTGGATATTATAACAAAAGAAGAACATGGCTAAACTCGAAAGTCAAACAAAACAACTTCGATAATGTCTCTCTATATAAATGTAGCTGATTACATAAATACCTAATAATCATCTGACAGAATTTATCCAATCATTCTGTGGCATGAAGACAACCCGCCGTTCTCGTTAGAAGTGAAATGACATGCATCTTACGTTAGAGTATTCATAACATAACGCACCCCACTTAGCTAATGACTAATTCGAAACGTGATCCTGTTTGTAAATAGTTCCTGGCATTACTTAAATGCGTGTAAATTAATACTCATGCCGCGACTAATTTCTCTCATAAATCAAGTCGGTAATGCATGTATCATTTGAGATCCTGGCGAGTAGGAAGGAAACTTACAAGGGATTAGGTTGGCAACAGTGGGAACGAGTCCCACGTGTGTTGCGTAATTTTCAAGTGTGCCATGCGTTAGGTTCATATAACAATTATTTTAATCTTCCTTTAATCGTTAGACTTTACACTATCAAATATGGGTTTGGGTTGACTATAAATAGAGTATTAAGTTGTCCTTTTAATCAGATATTTGTTTTCACCCTCAATCCTGATGAAAACGGTAAAATATTAATAAAAATCATTGCGCAGATATTTGTTTATTAATTATAATTTCGTCTCATCATGAAAACTGAAATGATTGTATTATGAATAAATGTTATTGTTGCTCTCAATTTTCTGGTCAAGATGTCAAAGTGTACTTCTACGAAATAGGTAATTGTTCTATTGCGACTCCAATCCGTAGTGTACGTGCTATCTGACATTTCTGATATATGATATATATATATATATATATATATATATATATATATATATATATATATATATATATATATATATATATATATATATATATATATATATATTCAATTCATATTATATGTATTTTTTGCAATTTCCACCAATTTTTTGTATTCGAGTATACATTGGTCATATATATGCATGAACATCATCTGAAAAAATAAAATTATGATGATGGGAACCATCTCGGTTCAAGACACCCTGTGGTGAAATGCATTGAATGATACTCAAAACCATTTTATATGCAAGGTGGATTCATACTCATACATACTTTTCGAATTTATGATCCATTGAATGAAGCATTGCATTTTCTTAACATATTCGTCGTAAGCAAGGGCCAGCATACTCGCCGGATGCGAATCATATTGATCAACAAAAATAAACTTCGTGTTGATTGCGTAGTATAGTCGAAAACTAACTCGGGGAAAGCATCGGAGAATGAAAGCTATTCTCCAAGCTAGAAGAGTCAACACTTGCCAATGAAAAATTGCTTCATTGTTTCCTTTCTCAACTGTTGGCTAATTATTTGATCGTTTACTTTCGAATTTTTCCATGATCCTCCTACCTAGATAATGACAAATGAGATTTTGTCGAAACGTCGGTGAAATTAAAGATAATATCACATACACGGATCAAATACCCGGAAAAACCAGTTCAGAATATATATATATATATATATATATATATATATATATATTATATATTTATTTTATATATATATATATATATATATATATATATATATATATATATATATATATATATATATATATATATATATATATATCTTGAATCCAGGTATATAAATTTCGATAATGAAACCAATGAAATGTATATCCGATTGAGGCAGGAAATAAAAGTGCCATAAAACTTGAATTTATTTCTTACCTGAAAAAAAAACAGAACTCTTGAAAACTATCATGAATTGAAGAGTACAAACATATACTCCCGTATAGGACCTGTACTACGAGAATAGGCAAGAAAGCAAAATTCTTAGAAAACATCAGAATAGTGCCAGATCAAAGGGCCACTCACGCACAAGTATATTCTTCTGTGCAATTTCTATTTTTGTTCTGAAGTTGCCTCGTACAACTTGTGACATTGAAATATGTGTATTTTGCGAATAAATATCATTATCATTATTATTATATTCAGCTCAATCTTCCTCTTGAAGATGGTCACTTGGTGATCGAAAGACGTGTCGAGGTATCCATAGCAGAAATAAATATTAACCTATAGTCCGTTCATAATTTGTTGATAGCTCACTGCAAGTTTGACCCTCATTAGAGAACTGAAATACAGAGAGGGACAGCTAATATGATATAATAACAAAAACCAAACTAAAACTGGCAGTTTAAGATGTTTTCGACTAACCCACCTTGTATCTGAATAAATACAATACAGCTATAAAACTTTTAATCCGATTATGTGGGTATTTTGAGTGGAAATGAGTGACCAGTGTCCTAGAGTATATGATTAAAACATTAGTTACTTCAAATAAATAAATATATTAATATTCTTAAACTGTAGGTACTGTAAACTGTATTTTTATTTAAATAAAATTTCTCCATTTTATTCAAAAATAATAAGTTACTTGCAATTTGTAAAAGATACATTTATTTATTTAATACCTATTTTTAAATGATATAAACTACGATTACTTACAAAACTATTCAAATTCAAAATAAACAGGATCATCTTTGGAATCCGAGTCGTCTTGCAGGTTAATAATTAGCGGTTGTGTCTCTACAGTCGCATCAATTATATTGTCAAGATCCCACATTTTTTGTTCTTCTTCTATTGCATGTCTTACTGCATCTCGCCAATTTTGTTCTGTCATATGTTGTAAAGACTCATATAACAATTCACGTACAGCTTGTATTTTATATGACGTATTTTTTCTAGCCACATAGCTTTTCATTTGTGCCCAAATGAGTTCAATTGGATTTAATTCGCAGTGGTAGGGTGGAAGTCTAAGGACTGTGATGTTTCGTCTTTCCGCCATTTTGTCAACTACGTATTTCTTGAACTTAGATTTGTGTTGCCGGGCAATTTTTAAAAGTTCTGCTTCAACCATTCCATCTTCGTAAGGCAGGGACTTATTCCGCAGCCAGTCAATGATATCCTTTTTCTTCCACGCAGTCGTTGGAAGTCTTTCAACTAGTCGTGAATGGTAAGGTGCATTATCTAATACTATAATTGAGTTTGGTGGTATATGTTCAATCATCTGCTCAAAATACTCTTCGAAAACATCAGCTGTCATCTCCTCGTGATAGTCTTTTGTGCTTTTGGATTCAAATTCCAACAAACCATGCTTAGCAAATCCTTTTTCACTGCCAATGTGAGAAACTATTAATCTACTGCCTTTACCAGAGGGTGGGGAAATACCAGTAGACCAACCTTCCATAAAGGCTTGCCTGGAGCTTGATATATTTTTATCTGTCCAAATTTTTGTGAGAGTATGACCTGCGTTTACCCACGTTTCATCCTGATAGTAAATTGGCCTTCCTTCAGCCCGAAATTTTCGTATAGATCTTAGATACTTTCTTCTCCAACATATTATCTCTTCCCGGTCAATCAAAAGTGATCTTCGGTCTGATTTCTCCCACCGGAAATTTAATTCTTTTAAAACTTGCCACAATTTGGTTCGTCCGACATGAGGCAAATCCGGGTCGTCTCTAACTTCTTGTAAAATTTTGTTTAAGTTGGGTATTTCTTTTTTGTAAAAAAATTCGTGAATTTTCCTTCGAATACCATTTTTGGCAAATTCATCAATTTCAATAGGTTTTCTCTCCCTCTTTAAGTATTCGTTTGTATTTGGGTTAGCTATACCTTTTTCTTTTCTTTCTGATAGGAACCTGTATATTGTTGACTCCCCTACGCCCGTCATGTTGGCACAACTCTTGATTATGTTCTGAACAGTGTTTGTGGGATTCTGAGAAACCAGAGCATCGTGAACGTTCAAAACAATAGTCTTCTCTCTTGGTGAATAGACAGACTTACTGACTGTACGAACAGTACCGGTGTAAAACTTGATGATGTTGATGATGATGACGAAGCCATCGCAAGCAATCAAACAAAACAAGTAGGAACGAAAGGTACGTATATGTTTGTAGGAATATGAAAAAAAGTTACTCACGCACTGCACAAAATTCGCAAAATAAATATTAGAGACGTTAATTACTGCCGTAGACGCCGAAACACCAACGAGCCGTAAATTAAATGCGATTAAAAAATGTACTAAACCAAAAATTATTTTCGTTCGTAACAACTTCACCCTTTCAAGGTAAGTTTCGAATATAAACTGAAGCTTTATATTTAATGAATAAACACCTCAGGAACCTCCGCCTATGATTTTACGAGTTTTACGACCGTTTTATGACTTGGGCCCTCATTTTGTGCTATCGACAAATTATGAACGGACTATAGCATTAACAGCTGTCAAAATTTAATTTTGCACACCGTACTACGTAACTGTCTCAGCTTAGATGAAAGCTATATACTGCTACTTGCCAAGTAAGTACTTGATTTGAAATCAATCAGATATAACGCTTGAATTCATACTGAACCTACAAATTTCAACGAAGCCTATATAGAAGTTGCAGACAAATCTCATATTTCCAGAAAACAAACAGTTGGCAATCAGCAAGCAATCCAGAGAGAGAAAACGCAATCAGGAAATATTTCAATGATATCTCTGGGTACAAAAAGTTACATTTTCAGAACAGAAAGCAATTTACTCGGTGGAACTGAAAGTAGCAGAAATAAACAGAAAATTCCCTTTCTTCCGCCTAGCCGTGATTAGCAGACTCCTATAATAATCAGTCGGGCAGCCCGACGAGAGACCATATGATCGCTTGTATTTCCGACATCGGTTAGCATTGGCGTCGATAAAAAATTTCATCCAAGGGTCTACGTTGATTTATTCCTTGATATCTATCACATTCATTTGCCACCTATTTCGCAGATTAAGATACGTTGGTATGAAGCTGATGAATCAAAGTCAGCAACAAATTATACCAAATTATATAGTGTGTTCCACATCGAAGTTCAAGATACTGGAGTGAAATAATGAGAAATGTTTGGTGAAAGTTTGAGATAGTAATGCCTCACACTTTTATGAATTATTCACCAACATACATAGTGTCAAGTAGCAGCATAACGTATCAAAGTGAGATTTTTTCTAATATATATCTCTCCTCCAACAAATTTGTTGGAATTAGTCCCAATTATGGTTAAATGTAGTATTTAAATATCAGTGTAAGAAGCAACTTGTAGTATTCAAATCACTGTTGACAAAACTACTGTGTTAGCGAAACATGTCGTGATATATGTTTCAAATAAAGTTTTGGAGATACAATTGTGAGGTGTAGTTTATGAAAATATATTACATTTCATATCTGTATTCCACCAGATGAATGTTTTCAAAAAATACAAACCATTTTTATTTAATACTGTGTGAATTGGAACTCGAATGAAACTCCTCATATTCAACATTAACATCAACTTCTCTTGTATAGCATTTCATAAAAATATGAGGTGCTATAGGAATTTACTAAGTGATCAGTTGATCGTAACAATTATTGTAACAAAAAGTGTCAAAAATATATTATTTTCAGACGTTTCTGAGTGATATAAATTCGAAATGAATTATTAGATCTTCAACCAATATCAATAACGCAAAGACTATTATTGAACCCAAAATTCTTTTTGAAAATTATTGAATAAGCTCACAAAAAATATAGGAGCTCACATCGCTGACATATCATAATGACAAATTGGAATTTATGAAATGTTAAACCTTTGTATCTATGAGAACGGATGAAAATCATTTTAAAACTAATAATCACCAGAATATCTGATGAACAATAGAAACATGGTTCAAAGTATAATTCTGAGAAAAAAAACTTCCAACTGGTACATACAATTTCTGCTTTTTCCGAAACAACAACCGTTTTGAAAAGGCGATGTGTTAAAATTCTTAATTTTTCAACATTAATTCTATTTGTAGGGAAAATTTGCGAATACGTCAAATTACTGACCAATTGGACTCAGGTTATATTCATTACACAGTTACTTTTCGGATAAACATTTCAATTCACTCCTAAAGAGACTTCCTTCCCTATTGATTAAGATCTGTTTATTTTCTGTATTGTGACTGGTTGAATATTCAAAGAACAGCAAGGAATGGTTGATTATATTATTTAGAAGTATCTATATACTCAGAAAACTTTCGATTCGTATCATATCCAAACATTTCTGGGTGATAATTATCAAATTTTATTCACCGATCGTTCAACAGAATGAAATCCCTCTACTGAATTGCTGAGGGAAATTCCTGCATAACTGCAGGAATTCCGATAAATTCCTGGAAGTATCTGAAAGCGGCATATATTCTGCTGAAGCAGCGTTTTTATTTATTTTTCATATCAACATTATCAACTGACCACTTGATAATAGTTGCGATCCACGGTCAACTGATATATTCACTGTAGTGGAAAACTCAGCTGAAATTGGATCCTAACATCGGAGCAACTTTTTTCTGACTGTATTCGTTACATTTCTTGTATTATCATTCTCGTTCACCTGTTGTACCATGCTGAAGGTCAAAAATATTATTTTTTGATATCTACAAATAGAACAATACATAAATATCTTACTATAATTCGAAAATTCAGGATATCTCATTAAATTTACTGCTTTATACCACCATTTACTGTACCATTTACTGCTTTGTACCACTTTTATATGAAAGTGGTAAAAATTATAGAAATTTTCAATTCTCTTTTCTTCATTATGATTTGCTACCACGTAGTACCGGCTACATCCATCAATTCATTCAATACTTTGTTATTTGTGAAAACCTGATTTGGCTGCAGAGACTTGTGACCACCTGATCTGATTATTGATGGACTTATGACTCATGTAAGGGTGCCTCCTTGACCCTGTTAGATGGTATTATTCATTGACCCAGTATACGGTTTTCTCGATATCATGTGAAACAATGAAATGAATCAGAAGATATTGTTACAATAATGAGGGGAATAAATATAGTTTAAAAAAACTAAAAAACACGCTTTTATAGAACATCGAATTGAAAAGTTAAAAATATTTTTTTTAAATAAGCTTTAAACAATAACGTTCGAAAAATACTAGTATTATTGTGAAAAAAGCGGCGAGAGCTTGATATTCAAAAAATATGGCACAAAGCGCCCACGATTTTTTCACAATAACACTAGTATTTTTTGTTCGATATTGTTTTAAGCTTATTTTAAACAAATATTTTGATTTTTCAGTTTGATGTTCTTCAGAAGCGTTTTTATTTTAGTTTTTTTAAACTATATTCATTTTGAAGTTTTTAGTTCAATGTTATTTAAAAGCGTGTTTTTCAGTTTTTTTAACTATATTTATTTATTTTGATTTTCTTTTGAACAACCTCTCATGGAGGTTACGTACAGCGCCATCTGCGCGCGAATAGATCAAGCAATAATGCCGATAATTATGTCAATACAGATTCCGAGCTTGAAAGTTACAAACAAACAAACATACATACATACATATAGGTGAAGCTAATATAAAGCGTGTAAAAAAATATCTTTAGAACCTGAATACTATATTCTGAATTTTGATGAACAATAATTTCACTAGAAATTCAATAACGTGAAAAAGTCAAAGTAAGATGGATATTCCAAAAGTAATAGTCTTAAAAAAATGATAGTTTGGTATCAATTAATAATTTAGAAGCAAGAGTAAAAAATAATCAAAAAAACACAAATGTCAAGGTATCAAATACAAATAGGCAGTAATCTTTGATGAATTGTCAATCCACTTTAAGGGCAATGGGTAACAGAATATAGTAATTTTATTCAATGAAGAGGACAAGAACTTCTAAAAAAATGTCAAATAAATGGCGAAGGCGAATGCACGTGTACATGAGATGAACTTTTCACAGATAACTGACTGATTTTGATTATTGAAATAAACCTCAAAATGAGCCAAGAGAGGTAGAATAGTGTGCAACAAGACAAGCCAGAGATCAGATTCTTCCAGGTTCGCATTCATTTCTCAGAGAGAAATACTGGCAGTAGGTGTCACAAAAATTCAATTTTGTGTTATCTAGGAGAAAGTCTGTGATTTCATTTTAGATGACTTGATATTATTATAATTGAAGAGAATTCGATCATCTGGCATAAAAAAATGCCAAATTTCCTCCTAAGTCAATTATAGCCAAAAAATACGTTATTGATTATTCAATTCAGGGAATTAGCAATTAGAATTAGAAATTGAAATTTTTAACTTCAAATCACATGCAGCGAGAAAACCGAATTATCACAAAGAAAATAATTGAACGGATTTCAATTACTGAATAACAAAATCTAGGAAAAAGCAAATGATATACTAAAACCGATCTTATCTAATTCACCATAAATAGCCATAATATGAAAATAAAAAGTCAGAACAGATATCAAACGTTATTGCCAAACGCGCGGAAGCCAGAGACTGTATTTCAATTCTTCGAAATCGATTCCTTTCGGTTTTTTCAGATCTGGCCGGCAGTGGCTACAAATTTGTATTACGGAGTTTGCAGATGATCGAAATTGTGGTGATTAATCTGTTGGTGTTATAGTTTGCATCATGAGTATATGAATGGAACGATATATTCGTTACAAGGTTATATTAGAAAAGAATACATGTTATGTATCAACATTTCAAAACTCATTCGGCCTCATTCGGCGTAACTTTCACGAGACTGAAAGGATTCTCAATGAATGTTTTCCGAATCGTCCTATGTGGAAACTATTTGAGGGGACTTGTATCCAAATTCACAACTGGTAGTGTACATAACAAAAAGCCCATAGGGCTTGCCCCAGCAAGTGCAAATAATTGGTGAGATGGTAGTAAATCCTGAACAGTCTACTTATTCCGTCGCGAATGTTTGTAAGGTGTCTCCTTCCACTGTGTGGAGACTTTTGAAGAGGAATAGGCACCATCCATACAAAATTAAAAAGGTACACCAATTAACTGAAGGTGACCCTGATTGCAGAACAAAATTATGCGAAATCATGACGGAAACCATTGCAAGGCACCCTACCTATCTCTACAATATTTGTTTTAGTGATGAATGTACATTTTTTCAAACGGCAATATTCATATTCACGAAACCTCACGTTTTCTGGGAAACACATACCCAATATCCTGAAAAAATTAACGTTTGGGCAGGAATATTGGGAAACCATATTGTAGGACCTCTATTTATTGATCAAAATTCAAAAGGGGGAATGTATTTGAATACGCTGGAAATTACTGTAGACCCTCTCATCACTGAAATCGTCGAAGCGAATATTAATGAATTCGATATGGATATTGTATTCCAACAAGATGGAGCCCCACCACATTACTCCAGACAAGTAAGAAACTGTTTGGGTACTACTTTTCCCGGTCGTTGGATTGGCCTTCGAGATCTTACAGAAGGGCCAGCCCGCTCGCCAGATTCAACACATTTGGACTTTTTTATGGGGCTATTTGAGGCAGAAGGTATACGAAACTGAACCTGCTTCAATATTGGATGTACGGCAGGGAATAATAAATATTTGTAGAGATAATGACGTTACTGTGTTCGAAAGTGTTCGGTGTAATATGAGCTAATAAGCATGATCTCATGCTTATTACCTCATATTATGTAAGTAAATGTCAATGTCTTCAGGCAATTATTGAAAGTTCCTTCATTTTGTCGTTGTTGAAGATATTGAGATCATATCCTAAGGTTGTGAAGCATTTGTCAGAAACTTTAAAAAGATATGTCACAAGACCCCCTTTCCATTTAATTTTTCCCAGATGGCGCTCAGTCGAATTTCATCACGCAGTGATCAAAAATTCGAAGGAGAACAGAGTTATTTCCATTACAATTATCAGTTGATTATATCACAATGCATCCTCAATACAAAGTAACTCTCAATTCTGTATTTTTTTAATATTTTTGAAGACAATGTGAAATACGGTATAGAACAGAAAAAATCCAATTTCCTACAATAATGAAAAAAAATATAATGGATGCACAATTTCGTGATGCATAAATAAAGGTATTATGATTTCAACATAATATCTGAAAAATATTTTAGCCATCTTTTTTTCACATTTCAGTACCGTCAACCTTCACCCTCGCACAAAAATCGCCAACGATCTACTTATTTCGAGTAAATAAGTCACTACTACCTTAAATAATACTCATACAGACGAGGGGGCTAGAATATCCCTGTCGAATAAGATTTCACCTATGAAAGTAAAAGTCCTCCTAAATGAAGGCCTCGTCCTGTACTAGAAGGATTTATGTCCCTGAGCCCACTCAATGTCACCTTCAAAATGGAACCTTCAAAATACCGACCGATCTCTCGTTAAAAAAAGCCTCGTCACGGTAATGCGGGACTCTGCCGTCATAGATTTTTTTTCTTAGCCATTCATCGGACTCCTCAGCCTAATTAACCATAACATCTGATCCTGAATCTTCAGAAAAGATGGACGTCAACCTAACTACCCCAACTGTATTTTCTGTAACATCAGATCAAGGGCAAGAGCTTTCTAGTCAACAAACCTGGAAATCTAGCTGGTGCAGTCAGGAAGTTACGTATCGCATTATCAAGAGCAGGATATGCTGTGAATTTGCCTTTCATCAACTTCTTGAGCACGAGAAACCGAATCTTCATCCTCCTGGACAAGTCAGCAAGTTCTGCATGGCTGTATGCTGGTGTTATTTATCGACATGTTCAACCGACTGACAGATGTCACCATATGGTAAGATTGTTGGAGTCATTGAAGTGAAAATCTTGCATCTTGAACATTTGGCAACATCAATACCTATCAGTCAATTGTAATTTCTGTAGTATGCATAGAAAATTCCAGAGAATGGTCCACAAGTACAATTACAATTACAAGTATAACTTAGCTGAGAGAATCAGGAAGGCATCTCTTTGCTGGTGGGTGCAGCAATGGAACTTTGTCCCGAAATGCGTCACAGAAGAACTACTAACTAAAATATACATTCGTGTTGTTCCATTACATCACGAAGGTAGTCACAGACTAACTCCCGATCAGGTCTTCACTAGATTGAGAAAAATATAATATTGTCAAATTTCCTTCTGAGCTTTTGGCAGAGTTTCACTCTTGATGCATTCAGTCGGGTTTCAATAAACTCTCACTTCGGACTTACCTACTTCAAATACTGATTTGAATGACTAAAAATGGACTGATCTGAATTAAATTTCAATGCAAACCATTTCGTCGACGCCTATAGTAAATATCAATCACATATCAGTACGTATACTCTCCTGAAAAATTCAATAGAAAATATGTAGATTATTATTTTTCTGTAGCACAATGCATCATTTAATTTATTCATAACAATGCTTTGGAGAGTATATTTTAGCAATTTATAAATAGAAGTGGATGAATTTTTTTACAGACCGACAGGCATATACAAATATAAAATCGATGTGAACGGATTATGGAATATATTTCCAGTGTGCTAACATGGGATTGAATGTCGAAATCTGTTTTTCACCAACAAAATGAAAATATTTGTAGAGGTGAGAGAAACTGTATTATAGCCAAATCCGCTACGGAATATGCATCATGTAGTTTATTGAATACCTGTTTTTGCTGTTTTATAGATATATAAATAATTTTTCATTAGTTTTCTTCTGAAGTGACTATTAAATTTCAGGCAGGCTTTTGAAGAATCAGCACTCCAAGTTAAAATAATAAAATTGATATAGTAGTCGTATATAAAACCGAATTTCAAAAATGATTGCTATTGTTCCCTTTTCACCATTGATGGTCATTCTCATTAAAACCGTAACCATTTCATATATAATTTTATATATTTACAAAGAACAAATAATTTGAAAAAATCATTAGTAGTCTCAAATTTGCCTCTTCAATCTGGTCACCACGTCAACAAAGTCACTCAGACAGAAAAAGTGCAAAACAGATTCCCCAGATATCCTACTTTCAAAATGTATATGACTTATGAAATCTGCACCTATCTTGTCTTGATATTTATTCTTTGGAGTTTCGTAGGTGAAGAATCCATTTCCATAATCTGTTTCAAGAAATATCCATAGAAATGATTCATCGTAAACTACCACAACTCATAGTATACAGAATTCCTAACTGAATAATACAAAATATGAAATCTTTGCTATTCCCTATCATACAACGAATTGAAGATATTGTCCATTCCCTCGTATGTTGAAATATGATATAAAACGTCTTCATTAATGATTTATCTGATGATTCTATGATATAAATGTTTCGTCACATTGTTTGTTGTAGTGTATAAACTTTCACAAACTTCACTTTCAGATGAGGCGTTAACCGCCACCTTAATAAAATGAAAATCATTCCATTGCAACCTATATATAGTTTTCCAATCTGAAGACATTTTTCTGTTAAAAAACATTATTGCACAATTCAATTCCAGAATCATGACTAAAAATTGCAAGCCACTTGAGATGAACTCCATCACCGATAATCGTTAACAATTTAATGAAGAATTTGTTCACTTTTTTTATCGACAGTAATGGTGAAGATATTCCACGAGACATCCCTGTTGATTACTAATGACGTATTCAGTTATGGCTTTCGGACTTTCTATCGTATGTCACCCATATTTGGAATAACGCAATCGAGAAACATAGAGAATCAAGAGCTGTTGCGCTTGATATTCCTAAAGCCTTTGACCGTGTGTGGCATGAGGGTTTGCTGGTCAAACTTCGTTGCTATGGCTTGTCGAATCATTTTTCTATATGCCTCTTCAGCTTCCTGAAAGAACGTTCCCTGCAAGTGGCCGTCGATGGATATCTCTAGAATACTTTCACCATCAACACCTTTGTTCCACAGGGATACATGTCGTCTCAAACCTTTTTTTAAAATTGACACCAATATGTAAACTGTACACACCTCAGCAACATTTGATACTTTATAAAGCTCAGATCAGGCCTTCTTTGGAGTACTGTTCTCATGTATGGAGCTCTGCCTCCAAACGTTTCCTGAAGTTGCTGGATTCTATCCAGAAAAGAGCCATCCGCCAGATTGCGCGAACATCACGTGCAACTTTGATAGCTTGGAACATCGAAGAAAGGTTGGAGATTTGTCTCTTTTCTATAAATACCTTCACGGGAAGTGATCAAGTGACTTGGCACATTTGGTTCCACCAAGAACGGTGCATATCAGAAATACGCAACGGACTGTGGCTGCTCATCGTTTTGACGTTCAGATCAGTGCACCTCAAACTTAACTGTTTAATATCTTTTCATCTGGAGATTTGCGTTTATATGAAATGGACTTTCTGAGAACGTTTTCCAAATGGATTTAGTCTCCAGCGATTCAAATCCAATGTGAATCACTACTTTCGCACAGGCACCGCTCTGAGAGCGCCTCAATAATTTTCCTGTAGTACTTATGTTTTTTTTTCTTGAAAAAAACAAGGATACTTGTAATGAATGTGGGTCATGCATCATCAAATTCCTCAATGAGAATCATATATTGATATCTCGAATAAGATATTCTTCATTACAAGACAAATGTGTTCTGAAAATATATATTCTCAAAAATTACATTGTACGAGACTATTCGCGGATAGAAGGAGTTGTCGAAGAAGATCTATGGGAAGGCCTGGCACCATTAACATATTGAAGCCCTATAAATAATTCTGAAGGAAAACTTGAAGTCAACCACATACACAATAGACGCATTATCAAATTGCACTAGAGATAATTATTCATGCCGGCAGACTCAGAAATCGATTTTATCAAGTTTGAAAGTTCGAATATTTAGGAAGGTGAGAAATATCGAAAAATTATCAAAACTTGTTTCCATTCACGATATTTGGAAAGTATGTCACATCGTATGATGAACATCACTGTGCCAGTTCACCGTTATTCGGAAAAATTATTCTTTTCGTCACATCCAATAAAGTTTCGCGAAAAGATATTCATCATCATCGACATATATGTGATCCATACTCGGCTGAGATTTGGAATAACTTCATGTGAAATAGTCTAGAGGGGTCGAATCTGCAGATCTGGAAAACGAACTGGGGAGATCATCTCGTTCGAATGGTTGTTTGAGTAATTATTTCTCCAAATGCATATAAACAAAATTTGAAGAGGAAGCTTCACAGAATTTTACATCGACCTGAACACTGTACCAATTCAACTGCATTTCCGTTATTTCCAACATTTCCTTTTACGCAAATGCTTCAAATCAAATCAAATCCTTTATTTTCCTGTTCGACAATTTCATAAGTAATTGTATTAGGAATAGTCAGTAAAGCTAAAATTATAAACTACTACACTAAAACTAGAAGCACACACGAAAACGCATGCACACACCACACATACACTTACGTTAAATAATCATCAACACTGTAATACGCATTCAGAACTAAAAAAATTTCAATCTTTGTTTTGAACATCTCTAATGTTTTGCTTTCTTTTATTTCAATTGGTAAAATATTGAACAAACGAGGACCTGCAACATTAGGACCTTTAAGAGCAATCCGCCCTCGAGCTAGAGGAACTTGATATATTTTTTTTGGCCTAGTGTTAATTGTATGAGTAGAGCCTATTAAAGAAAATTGACTTTTATCTTGAAAAGCGTAGACACAAATTTCCATTATGTACAAGCAGGGTAAAGTCAGTATTTGTAATTTCTTGAAAAAAGGTTCACAGGACTCCATGTAACTTATACCAGTGATACTTCTGATGATGTTTTTTTGAGCCGAAAAAACTTCACCTGCGTTGGTTGACCAACCCCGGAAACGTACACCATAGCGCAATCTCGACTCCACTTCAGCATAGTATATAATTTTTAGTTGATCTAGACTGAGAATATAGCTAAGATTTCGTAGCTTGACTGCTAAAGAATGCAATTTTGGTATAAGGCCATCACAATGTACTTTAAAATTAAGATTTTTGTCAATTTCAACACCCAAAAACTTAGTACTTTTTGACAATGGAAGCAGCTGATTATTCACATCAATATATAGTGGGTCAAGAATTTTTTGATAATTACAAAATTGAATAATTACTGTTTTATTTGGATTGAAAACAAGCGAATTACTGGAAAACCACCAGTTCAATGATCTCATTGTTTGCTCGCATTTTCGTTGTATACTTGTTTGGTCGGAGCCTGTTACAATCGTGGCAACGTCATCAGCAAATTTCACACACTTTGCATCAGGAACAGATTCGTCAATTTTATCTATATATACTCGGAATAGTACAGGTCCCAAGACTGAACCTTGTGGTACTCCGAGTGATAGAGGTATCCGTTGAGAGTTCATTATTCTTTTTTTACCATTAATTACATTGGTGATGGTTACATATTGGCTTCTGCCAAACATAAATGAATCGATCCAATTATTCCAAATTTCCCCAAAACCTAGCCCATGTAACTTTCTTGATAGTACCTGAGGATTGACGCAGTCAAATGCCCTGCTGAGATCGCAAAAAATCCCAACAGGGCACTCGCCAGCATCTATGCTATCAGCTAAATTGTCATATATGGATTGAATCCCGGTATTAGTGGATTTTCCACTTCAAAACCCATGCTGCGTATCCGAAGTAATGTCATTTCTGTCAAGATATCTTAAAAATCTATTTAGAAAACAGTGCTCAAAAAATTTTGAAAAAACTGATGTTACTGTTACGGGTCTGTAGTTATTCATCAACTGTTTATTATTTTTTTTGTGAATAGGTACGACTTTGCCTATTTTCAATCTTTCAGGGAATACACCAGAACAAAAACTTAAATTGATAAGAAAAACAAGAGGTTTTACTAATATGTCCAGCGTATTTTTGAGCATGAATGCCGGAACGTCATCGTTCCCTGACGACTTTTTATTATTCAGCTTCTTCATCATTAGTTAAAAAAATTCACTCTCACTAAACGGGTATAAGTAAAATCTTGAGGATGATTCATTCACCAGAGAGCCAGTATTATACGTTGTCACGTCTAAATCTTCGACCAATTTCCGAGGAGTTTCTATAAAAAAAGAATTGAATTCGTTTGCAATAATGTTGGTGTCTTTAGTTACAACACAGCTAGACGTAGTGATTTCAAAATTTGACATATTGTTAAATATTAAACCTTGTAATTCAGATACCATTTTCCATGTTTCTTTTGATAAATTACTACTAGACTCAATTCTAGATTGATAGAATTGTTTTTTGGTGTTTTTTACGAGCAATTTGTGCATCTTTTTCATAGTCGAATATGATTTTTTAAGTTCCGGATACATTTTTTGAAGGTTGAAGTATTCCCTCAATCTCAAGCTAGAGCATTTCACCTCTGGGGTCACCCAGTCTCTAGTTTTATGTTTTTTGAAACGCAGCAATAAAGGAAATTCTATATTGAAGTGGTGAAGAAATATGTCGTGGAAATAATTAAATGCAGAATTACAGTCAATAATATTGTACAATTGCGACCAATCCTCTTGCTGAAGATCGAGTCTGAAAGCCTGTAGTGCCTGTTCGTTATATGAACGACCATAAAAGGACTTTACAACTTGGGACTCTGTGATGCCAAAATCGATGTCGGACAAGATCATTCTATGGTCTGAAAATGGAAAATCGAGTACACATGTAGATCCCTTATTCGGAAAATTCAAGTATATATGATCAATAGAAGAGATTGTTGTGTCCGTCACTTTGGTTGGCCAAAAAACTGAGTTACGGAAGTTATACTGAAGCAAAGCATTAGAAAAGTTTACATAGTTACTTCCTAATTTTAAATAATCTAAATTGAAGTCACCACAAATGATAAATTTAACAGCAGGTTCATAATACTTATCCATAATTCTAACTAATTGAGTTTCAAGTTCTTCGTATTTCGCACTTGGAGGTCTATAACAACAAATGATGTTGTACATTTGGTTCTTCTTATTTTTGAATGATATGGCACACACTTCGCAACTACCCTCTATACAGAACTCACTCATATATAATGTAACCAAGTGAACATGGTGCACCGTTGATCATCTTCCTGATTGCATAAGAGGCTTGAAAACGTGAAGGATAGACAGTTTTTCATAGAGTTTGACAACCATTGTCTTATGCTTATGACAAGCGAAATCAACATTATTATTTATGGCAGGTGAATATAATTTTCAAAATCAATTGATATATTTTACATAATTGCCTACATTTGAGTTTGAAACTGAGTTTTTTGAAACTGAGATTTTAGCGTTAACTTCTTGTTGAATATATATCAGAATAACGTTTTCTGCTATGACGGGTGGCAGCAATGGCTGTAAAGTGTATTTCTCTGCTATGTGTCTTACAATAAAGAGTTTGCTGATGCTGAATGTAACAGTTGTGTATTATTATTTCACCGCTCCGCCCCCATTCCGGACAGTTTTCCAACAGATTATGGGCCCAGACCACAGTGAATAGTGAATAGCGGTAAAGTAAAGCTATGGCGAAGCTGATTTTGACCTTGGACCCAAAAGAAAGATAGCATGTCGGAAAACACTCTGGTTTCGCGCGTGAAATCTGTTTGCTTCGTTGCTACTTGATAATTGTGAATCGATGAAAGTTTACGTGAACCAAGTGATAGGCATTTCTCAGAAATTAGAGAGAAGTGGTTGTAAACTGAGTCAAGAGTTGATAGATCAATTCTTATTGGTTCAACTGAGAAATTTGAGTCCATGGTCATTGCAATAGAATACTCTGGAATTGTCGTGACTGCACATTTCATTGAATCTATGTTATTAGATGTGCACCTAGGTGGCGCAGAGAATCGATTTTGTGGCGCGTTTGCAAACAAATTTTCTTACAAAGGTAATATTGATTGCAGCACTAGAAAAGTGAAGAAGGATAAAAGTGCAGGTGTAAGAAAATTGGACATTTTATGAACCGGTGTCCTGAAAATAAAAGAAATAAGGAAAATTCATCAATTTTTTTCAATGCAGTGTTTATTACTGTCAAATCTCACAATTCAAACTGATATATAGATTCAGGGTGTAGTATGTATCTTACATCGAGAGAAGATTAGCTCAAAAACCTCCAAAACGATTTTAAAGGAACTGCGATGAATGACAACAAACTAGCTATGTAATGTTCTGGAGACCTTGACATCCAGACAAAAGTTGGGACCGAGGAACATTCCATCACAGTTCGTAATGCTCTTTACATACCTGAATTGATGACAGATTTGGTATCGGTGAGTCAGCTGATCAAAAACAATAACAAAGTTATATTTTATGGAACTGGATATGACATTTATAACAGTAGGCAACGGCTGATTGCTACAGCATATTTGGTGGCTAATGCTTACAATATGAACGTCAAGAAACTACTGTTGAACTTGGTAGGTTCAGCAATTTTTGTTGGAATCTAGCACACACGTTTCGGTCATTTGAACTACGAAGAATGGACTTGTTAATGGTTTCCAGTGCAAAGATACTTCGGTTTAAAGTGATTTTAACTAATGTATTGTGACGGCAAGCAGGCCAGACAATCACAGTCACAAAGGCAATCGAGTAAATTTGGTATTGGAAGTAATATATGGAGGTTTATGTGGACCAATCTGTTTGAAATCTGTTTGAAATCTGAAATCTGTTTTTCGGTTAATCAGCTGTCGCCTCCATACGAACGACAACTCTCAGAAGTTAAACTTTTGCAAGCTGAGGAATAACGGGGTCTTACCTTTCAACGTGTGATTCCTAACACGTGTGATTCCTTCCAATGGAAGTAACTTCTCTTGGTGGCTCGAGAAACTTCATGATACTGGGAATGAACTTCACAAGAATGACTTTTGTGTACCAAAATCAAAATTTTTCGTAGTAATCAAGATACTGAGTTTGATAGTGATCAGTTTTGGAATTTCTATTAAAAAAATTGAATTTTGAATCAACAAATAAATGCTCACACTTCCCAACAAAATGTCATGAGCAAACCATACGCATGAACCATACCATTATCGAAAACGCCTTATGCTTGATGTATGATGCGAATATGGACAAGATTTTTCGAGCAGAAGCTGTGGCTACTGAAGTCTACCTCAAAAACCATTTTTTAGTATCTGGACTTGAGAAAAGCTCCTTTCGAAATGTGACATAAAAAAGGAAACCTGTAAGTTGTATACGCATATTTGGGAGTAAATTCATGACACTAATCCCATAAGACAAATATGGGACTAAAAATCGAAGTTTTTGATTGGATTTTGTGATTATGGAGTCCAGAGAAAAATCAAATATTAATGAGCAGAGATGTGATCATTGAAGAAACCATACATTAATCCAAACCATATGAAATGCAAGAATCAAGAGATTCGGTGGGAATTGAGAGAGAAGCTGAAGTTCATCAGTATTCCCACAGATGATGAATAAGAAAAATCCAATACAGATGAAGAATTTTTGATTAAATTACCACAAGCACAAGAAAACGCAGAAGTGACGAAATCACGAAGAACAATCAAACCTAAGCAGTTTGAGGAATATATTACTGATGCTTGTTTTAAAGACTTCAATTATAATGGCGGTCCAGTTAACGTAAATGAAGCTATGTCAAGGACAGATGCTGAGTTATGAAGAAAACCCATGTCTGAAGAAGTTCAGTGCCTTGAAAATAATGTCGACAGACATCGTTCCTCATTCTTCAACAGTTGTTCCATGCCAGTGGGTCTTCAAGCGGAAAGTCAGTGAAAGTGGTGAAGGGAAACACCGTGCGCGTTCAGCTGCAAAAGGTTATGTTCAAAACTCTGATGTTGATAACGATGATGTTTTCTCACCTGTAGTGAGACATTCTAATTTAGGGTTTTTATTTGCATCAGCAATAAAATTAGATCTTAAAATATTCCATCTTGATGTAAAAACTCCTTTTTATGAATAGTCCACTAGATAAACCTGTTTATATGAAACAACCTGAAGGTTTCGTGTTCAAAATAAAAGAAACCAGGTATGTAAGCTAACAAAGGCTGTATACTGTTCGAAACAATCTTCTGAAGCTTGGCATGATTGAGTGAATGAGTTAGGTTATACTTAATTGAAATATGAGTCTTGTTTACTTATCAAATAGGACAAATAAAAGAGGACAATAAAAATTTATAATACCCTACCAGGAGAAATAAAAAAATGTAAAAGTAAACAAAACTTCAAGAAAAAGTTAAAGAAATATATCAATGAAAATGAAAGGAATATGATCTCCCAACTATTTGAACCCTAGTGGAATACAACCAATGTATGTCATTTAACTTTTTTGTATTATTTGAATTGTATTCTTTATAGAATTTAAGGTGACTATATATATTAGTTTTAGAGTTGTATATTTTTAAAATTTTACCATTTGATAATTTTTATACATATATTTTTCCTTTTTTATTTGTCTATTTATCTGTTAATTTCAAGGAAACAAGTACTTTGTACTTATCCTTAATCACTTGTTCACTCCATGCAATTGTATTATTCATATATATTCATAAATTGTTTTTTTTTACTGTGAATAAAGTGTCCATTAAACCATCATTGACTTCAATTGCTCTATACGTAAAAGATTTTTTTTGTTTTTTCCAATGATTGTAAAAACGTTAAATCTTTGAAATCAAAATTGAGTGCAGAATTTGATATGAAAGATTTTGGTTGAGCAAAAAATTGTTTAGGGGTTAACCGGTAACATATCAAGAGATTATGATTATTATTATTACTTATTTTCAGTTTATTGTAATTGTTTCAATATGTCTTCATAGGACGGAACTGGAGGAGCAATATCAGTTACGATTAGGAGTGGTAAAATATATAGAAAATTCAATTTTCTCCATTCTCCAAAAGAATAAGAGGATATGGAGGTATTTTTTCAATACCAATTCAAAATTTGCACATAATATTTTGACTGAGGAGCATGAATTCGATCATCATTCTGAAGGTTTGGGACTTCATGTTTTGAAATGTTGAAAATTCAATATAATTACATGAATTCGAAACGACTATTTTTCGACTCGACCAGATAGAATTGAATATTCATCCTGTGTTGAATTTGTTCTTTATTGATGAAATTGATATTTAGTAGGTAGATTTCAAGAATATTTTGTACGAGGTCTCAGGTAAATATATGTACTTTAAAATATAATCAATCATGATATAGTAGCAATTATTAGTCAGCTAGTAGCGTTATAAGTCTCAAGTAATGACCAATTTCAAATTTTTACAGATGCGTAGGAACGCTTGACAAGGCAGATATTTCTGAATTTCATCCGAAATAATATTTTTTGGCGTATGTATTTTCCCTCGACATAGTCATCAAACTGATTTAGTTTCTGCACTTATTCAATTTTCAAGCAATTCTTCATTTCAGTGAACCATTAGTTCTCTGACATTTTTTCAATGTATTTCATTAGTCCAGTCATTTGATGAAAAAAAGGGGATTACCTGAAAGTTGAAAAAATGGCGCCTAATAACAATTTTTACAATATCTCCTTTTTGACGCATATTACGAGAATAATATCCATATAAACATTATTAAACTAGGAAAAAATCCTCCAATTTTTGGATTTACATTTTTTCTGTGAAATCAATAATATTTGCATACTAGTGTCACGAAGTATTATTCATCTACACGATGTGGACTCCAAATTAGATAATACTGTCCTAAGACTCGGTGAATTCCATTTGTCAATGTCATGATTGGGATCAATTGGATAAATAACGACTGGAAGTGGATTGAAAGAGCTTTTCAATCATTTGCGCATTAAATTCAATTAAAAAAATTATGACACGACATGCGTGTTCGCGTGCGGTAAGAGCACATACATGACACATCTTTCAATTGTCAAAACTGTACCACAATCAATAGATTCTCCAACCGATCTCAATGCAGAAAAAAAAATTAATACAATTCCGATAGGTCCGTGGTACTCGCGACTGACCAGGAAGAGTGCTGCCAAGAACTCACTGAGGAATTTGAGAAGCAGTTGGTTGAATTTGAACGACGTGGTGCTACTGCACAATTATGGGTACAGTATTTCCGAATAGCTACACTTAATTAATAATTCATTGAAACAGGCAGAATGGATGATTGAAATTTACGTCTTGGCACTATCCAGAAAATGATACCTTATTTTTATGCCAGTGGCCACTTCTTATAAGCAAAATTTTGCCATTTATATTTGCAAGACGTTCCGACAAATTTTAGTGTGGCACATGGTTTGATATGGCAATTGAGTAACTAACCACTGATGAGGACGATGGAACGCTTTGGCGGTTTTACTCATGAACGAAGAGTCAACTAAAGCGTGCTTTCCAAATTGACTTTAGGAATGATATCCTTACACAATATTTGCGACGGAGTTGAAAACTTTAGCAATGTTGCTTTTATCTGATACTGAGCAGCACGACGATATGAGAAGTTCGCGGGTAATTCGCGACAATAACGATGTAAAATAACTGATGGATTGGTTGTCTAATCATCCACCTTTTTCAGAAACAAAGAATGTCAATAAGCACTGGAGTTGTCGGAGATGAAAACATAAACTGTTACATAGCTCGAGAAATTGATTGCACTGGCAGTAGTTTTTATACGGTAAAATTCAAACGGAATGATAGAATATAGTCACTTGGTGTTATGACTGCATGCATCCCGATAAAAGGTGAAATTGTTCCGACTAATATCTTATTGATTTTCCAAAGAATGTGCATTGTAAAAGAATCTGAAGAGGAACATAAAAACTTTCTTGCGTACTAACTTGCTCTATTTCCATTATCGCTTTTCAATGGCGAAGGCATGCGTAAGTGCCCAAGACGAATTCGTAATGCGTGGTTTATCAGAAACAGCAAAGCAAAGGAGATTGGCTGAATTTGTAAATGAATGCATCACATATGGATTAGTTTTACAGCGGAAGCCACGATGAAAAAATCGCGCCGCTTACTCTACCTCCAGGTGGTGTGTGAATGAGTTTGTTTTCAAAACCTTTCATTGAAATATACTTTGCGGCGCTTGTACGCCATGAACTGTTCATTTTATAGAAAAATATAATTACATACATTGCAGGAAATGTTTTCCTAGCCTACTTTTATAGATTAATGTTTTTCTCGTGAAATACGTCGTAAAGGAGATATTGCAAAAAATCTATTATATTATTGAGCGCCATTTTTTCAATATAGCCGCGCGAGCGGCGGAAATACAAGGTGACAAAGTTGATATTTGAAAAGAGCATATCGAAATCCATAAAATAACCAATTTTCAAAACTCCCACAAAAACTTTTCAGGTGAAACTACGAAATGACTGGACTACAGTAAAATCTCTGACAGTGGGGAGTAGTTTCATGTATCTCAATTGGTAGACACAAGAAATGGAGCCGTGACAGTTTCACACCTTGCGGTGTTATTCAATTGTGTTTAATCCTATGTATGTATGTTATCAGTAATTTCACACCGCAATAATATTCATAATACCCACAGGTGCTCTAGTTCGTGTAGTTTCGAGAACAAACATAAATAGGACTTACAGTGAGGTTACCAGAGGAAAGTGTCCAAATCCCCTTTATGCTTTGAAGCATAATGCTATTAAAATCCAGTTGTCACACATTGGCATTGAAAAAATTTTCACGAAGCGAAAATCTGAATAATATGAAATGAGATTTCTGGAAAAACTTGGTGGATATATTTCAACTGAACACTCTTTTATTTCCGCATCAAATTACCGATCATTGTATTTTGTTCAAAAAATTATATATCTTCTCAAGTTTAGTAAAACGTCTCAGGATTTTTTCCGCTATTTTCTCTCCATTCCGGTGATCTAAAAATGACAACTTGGTTGGTGGAACGTGCGTCGAGAAAAATATTGGATTTATGGTGATTGGGTGAAGTACTTGTTTTTGAATTTATTTTACGCTAGATGTTCCAGTTCAACATTTTATAATTTTTTTTTCTTCTTCTTGTTTGAGCACCTCTTATGATATAGTTTCTCATCATCACATTATTCCTCAACCTGCAGCAGAATTTTCCGTTATACTAACCTATTTTGTCTGAAGACTGTATCGATGGGAGTTACATACATACTACAAAATAAATATTTTTGAATAAAATTTCGAAATATTCATGTCTCCGTAGGTCCTGTGAATGCCTGTCGGAAAATAACTATTTTCCCTGCTAATACCATGCTGGTTATTGAATTATATCCGACAGATATTCATTCGAAATATCTTACAGAGAGATTTAGAAATTTTGGTTCAAAATATTTATTTTCTAGTGCGTATGTATTTTTCCTCGATACAGTCTTCTCATATGATTTGATCTGTATTAGAGTATTGATACATGAATTATTCTTAATAGTTTAAAGCTTAGTTCACGATATAGAACTGTTACTATCCCACAATTTTTCCCCTAAGCGAAGGTTTTATACATACAGTTGAGGCGCATTGAAATTAATCGTTTGGGTCGGATCTTTCCTGTACTGATGAAAGGAAGTACCTAAAAAACAGTATGTACTGGATTTAAATCTACTGGAATAATTTCAGCATGGTCCTGCTTCTGGATGGTCAAGAAATATCTGCGAAACAATCCTCTGTGAGGTATCTTGCATAAATGTCTGTCGGATATAATTCAATATCCAGTGCGCGATTAGCCGAGGGAATAGTTGTTCACTGGCAGGCATTTACTAAAACCTATTGTGTGAATATTTGGGAGAAATGAATATGTCGAAATTTTATTACGCGGATGTTAATTCATGTGTTTGCAAATATGGTAAGTGAGCAAGTACCGCCTTTTTCTTCGAAAAAGCCGTACATGTATATTTTTGTTATTGAATATCCAAAAATTGTATATTCGTGTTGTTGAATAATGGTACTAATTGATGAGATATACAGTATGATAAAACTCATTATCGTTATTTAATGAATGTGCCACTTTTTACAGGAACTTGTATGTATATCAATATTCATTACAAATAGTTGAACTTTCAGTGGTAACACTTCATTGTTAATTTTTTTTATATTGAATTCTTTTTTTTGTCTCCTAATCAAATAAAACTTTTTTTCTCATAAATACATTTTTCTCACTTCTACACAGTAATATTCATCTGCATCTTTGGTTTTCATTAACTTTGGTTTGACAGGTGTTCACACTTACATTATACAAGAAAATCAATGTACTTGAGAATAGATGTTGAAAAAGATCAATATAAAATTGAGGGATATAAATGTTCGGGTGTGTTGGCAAATCTTCTAAAAGAAATGTGAAAGAACAATAATTATTATGAGTCGAAAGTGAATGAGGATTATTGAGTGTGTGAAAAATAGATTATATAGATTATTTATAATATCACTGTTTCTTAACCGAGTTGAATTATCTCAGATTCCTTCAGATGTGAAATATTGTGAAACAAACATTTGGAAAAAATGTGTCCAGTCAACTTTTCACTCCTACTTTTTTCAATGTTTTACTTATATAATTCACTATACGATTTTTCTAATGGAATGTTATATAAAAATTACGACAAGTGTTTTGCTATCCAATTGCTTCCTCAAGCAGAATGTCGAATTAGTTCAATTCATATCTACGAACATCAATAATATGGTTGTAAATTATGAGTTATCCAAGATCCTCGTTTGAGAAAGCTATTTTATAGCGTAGTACATGTGACGTTTTGTGAAATCCATCATAGTGACTATGGGACAGTTGGTCTTGATATGGTTTTTTAGTCAGTTCTAGACTAGATATTTGTAAGTTCCGATTTTTCATAATATAGAAGGAAATTGAATATTAATGAATGGATTCAACAACAGACCTAATTTCAGTTGGTTTCACATCACGTGGAACTGCGAGAAAAGTTCTGAATTGGATTTCGAATGCATATTCAGTATCCCCCAGACACTTTAGATCACACACTCATGCTCACCCACTTCATATGAAGCTTACTTTGTGATCTAAATGATATGGTTTACTCAATAATCTAAATCCGGTATTAGAAAGGCAATTTGGAAACCTTCATCATTCTATGAATAATTAAGTTTGATGTTCGACTTACTGGATTGGTTTGAATCCGTCTATTATCAAAAGCGAATCAGTCTTGGATCAATTTAGTTTCGCTAGTGGCAAACTGGGACCACTCTGAAGTTCAAACAGAATATTTACTTTTTAAGAGTTTCATCCAAATTCTGATATAGTGGACTGTTCAAAAAGCAAGGTGAATATTCGAATTTCTCGGGCTACGTACATACATTCGATTAGCGATTTTAATGTTTCTATGTTGGTACAGTCGTCTCAAATATATGTTCACAGATTCAGCAATTTGCAGTTTGTTGGTGAGAGGCATGAAGAATTTTGCGTGTTTTGATAATTTTCTGTTAGCCAAAATAATGGATCGAACAAGTTACATCAAATTTTGTGTAAAAAATTGAGTATCTGAAAACACTTGAATTGTTGGAAGTGGCATACTGATGAAAATGTTGAGAAAGTAAAAAAAAAATTGTTATGGAGAATCATCGACTGACTATTAGGGAAGTTACTGGATATTTTGGCATATCAGTTGGCTCATGTCATGCAAAATTTTCGAAAATTTTTGGCATGAAGCATGTGGCAGTGTAGTTCGTTTCAGAATTGGTGAATTTTGTCCAAAAAACCGTCGCATGAGCATCGCTCAGGAATTGTTGAATGACGTAATAAATCATGGGTATATGATTATAACATCGAAACCAAAGTCCAATCGTTCCAATGGGAGAGCCCAGGAAAGTCAAGATCAAGAAAAGCACGCCAAGTTCGATTGAACATCAAGGTTTTGCTCCCTGTTTTCTTCGATAACCGTAGGGTAATGCATCAGGAGTTTTTGGTCGTACAGTCAATGAGGAGTTTCATCTTGAACTTGAACCACACAATAATGCCTCAGCCACTATAACTACCAGATTTTCCCCCTGTAACCATTTTTTGTTCCCAAGATTGGAAAGACCCATGAAAAAATTACCTTTCGCGACGAGTGAGGAGATAAAAACAGAATTGTTGAGAGAGCTCGAGGACATACCTAAAAGTGCATGTATCAGAACTACTTCTACAATTGAGAAAAAAGCTTGCACGAGTGTATTATGTCTGAAGAGCACTACTTTGGAAACAACTAAATAGAAATTGGTGAATAAATGAATGTTTTTTGAGAGAAATTATATTTCACCTCATTTTTTGAACAGACAGCGTATATACTTCATTACAATGTTAGCAACAAATAATATTGAATTGTAGAATGAAACTACGTTTTCATTGTCAATGGAAGGAACACTGTGTTGGAAGGTGGCAATGATTCATTTTGAGGTGTTTATTCATTCAAAATCGTTAGTTAAATACCATTCTTCAGTATACCGAAAATTATTTTTTCACTGCCTTCAGTTTCACTACTTTCTCTCCATAAGGTTTTAGGGAATCATGATTCAAGATTGAGACTTTTTTGTAGGAGATTCTTCAAGGTCTTTCAGGTTTTCATTATAGTTGAAGGAATGAAATATTTCTAGTGCTTCATTTCAAGTGTTCAGAATTTATTTACTTATATAAAATCATTGATTTTGAGATATACACAAAAAATTACGATTGAGTCTAAGTTCTTCAAGTATTTAAAATTTTTCAATAAATAAAACAGTCAGAAAAAAAAATAATTTCTTTAAATTCTCTCCAATAGTTTCACTTGATTCAAAAATTCTATTTTTAGCCGCTTAAAAGAGAAAACTGTCTAGCGTGATTAAATATTCGCCCAGAAAGATAGCTGTTGCGAAGAGTAATATTGATGATGAGGATACCAATAATAAAATATATGTAAATTGCATGAAATTGACAGAAGTTATCACAAAAAAAAAACAACTGTCAGGCAATGAAACCTGTGGTTCTTCTAGCAAATTAGCCAAGAAAGACCTAGAAACTGTCAAATGATTTTGGATACTTATGATGCACTATTTGGAACCTTTGGTGTAGTAATGAATATTACTGGATCTTTTTCCCAACACCAAATCGTTATTTTCAACACCTCGACACGTGTTTCGATCACCAAGTAATCTTCTTCAAAGAGGAAGATTAAAACTAGAAACCATCCAGGTAAACCATCCAGGCGTACCAACCATACAGGTATACCAACCTAAATTAATTTAACAATTTTGCCTTATCTATTGTTTTACAATATATGTTTACATAAAACAATTTTCAGCTATATAAAAATTAATTTCACAATATTGCCTATCCAAATTCAATTTCGCAATGTATCCTTATGTAGTAATCAGTAAACCCAACAACATTATTTTATTTCATTTAAACAAGCTATATAGTATGCTCTTTGGTATAGGTCCGTCATCGTTATTCATGATATTATTGTGTTTACTTATTTCTACACTTTCATAGGCATCTAGTTGCCTGTTGTTGTTAACTTGTCTAACTAATCTTAATGAACTGAAGTCTATGGAATGGTTTAGTTGCAAAATATGATGGGCGTCTGCTGATTTTTCAGGTCTTCCATATTTTGAGTGTGCTATGTGTTCCTTATATCTTACTTCGATAGATATTTTTGTATGTCCATATTATTTTGCATTGCAGTCCTTACATTCAAATTTCGTAGATTCCAGACTTTTTCGAAGTCTCCAATTAGTCTTTTGGACTTCCCAAAAGGCTTTGTAGTGTATGACTTATTTTGAAAACCACCTTCATACCTAGTTTCTTGAAAATCTTTCCAAAGTTCCTCGTATATTGGTGGTATGGAACTGAGATGTATTTATCTCGGTTTTTGTCCTTTCTGAAAGTCAAGATTTCGTTCATTCTTAACCTAAATTTCTTTTTCCTTATTATGTCATCTACAATACCCCTCGAGAAACCGTTAGTGGCTGCTATTTCCTGTATTATACGTCTTTTTTTTGTGAACCTATCATGTGTTAGAGGGAACGTCAAAAGACGATGCACTAGCACGTTTGTGCTGTCCACAGTGATGTAAACTGTCAGGAATATACCTGTACGTGCATGTTTCTTTTCTAAATATATCGTATTCTAACTTTCCATATTGGCTACTCATTACCAAAACGTCAAGAAATGGTAGTTGTCCCTTATTTTCTAACTCATACGTGAATTTTATTGATGGACATCTATTATTTGAAATGGAATGAAAGTCCTCAATATTCGATATTTTGGTATCGAATATCGCGAAAATATCATCGGCTTTCAAAGAAAAAGCCGACAAAGGTAACAAAGTAGTAATTCTGGATAAATCGGACTACTACGAAAGGGTCAATACTCTCATTACTAACGGACCGTATGCGAAATTGTCCAGGAACCCTTTACCAAAGATGATTGCCGAAGTAAAAGACGTCCTTAAGGAATGCGACAACATACTTACCCCTCAACTGAATCGGAGGTTACAAGTTTCCAACCCAACGGTTTCGAAACTGTATTGCCTCCCAAAAATCCACAAACCGGGAAAATCAATGCGCCCCATCGTGTCAACTATTGGAGCTCCTACCTACCAAATAGCAGAGTGGCTCACTAAGGAATTTGAAACCTTGTCTATTGCGGAACCAAGTTTTAGTATAAAAAACTCTTTAGAGTTCATACAACATACAAAAAACGTGGTTCTGCAAGAAGGTGAGATTGAGGTTTCTTTTGATGTTAGTTCCTTATTTCCTAGCGTCCCAATTCCACAGACCTTACAATACCTCAGGGAATTACTAGAGAAAAATTATTTCAATAATAACGAAATCGATGAATTCGTTTCTCTTACTAATTTGTGTATGAAACAAAATCGGTTCCAGTAGAAGGTTGCTTTTATGAACAACAGGAAGGAACGGCCATGGGAAACCCCTTGTCCACCTATCTAGCAGACCTGTTCATGAGCAGATTCGAAATGGAAACCAAAGAAAAGTCGAAGTATTTTCCTAGGATTTGGCTGAAAACTATAAATATTTTCATTTCGACGTGTCCGTTCTGAATAAAATTGCAGTTATTAGTTTCCAGATAATACAATCTCAACCTAATAATCTGAGAAGTATTTATCCAGTTCCTATGATGGCCCATTTTTTATGGCAACAAACAGTTTTTCTGTTCACTGACTCAATTCAATTCTACTCAACACAGTTCATAATGCTAACTGCATGTAATAAAACACAATCGTAAAAAAGATACAGCAAAACAATCAAAATATTTGTAGTAATTGTCTATTCAAGTGGTGAGTTTATTATGGTCGTTATTTCAGTAACGATGTTTTAAAATCGCACTCTAATTCTCGACGTTCTATACTGCATGGCAAACAAAAATTATCCCATGTTTTAAGAACATCATTGACGATGTGAAGAGAAACATTTGTTTGAATTATTCAAGAAATATATTTTTAATTCTTTGAATAGTAAAATACAGAGTGAAAAATGAGAAATTAAACTTTTTAAGTTTTTTTACCACTTTTATTTACTGTGTTACTGTTTCTGTGTTTTATTTACTAATGTTACTGCAGTTTCGTCCAATAAGAACATTTTTCGAAAAACAAGGATAAATTGGAGGTAAATCATGAAGTTATAACTTTTGTAGGTAATAATAGAGCTCCAAAACTTAATTGAGTACCTGAAGTTTGTTTTGTCCACTTTATCTTTTTCATTTAAAAAAATTTGATAACCTGGTTTGTGGTCTGAATAGCAATTCCACATTGTTATTTTCTGAAAAAACCCGCAACAGTCTCTGTTCTTTCGCCAAAATATTTCTGGTTGTTTGATCTGAAGGCTTTTAATTCAGTTGAGGACCTCTATTATCACTTACAGTAGATATGAGGGCTAACCATTATGATTTATTTTCAGTTTATTGTAATTGTTTCAAAACTACCTTCTAAGACGAAATTGCATCAACATTAGTTACAAATGAAAGTGGTGAAAAAACATAAAGTTTTCATAATTCATGATGATCTCCAACCACGTAGCGGCTACATCCATCAATTTATTGAAATACAGAGTGTTTTCAATGACATGTGAATATTTTGGGGAGTGATTTTATGCCATATCCTGAAAGATTTCATTATTATCATTTGTAGAACGACTATGAAAAAATATAAATTTTTCATCGGGTGTTACTTTTTTTAGAAACCTAATACTTTCAATTAATAAAATAAATTTAATGATTTTCATTGAATTATGGTAATTTTTTCTCTTCACTTCATTTATGGTGAATGTCCCAGGTCTCATTGGAAATTAAAGCAACTGACCCCTTCAGATGAATCAAAATTTCACGACTTGAGATATTACCACAAATATTTCTTGAATGGTCTTAAATATTGAAATCGAGACAAGGTTGTTCGAGCACAGAATAAGGGAAGGTTGTTTACTAGTGGACATATTAGGAGATTAGATTCACAGAATTCAGAAAAATTATGTAAACAACTTGCGCATCTCGTCCCAAATAAGGATTCGAAAAAGATCAAAGTGAAATTTCTAAGAAAACGAAGAATTACCAAACAAATAGAAACGATTTGAAAGGATAAGTTGCTTTGGATCTAGGTATTGAAGGATTTATATTATTCTCTTTATGACAGTGGATCATTGAAGAGTGAATATAGCCTAGGACAGTGAGATCTTGTGCATCTAGTTAACAACTCTTGAAGAACTCGTGAATTACCAGATAGTAAGATGAAACCTCATATCACAATAATTATAAAAGTAAAAAGATTACAAATAAAATCCCTCAGGTGCACGAAAGTCAAATCCAAAAATCTACAACGCAGTCTGACGAATTTTCATACAGTGATCCATACAATGGAAGAAGTGATTTAATAGCAAGGTTTATATAAATGATTCATTAATGTTTTTGTTTATTGTTTTATACATTGCAATAAGATATTGTATTAATAAATAACCTTTCCTTACACTATACATAAAATTCAACCTAACTTTTTCTCAAATTAAATAATATCGATATTGAATAACTTCAACTAGAAGTAGTTCAAGTTATTACTTCTGTCGAGCGTCCCAAGACGCACAAGTTTTTTAATTCTATTTTAGGTTTCTTCATTTGTAGCTTATAACCAGCATAGTTTTCCTTATAGATTTCATTCTCCGAATAACCTCAAATCCTGAAACGTTTCCCCAGACCCCTCAGATGTGTTCGTCGTCATGTTTATTCCAAAAATAAAGAAATTGATTCATAGATTTCTGTAATATTCGATAAATCATTAACATTTCGTCGATGGTAATTGATCAATGAAGATTAAATAATGATGATATGCCCAATTCAATGTGACGGGATAATTTTCAAAATATATTTGGCGTCAATTTCTTCTAATATCGTTGGAAAAAAATAATTAGTCCAATATTGTTCAGAAGTATGGCCTTCGCTCACTCGATTCGCTTCGTTCCTCCATTTAAGAAAATGTTGTGGATAGTCTATATGCAACAGCCTCAGCCAATCTTGAAAACTCAGAGGAAAAATTCTGCAGGCATTTGGGAGTATAACGCCCAAATATTACAAAACGTGTTGAAAGAAACCTTTCGGTGAGCTGGAATGTATCTTAAACAAGGAGGAATACACTTCAAAAATCCACTGCAGTTAAATTTTTGATATAAGACCACCCTGTTATTTATGTTATCAAGCGGAAACCGATCACTAGTTTTCATCCGAATTGGAGAAATAAATATCTACTTTGTTCATTAACCGAACTATCTCATCCATTATGCTTTCTAGTGAGGCACCGATCACATCAAAATTAATTAGGATGCTGGTAAACCACAAAAATCTGATGGAAAATATGAATTTAAGTGAGTAAAATGAATAGAATGTTGTGACGGATGGAATCGTAATAAATAATGATGATTTTACTGCACCAAGGAAACCTTTACAACATAGAATTATCATAAGCTACCTTAAATAATGTACAATAAAGTGGGGAAACCTGTAAGAAATCAAATTCTAGTATAGGTAATAATGCGAAGTAATAAGTATAAATAGTAGATATGATACATAAAACAAATATACATGTTCCAAATCTCTAGTAATGATGCATAAAAATGAATTTGAAAATTATATTAAAAAATACAAGAGAAACAAACAGTTGAGGTAGAAATGAAGAATATAACAAGTGTTTGAGAGAGTAGTTTTCACATGTTAACACATGCATGAACAATGCAATATATCTCAGAGAGTATATTTCATGGAATGGGTCCATAATCAGAAGGGACTTTACTGTTGACCGATGTACTATAATATCATGAAGTGGTTTTCGATTTTTAGATGGATAGCAACCTTCGAGGTTGAAAGGCTATATCAGCCTCTCAACTCATTTTTGAATTATTTGATATCATCAATTTCTGAGATATATTGCGGAAGGTACCCGTAGAGTTTCGGGCCCAAAAATTTCAAATTCTTCTGCCCAATAGACTTTAAAGCTGGAGGAGGCAAAGAAGTATGTGTTTCTGTCTTGTAATATAGTGGTTGTGATGCACTGTTTGGAACCTTTGGTGTAGTAATGAATGTTACTGGAGTTTTTCTCAACACCAAACCGTTATTTCAATACCTTGACACGTGTTTCGATCACCAAGTGATTATCTTCAAGAGGAATATCAAACTCTTGAAGATGATCACGCGGTGATCGAAACACGTGTCGAGGTGTTAAAATAACGGTTTGGTGTTGGGGAAAAACTCTAGTTACATTCAATATAGTGGTTTTTATTAGTTTACATAGTGGATGTAGTTTCATGCTGTTCAATATTCAAATTGAAAAAATAGCTGTCTCGGGTCTAAGATTTCAGCTTCAGAGTATAGAAGGTCTGAAGAGTATCAAATCATTTTACAGAATGAAATTTCAATGATTTTTTTTCTGTACTATCACTAGATTAATAATAATAAAGTTTTTCCGACTGCCCCCCAAGCTACTATTCCATAAGCTATATGCGATTCCACTAAAGCGTGATATACTGTTTCCACTTGGATTTTGTTGAAAATATATCTGGTCTTTCAGTTTTTTTATTACATTCGCGATAAACTTATTCTACTTAAGGTAAATGTCAATAATCATACCTAGATACTCAAATTCAAATGTAGATTCTATTGAAAAATCATCATAAATTTTCGGAGTAGTGAAGGACGGCAAAGTGTATTTATCATTGGATAGCGGAAGAAACAATGATTTGCTAGGGTTTATGGTCAGCAATCGACCCTGAATTCATAATTGTATTCTATACAGATCTCTTTCTACTATTTTTTTCAGAGTGTTCCATTCTTGAGCCGAGTAAAAGATTGCTGTATCATCTGCATATATGATTATTTTTCCTTAGGTATTGACCTCAAATAAATTATTCAAATTAGTATTGAATAGTATTGGGGCTAGTACGATTCTTTGAGTACGTTACTGTTGGGTTTGCTATGAATATTATTCAATTTGACTTTTTGCGGTCTATTTGAGAGATAGCTTCTGAACTGAAATATATTGTTTCGATGAAGTGAATGACGTGAAGTGAATGAGTTTGACCTCATTCAGGGAGGAATACAAAACCTGACTTGTGAAAAATTCAAGAAACGTCTTTAACGAGACCCACTAAGAGATGATATTTCCTTGAAATCAAAACAAATGGAGACGTCAACTCTGAGTCTGATATGATTGCAACCTGAAAGAGATCTCAAATTTCGAAAAGATCATCAAAATAAGTCTTGATAGACGTCTTGATAGAACGATCAACCGAAAAAAGACGAGAATTTTTCTGATGCTACTGGTAGCAGAGTAGCGGAACCCTCATTACGACAACATGTGGAAGAAAGGTACAGTTTTTTTCATGATTTGGATTTCAACATTTCCCAGTTAGTTGTGTTACATTATCCTGGGACCCAAGATGTGAGAGTGTTGGAAAATGAGTTACATTGACTGAACTATATTTTTGGTCACATCTGAAGTTTGTAATTTTTCAACAATTTCATAAAGATTGTTAGTTTCGAATCAGTCAGAACCCTTGATACATACGCTGGGTAAGTGTACTCGTGTATTACAAATCATTACACTTGGAAACAATGCAATAGCTCAGTAAAACAATAATGGATATTTTGTAATATAAATAAGACCAAGTCTTTCGTATTCAATGGCTAAGTTTTCAATTAAAAAGCTCGATAGTGTTCCTGATTATAACACTTCGAAAGTTTATCAATCGGAATTGGAATTGAATGAATAACTAATCAATGGAAATTTCAGATTGAGGTGAATTTTTCCCAAACTTCGACCTGGGACCCTTCTCTGATTTTAGGATATCTATCAGAATTATATAATATTCATAACGAAATCATGAGACAGAATACAGTAATTTCCAACAGAAATTATATAATTCAAATTACGGAAACTTCTGCACCATCTGAAAATATATGAAGGCAAACAATTCCATAGCTATAAAGTGCATTGGTAATGTGTCGAGTGCATTAAAACAGAGAACAGAGAAAAACATCTGCTCGTATTTTGTACTATAAATAACGACTTTTTCGTAATTACTTCCCTGCTAATTTTTATCGCCTATTTCCCGGAAAACAATAGCCAGCTTAGTTTGTAGTAAATAAATAACAGCAACTGTATTACCTTTTGTATAACAGTTTACAATGGAAACTTGGATTATTGAACTGTATCAGAAAATATATAATTGAAAGCTATTGAAAGAGTTTCAATTGCTTACAACGACCATTGTGATGTATCAAGTAAGGAAAACTTTTTCAACATTTCACTTCATTTCAATATGTCATTATTCAGATCCGAAGTTATTCAATATTTTTCTAAAATCATTTTTCCAACCCTCTTGAGTAATCTATTTATAACAGAATTGATGAATATTTCCCTCACAGTTCATGAAATAGTTTATGTAGAACATTTCATCTTTACGCTATTTGAAACAAAATTTTCAAATATGTTATTCTACAGACTTCAGGTTCAATGTGTTGAAATTTCAGTTCATTGATTCCACACTGGCAAAATAATGCAATAAAGTGGTACTTTCAAAATTGTTCTCCACAAGAGGTATGAAATTCATTTCAAAACGTTGGCTAATAGAAGCTTTTTTCAGTGAACCTTCTGACACTTTTACCGTCAAATTCATAAAAAAATGTAAACTTGTTCACTTCAACAGACATCGCAGATACCAAATAAAAAAACAAATTATACTCTGCATAGAATTTATTCACGTGACACTTTACTGTAAGTGAAAATCTCACAATAGAATGAGTATGTTGCCATAGATGTTCATCAAGTATCGGTCAATTCCATCACGTATCAACATGAAAAGACAGAACACAAGCACTACAGGAAGATCCTCAAGGCTTTTCAAGAACGGTTCCATTTGGAAAAACGTTCTCAGGAAATTGATTCCACATAAACGCAGTTCTCCAAATGGAAGAGTTCTTGAGCAGTGAAGTTCGAGGTGTACTGAGTTGAACCTCAAAACAGTGAGCAGGCACAGTCCGTCGCGTATTTCTGATATGTACCGCTATTGGTGGAACACTCCCCGAGGAAGTATCTAAAGACTAGGGAAAAATCCCCTACCTTTCTTCGATGTTCCAGACTACCAAGGTTGCAAGTGATGTTTGCGTCTCCAATCAAGTGAACGGCTCTATTCTGGATCGAGTATCTTCAGGGTATGCTCAGGGGTAGAGCTCCATACATGAGAACAATACTCCAAAAAAGGTCTGATCTGAGCTTTATAAAGCATCAAAAGTTACTGGAGTGTGTACAGTTTTCTGGTTCGAACCAACGTTCTGAGCTTTTGAGAAGCAGCCTTTGCAATTCCAGCGACATGATTGTGGCAAGACATATTGATGTCCATTTTAACCCCCAATAAACTTATCGAAGCAGAAAGCGGAATTATCTGTCCTGACGTTATTAGATCCGGTTTCGAGAAAACCGATGCCTGGGTTTTTGCAGGATTGAATGGAACCTGGTTACTTTCATACCAATTCGAAATCACTTCTAAGATATGCATTAAGATATGCAACCTCCTGCTGCCGGTGAAGATGTGCATCCACAGCCCATGTCCTGCAATCCAAATGGAATGTAAAGTAATGTTAATTGACGAAATATCATATTACCTAGCGATTTTTTGTAATTTTTCCATGTACTTCTCCAACTGGTGGGTATCTGTATCATTCTTTCAGAAGAATGTTCGACTAAATTATCATGTTGCTTTCACCGGAAAGTAATCTTGGTGTACATAAACTTTCTTAAGAGAGTGGTTTTTCAGGGTTTCGGCCTGTTGAAAAAGTAATACTCTTTTAAGCTGCCCGTGCTTTCGCTAATTTATATAGTTTCATCGTGGGATGTTAAAAAAAGGTTAGTTCCGTGAATTGTATGTAAATTTTCCATATGTATTCATATATGTGAAGATCTGACAGTAATCATTCATCAATTATGTAGTGTTTTTCCGTCACATCTTTGTAACTTTATCAGGATAGAATTATCTATCAAGAGACTTTAGCTGAGTCCCTGTTGATATCTCATAGTGTTCTGTAGGATATTGAGAGTATTTTTTTAATTTTTCCTGGATATGTGAATTTAACGAACAAAGTAAAGCAATTCGAAATTGATTCATGAGGGTGGCATCTCATGTTTCTATGAACAACTATCAAATAATTTCACCGGAAGAGGCAGCTTGAAAATAAAAGCATATGTATGAAAAAAATTGGGAAAAGAAGGCCTAATTCGACAAGAATTGCTTAGTTCAACATCAGATAATGATGAGAAGATTATTTACAGTCATTAGATTACAGTACTCTATTATATCCATACGTTCTTCAGTAATGAATCACATTATAAGGTTTTCCAATATCGCTTATGATTCTAAAAAACAGATTACGCAAACAAAATGATTGAAGGAGATCCGCATGTGACATAACGTAAGAGAAAAATCTTCCGTAGTATATCACGGATTACAGTGCTTTAGTTTTCTCATTTTTATGGTATGCAGAAGCACTGTAGGAAAATCCCTGAAGCGCTCCAGATGCGGTGTCTATGCGAAAAAAATGATTCATGTTGGTTTTGAATAATAAGCAGTTGTATTCTGCCACGTACTTTTCACAAGTGAAAGTCTGCTCTGAGTGGAATCATGAGTGATATGTTTTAAGGAAATGAATATTTCGAAATAAATTTTGAAATAATAATCTCCCCCAACTGCTTACACTTTAGGGTGTGGTGAACGTATGTCGAAAAACAACTAATACCAACTCCGGCTAATACCACGCTGGATATTGAATTATATCCGACAGATATTTATGCAAGATTCCTCACAGAGGCTAGTCTCGCAGGACCATGCTGCATAGTCCTGCTGAACTTTGCTGTCTGGGTAGGATCTTTCCTGTAGTGACGAGAGGTAATACCTCGAAATCGCGGTCTGCAGGTGATCTACTTGACTAATTTTACCATGGTCCTGCTACTGGATGAACGAGAAATGAGACTAGCCTCTGTGAGGATTCTTGCATAAATGTATGTCGGATATAATCAAGCGTGGTATTAGCCGGGGAAGTAGTTGTTGTTTGACAGATGTTTACTACACCCTACTGCGTGGGTAGTTGGGAGAGATTAATATTTCGAAATGTATTTCCTTATACGTATGTATCTCTCCTTTTGATTTCTGTGATATGCTAGTCGAATACTTCCCGTTAGAAAATGACTGAAATCTGAAAGATTTAAAACAGGGTTGGCACATATAATGACTTTTTTTTATGAAATGAATTTTTTATTCGAATAATCAAAATTAGATTCCTAAAAATGTATTTTATGAAGTATGGAAAAAATAAATCAATGTTTATCCAATAAGTTTTTGAATTATGGATTCCGAAGTCTGATCGGGAAATATAAAAAAGGTAGTTCTCATATTTCAAATGGGCCCATTCTTTTCGGAAAACTCACTCAACTGTGACTTGTTTCAACGCGAAACAGTATGAACTCTCAAAATCAGGGTGGATTGATTTTTGAATATTTTATGTTTTTTCGTTGATGTTGACTGTAGTTGTGAAGATGTGTTCATCTGATTCTGATAGTGATCTAGTGAAAAGTATGGCAGCATTCCATGAAAGTTGTAAAAGGGACACATGTATACAGAGCAATTTGCGAAAAAAAAATTAAAAAATTCAACGAATATACAGGGTGTCCCTGGACTTCCTCTTTTCCTCTCGGGAATGTATAGATGGGGTCAAAATATCACCAGTACTTCATATAACTTTTTTTCCTAAAAGTCTTCGTAACCAAGTTACGGGCCCTCGAAGTTACAAAATGAAAAATGTTTTTCTTTGATAACTTTTCAAGTGAATATTCAAAATCATCCAAATTTTGGTAATTGACTAAACAAATGAATTCCGTCGATGAGCTTTCATGCAGGAGTCAGTTGTTTTGCTACAAAGTCAGGAACGATGGTCCACACCCCAATACTTTGAAATGACAGATATTTTTTATTATTTTTCAACAAAATAAGGTTACTTGGACAATTTTATGAATGAAAGTACTCGTGTGGAAAATCGATCGGAGCAACGAGTCTTGATAAAAATGTAGTTTCACTCTACGACATCAAACCCGCTCGTCCACCATTATTTGAAATGAATAATTATCAAAGCAGAAATAATAATGATAACGTTAATTCAACAACATTTATAACAGGAATAATACAAAGTATGCTAAAATGAAGACGTAAACAAAAAGTACAGTACCTATATGGAAGTTTAAGTCACAATTGTGATAGCAGATATTTTTTCAAAAGAAATATCAAGTTCTGTAGATTCGTGGTGTTTTTAAACTAACAAGCTACTCTACTATGAAATATGGAATTCATTTCATATTTTGTATGTACATAATACGTGTGGAATAATCACGTTTCGTGTTGATCAGTTATCTGAATCTCATGAAACTCAACATTCGAATGTTTCAAATTCTTCTTCACAGCTAAACTGTTGAGGAGTTTCACTGATAATTATAATTTTATGGGAGAAATTCTTTAACACGAATCTAAATTTAGCTGAAAAAACGCACATCGGAAAAAATATTTACTATACTAATGAAAAGCAAACGAATGAACTACAAAAACGGCTGCACATGATCAGGTGAAAAATATCCAGGGAATAATTATGTTCCATTTCTTTCACAGATGTTGACAAAAAAACCTTTTAGAAAGTTTTGATAAAAAATGAGAAACTGGAATGCGATTTTGTTTTGTTGAGTGGTGCGTTGTCATATGACTATCATTGTATTGTCAATATTCTATAGGATATTTTGAATTTTTTTGATATGGCCGAACAGTTTACATTCAATGAATATGCAGATATGCATGTATTTTATGGACGAGCATTTTGTAATGCTGCAGAAGCTCGTCGTTTGTATTCCGAGCATTTTCCCAATCGAACGGTACCGTCAAGAGAAACATTCGAGCGTGTCGATCGCAGCTTGAGAGAGACAGGTATGTAATAATTGATAATTCATTTGAGCACGTTGTTTTATTTCGATATTATTGTAGGTACAGTTTTGCCAAAACGAGGTGGTGAGGGCGCTCCTAGGACTGTACGTACCGTTGTATTGGAGGAAAATATTTTGGAAGCCGTCGCTGATGATCCTTCAATGAGCATCAGAAATCTATCAGAACAGTTCCATACATCCAAGTCCACTATTCATAGAATAATTAGGGAACAACTGCTCCACCCATTTCACATCCAGAAGGTACATGCCATGACACCTCAAGATTTTCCAGCACGACTGGAATATGCCAATTGGTTCATGGATAGGCAAAGAGAGGATATGACTTTTATTAATCGAGTTTTATTCACTGATGAAGCAGGTTTCAGTAGAGATAGAGTTATCAACTCTCATAATCTCCATATATGGGCCGAAGAAAATCCCCATGGGATATTGCAAACCAAACACCAACGGAAATTCAACGTGAATGTTTGGGGTGGTATCATAGGAAACCATCTCATAGGACCATTCGTTCTACAGGACCGATTGAATGGAGAACGTTATTTGGAGTTCATTCAGAACGATTTGAATGGACTTTTGGAACATGTTCCATTGCAAACCCGAAGAGATATGTGGTTTATGCATGATGGCGCTTCTCCTCATTTTAGTTTGATTGTGCGTGACCATCTGAACCATATTTTCCACAATGGATGGATTGGTAGAGGTGGGCCATATTCATGGCCATCGCGGTCTCCGGATTTAAATCCATTGGATTTCTTTCTGTGGGGGCAGCTGAAAAGCCTTGTTTACGCTACACCTATTCACACAAGAGATGCATTGTTGAATAGAATAACATTACATTGTGAAGCCATACGAAACGACCCTGGAATGCTATTTCAAGTACAGAGAGGGTGTCTTCGCAGACTAAGAAAATGTATAGAGAGAGAAGGTGGTCATATCGAGCAGTTTCTGTAGCGGATTTTTCATTTCTGTTTGCTCTTGAGGCTCTTGAGTTTCGTTAGTTAAACGTGTTTGCATTATAAAAATTCGTTATGAACATTTTACCTATCATTTCCATTTTCCTTAAAAACTAATATTTTCGAATAATGGTAGACATCTCAGGATAAATGTTGTTGAATTAACGTTATCATTATTATTTCTGCTTTGATAATTATTCATTTCAAAAAATGGTGGACGAGCGGGTTTGATGTCGTCGAGTGAAACTACATTTTTATCAAGACTCGTTGCTCCGATCGACTTTCCACACGAGTACTTTTATTCATAAAATTGTCCAAGTAACCTTAATTTGTTGAAAAATATTGAAAAATATCTGTCATTTCAAAGTTTTGGGGTGTGGACCATCGGGGGTAGTCCGTTCCTGACTTTGTAGCAAAACAACTGACTCCTGCATGAAAGCTCATCGAAGGAATTCATTTGTTTAGTCAATTACCAAAATTTGGATGATTTTGAATATTCACTTGAAAAGTTATCAAAGAAAAACATTTTTCATTTTGTAACTTCGAGGGCCCGTTACTTGGTAACGAAGGATTTTAGGAAAAAAAGTTATATGAAGTACTGGTGATATTTTGACCCCATGTATACATTCCCGAGAGGAAAAGAGGAAGTCCAGGGACTCCCTGTATAGCAGGTTACGAACTTATCTTGAAACCAAGGAAGAAATGTAGCCACCTGACACAGGTGATAATTTTCATTTATGTTTATCAAATATGAACTACTGGCAATTTCGAGCACAAAACAAATTTTCAACATGAAATCAAACCTTGAAATAAAATTAGGCATTGAATTGCGGTTTTTATACTTGAGATGAAGACACTTCTATATTTCATTCATTTTTGAAAGCAAATATTTGATTCTTGGTGCAAGCATAGACCTTCATGAGCCGCAATTTTCGCAATACTTATCTCAAGTGACAGCCTCAAAACCAGCCTACTGCGTTCCTGCGAAAATGGCAGATTCTCGATATTTTGCGTCGCGTTGATTATACCGAAATGAGTTATCTGAAAACGTCACTTAGAAATCTATTTGATTTTTTCTGTAGTTTACATATTCAAGTCCAATTTTCAATTAATCGTTTCAAATAAGAAGCTACAAAAATATTTAATTCATTATAATGTAGGAATATGAATAAAAACACCTATTATTCATTATGAATATATTTGTTTTATTGATTTTGACTATTTTATCATTTCTGTAGCATTTCATTCGGAACCATTAATTTAAAATCGGACATGAAAATAAAAATTACAAAAAAAATCAAATTCCGAATTTTGGGTTGAAATCCGGTATATAGGGTCAAAATCGATTTCTAAGCAACTTTTCGAAAAACCTAATTTGGTATCCCCAACGCTAAGCAAAATATCGGGAATTCACCCTTTTCGCGAAATCGCAGTAGGCTGGGTACGGCCCATGTAGGTCTACGCCTGTACCAAAATCAAATCTCTTTTTTCACAAATGACTTAAATACAGGGGTGTCTTCATCGTGAGTGTTATATGCTGTATATGAAGATTATACTTCGAAATCAATTTTTAAATGAATGTTTTCTTTCGTGAAAATTACTTCACGAGACTTGTTTGTATCCAATCTGGCATCTAGCAAATTGATTGGCATAGCACGCGGAATTGTTTGCCATGACATTGAAATGTCCGGTTCCATCACATTCATTTTCTTAATAAAAACCGATGCTTGAGTTTTTTTAACTTAATATTTACTTCCTGTCACCACAAGTTGAAATTGGAAATATTTATGAGTAGACAAGATCTATTCGGGATGAATTCCGCACATTGATGATGAAAAAAAAAAGGTTCGTTGGTGTGAAAAAATACTCAAATCATCCAACATAAATCAAATGAAAACAGTTTCCCTGCACCAGAATGGAATACTGTTTCTCGCTAACCAAGTAAACATAACTAATCTTGTTTTATTGTTATTGGTCCTAATGTTGATTACTACCTGTTATGATACCTAATTTTCGTCTTTAAGTGTCATAAAAGGTAGTAATTAATATTGAGAATAAAAACGATACAAGAAAATTATCCAATTTAGGTAAGGTCATGGGTCCATCCAGATCATGAGAACATTGAGGTACCCATGGATAATTTAGTTTGAGTCATCACCTGATGGTGAAAGAAACACCATTCCATTGAATGTTGAGAAATTGTCAAAGGCAGGAGGTTTCGATTCTAGTGATCATATACAACGTAAGTAAGTAAGAAATCATTAGTTATTTAATTACCATTCCATCTAGAGTATTGAATATTTACTCTTGAAAATATAAAACATTTTTAGAAATTGTACACTGGAGAATTGATCATTTGAAAAACAGCGACATCAAATTATCTTGGTTTATAACCCGACAACTTTTTTAATTGTGACAAGAAATTGTTGATTTGCAATTTACAAATCCCCAAAAAGCTGTTCAGTCATCTCCTGTTGATGAAGCCTAGCAAAACTATGTCTTGCATTTTGTCAACTTCTCGTAGGGATGCAAAGAAGTATCCGTTTCAAAGGCGAATATCTTCAAAAACAATTTGAAATAATTTGAAAAAAATTATATTGAACGGTTTTATCGAGAAAAAATACAATAATGATGTAGATAATGTACTAAAAAATAAAAAATTATTCGAAAGGTCCTAAGTAGCAGTCATCACACCACTCTAAGCCGATTCTACAAGTCAAGATAGTCGTAAAAAATATGTAATCCGCCATTTTGTGACTGCGACCATCTTGAATTGCATCTTTTTCAAAGTGTACTACTCTTTTTTTCAGTCAAATCCTGTCATTTGATTCCCATATTGGGGTATTGTGAAAAAATATGAAATCCGCCATTTTGTAGTTGGGGCCATTTTGAATTGCATCTTTTTCAAAGTCTACTACTATTCTACTAGTCATGCCCTGTCATTTAATACCCATATTGAAGTAGTTCTAAAAAATTTGTAATGCGCTATTTTGTTGCTGCGGCCATCTCAGCTCAACAATGATACATAATTCATTTAATTGTTTGTCATCAAAACTGAATGTGTATTGAATATCAGATCAATCTGTCAACAGAAAGAGGGTCAAACTTCGATTATCCCAACAAATTAACAAACAAGCAGGGCAAGCTAAATAAAATTGTTTAATAAAAACATAACTCGGAGACCATGATATATCTAGACAACTGTGTCGTCAAACTAATACAAGTCGAGAATTTGTCCTAGTCTTTGATGCTGAGAATATAATAAATGATTGTAATAGAACTGTTGATGAAGATACGGTTTCTCAATGATTATCGTATTGAGGTGTTATCTGGCATAGAATTCACTGTCGATGTGAATAATATATCGAAAACAATTCCATAACGAACATTGTTTTTTATATAATTCATCGTTCATTTGGAAGAATTTGTTTCTGATTTTTTTATGGGATTCGATGTTTATATGGTTTACATTAAAGTGATTGTTTCGAAAAGGTTTTTCCTTCCAGTTTGTGTCTGAAAGTTATTTCTTTTCATAATCTACACACTTTTATGAAGAGTTGATTGTCACATTTTTTTATACAAAGATGAAGAAGTAGAGAGCCAAAATAACTACTTTTCAGTATGGTCACCCGGGTTAGAACGAATAACAATGAAAGTTCTGTTTCTGATCAAAGCTCGTGAATCTTGCATTCATTTCATTATATTATGTCCCCGAATCCAGAAAAACACATGTCTATTAAAATAAAAATTGTCAATAAATTTGTTCAATTGGAAACGATATTGCTCATAAATGAATTATCTTCTTGAACTACTATTTCAAGATGTGTTCTAATATTGAAAAACTCGAGTCTTTTTCCGTCCTGTAAAAGAAATTCAAAACGGATGGTAGTCGTTCATTTCAATCTAATATGCCGCAACAAATCTGTCAGTCTGGAAAAGAACTCTGCATTCTCACCGGAGACCTAAAAATTCCCTTGGGGGTCGCAGAACTCACGGGGCTGCATTTCATCATTGATTTTCAGTTTAGAAAAAGAAGACACATCAAGAAGTTTCAGGGTTCACTTTATTTGCCATTAAATATTCCAACTTAATGTAACTGGGTGGAAATTTATGTGGAATAAGAATTATTTCAATGGATAAAAACGATCAAGGCCTCCGTTATATATTTTACGAGGAACATAGTCATGAAGTAAGGAATAAATGTACCGTTCCAACCTACGTTTTATGTAAATGTTCTTCTGGGATCAACAGGGAGAAGTCGTCGCTTTTGAAAAAAATTGTTTTATGGGATATCCAATTTCAATGGAAAACAGGAATTCAGATAGTTTCATGTCGATGTAAATATCTTTATCAAACTCTCAGAATAGCTCAAGTTTCTCAAATTATCTTCAGACAGAAACATCTCTTCACAATTTTATTCAATATATCGCTCGGGCAATAATCTGAGTCATTTTTCCTTAATGGAAAAAGTAGATGGAAGTGGCCTATTGAATCTTGTGATTCAGTGAACTGTTTGAATATTGATATCATATTGATGTCATCTTCATCAATACTATCGATACTGAATTTCAAGAATCCTACCTCTTATACTGAAATAGGAAGCAGGATTCCAGGTGGAAACACTAGTTTCCAACTCCTCATCAGCAGTGATCGTTAGTGCAACAGTTTTATTAGAAGTACTTGCGTCAAGCTTGAGAAAACCTGTTTTCCATATGAAACCTATAATTGAGCCATATAGTTTTTTCAGTTTTCATTGTGAACGAACTCAAAAACAGCCTATTCAATTTTTGAAATTTCTTCACCTATAGAAACTTGCAACATCAGATTATATTTCATAATCGAAAAATGAAGGGATCTCTACAAAAATTGGAATAATGTAACTCGAGATATCAGAAATGTGTTTATAAAAATCAACTATTTGGTGTGTGCGCCAATTTATCGCTAGTTTTGTATGAAAGAGAGGAAAACTAAAAATTATGTTTTTAATATTGTGTTTTCATTTCCTAGTTTTCAAAGGTATAAGAGATTTATGAAAAAACTCTTTTATATCAATAGAGGAAAATACAATGACAAAAAGACCTCATCCCAATATTCCATCCGGTGCTCTTCGGAATACTTACGCATGTGCTAAGTCAAATATATTTCTATAACTCATGACTATGTAACCTGACAGCTCCAAATTATCAGTTCATTTTATGAATAATTGAGATTATGTAGAAGTGGAAGACGTATCTACTTTATTGCTTCAAAATTACCCCCTTTTTTCCATCGGGTAAGCCTCATTGTTCTGAAGAATTTTCAGGACTTCTATCTCTCACAAAGAATATGACGGGTAATTAGCCAGTCAGAATGAAAATAGAGTATATTCAGAGTTACCAAATTGTTAATTTCTCGAATGAAATGAAACGGCTGCGAAATTATCCTCATTTCATTCGAGAAGGAGTGACATATATAAATGACACGTTCAGGAAGAGGGTTCGGTTTCAAAGGAAACGCAAACTGAAGAGAAAAGGGAAGTGTTCTTCAGGAAAGTATGAAAGACATTCAAATAATGAACCAAACATAAATCTGAACTTTTGTGAGAGCTCGGATCAAAGTTAGTTAAAATTACTCTTAAATATCAGAGGTATTAATGAATGATGATCATGATATGTTTTGTCATTTGTCTATTGTATGACGATTCATTTTCATTCTAATGACATCATCAAAATCATATATGAATGTATCATGCATTTTTGAATTCATGATAGGAGAACCAATTCGAACCACAAATTTGATACTGAAAAGTTTCTTCAAAATAATCATCAAATTACATTTCCATAAACCCAAACATGACATATACGATTATTTATTTTTTATTTTTATTCTCTAGTCTCAATAATGAAGGTTATATTCAATGTATCCAATTACATCACCAATTTTCAATTCACTACGACCTGAAATAAATACCTGAATACTCAAAGCATGTCGGTTTTCAAAATATTTCAACTCAGTTTGATCAATATACAGGGTATCCCAAAATATTTCAATAGTTTAGGGATATTTCCCTGACTATTCAATGGAGTAATCAAACTTGACCTTCACCATTAACTAGATAGCCATACCAAGGTCAAGGTCATTTTTTGAACGGAACACATATTTTCATCACGGATTCAAAGAGGAAAAGGAATTTTATATTCGGATATGACCTTGACCACCTCAATAACGTGGGAGTCATTATGAGTTAATATAATTTTGGAATTCAGAAGAATCAAACTTCCTAGATTTGATAAGATTTTGCTATGATCATGACCCTACATTTTGATTATGCACTGTTTTTTCATTAGATTTCTGCTTTCTGGAAATTAAAACATTGTTGAAGAGATGTAAACATTCAAGGTTATGCTAGTTATCCCAGCTAGTGGCAAGGCAAGGTGATGTAGTTTATAACCGGTGTTCATGATGTCATGAACATGGCGAAATCTGATCAACTATGAGAATTTCTTTTCTGCAATTCCTAAAATTAAATTGTTCAAAATGTTACTTCGTCGCCAATTTCATATTCTCAGATCGTTACATAAAATATAGATTTTATTTCAAAAACTACCTTGACCCCCATATGATCATCGAGGCGATGGACAACGTCCAATTTATCTACACAAATGAATAGCCAGATGAATTTCTTTCTTAGTGAAACTTTTTTTATCTAAACTGCATTCTTTGAAAATTATTCCACTAGGACACACGACCATGAAGAGTACTCTTCAATAAATATACTTAGTTGAAAATAATAAAAAACACGCTTTTATAGAACATCGAACCAAAAAGTTGATAATATTTTTTTAAATAAGCTTAAAACAATAACGAACAAAAAATACTAGTATTATTGTGAAAACAACGACGGACGCATAACATACAAAACAAAGCGCCCACGCTTTTTTACAATAGTACTAGTATTTTTCATTCGTTATTGTTTTAAGCTTATTAAAAAATATTTTTAACTTTTCAGATCGATGTTCTTTGAAAGCGTGTTTTTTAGTTTTTTAAACTATATTCATTTTTCCTTTTTTAGTTTCGTATGCTATAAAAGCGTGTTTTTTAGTTTTTCTGAACTATATTTTTTTTAACTAAACTTTGGGATCAATCAGCCGTAGATTGTTTAGAAAAATGACCATTGATATTTTCCGATTCCGGAGAGACAGTCTGAAAATCAGCTACCAAGCTCAAGGCAGCAGGCGCGTAAAGGAGGATCCCGATCTTGAGAGTTACAAACAAACAAACATACATACATACAGGTGAAGCTAATAAAAAGACCTCCATTTGCGCAAACGCATATACTACAGCGTAGTATGTTTTATACAGCACTGCGCCCATTGGCTTTTTGCATTTCATGATGTGTACCGCAGTTATGAGCGAAATATCAGACATGAAACTGCATATGGCCAACAAACTCGGAAAATTGCTACAACACAGTTTGTTGATGGTTGTTCGAAAATATCAGTTGAATAAACAACTGATCAAATAACAAATATTGTTACGAATATTTGATATACTTCATACACATTGTTGTTTTTCTGAAATTAATTCTTTCTTCCGAAGGAAAGAAACTGCAAAGCTGTTGACTCACATATAGTAAGGAGGCATACTTGAAGACTGGCTGTATGTAAGTCTATTTACCTAAAAGAACAATTCGTTCAGGCCAGTCTCAACTTTATTGCAGTAGGTTGATAGACCTATCAGAAAACAACTACTCTCCTGGCTAATACCACGAAAGGCGTTGGATTACATATGACAGGTGTCACAAAAAGCATTCCTGCATATACTGGTGATACAACTGCCGGAATCCATTTTCAATTATTGAAACACACCGGTTTTGGATTATTTGACCACACGTCAGTGCAAGGTAGTGTCGTTCATCAACATGAAGTCGATGATTACCCATAATTAAAAATCGAATTTCTTTCAGAGTATCATTCTTTGAAGTAGGCTGAAGCAAACGATAAATAACTATTTGTCATCGCCACATCTGCCCGTGAACGAGGTAACTAATCGCGTATCTGAATTTACACTATTCCTCGTATAAGATGAAAAAACTCCACATATAGTAAAGGGGCATACTTGAAGACTGAACTTTTAGATAATTTGCTGCCGACTCAGTTGTTCGATTTAACCACTGATAGCGAAAATTAAATTGTCGAAAAATTGGTAAAATATTGCTATTGAATTTTGGAAGGGAATAAACACATGACGACTGACAAAACAAACACACTTTGATGTGAGGTTTCCTCTTGAAAGTTTACAAAAACCGCCACACGACAGCATCTTTGGTTGCCACGCCCGATGCACGTGTTTCACTATCATATAGGAGTGGAAATTTCACAATGAAGTGTATTTTTTCAATACCTTATAATGGATTTGCATCAAGTGTCAGTCAGGTCTATCATATTCTCAAAAACATGACAGGCAATGCTTGTGAACCGACAAGAAGAGCAACTCTAAGGGAAACTTCAGGCATGAGAATCTGCAGACCACAGCCAGAAAACTCTAAAAATATTTGTAACAATTATCTCTCGCCGTTGAAGTTCACCCTCTATAAATAGGTAATGTCTCTAGGAGTAGGAGACATTGAGCAAAAATGCAGTTTCCTCAGTTAATATTAGAATTATGATTATAATTTCATTAATATTTTGCATAATTTCTGGTATTTCTGTGTCTGAGTATTCGAGTCAAAAAGCTTAAAACAAGTTGAACATTTCACATTAACTAAAAAAACTACAGAGATTTTCCAACACTAAAACCATATTTTAGCTTTGATGGATCAACAAGGTGCTGAAAAACCGTTGAATATTTCGATTACCTAAGACCCTTCTCTCTTCTGAATGACTATAACAGTGAAATTATTTGAATAGAAAAACATCGGAGTGAATGAGTTGTTGTCGAGAAGCCAGAGTTCTCGACTAAGAATACATCACGGTAGAAGATATCGACATTTTATCTTTAGTAAAGCAGCTTTAAAAGACATAAAACTGAATTTTCACTTACATAAATCACTTGGAAATCGCTGGCTATAAAGTTTTCGGTGAAAGAAAGTAAATGAAAGAGACAGAAACTACTTATACGAATCCTATAACTAGTCCAAAGACTTTAGTTTATCATATTCACAATTCTGTTACAAAAGATATGTTTTTCTCCTTTGATATATGATATTTATGGTTAACCTATGTTCCAGGAAGGGCGGCCATATTTTGGTGATTTCGTTCTTCGTGAGGGAGTGAGTTATAAGAATTCATCGACATTTTTATTTATGATAATACAATGGAATATTCATATTTTTTATTAGATTACATTCATTCATCACGTTGATACAAATCTGTGTTTGTTGGCATGAATATCCTTCATTACCTCTTGCAGTTTATGTAGAACACTGTGAACAAATGCTATTCTTCAACTCGAAGAAGTGGAGTTCTATCCCAACACATCTATCACAAACCGTTATTTTCAACACCTCGACACGTGTTTCGATCATAAAGTGATCATATTCGAGAGAGGAGATTGAACTTTCTCTTGAAGATGATCACTTGGTAATTGAAACACATGTCGAGGTTTGGCGTTGGGAAAAAACTCCAATAATATTCAAGTTGATTATTCGAAAATGTCAATATGGTTAAAAATTTCCTTTCAGAGTAAAAATAGGAAGAAAGCGAATCTATTTGGATTCTTTGTGAATATCTCAGAAATCATCCGAGTAAGATATCGATGTATTGGAATATAAAAACCAATTTATCTTCAAAATGGTGTTATACCTTCGCAACTGATATTAATAGTTCCGCAGCAATGAGAACGTGAAGTCCGATGCTTCCATAGTATATTATCGTGAACTAGTCTCTGTTTCAAATTTCATATAAAAATTCGTCCTGAAAAGATGAATAAAATCAAACGACGTTTACAAATTCATATTCCATTCCTGACTACTACGGAATAGGTGTACAGAAAAAAATTGAATCAAACAAAGATGGGAATGAAATAGAAATCTTATTTGAATTTGAAAGGGTTCATTTTCAGGAAAGGTTATTTTTTGGGGAAGTCTTTGGCTTTCTACTTGATACAGAAAATTGTGGGAATTTTCCAAATGAAGGAAGAAAGCAATACATGTCGATAAAAGTAACTCTATATAAAGATGTGTGGATCATGCAAAGAAGTAACTTTATGACACAAACTGAAATAAAAATACATTCGAAACAAATACTTTCATTCATATGAACACTGAATTATACAAAAACACTTTTCTCTACTCAGATTGTATTTCAAAGATTCGTTGTGGAATTGAATCAGATGTGATTCATAGGATTCCCACACAATATACTGAATGAAAGAGGTAAAATTTCACCTACATGGAACACCATCACCCTCACTGGCAGACATCCGCAAAACTGAAGAAACTTCCCGTCGATCGACTTTTCAAGAATGTATTCATATAAACGGTAAATAGAAGTGGTTCTAGAACAATACCCTACGGCACGCAATACGTCACGACTTTCGGGCGGCTTGAAACCTCGTCTATACTCACCATTTGTTTCCGATCAGTCAGGTGCGTAACCGTCTGCTGCGTAACCAGGATTCTCCTTTGTATAGAATGGCCCTATCATCCGCATAACTCAATAAACTACTCGTCGATCGGATTCTCATCAAGGTATTCATAAAACCAGTAAATAGAAGTGGTCCTAGAACAGTACCTTGTGACACCCCATACATCACGACTCTCGGGCGGCTAAGAACCTCATCAATACTCACCACTTGTTTCCGATCAGACAGGTGAGTAACTGTCTGCTGTTCAGTGTTGAGCCAGAATAGAGAATGTTCACTGTGTACAATAAATCGTTTGGCACCACGTTGTATTTGATAAGAGTGGTGCAAATCGATTTATAAATATACAGTAACATACCGCCAACTGGAGCTCAAAGGAACTTCTCTGGAAATGCTTCCAATTTTATTATCATTTGCTTAAACGACAATAACTATTCCAATGTTCCAGTTTCAGGAGGTGTTGGCCTGATATTTCAGTACATTTTTTTTATGAATTGTTTGCATTGTATACTTTTTAATGTACGAACAACTTTCGTATATCATGAAATCAACCCTTGTTATGAATGTGACGTTCAACTCGTTTTCCAACATATTGAGCAGAACTGTTTGTCAGAATTCATTTTGCTTTGAATTCGCAATTTCATTGGAATCATAATCATGAATGAGACATTTTTTTGGCAGAAATAACAATATGCTTTGATTTCAATCATAAATGGAATTTTAAATGATATTAAATAATACTCTAAAATATTTTACACGTAGGTTTGACAAGTTCTACACAGAATAATTTTTCGAAAATGATACCCCTAGACCTATTCTATAATATTTGATCATCAGTAGATAAACAACCTCTAGGAGGCTTGAGATGTTGTTGAGTCCATCGAATTTGATGTAATGAAGCTTAGATTCCGTAAAATGATCATGTTCATCACCTTTTTTGGAAGATCAGCCTGTAGCGTAACTTCCCTACCGCTCGTGATTTCATAAAGTAAAATGTTTTCGTTTTTAGTTTGTCCTCGTTTGTCATTTATACTCACTGTATCATGTTTGTTTACATCTTTTCGTTATCGACGTTAACCTATTTTTCATTTCATTCCGGTGTAAATGCTAGGGATTAGGGATCTGTATTGACAGAATTATCAACATAGTTTGGCTTGGCCTATTCGCGCGGAGATGACGCTGTCAGTAGCTTTCTCGGCATAATTAGAATTCGTTTTTCTTACACATTTCTTTATTTGAAAAAGTATTGTGGTAAAAAGTTGAGGAACGTTGGATCCATCTGCAAGTGGACTCGTGCTAGTTGATTTCGTGTATTGGAACTGCAAATAAGTTTTTCTGGAACCTTAGCGGTATTTGGAAAGGGAATTAATTTGAACTTTTCTGCCTGGTCTAGAAACTATTGCGTATTTTCAACGCAATCAGTCATACAACCGATCAACTGGGAATAAAACCTTTTTAACCCGAATTATTCTGCTTGGTGTACGAACTTATTTTTCCCACCCCACTTCAAGCCTTGAAGAGAGCCGAATAAACTAAGGAAGGTAAAACTTCGAATAATTTCTGACATATGTGGGCTCATATGCTATGTCGCTATAATGATGAGCAAATATTCAACTGCTGGGAAATGAAAAATACGTATCAGACTGGACCTTATGTGAAATATTGTACACACTGATGTCATCTGCAATTAAAATTATTTTTATAGTTTTTGTTCGAACTGATACCAATGAATATCCTTCTGTGGTGAACATTTTGTTTATGTTTAGTGAGTCTCTATTCCTCCGTGCAATAAAATATTCATGTCTCAGAAAATGTATGATGGTTATGTCATCATGAGATATATGCATGAAATATGTATATTAAAGTTAAGATTTCGTTGATTCTTTGCTCGCACAAGTTTGACTTCTGAAAGTTGTCCTTCATAAGGAGACGACATCTGGGTAACGAAAATACAAATTTTGGTTGTTTCAACAGATTTGCAAATAACTTTTCCTTTTAAATAATGGAGATAGCATGTACTTAATCAAACTTTGTGTATTCCAAAACTTGTATAAAAATCCACATAATGGATGATTATTTGAATAACCGAATGAGAAACGTTACAGATTATAAAATATTTAACTTAGTGAGCAATAATTATCTTTTCGAAATTTCAAACTAAATATTTTTACTATGGACTTCAATGCTAATGATATTTCATCTAACTAGAATAACTCCGTTCGTCAAATATTCATTAAGTTTTTATATATGGTAACATTTCGCTACGAAAGAGCTTGCTGGTTAGGTCCTATACACGAATCTCTGACCCATTCTAAAGGCGTGTCGGTATCGTTAATTGATAACCACTCTCTACAACTCCACACTCTCTAACAAGGACTCCAATAATCAAAACAACCATTTCAACAGAGTGGTCTGGATAGAGTCTGCGGAGTTCGTGGAGGCTTTCTAGATACTTCATCCATTTTTTTTCCGAATGATATTCGTCTATAATTGAATAGAACTGGCCGATACTTGATGGAAAGTCACATCAAAACTCTTTAATACAGTTCATTGTATGTTCTTCACTATAAAGGATTTTTCAAAAACCGCGACACTTGTTTCGCTATACAATAGCTTTCTCAAGCAATATTAATCGCTTGAGAAAGCTAGTGTTTTGGTAAAACCCTTTATAGTGAAAATTATAGTAAATACAATAAACTGTATTAATGAGTTTTCATATTCGTCTTACCCCGAGCTGAGACTTGACTTGTACGAGCCTGAGGAAAGCAAAGATCAGGTGACTTGATGTTATTGATAAGCCAATCTATAGGCCTGGATTGGCTTATCATTGTATATCCCTAGGAGTGAAGTTGAGGTCACCTCGTTCAGTGTTGAAAACCAAACCGAGTTCATTTGTCACTTGACAGCTGCCTCAAACAGAAATGCATCGATTTTTCATGGTCACATACAATGCAGAGAGGATCTGAACTCCTGATAACTTTCTGAAGACACTCCAGAGTCATAAGTCTATAGCCTCCTAGATACTGGGGAATATATAACTGTGGAAGAGATAATTCAGAATGCAAACTCCTCTATGGAGGTACACCTCTTTTCGGGTTTTTACTGCCCGTTCCTTCTGAATCCGCTTCACTACCGCAGACGAGTAGAGTAAAGGTGCGTATTCACCAAAAAAGCGAGCACGAGCGAGCATTCTAGTATGTTTGCTCGTGTTCGCTCATGTTCGCTCGTGTTTGCTCGACATATTGATGTCTCGTCCACACCAGAGCGAATATTTTCAAGTTCGTAGTCGTAGTTGATCCATCTACTTTGTGCGACCACCTTTTGATGTACCGCCTTCTTCTCGATTTTTTCTGAACGCAAACAAGCATACGTTCGCTCGCTCGCTAGCCCGTACTCACCAGACGATTATTGATGCAGAATGCTCGTTCACTCTTGTTTGCTCTTGTTCGCTCGTGCTCGCTTTTTTGGTGAATTTGGTGAATGTATCTCATACATGAGATACACTTTTTGATAACTCGACTCAATTGTGGAAAGCATGAATAAACTGAAGTAAATTTTTGGTGCTGGCACAATTTTTGGTGTCGTCGGAAGTGTAAAATGCATCATTCGAAAGCATGAAGATTCATCAATACACAATAACGAAATAGTGTTAATCTCATAAACTTGTCTAGTAATCCATATATTATTCGATATACTCCAGATATTGAAATGAAAATAATTTCAGATTATTCCATCTTATGCTGACTTCACTTATTCTGACAGCTGTCTGCCAGATGGAATTGTTACGAATCACTATTTTATTTGTTCTCTGCAACTTTCTTTCGATGAAACTATTCAACAATATAAAATGTACTGCATTCGATCTGAGTCAGAAATTATGTAAATACGAATTTGAAGTCAGACTATACTTGAAGTTGAACTTTTTGATATCTTTTGATGTATTTTCTCACTTCTGAAACTCAATTTCTACATCCACTATTTCAGCATTAACCAGTGTTAGCGATGAACTCAGTACCGTATCGAGTTCAGCTGATGGCACTTCTGTTTCTTCGTTTGGAGGGTTACCTTCACCTGCGTATTCGAAGTAATGGTCCAATTCGCATCTCTTTTCATTATACAATTTTCTAAGAAAGTATTTCCCCACTCCTTTGAGTAGTTTTTCTCTCAAGATGTTTATTCTCGAACTTAGCTGCTGATTCTCATTCTGAAATTTGCAGCTATGTCCTTCATTAATTCGTTGGTCCGTTGCTCGGTCGTTTTTCTTGGTAGCATGGGATATATCTTTTTTTTTCTGCTAAGAAGCCAGCTAACTAGCTTTCTTCCGGAATTTTTAGCTCGTATTTTCTGTGGCAAGTGCTCGCTTCCTGGTCTGCTAGCTCTGCAGTGTCTGCCTCTTTTTGACTTCTTCCGCTTTAGCCTTCGCCCTCTTTCTTGCTCATGAAGATTATTCTTCTTTTCTCAACTTTCTGCATTTCGATAAACATATGTTTGGCAGCTTCAGCATGGAAGGGTGATAGTCGTCTCTTCAGATGGCTGTGTATCCATCTGTTCTGCGTTATCTTGATTGAGCTGATTTTCCATTCCGGTAATACTGGAGGCCAATTCTCCAGAATTGGCGCCCAGTTGACAACCATTGGCCCCTGCTGGATCGGGTGAGGAGGACCGTGGCTGCATCTGGGCCCCCTTGGTGTCAAGTGGATAAGGGGAAGGGTAGTGGCTTGGGACACCTCGTTGGGGTCGGTATTTTTGGTATTTGGCTTCGAATTTTTGTCACTATTCCCAGAAACTGATTTATTTTTCTCTTTGGTTTAATGGCTTGTTTATTGTGCTTACTGATTGTATCAATATTGATATCAATTTTAACGATTTCTTTGTTGCCCGAAATTTTTGCCGAGTTTGTCTGTATACATTATACTTATCTATTCACTTAGTATATAATATTGAACCTGAGATTGTCTAAATTGTCTATTCATCTACTAATAATTTATCTTTTTGAGCTCTATTCAGCCTCCTACGAGGTACTGGATGGGCAGGGACGTCACGTGGCCACTTGGCTGCTTTGTCTGTTTGATATACATTCACTTGCACTAGTTATTTGTCTATTTTCTTTGTTCACATTGAATAGTTGGGTATTTTGTACCCTATAGATGATCGTTATACACTAACACTGCTTGATAGTATACTTGGAAATAAACTTTTATATATAGTTTATTTCCACAATTCCTTTGTTCTAACTCGGAGCGCGTGAGAGACGTCTGTTCTCTTCGGTTGCTGCCTAGGAACTCTGCGTGGTATGAGAATGTGTTACAAACATGTCAATATTGTTGTATGAAGTTTCGCAATGATTTTCTTTGTTCAGAATACCAAAAGCGAGAAAGTGACCTATGATACGATTTCCAACAGTTTTTGACCGGAGGGTTTTTGAGAATTCTGACTATCAGTGTTTCTACTGTTAAGAGGATTATTGTCGTACCGATTATTAAGTTGTTCACGAGGTGGAGCTTTTGCCAGTTAACAAACTTTCTTACTTCTCCAGCTACAGTCATGTGGGAGGTGGAACTAGAAATGTAACTGGATCGTAAAAATTTGTCTTTGAGAACATTCAGTTACGTGTTTCTGGTATGTTCGATGTTTCCTTCTATTTTGGAAATATTCGTACTTCGTCTACAACTCCAAATGACCTTCAATTTTGCATTTTTTAAATCTCAATCTGCTTTGGATTTTGCTTATGGTATGCCGATATACTTATTTTTGGCAGTGATTTTTTATTTGTGAATCTATTTTTTCATATAAACAATAAACTCAGTTCCTCAAAATTACTGAAATACAAATACCTATTTGATATCATTTTCCCTAACTCTTTGAATGTAAATTATTTCTTATTGCAAATATTATAAAATTAGATATTGATTTTCGCAAAATTTGTATTCATTTTCTTCTGATACTGATAACTGTTGAAAAACGTTTGAAAATAATAGACTTTTATAATTCTGGTTTGTTGAATGATTAATGTTGTCAAATTCCTTTTATACCGTGGGATTTAGTTCGTTATGTTAAAACAATTTCACTCGTTCCCATGCTGCTATAATGTCCTGAAGGTGTGTAGATAATTAACTGTCACAAATCTATTTTTGAGTACACGTATATCTAGCAAATCCCATTCCAATTAAATATTTATTTTACAATTAGAAGTAGCGACAATTGTACCATAATGGTTTAGTTGTATTCGGCTAATCTTCCAGGCAATTAAGTTTCAACTAATTAGCCGTATGTTTAGATTTAGAATTCCTACGCTTTACCGAACGTTTGAAATGGCAAAGCGTTTGGATTCTGAATCAGAATTTGCGGCAATTCATCTGAGAAGAACGAAGAATCGAAGAAATGAAGACTGCTGTTATATGACTATTAAGGAACTGTATCGAATTGATGTTCAATGTGTTCTATGATCAGAGAAAAACTCAAATATTCAATATTTGTCCCCGAACATTTTTTGAAAAAATTTGGATTATTTGGATTATATAATGATTATAAAATCAGTCTCGCGGTTCTTGAACGTTCGAATATATTTCGTTGCGTGAAGATTGCCATACAGTTCTCAGAAGACTATTCGAGGGCTTTTGAAAATATGTCTCAATTCATCGTTCATTTTGATGAAAGTGTTGGATTCAAGAAACACATCATTGCGAGATTATGACTAAATAGTTTACAAAACCGCAACACGTGTTTTGATACCAAATTAGTGTTTTATATGATTCAGAAATTTGAAATATATGAAGACTTATAATTTTACCCAATTTCAGGTGAGTGTGAAAATCGTAACATTACAAAAAAGATTTTTACAAACTCATTAAACGGACGTGTAATGAACTGATTACGAAATTACACATTGAAAAAAAGATTTGATGAAGAAGTATTCAATTCTATTCGGTTATTCAGAATATTTAAATCATTAATTCTATCAATTTTCAAGCACTTCAAAAGAATGAGTTTCGCACCTTTCTCTTTTGAATGTGATAACATCATAATTAGGTTGAACTCATTCTCCTCTGGTCTACAGATGTGAAATTGTTATTCATATTTTTTCATATAAATTCACTCAAATTATTTTTTGTTCTGTAAGTCACGTCCGAGTCTTTCTTTTTCAAAAAATGTGCGTTTTTGTTGATGAGTTCACTAAGGTAGGTCAATATCTTATAACGCTATCGTTTCCTGAAATAAAATAGACCTGATTTGTTTCTGTAGTTTTTTTCACAAGAATGAAGTCGATGATATCTAATATCTATCTTGTAACCGTTGTTGACAGCAATTCGTTAGGTACTGAGCTCTCTCTGAAAATCACTTTCTGACATTGGATTATTCAATAGTTTTAGAAGCATGTGATGCATACTACTTTATGCTGATAGGGATGTCTCGAAAGAATTATAGAACCACGACTATGATGTGTTACATTCGCAAGAGAATGGTTCTAATTTGAATCTTTTGGAAGTCAATATATTCAATAATTCTTGCAAGGTGCACCATAGATATTCAAGAAACATTATGTTTCATGGAATGTAATGAAAATTATGAAATCATGAAACATCAACAAAAATCAATTAGCGCTCCGGGGCGACTTCCAGTGGCGCATTTGCTTTTTCAGCTACAGGAAAACGCAGAAAAACCTGCAGCATCATATCATCTGAAGATCTCGATCTGCTATTGTCCTTTTTTTCATAGAATGAAACGCATGATGTCTCCAGAGGCTCCATTAAATTCAAGATATTGCCAGAATATTTAGATACACGACTATCGTTAAACTTAAACCAGTCCGTTCCATCTTTGACCAATGCGTAATAATGTCCACATTCAACGCCAGAACAACAATTCACAATGACTGCATGAAGATTATAATGGTGGTCTGCTAGATTGATGTGTTCATCTATTTCGAACCTTCGTAAGAATTTGGTGCTTATTAGGTATGATCTTTTCATGTTTCTGTGTTATTCAACAGAAATAATTATTTTGGATGATTTTCTGCTCTTAAACTGGATGTGTTGAGAAAGTAATTTGTTGTTGGAATACTCTGTTGGAATACTCTGTCATACATTTGCATTTGAAGATTGCAATCAATCACATTCACATAAATATCTGGATGATCTCTGAAGATATGTACTTTAAGAATTTCAATGAAATCACCAGATATAAAAAATCCTTTTTCAAGTATGCCTGCCTATCTAAGTATCAGTCTGAATGTGATTAACTCAAAAACCGTAGAATGGATTCACATAAGGTTTCATCAATGAAAGAATTGATTCAAAGGTTTATTTATATAATTCACCAATGGTGTATTTGGTGTATTTCTCAGGCATGTTCATATGCCTGTCCATATGCCTGTTCCACTGTTCAGTGGAAACCTCATTATGGAATGTTTCTTGATTACCTCATGAATTTTCATCAAGTATTGATCAATTCTGTCACAAATAAAATAAGTCTATAGTAGAAAGCGTTCCTGTACTATGTGATTGATATTACGGACTGAGTTTTGAGAATTCTAGAGAAAACAACGTGAAATCGGTATTCTGGTCACCTGAAGCTATCAGAGGTAAGTTAGGTTTTCCAGAGTGCTTTCAGCAACACCAAGAGTATATCGGATCCCTTGTAGCTATAGATCGATCTCCGTTGGATTCACGAAAACAAGTTTACGTACCCGGCTTTCTGAATAGAAGAGTAATCATCTAGGAGTCTAGTTACGTCAAAAAATTAAGTTATTTTTAGACAAAATTGCTATTCAGTAAGCAAGTTATGTGCTTGAACATTAATGTTTCCAATTTAAATTATATTGTTTGTTGTGTACTCTTATCTGATTGATATCAAAGTGTTCATCGTTATCTATGTAATTTGATTCATATTGATGACATTCCTTACTGTTTGTTCCTAAAACCGTATAAATGAATGTACACATCCATAGAGGTCCACCGGGAATTTATTTTATGTCACCTGAAATTCATTTTGACATCCAAACCAAAAATTAGCTCAAAATAAACGACAATAAATACTTTTCTACACCGAAGATTTATCAGAGAAAACAGGACATAACTGAAATAGCCTATCTGAGCCATAAATTATCATACTGATTTTCATTGAAGTTTCAATGAAAGTGCATTGTAGTGCACTTTCATTTGGATTCATATCGACCATTGTTTTTTTCGCAACACTGCCGTAATTCAATTCAATCGGACAATGCAAATATTTAATAAGAGTCGGTGTGATTCAAATCGTCTTTCTATAATTATTTTGAAAACAAATGTTGAAATTTTCAGATGAAAACTTGACAGTATATTCATTGGGAAAGACATCATTAAGAACAAAAATAGCTCACAATTTTCAGGAGTATATATCAATAGAAAACTAAAATTTGAAAACCATATTCAATCCCTGTGTAACAAAGTGTCCTCTGGTTGTTATGCAGTTGGAGTAGTCGCAAATAAACTTGGTTTAACAGCAGCTGAGACCGTTTATTTTTTTTCTGGGGGAATCTCGACTGAGATATGGATTTCCATTTTGGGGCGTATGTAGTGATTATCTACTACAAGACACTTCAATTTCATAAAAAATAAGTTGTATTCAAATCAAAATGTACAGACTGTTTTAGATCGCTCTTTACCAGTTATTTCTATCTTCATAATGGAAACAATGTGTTTGACTGAAAAATATTTGAACAAATTCCAATCCTCACCAACCCATTATGTGGCAAGGCAATCCAAAACATATGTTGCCAATGCCAATGACATCTATCATGAAAAATTTCATTGTCTATAATGGTTGTAAAATGCCAATAAATGTATCAGAAATAAAATCTTTACAATGCTTCAGGAAGGCTGTGAAATGTGTTTTGAGTGATGGACCATACTATAATATACAAGAATTTCAAATTGATGATGTTGAAAAAATATTATACTCATTTATTATTCATCAGTATCCTGTATATGTTTTCATATATACAAACTAGTTTTATGTATCAAGTGAAATTTGATTGATTCAATTGTTTGTTTTTACAAATAAACTGCATTATAGATAAGGTGAAACTATGTCCAAAAGATTACTCCTATGACAATAAAGTATATTTTCTCTCTTTCTCTTTTGAATATTATTGGAGTTTGTTCTTAACATCAAATTCAACACCTCGACACGTGTTTCGATCATCAAGTGATCATCTTCAAGAGGAAGACCAAACAGTTTGATCTTCCCCTTTCTACAACAAAGGTTCTTTCTAAACGGTGCATCACAAGTCTCTACTATAACTGAGCAATTTTTATTTTTCATGATTTTTCAAATTCCACCTTTTTCATTTGAGGCTGTGTGGTCAAATTTTTTGAAACTATGTCTTGTCACTTTATTATGTTGAATTTTTTAACGAAAATGTTCGAATCATTTCAAAGAAGGATCGCAAGTATGAAAGGATTTATAGACTCATTGCCCCCAACCAGGGATACCACAGCCTACTGCTACGGGAGACAATAGAGATCCACAAACACGAAGAGGAGGTATAAAAGAGGAGGTTGTGAACCTCAACCGAATATGGAATCTAATTCTAAGGAGTTCAAAAATAGCTAACAGCAGAAGGTTGAGATATTATTAACAATTTGCCTAGATCAGATACAGATATTATTACACCTGACTAACTGAATCAACAAAAACACGTTTTACGAATTTTACCTAAGACAGGTACAGAAATCAGCACGCCAAACTACCTGTGGAGTCACATAGCCGTAATATCCAGTACCGGAGCTAGTCACATGCGCCAGCGAAACGTCAAGAAGCAATTCCAAAAATCCACGATCTTCAACGCGAAAAATATCCACACTGAAAACATCAGTTGCCTTAACCATTTTGTCTGAATTATTATACTTTTTTTTTTCGAAAAATCGTGTATTCAGAATAAATCTCACGAAGACAGTGCCATTGAGTCTCAGATCATAACGTCATCTCTACAACGTAGAAAAAAACATTCAGTCTCTTTGGATCACTCTAAAGTAAGCTGGGATGTTTCCACTAATAATTTGGGTGTAACTGTGGACAAACCATTGGCCTGTTTGCTGGATTTGAAAAAATTTAATGTCGCAAATCATATCAGTTATCTCACAATTTTATGTCTTCATAGATTTTGGAAAATGCCAACTCTTTTTTTATTTGTATAATTCACTGAAGAATCAATCAGATGTTCATTCAGTGAACCTTAGAAATGGTTTTCTTTATACACACCAGCATAATATTAATTCGTAAACTGTTTTTCCTTCTTTGCTCTACATCATTCCTTGATAAATCACTCATTTCATCATTTCCAGAATTGGAATTTCAGTTGATTGAGGTAATGTCCTGAAATGATTCATTTCATGTTTCTTTTCATACCTATTCTGAATTGATGGTAAGATTATCATAAAAATTCATTTGTATTATTTCATATTATATGTATATAACCATATGGGCATATCTGTTGATTCCACTGGTTAAAGATAGTACTTGAATAAACCTATTCACTTTGTGTGAAAAGTTGCTTTTGTGTTTCATGCATAATGACGTTATTATCATCATTATCATATTAAGTATAGAAATGAAGACCGTTCAAATTCCAGTAATGAGAATGTGCAACACTATGCTGAAAGAATCTGCTATAACTCATTAGCAGAAATATATCAGATCCCTACCAACATATGTGAAACGAATATTGCATCAATTTATCCGATGAACTCTGTTTAGTAAAAATGGTTTTTATGAAAAACATATATCGACAGAGTTCAGAGAATGAGAATTGTTTCATCGAAATATTTCATAATCCGCTTTCCCAAATAACCAGATTATCCAGCTTCCACAATCATATATGAGATTCCTTATCCGTGTAAGAATGTTTCAAATTCACTTCGGATGCGGAAGAGTAGAGAAGTACATCAAAAGGAATGCGAATTCCATTTTCCATATACGAGTTTCCGACGAGGTTTCCTAATCACATGGGCGACGGCAAAGCCCCTTCGTGCATTTTTTCAAGCTACAGAAGATGCGTAAAGAGGTAACTAAACTCAATGAAGCGATTCCTTATAAAACGCAGGACCCAATTTCCCGAAACGGGATAATGGGATCATGAGAATGTCTTTATTTAGCAGGGTAACTCCGATGGAACATTGGGAACGTTGGAAACGTGACTGGTTTACCATTATGGCGTTCAGAGTTCTTCATTGGACACAACATCGATTGTGACGACATTGGAATACGTGACTGTTCAATGTCATGGAATGCATGTTATTTCGTTCATGAATCATTCTCTCTGTCTATCATTGATTCAATATACAGCCAGATGGAAATATCTAAAAAAAAATTTAACCTGTTTAATCGCGTTTTCAATTGTGCATTTTCCTCATTTATAAAAAATTAGTTCAGCAAAAAGAGTTCAAAATACTTTTCGGCAGCTTCTACAAGATAATGGATATTTTATATTCCGTTTCAAGGGGAACAACATCAAGTTTCAGGGGAAACAAAAATTTATTTATTTTTACTAACAAAAAATATAAATATGAATACATCCTGTAATATTAACACAGTATAAATCACCATGATAAACGATAATATAAAAATACTGAATTAATATATTTTGCAAGTATCATAATGGTTGAAGTAAAGTTAGGTTGAATATCGGAAACCTGTCAATATTTCGTTCTTCATGAGGTGCCTTGCTCGAATCGAATTGGTGGAAGTAAACCAATATACATATTATTTTACTAGTCTCTCTTGCATTTATTTCGGGCTTTCAATATTATCTATTTTGGTGTAGAAGGGAAAACTTAAAAATTATTTTGAAATATTCATTTGGTATATAATTGAAAGTTGCAGCTAGGCCCGGTCTTTTCGCAGAACTAGGAGAGGAAACGACTACTCAGTTTCAGTTTTCAATATAAAAATTTCATTAGAATTGTAGGAATAGACACGTAGAAAGGAAAGTCAAAGAACTGCAACCAAATTTTCGTGAAGATATGAGTCAACCAAAATGTCAATTCCAGGTTCTGAAACCTTTCATAGAATGTATAGGTATTGTCGTCTAGTCCTTATTGGTAGAAGAATAGAAAAAATATATGGAATTTGATCTACTAGGATTGTCCACAATCAGAATAACAAAATGTATCAAAAGATATATGTATATCAGCTGGAACAGTCGTTTTTGCTAGAAAGGAAAAAATCAGAAAAAAATAACACGTGTCGAGGTTTTAAATAACGGTTTGGTGAAGAAAAGAGTTGTGGGACTGATCTTGTTATGTTCAATTTTTTATGTTGCAAATTTGAAGTATCTCAATCTTCAACTCATTCGACGAGCAAAGTTTGGTAGATTAGTTTACAAAAAAATTTGAAATTTTCAAGAATGATGACGGACTAATCAATTCAACGATTTGATATTGAGTAATTTTGAAACTAGTGTCTATCGATATTTTGATTGATTTGATCATCATACATCCAGATGATGTCAAACTATAATCGGTGGGTAAGTGTGTTTTTCTCATGTACCGACTGCTGTTGAATATTGATTCAATACCAACTTAAGGATGATAGATGTGCATTGCGTTAACTGCGGGTACTTGAATCGCAAAGTAAAAAGTAAGAACTTGTTTTCCATAAGTCGCATGAATAAAAGTTTTTTTGTTGCCGTTTGAGTGGAAATGATAACTGATTAACAGAAATACTAATTTAAACCGAATTTTCAAATACATTGAGGATGACAGTTCTATCCTAATTGAAAGAGTAATACATATTCCATTTGTAGTGTCATAGTTGAAGACATCATCAGTAGTAGGTGAGTTGTCTGCGAGGATAAATGTTATATTTCGAAGTCTCAGCAGCAACTGATTGACCTACGTGTCCACTCGTATTGATTACTTCAGAGGTTGATGTGGGTGATGATGGAAACAGCGGCGGGGCGGTCGGTGATGGGGAAGATGACTTCCACCCTTGAAGTAGCGAGCATTTGCATGGATACTTTCCAATGACCCAACAACGAAGGCCCTGCCGCTGTTACCGCCATCACCCCAACGAACCTCTTGAGTCGTTGCTGAGAGTTTGACACTTTCGTAATCGCAGTTAACTCACATACCAATGATGATATATCCGCAGTAGAAAACTAAACATTTTATACTTCAGGTGCCTTTCGATCGTGGCCTACTTGTCCGGATATTGTTGTCTTCAATTGTGAAACCGGCCGTGGAAGCCTATGTTTTATATTATATAAATTTATAGTTCAACTCATAAAATTATTCGAATTTTAGAGATAATAAAAAAAATCATTTGAACAATTTGAAATGCTCAAATAACTAAGCAGTTACTAATCTGTTCAAACTTCAATTCATAGTAGTAAAAATACAACTCCATCTAGTATAAGCTCTCGAAGCATGAACGTAGTTATAAGTCAATAATGAATCTGAAGTCTGTATCGAGAGGAGATACATATGTACGCCTCTTATGTAAACCTATTGCTTCGTAGGTACGTGTGGCAGATATCCGACGGTATCTATACAACGTGACTCACGGTCGATGGTAGGTTTCCTTACCTGTTCTATTGATCTAAAATACTTTCAGCATTGCGGCGTTGCCATTTCTATCAAAAAGTCCTAGCAATTAAATTTTTTTAAATGGAACACCCCATATATTAATACATTTTTGGAATCGCCCTAGTATTTCAATACTTTTTTGTGAATAATGTCCTATACCTATCTCTATCTGTTTTCGAGATAAAAAATAAATTGTGCTAAATATGGTCCAAAACATAGCCTTAATTGATATTAAGTACATCAGTACTCTCAATTCATGAAAAGTTGATAGTTTGATGATAGTTTGGACAAACTTGAAATATTCAAAAAACACCAAGAAATCGACTCCATATCATACAGGGCGTGCTAAAATTACTATTATTTCCATTGTGCATAAAAGTAGTCGAAAGTTCATTTTTTCAAATGAAACCCCCTGTATATTACTCGATAAATTGAAAGATGGTGAAAAATGCTTCAAGATGATATACATGTCCCTATACCTGAATCGTCAAGTTTTCTTAATGAAGCCGTTTTTGTGGAAAAATAGTTATTCACGTTTTACCTACAAGTGTTGAAAGTGACATTTTATTTTGTGAGTGGGGATTATTGCAAAACGAGCGTCAGCAAGTGGAGCAAACTCACGAACAAAATAAAATCACTTTTAACGAATGTATCATACATATTTTTTTGTATAACGTTACTGCTGATAATAAAAAAATTGTAGGGTTCATGGGATTTGAACACACGATCTTTGGATTACAAGGCATATGTTACAACTACATACGCCAACTCACGTTATTTTAAGGAGGATTATTGGTTAGTCATGAAGGACTTTCTACAGTTGGACTGAATACTACTTCGTCATCGTCAGTAACTTCACAGGGATTTAATATTACCAATAGCACGGACTGCATGTGTGAACTTTTCTAAATGATTTTTTGTTAGGTGTTCTGATTGAAGTGTTTCTATCGAGGAGATTTTCAATAACAGTTGTACAAAAAACAATTTTTAAAGAATTTAATTTTTAGGTAGCCGTGGAAATATCAGGCTCATGACAGTTTGGTGACTTTCATAAGTAATTGATGAATGGTTATTACCGGTGTTTCAAAAAATCGCCAAAAATGAATGCAAATATTGATTATTCAAACGAAGTTCTTATGAAATTATTCATTTTACACGGACAGTGTGATCAAATCATTGCCAGAACTTGTAGAAAATTCAACCAAATGTATCCTGAATCAACACTAATGAACGAGAGGAAGTTTGAAAGATTACAAAATAATTTCCTTAACTATGGCTCAAAGTTTCCAGGGAACAACTGTACCAAAAATCAGTCATTTCTAGGTAAAAAGTAAGAGTAATATGCAGGGTGTTTCATTTGAAAAAATGAACTTTTGACTACTCCATATGATATGGAGTCGATTTCTTGTCTTGTTATGGTTATGTTTTGGACCATATTTAGCACAATTTATTTTTTATCTCGAAAACATATAGAGACAGGTATAGGACATTATTGAAAAAAAGTATGAAAATACCAGAGAAATTCCAAAAATGTATTAATATACGAGGTGTTCCATTTAAAAAAATAAAGTTGCTAGGTATTTTTGATGGAAGTGGCAATGCCGCAATGCTGAAAATATTTTAGATCGAACAGGTAAGGAAATGTGAGAGGTGAAATTTTCAGAAAAATCAGGCTTTGCGTTTTCCAGAAACGTCCTATCATCGACCGTGAGTCACGCTGTATACATATATATAATATATATGATCAATATTCCGGAGATATATATATATATATATATATATATATATATATATATATATATATATATATATATATATATATATATATATATAATTGGATAATGTTAGCGACTGGAGAAATGTATGGTAAAATGGATTAACAGGGTCTCTCAGTCAAAAAATCAAACTCTGCTTTACTTTGCCAAGCTTTCGCTTCTAATGGGAAGCTGCTTCTTCAGGGCAGTAAAAATGAGTGAAAAACAATAATGTTACCTTTAACATGTTAACTTTTACGTTAATTTATATCTTCAATTTATTGTTTTTCACTCATTTTTACTGCCCTGAAGAAGCTTCCCATAGAAGCGAAAGCTTGGCAAAGTAAAGCAGAGTTTGATTTTTGATTTTTTGACTGAGAGACCCTGTTAATCCATTTTACCATATATATATATATATATATATATATATATATATATATATATATATATATATATATACTGTCTGGGTTGAACCGCTTCTGTAATTTTCATCAATTCGACCTTTCGGCTCCTGCTTTGAAGCCATTTTTAAGAATCACTTGGAACTGTACTTACATGCCTCGAGGACGAGGTCGTAATCTCCGTTACCCCCGAGTCTCGTCACTAGCTCTATGTTTGCCGTGTTCAGCTCTAAGTTCGCACTGGTCACTTTGCTGTTAGGGGCCAATATTTACATTATAATATAATTTTCTCCGTAGCAATAGTCTTGATGTTTTCGAAACCTGTTTCCTGGTGGTGTTTGAAGAGAGATGATGCTGGATCTGAACATCAGACTCGATCTCCATTACATCAACTCAAGTTTGAACCAATGTTTATCAAATTCAAAAATTCTTTCTAGTTCCCAATTTCTCCAATACTCCAAGGGATGATAACACTCTCAGCATCCTGTCTGGAGGCTTCAACTCCTCCATAACTCCCAGATCCATTTCTATCGAAACCATTATTATCCAAACAGAATCGACCATTGCTCACCTACCCGAAGACCTATATTGAGATGAGCAAAAGTTCCGAAATCCAATGTTAACCCATCTGAGAGGCAAGACCTCAAGAACCTGAACAACAACCCAAATATAGTCGTGCTTTCAGCAGACGAAGGCAATGCCACGGTGGTTCTCAATACCTCAGACTACATTGACAAGATGACAACATTACTCGACTCTCTGGAATACCAAATAACCTCTAGAGACCCAACCGTATACCGTAAAAAGAAGACCAAAGCACTCATTATCAATTCCGACATTCCCAGTGAGAGAAATCTTCTTGTTCAACCCGATTGTATAGTCTTCCAAAAATACATAAACAAAACATCCTCCTTCGTCCCATCGTTAGCGCATTTGGTTCACCAACACACGCCCTTGCTACATATCTTGCAAATGCCCTCCAACCACTAACCGAACATAAAAAAGGCATATAAATCGAAAATTCAAATGCAAATGTGACGTTGAAAATTTTTTACAGCACCAGAGAAAATGTGATTATTATGATATTCGCATATACAGTGAGGTTTAAATGTAAGTGATGAATTATCTAAAATGTTTCTTATATTGAAACCATTTATTCAGTTCCATTAATCACAAGTTGAAATATAATTGTGAGTTTGACTGAAATTTTGTATTTCTTATTTTGTTCGAGTTATTATTATTTTTACTTATGTGAACCATTTCTAGATATAGCATTTTGACTTTATTATTTTCAATTGGTGAAAGTTTTGTATTTTCATAATTCATAACATGATCTGAAGAGATAACATGTTCAGACAGTCCACAAGCACGTTTGTGAAGTCATGTTATGGATTATGAAAATATAAAAATTTTAGCAGTTGAAAATAATAAAGTCAAAGATCTATTTCTAGAAATGGTTCACATAAGTTAAAATAATAATAACTCAAACAAAAAATCAATAATACAAAATTAAAAAGGACTATGCAGGTAGCTGAAGCTGCCTCGTAGTGACTTCACTGATATTTGTTAGCGAGGTGACCTGACTGGAACCCAAAAGTGTGGCTGGCTTCTGTCGATGACTCTATGCATTTGTGTTGTTTCTGCAACCAAGTGTTGCCTTACCTTCCAGTTGGCTATACCGTCTTGAGAACAGCTAATGAGCCACGTGTCCACGGTTTGCATATTATCTGAGTACTTTATCCATGAATTCTCCCTGCTTTTTACCCTTCGACCGTTGCTTGAATGAATCATGAAATTTAGTTTCATTGAAATCGAGCGACTTTAGCGCAAAACAAGTCAAAGGGCACAACCATTACATCTGGTGAAATTTCCCATTAAAAATCAGCAGAAGCGTTTGAGAAATAACTCGGAACAGCATCTCCTCGATGGTGCATTTAGAATCTCAAGTAAAATGAATATTCATGTATCGCATAGGTACGTTGTTTGAGTAAACTTCGGAATTACCTCTTGAGTGAATCTGAGTATTTATATTGTTTTTTTGTACTGATCAAACGTTTTTTGGTAATTAACTGAATAGAAGCACTTCTTAAGAGAATGAAAAATGTAGGAAGGCGAATTTCTCACTCATATTGGCAGACTATACATGTCGACCTTGTAGAGAGAAAATGTTGGAAAATGTATTGTACCAAATATTACGCTATTACGATAGGACTTCTATTTTAGGAAATATCAACATCAACTCATTTGCGGATTCTGACAGCTATTCACAGTGATGTACGATGTATTTGATGTACGATGTACTTGAAAATTTCGGATGAAAGTGAATATGTTATTCGATTGCTAATATTTTGTCATGCACTTTCTGTTGGATGATTTCATTTGATGATTCCTTCTTGATAACAATTTTCTTCTGAAGTTTTGACTGAAAAAAATTTCTTATTTTTTTAATTTGGTTCTGAATAGATTCGAACGAAAAAAATGTGTGTGACTTCTGAAGGCGGAAATGAAGAAACCAAGTTCAAAATGAACTTGGTTTCTTTTTCGTATAATTTTCCGTACGCAAAAATTGATCTCACTTCAAAAATATACCTCTTCGAATATTACTTCGTTTAAATAATTGAGTGTATATTCTAGGTTTTTTCTGGAAATTGAAATGCCGCAAATTGTATCCTGATTATAACTTCTTTTCGGTGTATATCCACATATTCTAATGTTTGAGCAATTCAGAATGAGTTTAACAAACACGTTTCGGTAAAATTTTATTATCTGATACTATAAAATATTCTTTGGTTTGGAAATTAGAAAATAGAGTGGTATATGTGATACGAGTTGGTCAAAATACTATCGGTCTCATACTGAAAATGTTTAGGTCACTTAGGTTCAAATATTCTCTGGAATGAAAAAATGAAGCTATGTTGGAGTCTCCACTGAATATCTGGTATTCAATGACTTCAGTTATTCGAGTAACATGTTGATATCACCCGCAGAGTAACGGAAACAGTTGACATCGATGACTGCAATATTACAGATTTTACAATGGACAGCATAAACTTACAATGATTTTTTAATGCATTATTCAATTCATACCTCTATTTTTATTTATATGGCAACTCATTGTGAATTTCGACGAAGCAATTTAGACGCCAAGGTGAATTGACATTAACTATGGACGACTTGAAAATGGAAAAACTGAATTCCGAGAATTATCGATATTGGTCGATGAGAGCGCAAGGAATCCTGGAAGTTATAAATCTGTGGCAAACTGTTGATCCTGATTTTGACGAAAATTAAATTAGAGTTGCAGAAAACAGAAAGAAAGATCATAGTGCAAAATCTGTTCTTTATCTATTGGTGGATAATTATAGTCTTGATGACATTATGCATTGCGAAAGAGCTAAAGACATATGGGAAACTTTGAAGAAAATCCATACCAAATTTGATACTTGGCATGGCTTACTGTTACTCAAAGATTTTATCAATACCACCAAATCCTCAGACGAGACGATCAATCAGTACCTGAATAGACGAAACGGGTTATATCATAAAGTTAATAATGCTGGATTCGAATTTAGCGAAAAAGTTCAAGTAGGATTCACGGTATTAGGATAACCTGATTACTCAGCAAGGAATCTGAGAGCCGATGAAGGTGACCTGAATATGTGCAATTTGAAATCAAAGCTGCTAGAAGAAGAAAGACGAATCGAAAATTAGCTGAATGGACATAAAGAAATAGATGATGAAGTTAAAGCATTTGCGACGCAAAAGATACAGATGAATTTTAAAAGTGGAAATTTCAAACCTAGACGTGGAAAGCTATCCAACAGAGCAGGCTCAAACCGGAATAGGGAAGATACTATTGATACCACAAAACCTAGTAATTTACACGAACATTTGAGGTGGAACAGAGATAGGTCACATCGGAAAAAATTGTCCTTGGTCTGCAGCAAAAGGAACGAAACAAGACATATCTTCCAATGAGTTGGAAAAGTCAAAATCTTCAATTCAAAATTTGCATTCAGTGCTATACGAAAGAAAGAAAGAGGAAATGAACATCATTTTTCTCATTTGGTGAATAATAAAACAAATTGGGATACTTGGATACTAGACAGTGGATCTACCGATCATATGACATCAAATTTTAGGAAACTCATGAATTTTACCAAACAAAACACAGTTGTACAAATAGCTAGTGAAAAGACGATCCTATCAACTGGTTTTGGAGATATTGAACTGGAGTTGGACGAAGAAAATGGAGGATCCATTATAGTACTTAAAAATGTTCTTACGTTCCAGAATTGAGAACTAATTCATTGTCGACGAGTGCAGCAACTGGAAAAGGCCTGAAAATAATATTTTACGGAAATCATACGAAAATAATTGCTCCAAGTGGAGAACTAGTTGCAAAATCGATCAAAATCAACGGATTATCTTCCATAAAAGAGAAGAATACTAATACGAAGCAACATGAGCCATTTGCTAATATTTCTGCAAATAAAGCCATTTCTGAAAAAAATCAATTATGGCATAGACGTCTCGTTCATTTGAATATTACAACTGTGAAGAAAATGCTCAAAGAAGATGGAAATATACAAAACTCTGACGAAGGTGATGAAATCGAAGAAAATTGTACCATTTGCTATCGAGGAAAGCCGAGGCGAAATCAATTTCCAAAACGAAGTCTCAATAGAAAAGAGGCCCTTTGAAACTCATACATTTAGATGTAGTAGGCCCGATCACACCAGATACATTAGGTGATAGCAGATACATTGTCACATTCATAGATGATCATTCAAGATATTGTGAGACTAGTGTTATGAAGAGCAAAGTTGAAGTTTTATTAAATTCAAAGATAATAAAGAGAGAGCGGTAATTTTACACGGGAAAAATATTTGCTGTTTACGAAGTGACAATTGTGGCGAATATTTGTCAAATGTATTCAAAGATTATTTGCAAAAACATGGTATTCAACATCCGTTAACAATTCTAGGGACGCAGCAAGATGTATGATGATCGAATTAGGTTTACCTGAAAAATTTTGGGCCGAAGCACTTGTAACAGCATGCTATGCTAGAAATCGCTGTGCACCAAATGCTAACGAGGGAAATGGAAACCGATGATCTCCATTGATAAATCTCATTTACGGGTGTTTGGGTGCAGAGCTTGGGCAGTGAACAAAACAAGTACAAGTAAATTCACTCCTGAAGGTATAAACTGCATATTTTTGGGCTACGATAGCAATTCCAAGGCATACAGACTCTGAGATACAAAGAAGGAAAAAATCTTCATTAGCAGAGACGCTAAATTTGAAGAAGACGTTTTTTTCAGTGTTGCATAGTAAACCAGATATTCCGAAAAAAAAACAATGGAAGGAGATAGGGTTAGTAATATTAATATGAAGACGAATATTTTTGATTTTGAAACAAATGGAGAAAAATATGTATTTATTAGAAGTAGCAGTGATCAGGAGGAGATTACTGAAGTAGAAGAAAAACGAATTCTGATTGACAATACGCCCCAAACTATAAACATTGACAACACAAATAACGAAAGTGAGAGAGAAAATGTAAAAAAAACTACCAATTCGGAGAATATCTAAGAAACCTAATTAGATGTCAGATTACATAGTCGACGAAGAAGCATGTACATCAAAATTTTGTAATGAAGCTAAAAATTCTAGAACGATGGAAGTAAGACACCATGATCCACTGAATCTAACAGAGACATGAACTGGAAATAACCGATTAAATTGGCAAGATGCTATTGTTCAAGAATTTGATAAACTCATTAGAAACAATACATGGAATTTTGTAAAGCGGACAGACGAAACTAGAACAATCAAGACGAAATGGGTTTTCAAAACAAAGTATGATGAAAATGGACGGATAGAAAAATTCAAGGCCAGAGTTGTTGCACTAGGAAATACTCAAAGGCCTGGAATTGATTTCGACCAAATATATGCACCAGTTGTTCAGAAGAAAACTATGAGGATGCTGTTTGCCATTGCCGCTGAGATAAGTTGGTTGATAAATCAAATGGACATCACTGCTGATGGTCATGGATATTCCAGAGGGATTCAATGGTGTACAAAATATATTGAAGAAAAACTTTCCAACTGAAGTTTTGAATTATGGAAAAGGAGACGGATTTCTTTAAAAACTGAATGAAAGTACCTATATATGGATTGTATCAGTCGGGACTGATGTGGAATAAAACAATAGACAATTTCATCAAAAGCCAAGGATTCGAAAGATCTATTGCTGATCCATGTGTTTATTTCAAAGGTGAAGAATAAGTGATAATCACCATGCACGTAGATGATATATTGATTTTTGTAACTAGAGATGAAATAAACAAATTAAAGTTCACTTTCAAACAAAATTTCGATTCCAAGCCTTGAGGGAAGTGAAAAATATTTTATTAATCAGAGTTACAAGAGATCGGGATAAAATAAGATTAGATCAGTCATTATATGCCATCAAACTTTTGAGAGAAATGAACATGTTGGAAGCAAAGAAGGTATATATCTACTCCTCTACGCGTAGGAGGAAAATTTAAAATTGATGACGATGAACCCTCAAATGAGGAAGATACAAAATCATATCAAAGAGTTATTGGAAGTCTTTCATATTTGGCAGTTTCGACAAGATTGGATTTAGCATTTCCCGCTACATTTATGAGTCAGTTCAATCATAGACCTTCAAAGCACCATTGAAGGGTATGAAACATATTCTCCGATATCTAAATGGGACAAGAAACTATGGATTAGAATATTCAAAACAAATTCATTTGCGTATGTTCCACATCAAAGATTTGATAGAAGAAAAATGATTTTGAAATATGTTCCATCACGAGAAAATTTGGCTGATCAACTGATGAAATATGTTACTGTAGTCATTTTGGTGGAGCATTTGAGAGAATTGGGGATCAAAGGTCCAGGAGGGTGATTTTTAGTCATCTTTGTATTGAACTGTTTCATTTAATTTTGAGTGTGCCCTGTAGACATGTTTAGATGTTGATATTTGTCTTAAAGTAGTTGTCAATTTTGATAAAAAGTCATTACGCAACTTGATTTTTCTCTTTCGATCACAAACGTATTCAACTATATGAAAATATTTGAACCATTGCAACAAAAAGTTAAACACAAATATGAAGAGTGTGTTTTACTGCAAGCTACTATTTGCTTCAGAATTTGGTAATTCACTGGTCACGCCCGATTCGAATTGCATTGTTAAATTCAAACTCCATCTTCTTTCTGTGAATGATTTTTCACAGACGACATTCAGCTGAATGAATCCTCGTGGCTTTTAAAATTTATCGTCAGATTCTCGTACGTGATAACTCCAATTTCCTTTAAAATACGAAATGGATTTGTGAACGTTCCGAATAAATCAGTTTTCGCATTACAAACAACTTATGTCCTGCTGAACGCAGAAGCAATTTTGCAGATTAAATTTTATTTGGATAGCGAAAGTGGTGCGGTTCATTTCTTCCTTACTCTGTCCTCCCCTCATTTTTGCGGAGAGGTTGTCAGATTGAGGTCGCTCGTTATTTATAGAAGCTTCTCGAAAAAATCAAGAATGTTTAATGTGGTGCCAGAGGATTGGGAAACATTCTTCAATTATGAATGCAATCGATTAGTCTCTGGTAGGAACTGTAATATATTTCACTAGAGCGCATGAACATTCATATCAAATATTCATTGATGCATGATTTAGATGTAGTTGCACCGATGCATCAAATTGTCTATGGAAATGCATAAAATGGTGGTACATTAAAACAATTTTAATTGAATAATTCACTGTGAGGTTTTTTCGTCAAATATTGAACGTGTTTTTCCCGATAAACAAAAGATTTGCAGAAGGTATTCGCTAAACGTCTATAGAATATGATGAAAATGATGAAAATATGTTATCTTTTGAAATTTTGAACATTTCATTCATGCATATGAATGAAACAGATCACTTGATGTATATATTGAAGACTACAGACACTTGTGGCTTTGCATGGATGAAATTTGAAGTTATATAAGTACAAAAACTTTCATCTGCGACTTAACATTAATAATATATCTTGTGATCTTGGTGATGTGAAGTTTCAATAATAATATTTTGTGACCCCTGTGATGAGTTTCTGGAATATTTATGAAAAATATGTAATCAATATATTAACATGAAAAAAAAATGATATGGCTTCAATATGAGTTACTCAAGAATCATTTCAATATAGTACCTACTAAATATCTTAAATTAGGAATATCAATAATAAATGTTCCAGTATAAATTCCACCATCATTAGAAAATCAAATAATTACTTGATTTTTTGATGTTCCTGTTAATAACAAAGAAGAAAAACATTCATGTGCTTCTCGCTATCAGCTGATTTTGAAATTGAATTTTGTCAGTCTTCATGGAATTTATTCTTCAAGTGAGTGTTTGAGTGCATAATACATCATTAGAATGTAATCAAAATTAATCATTGGATAATTCAAAAGTATTATGTGCTACAAGAATTGTATAAATTTTAAACTACCAAAAGAATAGACTTTGCATTTACTGACCCTTGAGACAGCCCGAATATAGGCCTTCTATGCACACTTATTATTACTTATTATTAACCTAATGATGACTTGATAGTGTGTCATAATGTAATTTTGCTTTCTTTGCGACCTGCTTACTTTTACTTTCTAAATTAACACTGTCAGACATATTTTATTCTCAACAATTTTAAAAAATTATTAATTGAGTAAAACACAGGTTATTTCAATAATATCATTTAAAGAAAATCAACAAATATATGAAGATTAAAATTAAAACTGGATCAAAATTGAAATCATCTGAATTCCATATTCAAGTCTAACATTTCATAGTCTTTTTTCATATCTGAATAAAACTGAGTAGAGGAAAGTGTTTTCTATATGATTCAATGTTCATATAAAAGTATTCATATCGAAAGATTTTTTCTTTCGTGCAATTAAATGTTTATAGGAAAGTAGCTGTTTCAGGAGGGCTTTTTTTCCAGTTTGTGTCTGAAAGTTACTTCTTTGCATGATCTACACATCTATAGAGTTACTACCTAAGAAATTAATTGTTTCCTTCGTTTCTTTGAAAGATTCCAATATTTTTGTATCAAGATGGAGTAGTAGAAAGCCAAAAACTTTCTTTCACAAAAATATAACTCCTGAAAATATAACACTTTGAACTCAAAAAAAAGAGTTACTAATAATTCTCCACTCACTATGATTTCCTTCATTTGCCATGATTTTCAAATATTTGTTGACTCACTTGTTCGATTGATTTCTTATTCATTTTGTAGAAATTCATATTGAATATTGGATAAAGAAAATAATTCTATTCTAATTGAGTGCTTGTGGATTGTGTTATGCTTTTCATTTCCCTCTTCACGGAATACTTTCAATAATAATTACAGTACAACAGTACAGTACAACATCAAACGTGAAAACGGAAAAAAATAAATATAGTTTAAAAAACTAAAAAACACGCTTTTGAAAAACATCGAAGTAAAAAGTTGAAAATATTTTTTTTAAATAAGCTTTAAAACAATAACGAACGACGAATACTAGTATTATTCTGAAAAAAAACGACGGGCGCTCGATGTACAAAAAATATGGCAAAAAGCACCCACGCTTTTTCAACAATAATACTAGTATTTTTCGTTCGTTATTGTTTTAAGCTTATAGAAAAATATGTTTAACTTTTTAGTTCGATGTTCTTCAAAAGTGTGGTTTTTAGTCTAAACTTTGGGATCAATCAGCCGTATATTATTTATAAAAATGACCATTTATATTTTCTGATTCCGGAGAGGGAGCCTGAAAATCCGCTACCAAGCTCAAGGGAGTCAGTAGGCGCGCAAAGGAGGGTTACAAATAAGGCAGCTGGCGCGCGTGTTAATGAAAAAAATACTTTTTTCAAATAAAGAAATACATGTGAAGTGAGTTCGAGTTATATCAAGGTGGTTACGTACAGCGCCATCTGCCCGATAGTAGATCAAGCAACAATGTCGATAATTCTGTCAAATACAGATCCTTAGCATTCAAACGGGAATAAATATGAAACGAAAAGGAGAGTAACAAACTAACAAACAAACAAACATTCATACATACAGGTGAAGCTAATAGAAACGTGCTGATAAAAAATACATTTTTCAAATAAAGAAATACGTGTGAAGTGAGTTCGAATTATATCAAGGAGGTTGCGTACAGCGCCATCTGCCCGCGAATAGATCAAGCAATAATGTCGATAATTCTGTCAAATACAGATCCCGAGCATTCAAACGGAAATAAATATGAAATGATAAGGAAAGTTACAAACAAACAAACCGACATACAAACAAACAAACATACATACATACAGGTGAAGCTAATAAAAGTGTGTTAGAAAGAAAAATCAACTACTAATTGAAAAAGATGGAAAAAACTATAGACAACATGAAAAGAAGAAAAAGTTGGTGAAATAAATTGTTTTGTTTTGAATAGTAGGTTATTTTATTAACATGGATACGTGATGCGATCAGACAATATAATATAGTAAGATGATAAAACTAGGAGTTCCGTGGTGGCCGTGGTAGTGGACGGACGTGCCGATAACTTTCGTCCACAAAGAAGTACGCGGATGCCATGTGATATCGTGGGACTCCGTTTTGTGTTGTGTTCGTCCATTGCGTTAAAATTGAAACGTGCGAGTGTCTTAAAAAAGTGGGAGTAAGAATAAATTGCCCCCTTTATACACGTCGGTATCCAGGCCGGATTGGTTCGGATAACCACGTAAAGGGGGCTGTAAATGTAGAAAAAAACCAAAATGTCTCCCAAGCAGGAGGCGACTTCATATAATTCAAATTATTTTTATGATAAAAAAAAATCGACAAAAAATTGGTGGCAGCATTGCTGCGTGCAAGACCGATGTGCCCCCCGACGAAGCTCCTGTCAACCGACAGGGGGAGTATTGGCCATATGCACCTGAAGATAAGAAGCAACGACCATCCAAAATAGAGAGAGAGAGAGAGAGATGATAAAACTAGTTCTGAGAATTGTACATATTTTTTATAGTGATGCGTTTTTCAGTCATAATGAATGTATCGTTTGTAGCTATACATATTATAATATTTGTTTTATATATTTCGAAGTTTGAGATATCCCTTGGTGGTATATTATACAATTTCGGTGCAAAATAATGTATTGTTATTTGTGTATGACACTTTTTGAATCGAAGTAGTGATAAATTGTGTGCGTATTTAGTATTTTTTTTCTTGCTGGGCAATAGTTTGATTTATTAGAAAAAATCCAAACAGGACAATGGTATGCATACAGACTTTTAACGTCTAGTAATTACGTTTCATAATATAACTATTTTGTATCCAACCTTCTATATTTTTTTTCAATGATTTTATTCAAAGAATTTCAAATTATTTGAATAAACAATTATTTTCAAACCAGGTTCCCCCATGCCGTGATACAATATCTGATGACTGATTCAACCAACTTATTATTAATAAGTTTTGTTTTCTCAAAATACATCCCATATTATACATTTCGATCATATGCGAAACGTGTTCATTCCATCTCATGTGCTGGTACAAAACCAGTTCGAAATATTCAATTTTCTCAACCTTTTCAATACTTGGACAGCTACATAATGTTTTTGGGTAAGTAGGTTTACGAATGTGGATCATTTGCATATCGGTTTGTTGGCCACTTTGCAGAGAAAATGCTATGAATTTTGAATTTGAGACATTGAGATTGAGTAGATTGTCATTTAGCTATATTTGTATTTTTCAAAACTTTCTTTGGCTCATTTGTACTCGTTTACTTGTCGCCATGTTTCTGTTTCATAAACAATGGCCGTATCGTCAGCTTATGAAATGAGATGCCCTTTGAAGTTTCTAATGTCGACTTTGCTGTTGATATACACGAGAACTAGTATCGGTCCCAAAAATGTGCCGTGGTGTACCTCAATAGAGATTTCACGAGGAAAACTGATACTGTTGCCAATGTTGACAGTTTGTTTTCTGTATAACAAGTAATTTTTGAAGATTTCAATTACCGGGCCCCGACCTCCACAAGTATATAGTTTATTTATCAATTTTTCGCAGGAAACCGTGTCAAAGACCTTGGCTAAGTCTAGAAAAACAGCTAGGCATTTATTGTAATTATCCAGGGACCTGTTGTCTGAAAATTAAATTGGATATAGCGAATTCTGTGTTGCTTTCATTAATGAAACCGCTATGACTTTATTTCCATTGAAGAAATCTATAAGTGGTGTTTTTAGGGAGCATGTTCTAGCACCTTCGCAAAAATCGGTGGATAGTTGTCCATTACTGATTTGTCACCGGATTTATATATGGGAGTAACCCTAGACTCTTTCCATTTTGTTGATATTTTTCCTGTTTGGAAGGTTGACCTTATATGTAAGTGGATTGATCACATAAAAATGACATATTTTTATCAGTTTTGTGTTGATTCCGTCAGGTCTACAAGCACAATTGTGTTTTAATTTTTGAATTTATTTCTATGATCTCTTTTTCATCAACAGGAGTGAGAAAGAACGAGTTTGCAGTAGATGTATTACTCAAGAAGTCTGGTGGTGCGTTATGCAATTCATCAATTTTTTCATTTGTGATCTAATGTCAGTGAAATATCAACTGCTTGTTGATATTTCACGTGAATTAACTATCGACGAAAAATTACAGAAATACAAAATATATGAAATTATACGTGTTGTTGGTTTGATGAATAAAATCTGACTGACTCTGGATGCGAAGCTTCGAAGATGTGCGCTCCTGTGAGAACTGTCTTGTCAGCATCTGGAACAGGGTGGTGGTACTGCTAGATCAGCGGGATTGTCCTAGGTGGTGAGATAATTCCTCCCCCCGAAGATTCAACTATCATGCACAGCGGGGTAGTTGAACAGTGGATAGATCGGTTACTTCATTTACTACTTGTAATTGGTTCTCTTCTTGACTTGGCTTCTTATTGGTGCAACATCGAAGTACATTTTTCCTGTACAAGAAGTAAACTATCATTGATATGATCGCTAAGTAAACCACTAAAGTCCATATACTCGGTGATTGGTAAAGTCCGCCTTGGTTGAATGTTATTTCAGGATTGTTATCAATTAGCTGATTTTTCAGGTTTTGGAGTTCTTTCAGGTCAACATCGTCCAATTGAAAGCTCATATTTACACTTCTTGGAGGTTTGCGATCTTGGTTCAATTCGGGAATGAATATTATTTGATTGCTATTGATTACATTTTCTTCATTGATTATTTCGATTTGATTCGCTTTGATTCTGCAGCCTACTGGGATGTCAATTAAATAGGATCCAATTATTCTTTGAACTTCCTCTTGTTCATTACATTGTAGGTGGATTGTCGTTTTATTTGGAAATATCGCTATCCATTGGGTTGAGTCCTCCAGTTGGTTAGCTATTGGCTTAGTAATCCCAACATCGATTTGTCTACATGTGGAAGTGTCTTCCATCTTCAGGAGTTGCAGCTCGCAGAGATTCCCAGAAATTTCTCTAATCGGCATTTTCTTGCAGACATAGAATTGTGGTTCGACTTTGATACAATCGTCGCTTTTAAATGTGAAATATTCTGAGTTCTTCAGTAAAAATGAATTTTTGAGTATGAGTGCCTTGAACTGACTTTGACTATATGTAGGGATTGAATATAAGTGATAGTAATCGAAAATGTATGGATATGTGATTGGAACATGAAGAAGAAAGGTTATTCTATTATTCAGAATAAAACATTCGATGTTTATGATTTTCTCTAATTTCAAGATGTTTTCTAAAGTAATATCAATAGGAAATTGATTCTTTGCAATAATTCCGTGTAATTTAAGAAGTTCGGCGTATAAGTCAGTGGGTTTCACTATGCTTGGATGCATAATGTTGAGTTTCGCGAATGCTATAGAATTTTCAATGTCCTGTAAGGCAGAGTTGACTATTTCAAACATATCAATCATTTGGTTTAGTATATCGTGAACATATGCTCTATTTTCTTCATAACTTTTTGTTTGGAATATGGCAGCAATATGAACTATTTTTTCTTGAAGAAATTTTTCATTGTGAATTATTTGTTGAACAGTTTGATTGAATTTATTGATCAAATTGATTGAAACTGAATTTTGTTTCACAACACTAGAAGCCAATACTTTTTGGTTATTTTGAAGTTCCCTAATAAGTTTTTCGTACCGCTCCCCGTCTTCTGCATCGAGGTTTCCTGTAATTGATTTAAATATCGAACCAATACCATTAATCAATCCTCTTTTGATTCGTTTGGGATTTGTGATTATTACTTGCAATTTGGATTCAGTCTTGTCTTTTGTCAAAGTCAAAATTTTGATATAATTTTCTGTTTCAGCTGAGGAAATATTATTTTTGTTTATACTGAGTGCTTCTAAAGTTTGTCCGTATTGGTCGTTCAGTTTTTGGATTTCACTTATGAATGGGTTCAGGTCATAGTAGTGTATCAGTGTGTGTGAGTATTGTTGAATTTTGGCAGTGCCCAATTTTAAAGGTATCATACCAGGATTGTTTTCCAGGTTTTTCAATGTTATTCTGTCCTGAAGTCCGAATACAAAAGGTATTCTGAAAAGAAATGAAATGAACTATTTATTAAAATCATAGCACTTCTTTCTTGGTCTTTTTAAATTGTCCATGTGTACTTTTTCATGATTTTCTGTGGAAACTGTCTTCATAGATTCGTCTACTTTTGTGATAGTGGTTGGTTTTTCAAATTTGTTAGCGTGTTTTTGTCTCAAGTGTTTTTTCACGTATGTTTTAGAATTGGGTTTGAACATTTCTGGATTATCGCGCGTTTCATTAGATTTTGAAATAACCTTTTCTTTTCGATTCATTAGTTTTCTGTTTATTTCCGCGTAAAGTAATTTAGTTTTTTCTCGGTGGTCGTTTGTATAATCATTGAGAAGAATTTTGTCTATGTCGATATCGAATGGATTTTCATTGGTTATATGTCCATTAACTATATCGATGGGTTTTAATTTTGTTGCAGAATGTATTGAGTGATTGTATGCAAGTATAGCATAAACCATTTTCGTTTGAGGCGGTGTTTTAAGAAATCCTCTAGTATTAAGAAGTCTAATGTGTTCAATGAGAGTAGAGTGAAGTCTTTCAATTTGTCCGTTTGATTGGGGATGATTGGGTGAGCAGAAATGTACATTTACTTTGTGCAGTTTGAGAAGTTCTTCAATAACTGTATTTTTAAATTCAGATCCGTTGTCAACTATAATTTGGATAGGTACGCCATGGTGTGAAAAAAATATCAAAAGTTTGTCAGCTATATCGGTAGCCGATAAAAAGGGCAAATGATATGCTTGCGCGTATTTCGAAAAACTGTCTATAATAGTGAGAAATTTATTTTTTTCTAAAGTATAAACGTCAATGTGGATAATTTCGAATGGTTTGGTGGCTGTCGGGGTTATATTCATTTTTGTTTTGATAGGATGTCTTTCGTATTTACTTCTTTGACAGATTTCACACTCGTTAATGAAGGTTTGGATAGAATCTTTCATATTGGGCCAATAATAAAGGGTTTTGAGTTTTTGTTCGGTCTCGTCAATGCCTCTATGATTACTTTTTCCTTCGTGATATGTTTGTATCAGTTCTAAAGCTTCTTTTTTATCTGTGACATCGATTAGTTTGAATTTACATCTTTTAAATTTTAATGAAGGCCATTTGAAATTTTGTCTAATTACTTCACAAAATCGTTCATAATTATCTGAATTTTCAAAGTAAAGATAATAAGGTATGTTAGGTGCGATATATTCTTTTACAAAATCGATTACGTCTCTTTCAAAGTTATTTAAAGAAAGCTGAACAGTCATTCTCTGTTTCTTCTCAAATAAGATCGTTATTTTTGGTTTAGATGGTGAATGAAGAACAGATTGAAAAATAATTTGGTTTTGACCAAAATTTACCGGGGATTCTGAAATGGGTATTTCAACAATTGGATTTTCCTCGGTATTAGTGTGTACGGTAACATCATCAATTTCTTCAATTGGGTTTAGTTCATGTTTTTCAGGAATTTGAGTAGATTCTGTATCGGCATTAACTATCATAGAAATATTATCTTGAAGAGGTTTACCTATTTCTAATATATCCGAAGATGGTTGGTAATCCGGGGTATTTAAGTTGGGGTTAACGCTATTTTGGTTATCAAAAGTAATAGAGGGGCCGGCTAGACGTTCGGACTCTTCGATTATCTCGTCTAGTTCTTCCCAAAAAGTCTTTGACTCTTTTGTGTGTAGTTCAATGCGTGAAAGTGCATCAGCATTCGTATTGGATGACCCTTTTTTGTAAATTATATTATATTGATATTCTTCAAGTTTAATTCGCCATCTTAGCAATTTAAAACTCTGGTCTTTCGGTGAAAATAGCCATTGGAGTGGTTTATGATCCGTGACTATATTGAATTTCCTGCCAAAAAGGTAGGGACGAAAATATTTGGTTGCCCAGACAATAGCCAATAGTTCTTTTTCTATTGTACTGTAATTTGATTCGGAGTCGTTTAGAGTCCTTGAAGCATACGCTACTGGAAGGTCTTTTCCAATAGGTCCTTGGCTCAAGACCGCACCCAAAGCTACGTTTGAGGCGTCCGCTGTTAAATTGAACGGTTTAGTAAAATCTGGATACTGAAGGATAGGTTCGTTAATTAGTAAATTTTTACAAGTTTCGAAACACGATAGAAATTCTTCGTCGTGGATGATCTGTGCACCCTTCTTCAAGCATTTGGTAAGTGGTTTCGTTAATTTCGCGAAGTTATTAATGAATCGTCTATAATATCCTAACAGTCCTAAAAATCCTTTAATTTGTTTAGTTGTTTTTGGAATAGGAAAGTTCTTTATTGATTTAATTTTATCTGGATTTGGTTTGACACCGTTCGGAGTAACAATATGCCCAAGATAAGCCACTTCTTTTCGTAAAAATTCTGACTTATCGAGTTGAATTTTAAAGTTTGACTCTCTGAGTCTTTGAAAAACTGCTCTTAGCCTTTCAATATGCTCTTGGAGAGATGTGGAAAAGATGATTATGTCATCTAAATAAACTAAGCATTTTTCGTTTTGAATACCTCTAAGGATATTCTCTATCACTCGTTCAAAGGTCGCGGGAGCATTCTTGAGACCAAATGGCATCCTGAGGAACTCGTAATGCCCATTTTCGGTATTGAATGCTGTTTTTTCGATGTCTTCCTCACACATTTCAATTTGGTGGAAACCGCTGGCAAGTATTTTTTATTGATTTTTTTGTTAATTCTTTTATCATTTCCCAAGTTTTTTGCAGTCTCTGCTATTCTCATTTAGTTTTTTTCTGTAATATTAATTTTTGGTAAGTTTTAATAATTTATTTAGTTCATTCCTATACTCAATTTTCAATTCTGGGGTGATTTTTCTATTTAGTTCCAACTTTATTTTATGTCTACGTTTTATTGATTCGATTGAGCTTGTCGCCCACTTGTCCGGTACAGCACAGCACGGCCCGTCCCGTCAAAATACGGATAGGATTGAAACAATGAAAATGAATAGACAACCGCCAACTAGCCCGGCACGGCACAGCCAAGAGCGTCCGCCGCCGGAAAGGATTCCAGCTCTCCGATCCTGACCGGCAAATAACGGAACGTGCTGTGACGGACTGTCCAAATAAGCGCGTCGCCGGTCAGCGATTACCAGCATCAACTTGTCCAAAAGCGCCTGGGAAGTTTCTGTCTTTCTGTTGTTTCCATCAGTTGACAGCGCAGTGTCAGACGGTACCTATGAAAATGGACGAGGAAAAATTGTGTTGCTTGTTAAGGCAGGCTCCAGAATATCCTGAAATTCTGAAAATTTGCCTGGAGTCATTCGGAAATACTGGAAAAATTTCTCCTTCTTTTTATTCAGGTCGCTGAAAAGATGATAATTAATGGGGTGGACCCACAATATTCTTTTCTGTGACTATTTTCTTCTACATTCAATAATGCGGCCACTATAATGACGACTTCTTCGTCAGAAATGCTAGTGATAGATATGTTTTGTTACCGCTCGATGTCAAGTAAAATTCCCATGAAATCGAACAAACAGCACCTTCAGTATACTGGTTGTAGCTGGACAAGTGGGCCATACTACTACCCGACGCCATCAGGCGACGGACAGCGCCGTGCTGTGCTGTGCCGGACAAGTGAGCGGCAAGCTTTAGGCTATGAGTGATCCAAGGTTTTATTTTGCGAAATTTATTAGTGATTTTTTCATATGTATTGATATGTGCTGTGCATCATTACAATTTGTAACTTCTTTGAATAACAAATCTGTGTTAGTCTGTGTTATTTGTTTATTTGTTCAATAGTATTGATGTGAACCCTAAATATATTATATTCCCGAATACCAGAACTGCAACAGAGTTCCATCAAAAAGTCGGCGTCTTCAAGAGATGAAGTAGGAGATGAAGTAGACGGTCTACCATAGAACTTAAACACTTTACTCGACTCGCAATTTATCAATCAAGTAGGCGTCTTCCGGAGATGGTGTAGACAGTTTACTACATCTTTCGAAAAAACCAACTTGTTTGGTGAAACGCGCATCTATTAGAATTTTGCAGAGTTCTAGTGTTCGGGAATAGTGATTGTTTGAGATTTAATCAACCCCAGAGGTTTCAGTTGAGTATTAGTATAGTTGTTGCTCATTGGGACATTTTTTATAACGATAAATACTGAAAGTAGTCATATAGTGATTAAATATTTTTGGAATATTTTCTTCGATTTGTATGTATTTTAGTTATTGAATATATTTTTCGCCTAATGTATATTCAACTATACAATTTTTCATCAATGCTTTAATACAAAATAAAAATTATTATTCTGAAAATGCCATTTGCTGAAGCAATACTGCGCTCCACTTTAGCTAGAAGTATCAAAGAACCGACAAGATACAGATAACAAATTTCCTCAATATTCGACCTCAAATCATCGTATGATCTATTGATTATAATCATTCCAGTGTTATTCAAATTTCTGACAATGCAGTATCAATCTCCGTGATACAAACAATGATCAATTGAATGTGCAGGTGAATGTAAGGTGAATGATGAATCATCATATGCCAATTGAGATGATGATCTACATTCTACCCACTAAGTGCACGATTTATCCTGGTGTTAGACTATAGTTAGAAAAGGAAAATATAAAAATTTTGAACTCAAATTACGTTTTCTTGAGTTTCTTGAAATTTGGAAAATACTCAAAGTTCTCAGAAAAACTTAGTGTGAGAATCTGACATATCATCCATAATAACATATACAATTTTCACACTGAAATTTTTATTTAGGGTGCGTTTCGCTACATGGTTGCTTCATCAGTTTAAAATATGTTAAAATATGTTTTTCCGTTAACGAGCACCCCTACGAATAACAACCGTCAGATGTCTAAACTTGTGTGAGCTGAGGAATAACAAGGTCTTACCCTTTAACGTGTGATTCCTAACACTGGACATGTACATCAAACAATTCTACAGTGTCTGAAAGAACGAATAAAATCGAAAATTAAAATTAATAGCTGAAAATAACAATTATAGTTAGCAAATCAGCCTGAATTGAAATTACAAATGAAATGAAAAATAAGCAAAGCCAAGTGATTTCCTCTCTCTGCCGAAGATGACCGTTTGGCGGGAGATGACCATTTTCTGCTTGATTATGGGTTTCAAAACTGATTAACACAGTTTATTGTAGGATCTTCACTATAGTTCATAGTGAAAGTCAAACACAAAACTGTATTAATCAGTTTTATTATATATTTTCAAGTATCGGCCAGCTCTATTCAATTATTATGGATTTTCATATGTTGCCGAAAACGGTCAATTCTCGCCAAACGGTCATCTCCCGCTAAACCGGTGAAACGAAAAGAGGGAAGAGGGGATATCTGGAGCAGTCGAATGACCTATGAATAGTCATCTCTCCGAGGAATAGTTCAGTCACCACCCGAAGACGATTGTGGATACTAACAATCGTAATGTCGTGAAGTAACTTGACTTGAACTCACCTAATTTTTATTTTATTTCAATTGTTTAATTTTCAATTTTTTGCTCATATTTTCATTTGATTGTTATTTCATTTAAGGTTTTCTTTGGAAATTACTACTTTGAAACAGTAAATTGTTACTCTATTCTCAAAATTACGAATTAAAACCCGAAATTTCCAGAAATTAAGGTAATTATGAAGACTGTATTGATGAGACATACATACCTACATATGAGAAATTATATATTTCGAAATGAAATTTCGAAAAATACATGTCTCCCAGTACAACTACCAAACAACTACTTTTCTGCTTGATATCACACTGGACATTAAATTATACCCGACAGACATTCATGCAAGATATCTCACTGATGTCAGACTTGTAGTTGCAGTCTCAATATTTCGAATTCAGGCTCAAAATTTCGAAAATGAAGTCTGAATACAGAAATTAAACTGAAGATTTCAAGTTCAAAGTTGTAACTTCGAATTTATAGTTGAATTTTTCAAATTGCAATCTAAATTTCGAGTTGAAACTTGTTATTTTGAGCTTGATCTCAAAATTTTGAGATTATAGTTGTGATTTCGAATTCAAAGTCGAAACTCCGTAATTAAAGTTATAATTCCGAGTAAAAGCGATGATATCTCTTCATGAGAAGACGGCATCTATAAGATCGACAGACAACTAAATCCTCGAATATCAAAGATGAACGAGTCTCCCCAAGACGGTCAATTGATTGGAATACAAAACCCATACACAATCGTTCGTGCTCCAACACCAAACAGCGTAGTTTCGACATGCCATAAGTCTCATTAGTGATACTAGGCTGAACCACAGATGCTTTGCTGAACTCAAGTGTTTCCAAAAGACAAGCCTTAGTAACTGAGGGCGATGAAATCTCCACTTACGTAAACGCCCTCTCAGGGATAGACAGAGAACTCAATCCTCGAATATCAAAAAATGAATGAGACTCCTCGAAGCGATCAGTTGCAAAGCCAAGCTTGGACATTTGTCGGGATTTGTTGTTCACTGCAACCTTCACCACAAAGCAACTAGTCAAAATCATCAAACAGCACCAGACGCCATCTATGGGATCCGATCCCATGGGACATTTCATCTCCCCCACTCACTTAGGCTTGTCCCCAGGAACTCATTTGCGGTTCAGCCTAGAATCACTGATGAGGCCTATGGGGAGTCGAAACAGCACTATCTAGTGTTGAATCATAAATGTGTTGTGTTAGTTGCCTTGTAGTGAAGGCTGCAGTGACAAAAAGAGGAGGTTTTTCATCGACGGTCATTGTCGTAGTTTGGCTTTGCAACTGACCGCCTTGGAAAGCCTCGTTCATCCTTGATATTCTAGGATTGAGTTTTCTGTCGATCCCATAGATAATTATTAGAAGAAATTTCATCGCCCTCACTCAAAATTATGATTTCAAACTCAAAATCAAAATTATTACATTAACCTTGAAATTTTTACTTTGATCTCTGAATTTCGACTCTAACCTGGAAACTATGACTTTGATCTCGAAATTACGACTTCAATCTCAAAATTTCGACTTTCACGATTGAAGCCATTCTATTGGAATGGATAGTACAAATACATTTTCACATTCAGATCTGTCAAATATATTTCAAATCTAGACAAAGCTTTAAAAAATTCCAAACTGATCAACATAGTCATTCATTCGTTTCATTTATTGAGGATCCCATTATTTCGAAATCCCTAAAGATGGGTTGTCAAATGCTTGACAATTCGTAAAGACTCTCGCGGATATAACGATCGCTAGAGTAACAGGATAAACAATGTATAGTCGAAGTAACCGATATATTAATTCTTAAAGCTATCGGCGAAGTCAAAGGCCAAAAAAAACCAAAACAAAGAAATAATGCCGCTACGAATTAGTCCACGTGGACTGAAGAGTTGACGGTTCATATTAGATAATTTTTACTAACCGAGTTTCATGATTGGCTGAAGAGTCATAAAATTGAATTTGAAGTCATGTTACGGTGACCAATAGAATGTGAGGATGGTTAGAAGAGTCGTGTTGTTAATGTTCAGTTCAGGAACTAATGAGTAACTCAAATCTCATACTTCGATTTCGAAATTCCGACTTCAAACTTAAAATTATGACATTCGCCTTGAAATTTTGACTTTGATCTCTAAATTTCGACTGTAACCTGGAAACTACGACTTTGATCACAAATTACGTCAATGTTCACTTCAGGAACTGATCGTGATTTCAGTGTTGAAATTCAATATTGCCGAAGTTATAAATACTTGAAATTTTTGTTATTTGTTTTAAATATGGCGTTCTTGGACAAGTACTAATAGTAATAACGAGTGTGATAACAACGCAGACTTTTTCCAGTGTAGTGATTCCAATATCACTGGTGAACAATACGAAAAAAAGATACCAGTGAATAAGATTCGGATGCATTTGAATACTGAAACACAGGGAGTATGTTTCAATATATATATATATATATATATATATATATATATATATATATATATATATATATATATATATATATATATATATATATATAAATATATATATATATATATATATATATATATATATATATAAGAATCTACATATCAAGTTTGGTTTCGATGAAAAACCTATTACAAGCATCATCAGATTTGACCGAATAGTCAATAACAAACCTTATGAACACAAGACGCGATTTGATGTGGGATTGCCAAACCCTTATATATATATATATATATATATATATATATATATATATATATATATATAAAATAAATAGATAAGTACTCTTTGACCGTTCCAATATTGATTTCAATTTAAGAGCCACCGGTAGACAGCTGTTTCAGCCTATTGGGCATCGTCAGTACCGGGCAGGCGGTCCTCGATTGAAGACAAAATGAGAAAAACCAAGAAAGTACTTGATAAAAATAGCTGCGTAAACGCAAGCGAAACATAAGTGGAACCACCTATTGGTGTGACACCCAAGTCAACTTGCCAAGTTTTTATGTCAGTGTTGGTGGTTTGACCAATCAACCGACAACTGCGGTGGCAGAAATTTGGGAAGCTAACCTGAAATGCCATTGGAAAACAAACCCACATGTTTCTAGAAATGGTATGAAATCTAGAAAGGTTAATGCAGTCAAGCTGCTGGAAAATAATTCCATGAAAATCAAAAAATAAATAGATAAGTACTCTTTGACCGTTCCCATATTGATTTCAATTTAAGAGCCACCGGTAGACAGCTGTTTCAGCCTATTGGGCATCGTCAGTACCGGGCAGGCGGTCCTCGATTGAAGACAAAATGAGAAAAACCAAGAAAGTACTTGATAAAAATAGCTGCGTAAACGCAAGCGAAACATAAGTGGAACCACCTATTGGTGTGACACCCAAGTCAACTTGCCAAGTTTTTATGTCAGTGTTGGTGGTTTGACCAATCAACCGACAACTGCGGTGGCAGAAATTTGGGAAGCTAACCTGAAATGCCATCGGAAAACGAACCCACATGTTTCTAGAAATTATATGAAATCTAGAAAGGTTAATGCAGTCAAGCTGCTGGAAAATAATTCCATGAAAATCAAAAAATAAATAGATAAGTACTCTTTGACCGTTCCCATATTGATTTCAATTTAAGAGCCACCGGTAGACAGCTGTTTCAGCCTATTGGGCATCGTCAGTACCGGGCAGGCGGTCCTCGATTGAAGACAAAATGAGAAAAACCAAGAAAGTACTTGATAAAAATAGCTGCGTAAACGCAAGCGAAACATAAGTGGAACCACCTATTGGTGTGACACCCAAGTCAACTTGCCAAGTTTTTATGTCAGTGTTGGTGATTTGATCAATCAACCGACTTGGGTGTCACACCAATAGGTGGTTCCACTTATGTTTCGCTTGCGTTTACGCAGCTATTTTTATCAAGTACTTTCTTGGTTTTTCTCATTTTGTCTTCAATCGAGGACCGCCTGCCCGGTACTGACGATGCCCAATAGGCTGAAACAGCTGTCTACCGGTGGCTCTTAAATTGAAATCAATATGGGAACGGTCAAAGAGTACTTATCTATTTATTTTTTGATTTTCATGGAATTATTTTCCAGCAGCTTGACTGCATTAACCTTTCTAGATTTCATATAATTTCTAGAAACATGTGGGTTCGTTTTCCGATGGCATTTCAGGTTAGCTTCCCAAATTTCTGCCACCGCAGTTGTCGGTTGATTGGTCAAACCACCAACACTGACATAAAAACTTGGCAAGTTGACTTGGGTGTCACACCAATAGGTGGTTCCACTTATGTTTCGCTTGCGTTTACGCAGCTATTTTTATCAAGTACTTTCTTGGTTTTTCTCATTTTGTCTTCAATCGAGGACCGCCTGCCCGGTACTGACGATGCCCAATAGGCTGAAACAGCTGTCTACCGGTGGCTCTTAAATTGAAATCAATATGGGAACGGTCAAAGAGTACTTATCTATTTATTTTTTGATTTTCATGGAATTATTTTCCAGCAGCTTGACTGCATTAACCTTTCTAGATTTTATATATATATATATATATATATATATATATATATATATATATATATATATATATATATAAATAGAATGTATATATATATATAATATGTATATATATATATACATAATATGTATATATATATATATATATATATATATATATATATATATTAGTTAGCTCCTCAACTATTTTATTGAAGGGGAACTGCTGGAAGGTAGGGGGCATTATATCGTTTACTTGAACTATACCTTGGTTTCGAATTAGTATAATGTCATTGTTATCGGCACATGTGATCAAGAAATCCTTTTCAACTAGATTACTATTTCAACCAAGCTATCTCCGTACAATACTTAAGTGGTTATGACATTCAAATGCCAGTACAACGCACAAACGCATATACTTATATGCGAACCATTGAAAAAATAATTCACATATTGCGACTGGTATTTTACGTGGAAACTACAAAGGACATGTTCTCTGGACGATAAAAACTACGACGTAATAAATCTTTCGTTGCTGAAAGCTGTCGTTTTCAATGCAAAATTGACGACTTTTCGAGCTCTTCTACAGTTACACTGCAGCGAACCATGAACAATTTAGAGAGAAAAGATAAGAATTGACGAAGAGATAGTACTGGAATATTTTCCATAGGGTTTTGCTATTGATTATCAGCATATAGAGAAAAGCTTAGTCATGAAAGCTAATATATCTCATATTAGTGATATAAGCTCATACTGAGGAGACGTAGGTTGTTCAGAAATTTTTCGGTCACTAATTGATTTGAAGTGTTTCTTCGGAATTCTGTTTTTTTTCTGATTTCAGGAAATTATTTTCCCTAATGCATGAAAACAAATTAGTTGAAAACAATATCGGTAGATTTTACATAATTTCACAGCGATTGATGCTGAATCCGAATCTAAATTAACATAAATTGGTTGTTATCATCAATATTTTCCACAAATGATCGTTACTTTCTTACCATGATGATTTGAAAATAGTTCACATAGTTTCCGAAGCCAAGGTTCAGTCAAGTTTTTGGAGATAATCTTGAAGGAAATACTCTCCTATACTGAAAAGAGAAATGAAAATTTTTATATTTTCTACCACTTTTATTCGTAACTAACGTTACTGCAGTTTCGTCATATACGGACATTTTCGAACTTATAAAATAATAATATGATATAAAAGTTTATTGTATAAGTTTTAAAATGTCCGCATAGGACGAAACTGCAGTAACACTGTATAATTCAGTGTTCATATAGAAGTATTTGTTTCGAAAGAATTTATTTCTTTCGTGTAATTCAATGTTTATATGAAAGTAGCTGTTTCAGGAGGACTTTCTTTCAGTTTGTGTCTGTAAGTTACTTCTTTACATGATCTACACATCCATGTATAGCGTTACTTATTTTCAAATTGATTACTTTCTTCTTTTTTTTTGGAAGATTCTCTCATCCATTTTTTTGTATCAGATGGAGTAGTAGAAAGCCAAAAACTTTCTTTCCCAAAAAGAGTATCTACTGTTCGTACAGCAATTACTGCAAACCCCAACAACAATACGATTTATCGGCAAAAACTTTTTTTACTCTTTATTGACGTTAGTACATTGGCCAAAATTGACAACTCTTCTGACAGACATAGTATTTTCAATATAAAAAAGCATTATACAGGGTGGTTTGTGACAAAACTCAAAATATATTTCTCAACATTTTCGTAACATTCTCCCACCTGAGAAATATTATTATTCGTAATATTATTTCTCACATAACATCAATTATTGAATCTGGCAGGTTTTTTCGAAATTCTGCCACTACGCGTTTCCATAACGAAATCGGGTACTCTGCTTTTAGACACTCCCGATTCGTCCGAATGCACTTGCGGAACACTATCGTAATCGGATACTCTGCTATTTGAATTCACTCCCGTATTATTATCTTCTTCAACTGGAAGACATGGCGACTGGGATTCTTCTGCAACATGTTCCGATCGTGATTTCACAGAAACATCCGGATCCAAGCATTCCAAAGGATACAGCTTCTGTACTGGTTGAAGAATTTGACCATTCTTAGTTTGAACCCGAACCAGGCGAACTACACCATCTTTCCCAGGTAAAAGTTCAATAATTCGGCCCATTATCCACTCAATGCGCTTCTGATTGTCGTTACTCACCAAAACAATCTCACCAAAGAATACAGTTTGTGATATCTTATTTGATGCAATTTTCAGCGTTCCCAAATATTCATTTCTAAAACGTCGACGCAGATTATCTCTCAATTTCTGTTTGTGTCTCATTTTACGACAGAGAGACTTTCTGTCTATTTGATCACAATCAGGCATACCATACTCATTACCAAGATCATTTAAAAACATAGCAGGAGTCAAGGCAAATAGATCAGCTGGATCGTTAGATACGTAAGTAATGGGTGTACTATTTACTACAGCTTCACACTCGCAAACCAAAGTTGTTTGATCTTTATAGTCTAGGGAAGCCCGACCCGACACTTTTCGGAGGAGAGTGTTTACAACACCAACTGAACGTTCCCAGAACCCACCCCACCATGCGGCTGTCGGAGGGTTGAAACGCCAAGTAATGCGCTGCGATAAACACTGTTCCGAAATTTTAGACCAGTCAAGTTTTCGAAAAGCATTTTCTAGACCAACGAAACATCTACCGTTGTCACTATAAATTGTCTTAGGCCGACCTCTGCGAGCAACGAAACGTCTCAAAGCCAACATAAAAGCATTAGTTGACAACGAAGTAGTTAGTTCGAAGTGTACCGCACGATAAATGGCACAAGTGAATAGACAAATGTAAGCTTTGTGTCCGTTTCTCAAAAACAAAGTCGATTACTGTTATTTCAAACACATTGGCATCGCGAACTCGATCGATTGGTAATGGTGGGGAGTTAACAGTCAATTTTTTTGCATTGAATTTCCTACACGTGAAGCATTTAACAATTACAGATCGAACGGCACGACGTCCACCTAGTACCCAATACCGCTCTCGAAGAATGCTCAACAATCCTTGAGTTCCTACATAACAAGACCGTACGTGTTCCTGAAAAATGATTTGATGAACTGTAGGATGTTTCGATCCTGGATCCCACATCAATCCCAATACTGGCAAAGGTACTACATCTTCATTGTTGTAGTTACTGTCCTTTCTAGTGAACTCCCACCCTCTTAAGTCAAACTTACCCTCTGCCATAATCATAGTGGCTTCTTGCAAAAACATATTGAGTGTCAATTCATCAGAAACACTTGTAATGTAGTTGTCGACATAAACTCCTTTATTTGCCAGCTTCAATATTACTTCACGGGAATATCTCGTGTCGCCACTTCCAGTCCTTCTTAACATTTCTTCAAGGTGATGTTCAATGGTTGCTCCTGAGAGAAAAGGGCTGCTATTAACGCCGAAAACAACTCTACAGTGGCGAAAGGTCAACTCATTTCCATCTTGATCAACCCATAAGAAGCGAAGAAAATCTCGATCTCTCTCGTGAAGACTAATTTGCAAGAATGCCTTCCGGATGTCTGAAACTACTTCGAACTTGTACTCTCTAAATTTAAGCAAAATTGACGGAATCAATTCGATGTAATTTTGACCTTTTTCCAAACAATCATTCAAAGAATGCTTGTCTTTTTCATGAGCAGACGCATCAAACACAGGCCGGATTTTTGTTGTAAGCCTATTTTCTTTTATGACTGGTCTGTGAAGCAGATGATAATTGCCGCTTTTGTCATGTTCATAAGGAATTATCACAATTATTCCTTCCTCTAGCCACCCTTTAAAGACTTGGTCATAAGATTGAACAAGGTTTCGATTCTGTAATTTTTGAAGAGTATTGTGTAGTCTCCTTTTGGCAAGGTGATACTTTTTTGACAGTAGTGGGTGACCATCAATCCAAGGTAACCGAGCCTCATAACGACCTTCATTGTTAATAGTCACGGTGTTCAAAAAATATCTTTGGCGACTGATACCAATTCCTCTCGTGTTCTGAGCTTGCTTGGTTCTTCAATACCCAATACATCAAGATCCCACAAAGAACTGATGATGGAATCCTTCACTAGAAACGACAAGGTTGAGCTGATCAAAGCGTTGGCTATATTCAGATTGTTGTGCATTGGTATTTTTCCAAAAAGAACCCAACCGAATGAAGTTTCATAGCCTACTAGACCATTGGAAAATAAGTGACGATTTCCTGTGAAGATTTGACCGACTGAATCAGCACCAATCAAAATCTCAATAGGTCCAGCAGATCCAATTTCTGACAACTCAATATTGAGATCTCTGAGCTCTTCAATTCATGGTCCAGAACAGACAGGCGGAACCTCACTGCAGATTATTGGTTAGTCTAAAACCTCTAAATTATATGAATTTTTTTGATTCTTCAATTTGACCACATAACATTCATGAAGTCGTTCATTTTGAGAGCCCCCAAATAAACAATGAATAAGTTTTTCCTTACTCACTGATTGGCATCCCAATTTCTCAGCAGTTGACTTAAGAATGTATGATCGTTGAGAACCACTATCGATCAGAGCCCTCACGTACTTTGACCCATTAGCACCAAATATGTTCACTCGCATAGTTTGCAAAAATACATGGGTTCGAGAGTTGTTGTAGGTGGCTAGAGATTTGTCAATGTTAGGATCCACCTCTGGTTTCTTACTATGATCAAGATTATCAAGACTCCTTATTTATAGGCAAATCAGGACACATTATTACCAGATGAGATTTTTGACAGAGAGCACACCTAGGATGTCCACGACATCTTTTTGAAGTATGGCCAGCTTTCAGGCATCTAAAACAAATGTTGTTACTGATCAAAATACGTTTCTTTTGCTCCAAAGTCATCTTCTGTGCTTTGAAACAGTGTTCACCAATATGATTAGAACCCCCACGAAATGCACAATTTGAATCGAAACCAACCAAATTTGCGGCGGTGGGTACCGGTGAACTCAAATTTTTCTTAGCCGAAGAGCTCGAAACAGTTCTAGATAAATTAGCCCTGGCGTTACCTTGACCGATGAAACCGAAACCCTCCGAAGCCAATGTAATACGCTGATCGTTTTTAACTTCGGTTTTCAGAAACTTCATGAGGTGTGTCTAACTTACCCGGACCTGACTCCGTTGAGACAGCACTTCCTGAATTTTCAGGTTCAAATCTATGAGGGGAACGTTGCCATGCTCTCAATAAATCTTGAGGGAGGCATGACTCAATGAGAGGAAAAAGCATCGCAGAACACTTATCTGATGTAATGCCTAAAGTATCTAACGCTCGAATATGTGTCTCGATCTGGTCATAGAAAATTACCAATTCAATCTTAGATTTTGATGTAGCATTACACAAAACCAACTTAAGCAATTCTCTGACGTAGATCTCAATTTGAAGATCTTCTCTGTCAAAACGAGATAACATGGCTTCGATAATATGATGATAATTTTCCGCAATAGCTGGATAACTCTCTACTAGTTGCCTTGCTCTACTAAAGGGTACAGTTGCCTGAACCAAATAATCAATTTTATCGACTGCCTCGATATCTCTGGCTTCGTGGAACTTCTTGAATTGAGACCAGAATGGTAACCAGTTTCGAATATCACCATCAAACTTGTTAAATTCTATTTAAGGTAATTTAAAACGCCTACCTGTCATGCTGACGTGAGAACATTGAGAATTTGCATCATCGATGTGTTCTACTTCATGGGTTACCTTTCTGAATATTTCCTCATACTGGAGTTTCAGGGCTACAAACTACCTTTTGTTAGAGTCACAATTTGTCATGTCCGTCAATAACTCATCCTCGGTAGCATCACTCTGCAGGAAGTCCTGATACACTATATCATCTACAACTTGTAGGTCCTCCATCTTTGCTTGAATTAAGTCGTAACATATATGTATCTGCTGATTATCGCGTGGGGTTGCTGACATTAACTTCTCGAGATCAGATGTTAGTAACAACGTCAATGATCTACGTAAAACGGAACGATGCTTTTTATTACCTTCCATACTTTCACTTCGGAAAGACCAGCAAGTACTTGAAAGGTAATCTGAACAGTCTCAATGACAATTGTGCTGTCACAGTCGCCAAAACAATGTAGAGTCCAGAAGAAAAAACTACCCGTTTAACTCCGGTTCTCTCAGTTCAATGGAAATTGTCAAATGAGTATCTACTGTTCGTACAGCAATTACTGCAAACCCCAACAACAGTACGATTTATCGGCAAAAACTTTTTTTACTTTTTATTGACGTTAGTACATTAGCAAAAATTGACAATTCTTCTGACAGACATAGTAGTTTCAATATGAAAAAGCATTATACAGGGTGGTTTGTGACAAAACTCAAAATATATTTCTCAACATTTTCGTTACAACTTACATTATATTCCAATATTTCTTCAACATCTGTCACAATCAAGTACCTACACAACTTGCGAGAAAACCGCCAAATACCAGAATTTAACGGGGCCAGATTTAATTCCTCGAAACATCAATTTAAGTACCTTATAAAATTATCAGTACAAAATATTTTCTGAGTGCAAAATGTATTGATTTTACGCAGTAAATGGATAATAATCAATTATGCACATCTCTTCAGGAAACTTCTTCTGGTGTACCACAAGGTAGCATTCTAGGTCCATTAATGTTCTCTGTTTTCATTTTTGACTTGCCACGTTATCCCAGTGCGACGTTCATTTATGTGCTGATGATTTTCAATTATATCTGTCAAGTCAATCTAATAATATTTATGATGCTATCACCAGGATGAACTTAGATTTAGAAAATACACTTCTATTTTCCAAAAATCATGGCCTTCGAATAAATCCAAATAAAACAGTAGCCCTCTGTTTGGGATCTGACCTACAAAGAAATGAAGTTGAAACAAATTTCCATCTTTTTCTTGACAATGAACCGATTGACTGGGTGAATTCAGCAAAACATTTTTGTGTTTATATCGATAAACACATTTACAAAACTTGCTTTTTTAAACTGAAATCCTTATACAAGTTCAAGTTCCAGCTTTCTCAAGAAACAAAACTGAAATTAGTTCAATCATTGATTTATCCCCATATTGAGTATTGCTGCTCAGTGTATTACAACTTCTTGCCAGACTATAATAAACACAAACTTCAACGCATACAAAATGCTTGTATGAGATTTGTGTGCTGCACAAACTACCGTGATCATGTAACTCTATATTTATTGCAATTAGATCAGCTGAATATTGAGTTTAGAATTCGTTATCTCATATCTGTATTCTTATATAAACTATTGGAAAGCAAAACTCCTAATTACTTGTTCAGATTAATTAGTAAGCGACCTAATAATCATTCTATCAATTCAAGAAAAGATACATTTACCATTCTATATCATGTTACCACCAAATTTGAGGGATGTTTTTCTTACTTTGGACCGAAGTATCTAAATAATTTATTACCGTATATTCATTTGTCTATATATCAATTCAAAAAAACTTTGAAAATTCTTATCTTAGATGTTCAAAAATGATTGTAATCTTTTATATTATCTCCATAATAGTTTTTTTTATATTATTTTTGTGTCTATTGTAACTGTTACTTATAGTCTTACTGTATGCTTATTTTTTTTCTCTTAATTATGGGACGGGTGGAAGATAGCCTCTGGCTAACCCTTTTCCCTTTATTATTATTATTAATTCATCAGGGTAAACTAGAAATTTGCCCTTTCTATACCTCTTACAAATTCTTATATTTTCAGTTGAAGGTGGGTGTATTAAAATAGTATTCATCAAGAAATTCATTGATATTTCATTTTCTTTGCAACTGTGAAGGGAAGTTGTTATATCCACTTTTCACTCACGATATTAGGAGTTGAAAACTCACATTCATAATTTGACCTAGTACCACTGATGAGATCAGTAGCGGATTGAAATAATTCTGCAGATTTAATTAGAAGGGATGATTGATAAATCCTGATTATGAAGATGAGGTGGGACAAATTTGTAGTACAAATTTACACATAATGATACACATTTTGATTTTGGAGGGAAAGTTTTTCATGATCCATATCAGTTTGTGTAATGAAATGATAATGCAAATATAAGAATGTAGATCATCATTTTAGAATTTCTTATGACTATTTGTGTAAACCTCGAATCCCAATATTCTTCTTTTTTTTCTGAAGGACAAGACAAAAAATTAACTCAAGAAAATAATAATTCCTTTGACCAATTCATCCATCAATTACTGTTTGAAAGATATAACGTCGACGTAATATACAATTAAATCTGATCTCCGAGAATAATTTCTGCTGGTATCGATCCCATGTATATTGAAATTCCAGAAATTCTTGTTTCAATTTGAAGCATTGTTTTGCAATTAGGTTGGACTCCCACCAATACGAGGACGATCGCTTCTTATTGGCAACTAATTAGGCAGAGGTTAAATATCCAAATAAACTCAATGCCCTTTATTAATTTGGGGCGATTCAGCTCACTGATTCTGTATTAACTTCCACTCATGCTGCATTAAGTGCATTGTCTACTGGTCTACGGATAATATTGGATAATATGTTCCCCCTAACGATGCATTGAAATCAAAGTGATTGACCTTCCTAGCTGAAAGTACTTGATCATCATCTTTTTTTGTGGAACCAGTCTGAAACCACCACTTTTCGTGGTGGTTTCAGACTGCATTCTTTCGCGGTGACTCATGTATTTATTCGATGAATTGGCTGGCGTATGGGTCATGGGTCAGGGGCGGCTTCAGATTCGTTACAATAGCATATAATTTCATTTCGTACAAGTGATTAGGCACTGTTTAAAATATGCACTGGATATTTTCATCACAAATTCAATACAATCTGAAGGATTCAATTATTGTTTGTTTTGGGACAAGTGACCGGTATATTATATCTTTTTTTTGAAATCCTCTCCATATGCTCGTTAATCAAATTCAGGTGTGAGACAATTCAAAAGTTATGGTAGCAACTTTTGTCAGTCAGCTCATAGATCACTTTTCTATGATATGATATATGATGTTAATACGTTACTTTTCCACACCTTCAGTGAAGTGGTCATCGAAAATAAATTGAAAATGAATTGAAAAACCTGAATGTCTCAAAGGGCGCGGGTCCGAACGAATTCCGCCAGTATTGTTAAGGAATTGCTGTCACAGTTCATCACGTCCCCTTAGAATACTTTTTCAAAGATCATTCGATACAGGGATTTTTCCAGGTGTGTGGAAAAAATCTTTTCTTTCTCCAAAGTGGAAACAGAAGTGTATTCGAGTCTTTAATTACGGATTTAATATTTATTAATTTCAAACACGTCATAATAGAAGAACAACATGAATTCTACCAAGGCTGTCTACCGAAACTTCTTCACAAATAAGCTTGAGCAAGGGCCTCAAGTTGATGTTATCTACACGGACCTTGCTAAAGCCTTCGATTCAGTTTGTAATAAACTATTAATATTACTGGAGTTTTTTTCTCAACACCTCTATACGTGTTTCGATCACCAAGTGATCATCTTGAAAGAGGAAGATTAAAACTTGTTTTTCATCTTCCTCTTTGAAGATGATCACTTGGTGGTGTTAAAAATAATGATTTGGTGTTGGGAACAAACTCCAGTAATATTCATCACTACACCAAAGTTTCCAAACAATGCATCATTAGATCATAAATAAACTATCAATTTTAAAACTTAACAATCTTGGAATAACGGGATATACTTAAAATGTATTGAATCCTACCTTTCCAGTAGATTACAGAATATGAGGATAGCTGGCAGTGGGTCAGAAACAATTCATGTGACTTCAAGGGTTCCACAAGGTTCGCACATTGGATCTATATTATTTCTACTCTTCATTATTGGTGTTAAATATGTGATTAAACACTGTGATATCTCTCTGTATGCAGATGACCTTAAGTTTTTTATAACAGTGCAAATCTACAAATGATATTGAATGTATTCAGAATGACTTGGATAGCTTTTGTACCTACTTATGTTTGGAAGTGAACTTTAAGAAATGTAATGTGTTGAGCTTTTATGGAATAAAGCAGCCTGTCATTCAAAACTACTTCATTAATGATGTAACTCTTCAAACTGTCATAAGTTTATGCGATTTGGGGATCACTTTCGATAAAGATCTAAGCTTTACCGATCATGTCAATAATACCTGTAATAAAGCAGCCAGAATTTTCGGATTCATCTGCTATTCCTGATTTGCTGGTTTCCCCTCGCTGTGTGTGTTTCTTGTTCTCGGCAATGCGAACATTCAATAGCCTCTAAGTTTCAATAATATAGGATTTTCCTCACTCACAGGGTATCCGGTAAATGCATTTCTTGGAATCGCAGTCCGCGTTTGGTGGCCGGGTTTTTGTGAGGCTGCTACGGATAGTGTTACCAGATCTGAAGCAGATTCTGATGTTGTACTTGGAACCAATTCTTCTCATCCTCTCCGATAATCCTCTGATGTAGGGAAGTGCTCATTCAGTGAAAATATTTGACAAGGAACTGTTCATGAAATCAATCAGAATCTTGACAATCTCTCGCACATGTCGGCCGCTCACAATCTAAAACTGAACACGAGTAAATACCAACTTCTACTGATAGGTATGAAACGCAAAAGGACTGAAATTGAAGGTCTGATCGATGTACGACTTGGTGATGATACACTTTCGATAGTAAACGCAAGCAAAAACCTAGGACTGTGGTAAGATCACGACCTCAGATTCCACAAATATATTAGTGTAATTTGTCAGAACTTCAATATCTTACGACAGCTGTACCGAAATAGGGACTTAACATCCAGGTCAGAACTGAAGCTCTGCGAAGCACTGATTTTATCCAGAGTCTCTTTCTGTGATATCATCTATTGGTTTATGGTTTTGCCATGATACAATCGTACATTGAACGCCCTCAAAAAATTAAAACAACTGTATACGGTTCTCTTATGTTGTGAGAAAGTTTGATCACATCTCAGCTAAATTTGAGGAAATTTACTGGGTCAGACTAATTGAAATCAGTCAACTCCACCTTCTTCTTACCACTCACAAATGTATCTCCCAAAGGAAATATCACTATTTATTTGGAAGATACGCAACATTTGAAACACAGAGTCACACTCCACAGCTTGTTTCACCCGAACTTTCTCATATAATTCAGTTATTCTTTATAATGCACTTCCCAGTAAGTTCAAACACTACACGTTATATAATTTCAAGAAGAAACTGAAGCTGCGCTTGAAATTAGCGAGATGGTACAATTGGATAACGTTGATGCTCTCTTTTGTGATAATTTTTGCAGTTTTTTTTCTCTCGTTTTCTGTTTACAATATTTATTGACAGGGATGGTCACCAACACCCTTGGCCTTTGGTGAGTTGCGCCACCACTCACCCGAGCAACTGGTGCAAAAGCGGAACGGAAGCCCAGGCGAACCCGGGAAGGAACACTATTCTTCCTCCGGTGCCGGCCTGGGTCCACCTGGGCCTGGGTCCACCTGGCCTGGGCTAACCACCTGGTGGACCCATAACTTGGTTCCTAGTAATCGAGGAAGGGGCCCCCACAATCGACTCGCCCGGAGGGGTCAGAGGCAAGGTGGTGGGACCCATAACGATGACTTGCCTACCGATGACAACCCTGGCAATCAAAACGGACACTTTGAGTAGACGCATGAGCTGAGAGATAGCCTTATACATTGCTATGAGACTAGTGAGCCCGCGCGAAGAGGGTACATGGCGAGAATGCATGCTCTGTGGTGTGAAACACATCCGAAGTGTGCCGCCTATTCCGCTCAAAATCTTAGGGATAACGTATCCTATATTCGGTGGCAGGACTATATAGCTCCTTTCCAGCTTGCTAACGAAGTGGTAGAAGTGACAGTTCTACCACCCGTTGGCTCGGTTGGAGAGGAGACACGCATAATGTAACCAATGAAGTCAATCAGAACACGCAGGGCACTCCACAGAATTGAGCGCCCGAAGCCATAAGAACTGACTTGTTTGGATGCGAAGGCTGACATCTGACAAATCAACACCGCCGTGTATATCGTCGTCCAATCGCTTTCCGAATCGGAAGGACGAAATCCCGACCTTGCGATTTGAAAGATGGAACGACGTGTACACAAGATGGAGATTAAGATCACGTCGGCGAGACAACATGCGTCTCGTATCCAATATGTGATGGATTACAGGGCGGCCAACAGGCCTTTCACGCCCGCAGTGCGGCGAATAGCCGCCAAACTACGACATATCCATCACACTTCAAGTCAAGGCGTGCTGCTAAACAGCACTACCTTGATAGGATACGAATGCTGGTGGCTGCTAAGAGGTCACTAGTGAGGCGAGCGAGAAATATCGCGGAAAACCTTCCCAAAAAGGTTCCGCAAGAAACCTTTCCGCTCATTCCAAGAGCCTCCACATATTGTGGATAATCCGCCGACCGCTGATCAAGTAGAATCCCACTGGAAAGAAATCTATGAACACCCGCAGCCACTCCACTCAGACAATCCAGCCCTAGCGTAGTTCGAAGCTTTCAACAGAGAGTTTCGACAGCCTGAGCTCAATGAACTGCGCAACCCGATAACCCCGGATGACTTCCTACACTGTAGGTTAATGGACTGTCACCTATCAGAAAACAACTACTCCTCTGGTTAATACCACAAAGGGCGTTGAATTATATCCGGCAGGTGTCAGTGCAGGATTCACCACTGAAGTTATTCCAACATATGCGAATCAACTGCCACAATCGATTTTTAATTATGGGAACACAATTGTAGAATGGTTTCGGGCTGTTTGGCCACTCGTCAGTGCAAAGTATTGTCTATCATCAACATAAAGTCGGTGATTTCCAATAATTGAAAATCGAATTCCTTCAGAGTATCATTCCTCGAACTAGGCTGAAGCGAGCAACAAACAACAGGTTTGCCATCGCCCCATCTGCCTGTGAACGAGGTAACCAACCGTATATCTGAAATTTGCCCAATTCCTCGAATAAGGAAAGAAAACTTTCCATATATAGTCAGTGGGCATACTTGAATATTGGCTATAAATCAAATCATCTGAAGGAACCATTCGTTCAGGCTAGTCTCAACTCCCTACAACTGTTGTTGAATACAAATACGCCATTAATTCTAGAATTTTTCCGTACAATTCACCATATATGGAAGATGAGAATGAAAACTAACTGGCAGGATTGACGTTATTTATGTTCCTTCAGACCTCTTTGAATGCTAATTGGTGATTGCATATTTTATGCTGTCACTTACGCCCATGGCTCATAAAGATACGTACTGCAAAAAATCACTTCATTTGTTTTCTGATCAACAATTTCCAAAGCAAGAATTTGTATGTTTCATACATTTTTCTTCTATACAATTATTAGAGGAGTGTACGGCCATTCACTTTTCAATGGCCTTCGAATATAGGATACTGACCAATCGTTTTCAATTCATTCAGGTTGGAGCCCAGCTCCCTTACCCTTTTAGCTGATTTTTGTCGAAAAAGAAGAAATGGGTTCATAACTGAGGGGATATTGGCGGCATGAAGTGCTTAGACATCAGTACCGCCCTTCATATCTATCTACAGCATAATCTATAGCTTCCCTAACTAACGAATTTTCGTGAGTTTTCGATCTCGCCGATTCCTCGACTGAATAGACTGCTGAATGGAAAGCAGCTGCAAACCACTGCGGATGGCTTCATTTCGCACGAACCAAGGAGCATTCACAATTATCCTTATTAACTTGTTTTGCAGTCTCTCCACAATGGAGATATTATACGTAGCCGCTTGTTCCCATACGCCTGAAGCATACATGATGACAGGCTTGAACATAGTATTGTAGATGGTAATTTCGTTCTTCAGACTCGTTTTATTGATCAGAGGGTACAGACTAGCTATCCGACCTTCGATCTTTGATTTAAGGCACATAATGTGCGGGTTCCAAGTGGGCCTACGGTCTATTAGAAGGCCGAGGTACTTCACCCTCACTTGTCAGTCAATCTCTCTTCCAGTGATTCTCACTTTTCTGGCCGGAGAAGATAGCAATCTTCCCATGGTTATCGCCTGAGTCTTGTTCGGGTTCACTCGGATCTTCCAATCGAGGTACCAGCGCTCGAGGTTGTTCAATGCACGTTGCATGTAGACGACGCCGAGCTCCCGACCCATGGAAGACGAGAGGAGAGCCGTGTCATCGGCCGTAAAGGAATATTTTCACACGCTCAGGCCTCGGAAGGTCGCCGGTGTGAAGTGAGTACAGCGTCGGAGAGAGCACGGCCCCCTGTGGCACTCCAGCGAGGATCTCTCTGTTTTGGGATCATTATGACGATCGTATGCTTCCACCTTCTGGGAAAGTATCTGAGGGCCAATGAACTGTTTATCATGTTCAGAAAATTCTCAACGCAATTTTCCGGAAGCCTCTTCAATAGCATGTTGGTTATTGAGTCGAGCCCCGGAGCTTTCTTGGCCTTTGCGGCCCTGATGTAACCCTTCAGTTCTTCCATATAGGATATCTCACATTGTATTATTCACACAGTATAGTAGAATTGAAGTTAAAAATCTTCATATCATATGAAATTATTTGATTATTTCTTGAATATTAAATTTCTTCATACTAATATCTGTATTCAATCGTTCGAAATATTTGTTTTCAAACTGTTGAGACGGTATGACAGAGATGTATTTTGATAGTTCCTACTGTTTATGGGAATTCTAAATGGTAGCAATCCAATAGCACTCCGCTTAGATATATCAAACAGCCCTCTTCGTTGAGAAATATGATGTAGTTTCTCAATGAGACTTCGGGTATACCCATCCAATTATCATTAGGAACATAACAGTCCTTCAACTAATGTGCTCCCGAATTTCAGTTTAATGATTGTACTTGTCGCAGCCCGTAAACACTAGAGAGATGTTCCGAAGTTCTGACTAATCTAATATGAAACCCTTATCTGTTTCAGAGGCTGATTATACGCTGGATGAGTCATTTTGGATTGAAGAGAGTCCAGCCGGTAAGTAAAATTTACTATTAAAACTCAATTATAAAACTTCTTATAAGCGCACAAACCCATGCTGAAGTAGAAAATACGTAATGCTGTTAGATGAAAGTTATGCATGTCAAATTTTGGAAAAGTGAAAACACCATGCCAACATTTCCAAAAAATGGGACAGAGAAATAGAAAAAAGTTCATTTCCGGAAAAGTTACTTCTATACTCGAAGGTCATGAAGTCCTGCACGGCTTTTATAAAATCATTTTTTTATACCAATAAGAGCATTCATTCTGTCATACCTTAAAAATTAGTTGATTCATGGGTTGCTGAACGTAAAATCAACCGCCTACTGTAGAGTTAGGGTTGAAGGTCATTTGTTCTTTCATTTGTTCTTTTACGGCATTTAATTCCAAAATATTATCTAGCATTTGAAATCTTTCATAAAGATTAAGTGATTTTGTCATTGATTAATTTTATCTAATTCATATGTCTCAAAAGTGTTAGGGTCTAGTCACTGTCATGATCACAATATCAAATCGAACCTGTGAATTTCTGTAGAAGCATTTATTCAAAGTTTCAATATTCAATCACAGTCATATTTGAATATTTGATTCAATTGGTTCAATGGGGACAATGCCGGTGATTGAAAATTCACGTGTGACAGCTAGATAATAATTTCTTGACTATTAATTTTATCGTTTTCGGGAATTATCGTTTTATCGCTATTAAACCCTGTTTCGGTGGCGTAACTGTCAATTTAATCGGTTACATTCATCGGTTATATTTATAGAAATCAAAATGAAGAAAAAATGTCAAACGTTTCAAAAGGTCAAGTAATGAGCAGCCTTAGTTAATGTCCAATGGAGAATATGTAAATAAAATTGGATTTACATGAAGAAATTTCATTAACCGATACACAGGCCGATACTTAACCGATACACAGGCCGATACATAACGCATTTAAGAAACACTTTATTGTGAGGAGGTTTTAGATTCACTTACTATTTATGTTATATCACGAATTCATTTCCAATTCGACGAAAACATTCATTCATGCAGCGAGGAACTAATGATGGGTAACCCGTTGAGTCCCTTGCTGGCTGAAATTTTCATGGATAACATAATATTCAGTATTTTGTAGACTTTTCAAACTGTCTTGCAAGAAAGGGGTTTTTTCTCCTTGTTGAAAGATTGTTCGCGTTTGGACTATTCCTATAAAGGGCAGAAAAAATCTTCCAAATAACTATAGACCAGTCGCTTCACTATCAGTGATATCAAAATCATGAAGGAAGCCGTAATCCACCATATCCTCAAATATTTGGAAGGCTTCAACATCTTGATCGATCACCAATATGGCTTTTGGATACAAAAATCAATAGGCAACCTTCTATTGTATGTCACCCATATTTGGAATAACATAATCGAGAAACATGGAGAGTCAAGAGCCGTTGGGCTTGATATTTCTATTTTGCTGGCCAAATATCGATGCTATGACTTGTCGGATTTATGGCTCTTCAGCTTCTTGAAAAACGTTCTCTACAAGTCGCCGTCGATGAATATCTCCCGATAACTTTCACCATTAACGCTGGTGCTCCTTAGGAATTTATATTGTCTCCAACCCTCTTCTTATTGTATATCAACGACTCATTGGAAAAAACCAAGAATCAAATGTATTACTCTGCTGACGACAGCACACTTGTCTCGACATTACATTTGGATTCCAGGACATCGGCGGTGAATGCACATCTTCACCGGCAGCAGGAGGTTGCATATCTTAATAAGAATCTAGAAATAATTTCGAATTGGGGTGAGAGTAGCCAAGTCCAATTCAGTGCCACAAAAACCCAGGCATCGATTTTCTCCAAAAAGATAAATGTCTTCGAACCGGATATAATAATGTCAAGTCAGACAATTCCGCTTTCTCCTTCGATAAGTTTGTTGGGGGTTGAAATGGAAACCAATATGTCATGGCACAATCATGTCGCTAGAATTGCACAGGCTGCTTCTTAATAGCTTGGAACACTGTTCCGAACTAGAAAATTGTACACACCTCAACAACTTTCGATGCTCAGGTAAGACCTCCTTTGGAGTATTGTTCTCGAGTATGTAGCTCCGACCCCAAACATACCCTGCAGCCGCTGCAGAAAAGAGCCATTCGCTTGATTGAAGACACGAACATCAATTGCAACCTTGATAGTCTGGAACACCGGAGAAAGTTTGGAGATTTTTTCTCTTCTATATATACTTTCACGGGAAGTGTTCAAGTGACTTGGCACATTTGATTCCACCAAGAATGGTACATATCAGTGATACGCGACGGACTATGGCTGCTCATGGTTTTAACGTTCAACTGAGTACATCTCAAACTTCAATGTTCAAGAACTTTTTCATTTGGAGAACTGCATTTTTGTGGAATAAACTTCCTGGGAACGTTTTTTTAAATGGATTCATTCTCCAGCGATTCAAATCCAATGTGAATCACTACTTTCGCATAGGCACCGCTATAAGAGGATTTTTCTGTGTTTCATCTTAAAAAAAAAAACACAAAGTTTTTACTGGTACAGATACGTAATTACTATATAATTTTGTTTTACTGGTATAACCAGGCAATTAGTTTGTCGAATATGTCAATTCCATTCACCCGTCAATTTACCACTGATTTGACTTTTACAAAAAATTATTAATAAACATGATTTTGCAATTTTCCACAAATCATTTCATGCAGACATTGTCATACATACTTCCTCTACGCACTCTTACCAGCATAAAGGAGCTGCATTCAACAGTATGCTTCACAGATTATTGAATATTCCACTGTCGAAAAGTAATTTCCAGAGAGAGCTGAGTTTTATCAAAAAAATCGCTTTCAAAAACTGTTATGAGGTAGGTATTATAGACTCCATTCTTCTTAAAAAACTAAAAAACAAGCCACGGACTAGGTCTACCCAAATTCATTAAACTATTATGTCCTCTACACGGCATCGTCATACTTTGTTGAACCCACCAAAAATATCGCTCGTTTTTCGAAAAAAAATCGCAGGGCTCAGAAAAATTAATAGAGTGAATTGATTGAAAACAGTACAGGCAAAACTTTAGTGTCGGATAGATCAGGAGTATATAAGTTGACTTGTGGCTCTTACACAGAACTTTATATTGACCAAATAGGGAGACCTTTTCCCGAATGAATTAAAGAGTATGAAAGTAGTTTTTCGAATGGAGAGACCAATTCCAAAGGGCATGAGTTCAATTATGAATATGACGTGTTACATTTAGGAGAGGAAATTCAGAAAATGAATCCGTTAGACTCTTTAGAGTATTCAGAAATGAATTCGGGTGATGTACTGAATGACCGAATAGAATTTAACATTTCTGAATATTTTTTCAAATGTGGTAACTGGTAGATGTGGCGCAGGCCATTTCACTCATTATAAGTACACATTTAATATCAATTGACTAGGTAAAAATCGGGTATTTGAAATTGAGGTAACTTCAAATTGTGAAAATATACATGAAGTATTGAATCTGTAGATTTAGTTAGTTAAGACATGCCTGAAGAATCCGTTGTATGGCGAAACACGTGTCACGTTTTTTAAAACTGTTTAGTTAAAATCTCACAATGCAGCGAAAATTCGACCACTGAACTCTGAATTCATGTCAACAATATCAGCTTTTCAACGACACCGCCTTACAATTGTATCGGCCTCACTATTAATGAAACTACTCTGAGACAAAATTTCATTTCGGTGTAATTTGAGACAAATCAAGACGAGTTTTTATTTTCCAGCACGTTTGTCGCCTGAATGTCAGACTCTTTCGTTATGTTAAACAAACTGCGGAAAGGTCGAAACCCTTTCTACATGGGGAATGTGGGGATCTGCATACTGAATATGTTGTTTCAAGCGATTATGTTTATAATGGGGTGTGCGGATTTTGTTCGGATTGTTATAAGATATCTTAAATTCTACAGTGGATATATTTGCTTAGGCCGAATACCCTGGTCTTATCGCCAATAAAATATTTTCGATCTCTTAAACGTATACAAAATAAATTATTTTCTATATAGTCTTTAATAGTATCACGGGTTATATTTGAAATGAAAAATAAAGAAAATACAGGAATGGATGAAATATCTACAAGGTTTGTTTGAAGATGATTGACAATGTTTCACAAAGAATTTCACTAGTTCGGACTTCCATTGTCTAATATAAAAAATGATTTGAAATCCCTGAAACAGCTAAAAAAAGGAGAAATAAAAATGAATAGCTGAAAATAACCTGAAATGAAAGAATAGTGAAATAAAACACAAGTAACAATAAAACGATTGAACAAAAAATAAAAATAAAGTATAAAAATTTTAAAGAAATAAAATGATAATAAAAATGGGTCGTTCAAGTACTTTCACTTATCCCCGCTTTCCATTTTTCCGCTTCACTGGTTCAGTGGGAGATGGCCAACTTCCGCCAAACGGTCTACGACTAGGTAATTGTTCACGATGTTTGCTATTTGTGAAGTAACAGTCATTTTTGTGACAACGGATATTCTCAATATAGTCATATGAAAAATTAAAAAGTTCAACACCTTGTGTTTGGGAAAGAATGCATTTCCGAAGCTATGTTTATATGAACATATCAACATTAAATTAGCTCTCGACCACGTTCATATGTTTTTTTGAACAAAGCTGACTTTAGACTTCGTCTGATAGTTTTTGTTGGCCTAAATATTGATTTTACGTCGTGTTGCCCCCAATCCGCTAAGGACCCCGGAGAACCTTCAGCAACACCTGGAGTATATCGGTTTCCAAGAGTCTATAGAGAGGCAATAGAAATTCAAAACCACAGAGATAGTTGGTAGTTCATAAGACGTGACAATCTCATTTTTTTTGTTATGAAATAAGTTCTCAAAGTGAGTTTGTCAGTTCCTGGGAAACTTGAAAATAAAAGGGTAGACTAAAGAAACTTCAATAGTTGAATGGAGTATTATTGAAATTTGTTAGAGTATGCCTGACTTGAGGAAAACTTGTTAATATTTCGAGCGTTATTAGAGTTTCATCATATTCACTGGAGAGGAGGAAAAAGTTTTGCTGCCGATAATATAAGAAAGTTTTCCAATTCGACATCTTGTCATTTTTCTGAAGTCAGAAAAAGTTTGGGAATATTGACATACTTACTTCTTTTTTCTACAATTGAAGTTTGAAGAAGTGCTTTGCTAATGAAGAAGATAACCTGTTTTTCTATCATTCGTTATTAGTTTGTTGTCGATTAATTTTTCTATTCTGATGCATATAAGTGAAAATTGAACTTCAGTAGTGGGCATTCATTAATGTTTATATATTCTATCGGAAATTTCAGATTCTGTTCATTTTTATAAACATGATTGTTTTCACTGAAACAGCATATATACTTGTAACTTTTCACTGTGAATTACCTTCGTTTTGAGAGACATTTCTTTTTTGTGGAACGATAGAAAAACATATTTTTAGAATTCAGCACCACTGCCAAGAAGTGATCATTTGAATGTTTATTTCTTTAAGTGAATGGTTTGTACTTATTAATTTTCAGTATGGCAGTCACATGAGATATATTGCATATCATAAACCGAAACCGAATACTATATTTGAATACAGAAAATACTATACTGTGCAATTTTCATTCTTGTTGATACGAACAAACAACTTTCAATGCTATTGGGGTCTGTTTTAACGATAATCAGGTCGTATTCGACTCCGTGGAGCAAAACAATGTAGTGTTATTCAAAAATCCTTGGAGAATAGCTACAGAATGGTGGACATTTCTGAAAATTGTCGAAACTGGTGAATCTCACTGAACTGAACATTTCAGATTGCTTGTTCGTTTTTCACCCAAATTTCATCAATCCACACCCAATAATGAATAACATGCAAAGTGATAGTTTTCAAAATTATGATTTTCATGAATTCGAAATCTACATCATAACAGTTTTTTGATGATACAAATTTATATTGTGTTGACCTCAAGTGAGCAGACAAAAATGATATCATCAACTCACTATTCGAATTAAAATATTTTTAAAAAGCTTTCTCATATAGCAATCCAGACTCACTACACGAGACTAAATTGACTTGTATTACCTGGAATGAAAAAGGTGTAGTCTAACTATCCAAATGAATATAAAAATCCAAATAAAAAAGTGGTTGAAATGAAAAATGTGTATAGTTTATTAATGTCGGGCCACTGAATTAACTTCAATTTTGATTCGATTTATTTGCTATTTGCTGACAACTCTAGGTATGTTGAGAGTCCTTTATTTCAAAGCCCATTCGGTATAGAGTAAGAATGATTTTCAGATCGACCTTGTAAGCTTTCCAGGTATTTTAGATGGTTTTGAAAGGAAAGAATCGAGGTATGGTATTCTCCTCATCAGAAAATCCATTTCCAAACTTAGGTACCTTCAAATGAGGTACCTATTGTTATGCCAGTTATGTCTCGTGTTCACAAAAGTAGGTTAATTTTTCCGTATGGAATGTGTAAGTTATTTGCCATCATGAATTGTAGTGAATGCTCACCTTTATTTTTGCTGTTGATGCTTCCTCTGATAAGAAGGTGTACATTGGCATCACGACCATTCAAGAGCTGTAATCCATCTGCTCTACATTCCCTCACCAACTCTTCCACTTTCCTAGTTCGTGGTCTCGTGGTCTCCCTCACTGACCGTCTTCAGTGCAACTCACAAGTGTAGGGATAATTACTAAATGTTTTGCACTACTCATTGATGGGAGGAATTCTCCATCAATTCTGATTTGGAGTCTGAGTAAATACCTATTCCTAGTATCACTTTCATCAAAGAGCAGTTCCATTGATCAGGATGGGCTCAGTTTAAGGCAATATTCATCAGATGACAAACATAGTGATTTTCAGTCTCCATTAGAAAGCTCAATGGCATCATTCAGAATCTCTTCTTCAAACAAAATATATATCTGCGCTTCGTCGGCGTAGCTGTACTTCCGAATTCATATTGAATTGCTCGTGGTATTGTTATGAAATTTTACATTCATGTGAAATTTTTATCCACAGGTGTACCTCTGAAGGTTATGAATCGAAAAATTTTCACGTCAGCACATTTTTCAACAACTTTTGAAGACCAAACATCTACTTTTCGCATAAGATCACGACTTTATGTAAACGAAATAGAAAAGTCTAGTCATATCATGATGACACTAAGTGGAAACATCCAAACAGTTACTTAAATTGACCCCAGCCATAGGAATTTGAATTCGAAAGGGAATATCTATCGATTCTTTCAGATATAAATTGCAAGGAAGAGTCCAATCGAAACAACTACTTTCAAACATATGAACATTGAATTGTAGAAATTAGTTTTTGAGAAAAAAAAGTTTCGGCTTTTTACTTCTTCATCTCTATACAAAAATATGGGAGAACTTACAAAGAAAGGAAGAAGTAACTGACTTACTTCAAAATGAACTCTTTGCGTAGATATATAGATCATGCATAGACTTTCGTTTCAGATATAAATTGAAAGGAAAAGTCCAATCGAAACAACTACTTTCAAACATATGAACATTGATTTGCACGAAAATCGTTCTACCTATTCAATTTGTTCTTATGTGATATGATTCACTTGAATGCTACACAACGTAGGTTATATGCAAAAGAGAAAACATTCCACGTAAATTAAATACTATCAAGGAAAGAAGGAAGTTATCAACTCCAAAATGAACTTTTCACAAAGATGTGATCGTGCACAGAAATTAATTTCAGATGTAAATGGAAAGAAAAAGCCCATCGATTACTTTCAATCACAACTTTCATCCCTGAGTGTATCTCTAGAAATTTTGGATAGAAAACAATTATCTACAAGTCATCATTACCACCTTTTTGGATAACTTCCTGAAACCAAGTATCTATTTGTTGCATAAGATTACGACTTCATGTCACCAGAAAAGACAGTTCTACTCTTGTCACGATGCCCTTTCTTTGGAAATTTTTCACAATTTTCATATAAAGATTCAATTTACTGGAAATATTTTGATTCATCCATCCCCAGTCTTAAATTCACACCGCACCATTTATTTTATGCGAAAACAATTCCTTCAGAGAGATGTTCTAGATAAGGATCAAAAACCCTTGAAATAACTGAGATGGAAAAAATTATTGGAGTTCTCGTTAGTATGTAATTGCCAATTTCTTCATCTCCGTCCCATTCGAACCTCCATTTCTACGTTATCATCAACGTAAAACAAATCCATGGCCGTTTCGTACGTAGGTGTTGACCGCTCATAATCATTAGTTAGGAGTTATGACTGGCTCCACAGTTGGGATTCTACCAACCTCTAAGATCAAATTCTTACCGAGGACGATACTGCGTTAAGTGGCAACTAGAGGTTAATTGAACCAGACCTGAGGAGCCGTAATACAGTCATTAGGGTCCGATATTTGGCTTCAGGGAATTCGAACAATTTGTTTTGGGAATCGATAGAATTCAAACAGTGTACGAGAGGTTGCTTGAAGGAAAGGGCTCTGTGATAAAAGTGTTCGTATCGTATCGTGCCCATTAGTGAAACCATAGGCACCTGGTTTGACTCGATTCCGAAACATTTTCAATGGGTATCTCGAAATTTCAATGGCGTTTCAATGGCGAATCTGACTTGGCTATTGATTCGAAATGGAACAAAAAAAAAATCGATATTGGATTCAAATAAACAAAAAAATATCAAACCAGCTAGATCTTTGAGATCAACTTCAAATATACATTAACTGATAAATAAATTAATATTTTTCTAACGTATTCCAAAAACACTTTATTGTGAGATTTTCACTAGATTGTTTTACAAAAACGCAACACGTGTTTCGCCATACAATGGCTTCATCTGGCGTGTCTTTCAACTAATTCTACACATTCAATACTAATTATATATATAGTTTATGGAGTACCTGAAATCAAAGTACCTGTAAACGAAGTACCTGAATTTTAAGTAGCATATATTTTACCTGAGTTTCTAACGAATTAAATTACCTGCACTTATGTTCCATTTTCACATTTGAAAAAATATATTCAGTAACGGAGAGTTATTGAGTTCTAATTGATCATTCAGTAAATTACCCGAATTCCTGAATCTATTGATTTCTAAACAATCTAGATGATTAAGTTTCAAACTCTTCTCTTCTAAATGTAACACCTCGTACTCATGATTGAACTCATGTCCTTCTGCTAAAAGATGGTTTGCAAATGTGGAATTGGTCTTTCTATTTACAAAACTACTCCTATGTTCTTTAATTCGTTGGAAAAATGTTCTTTCTGTTTGGCCAATATACAGTTTTGGACAAGAGCCACAAGTCAGCTTATATACTCCTGATCTATCCGACACCAAAGTTTTGTCCTTATTGTTTTTAATAAATGTACTTAGGTTATTATTCGTTCTATAAGCTACGTTTACGCCTTCTTTCTTCAAAAAACAGGCAATATTCCTGTTTGGTTCCCCCACATATGTCAATGTCTTATAACTAACGTTATCGCATCTTGAATATGGGTAGACCAGATCCATGGCTTGCTTTTGTCGTTTTTTGGAAAGAATGGAGCTTACAATAACTACCTTATAACCGTTATTAATCGCGATTTGTTTGATCAAATTCAGCTCTTTCTGGAAATCCCTATCAGACAGTGGAATATTCAATAATCTGTAAAGCATACTATTGAATGCAGCAACTTTATGCTGGTACGGGTGTGTGGAGGAATTATGTATGATAATGTCCGTGTACGATGGTTTGTGGAAAATTGCAAACTCATGTTTATTGTTATTTTTCGTAATGGTTAAGTCCAGGTAATTTATTGAATTATTTACCTCCCTCTCAATGGTTAAATTTATTAAAAACAATAAGGACAAAACTTTGGTGTCGGATAGATCAGGAGTATATAAGCTGACTTGTGGCTCTTGTCCAAAACTATATATTGGCCAAACAGGAAGAACATTTTTCCAACGAATTAAAGAACATAGGAGTAGTTTTGTAAATAGAAAGACCAATTCCACATTTGCAAACCATCTTTTAGCAGAAGGACATGAGTTCAATCATGAGTACGAGGTATTACATTTAGAAGAGAAGAGTTTGAAACGTAATCATCTAGAATGTTTAGAAATCAATAGATTCAGGAATTCGGGTAATTTACTGAATGATCAATTAGAACTCAATAACTCTCCGTTACTGAATATATTATTTCAAATGTGAAAATGGAACATAAGTGCAGGTAATTTAATTCGTTAGAAACTCAGGTAAAATATCAGCTACTTAAAATTCAGGTACTTCGTTTACATGTACTTTGATTTCAGGTACTCCATAAACTATATATATATTTAGTATTGAATGTGTAGAATTAGTTGAAAGACACGCCAGATGAAGCCATTGTATGGCGAAACACGTGTTGCGTTTTTGTAAAACAATCTAGTGAAAATCTCACAATAAAGTGTTTTTGGAATACGTTAGTTATGGATTTTCATCAAGTATCGGCCGATTCCATCATATAATATTTTTTTTGTTTAAAAAATAATAAATATGCTAAATCATTTTTAAATTGGTCATTTGAATGTTAGATCATTGATACCAAAACTACCCGGTATAAATAATTTGTTTGCAACATATGATTTTTCTATTTTTTGTTTAGGTGAAACTTGGTTATCGGGTAACATTGAGAGTGGCATATGTAATACTAAAGGTTATTCTTTCTTGAGTAAGGATCGCCTGCAAGGAAGGAGGGGTGGAGTCCCTATGTTCATGAAAAATAACTTGACACACAAGCTAATCCCAACAGATAATGATCTAGAACAACTCTGGGTCGACGTGAAAATATCCAAACAAAAGTTTGCAGTTGGAGTTGTCTATAAGCCCCCAGACTATTCTGTAACGGAATTTATTAATACCTTGGAAAACAATATAATGTCAATCTTACTTCCGCAATGTGATGTTATATTTATTTTAGGTGATTTCAACATTGGTATGCTGAAGACTGGATCTCCAGCCCAGGTCAAAATGAGTGACATGCTAGAAGGAATGGAACTTACTCAGTTAGTCGATCAACCAACAAGAGTTACCATTTCCTCCGTGTCTCTGATTGACTTGGTCATAACAACAAATAATGATGATATTTCAAAAAGTGTTGAGGTTATTCTCGCTAATAATATTTATGATCATGACCTGATCACTACGGACTTGGAATTTTGTAACCATCTGGCACCGATTTATAAAACTGTGAGAGATTTCAGAACCTTCAAGATCAAGCTTCCTTCTACAATGACATAATATCATTTCCTTTTTATATGATATATGAAATCGATGACATTGTTGACAAACTTAAATATCTTTATGATAATATCCTATATATTTTCAATGCACATGCTCCACTACGGACCATAAAAATAATAATACCCTATGCTCCCCGGATAACAGACAGTATTAGACTCTTGATGACCTTACAAGACAAAGCTCGCTCAAGATCTAAATCTAAATTCAATGCTCATCATGACTACTACAAAACATTCAGAAACTACACAACATTGGCATGCCGAAATGAAAAAAAGCATATTTCCAATACATATTACGTCAAGAAGGGATTAGTAGGATATGAAAGGATCTTCGAAATTTAGGATTTAAAAAAAATCAACAAACTTTACCCCCTAATCTGACCAATGTGTGTGACATAAATCAATAGTCAGAGGGATCTCTGCAGCTCCAGCTAATCGAGAATTAATTAGATTTTATTCAAACAATGAACATCAGACAGCTGGTCATTTTCAGTTCCAGTATGTCACTGAAGACAAAACCCTAAAAACATTGTATAGTCTCCAATGCTCAAAGATCAGACGGTATTGACTTGAAACTACTCCTTATATGATGTCCTCATCTGATAGCATTCATTAACCACATTATCAATATATGCCTCTCTACTAATGTATTTCTCCAAACTTGGAAAACATTACTTGTGCAGCCCGTCCCAAAAAAAAATAATATAACGGATCTCAAACATCTAAGGCCTATTAGCATTCTTCCGGTACTGTCTAAAGTATTAGAAAGGGAAATAGATCATCAATTGAGAGAATACGTGCTACAATGTAACATTTAACTGGATGCCAATCTGGATTTCGAGGAGGGTATAGTTGTGAAACAGCTTTGTTGAATATTACTGATACTATTTTGACAGGAATTGATAGGAGAAAAACAACATTTCTGATTCTCTTGGATTTTTCTAAGGCCTTTGACACTTTGGACTATGCGTTATATTTAAGCAAATTAAAATTCATTGGTTTATCAGATCATACTATTTCCTTTTTTTAGAGCTTACTTGTATGGTCGTTATCGAAGTGTCAAAATTGGTAACAATATATCATCTTCGCTAGAATTATCGAGTGGTGTTCAATAATTGGCCCCCTCTTATTTGCACTCTACACTTTTGACTTGAAAAACACTATTCATTACTGTGAAATTGATTTTTATGCTGATGATACGCAGTTGAATTATTCCTTTCTACCCTCAGACGTTAGTGTCGCTATTGAAAAAATATATGAAGATATTTCCTCTCTCATGAATCTTTCGCAAAAACATTCATTGAAAGTGAACACTGAAAAAACCACGGTCATATTGTTCGGATCACGTACTCATAGACACTTACTAGAAAATTCCATGAGATTAAACATAGCAAACACTGATATAACACCTGTTGAAACAGCAAGAAACTTGGGACTGATCTGCGACGATGATTTACGATTCGAAACACATGTGAAAAATAATAGTCGTTTAGCATTTATAAATTTGAAACTTATAAATCGACATTACTCAAGCAGAAATGTGAAAGCGATACTTTGTGATTCATTGGTATGATTCAGGGTTCAACTGCTGCTCATCGGTTTATGAGCCATGTTTAGACCACGGAGACAAACGAAGAATACAAATTATGCAGAACTCATGTCTAAGATCAATATTCGGTATCAGGAGAGGACATCACATATCTCATAAACTGAATGAACTAAAGTGGCTGAACATGCAGAACAGGAATATTACTGGAGTTTTTCCCAACACCTCGACACCTGTTTCGATCACCAAATGATAATTTTCAAGGGAAAGTTCAGTTCAGTTCAGTTTAATCTTCCTCTTGAAGATGATCACTTGGTGATCGAAACACGTGTCGAGGTGTTAAAAAAACGATTTGGTGTTGGGAAAAACTCCAGTAATATTCATCACCACACCAAAGGTTCCAAACAGTGCATCATCAGTGCAGAACAGGAGCAAGCTTCACTCAGCCTGTATATACCATAGGGTAATTACGAATAAAACTCTCCCTCATCTACTGAGTAAAATCTCATTCAGAGAAGATGTCCACAACATTAACATCAGGTACAAAGGAACTGTTACTCCACCCTCTCATCGAACTGACATATTTAGACGATCTTTTTCGTATCAAGTTTCACTCAGTTAATATAAAGAGTAAAAATCGAATTATTTTTAAAAAAATTCAAGAATCTCTTATTGTTTGCAGAAACTCATATGTAATTCGAGATAACACATTAAGTGGATCAATAAAACTAACGCTAATAACTTATGTTAATGTTTTTTTGAATGTTTTGAACTTGTATTCTAAGTAACTTGTATATATGAAATGTTCGGTGGACTGGCCAGAAATGTAATTATGTAATTGCTTTTCTACCGCTTGAGCTTAATAACAGAGATATCATGCACTGTATGTAATACATGATACCATCCGATCTCCGGCCATTTTCCAAATGTATATCTACCCTGTTACTAACTGTATTGTATGTGTGGGAAATAAATACCTATTATTATTATTATTATTATTATATTTATTTGGTGAACAACCAACATGAAATCTCAGTGAAAAAATCAAATTGTTTCATTAATTTTCACTTAAATGAAATGATTAGAAACACTGTTGTCTGAATAACACTAGTAGATTTTATTTATACGACCGGTTTCGTGTTTGACTCCATTATCAAATATAAATAGGGTATAATGGGGCCAAATTCGAAACCGGTAGTATGAATGAAATCTACCAGTGGCATTTAGAAAAAAGTGTTTTTATTCATTTCACTTGAGTGACTATGAATTACCATAAAGTAAACAAGTCATCAATCACACATATTTATACATTGTAAAAATTGTAAAAATTTCACAAAGTGAATAAACAATACAGGTGAAATATTTTTATTATGTAGATTGAATCATTTAAAACTCATGAAATATGAAATACATGAAATACAATAATATTTTAAAAATTTCTCCTGTTCTCCTGTTTTTGAAATTACTATGGATCTTCATCAAGTAACGGCCGAATCAATCAGAGAAATAATCAATTTCCTTGATCGTTCCACATTAATCTGGTATCTCACCGAACATTTCAAAATATTCCAGAATGTTTCGGAGGTTTTGCTTTGTTGTAGAATGCTCTCGCATAATCGCAGATATTCTGGACTGTTCTAGAACTTTCTAGAGGACGACATTGCCAGTGATTTTTTCAAACATCACACAACATTCCAGAATGTCACGGGATGTTCTGAAATGTTGTGGAATGGTTTCGAAGTCGAAACTTCAAGCTTTCATATTTTCAAAAGTGAAAAATAGTAAGACGTTTTCATTTGTAGGAAAAGTAATGGATGGGTTGGGATGTTGACAAACAGGTTGATGTCATCTCACCCATGCTTTAAGTTTATGATACATCTAAATTCCCTAGAGGTAGAGATAGAGATGATCTCTCTATCTGCCCATGCTAGTTTGAGAAAAATTATATTTCTCAAAAATGTACGCAATCTAGAATCTTCGAATTTTGGCAGGTATGTGCCTTTTCTGGGGTGTTTGCAATTCAGATGTAGGTTCCACTTTTCGGAACGAAAATTGGATGTGTTTTGAAATTAATAGTTGTACCTTGAATATACTCGAAGCTAATGGAATCATCTTACCTGTATCAACTATGACTGTGATCACATTCAGTAATAATCTCAAAATGAAATGGTGGAGTTCACCTGTGCGTAGACTATAAAAGCGGTGTCAATGAACATCTAGTCCAAGCTAATCACCCAATTTGGCGTATTTGTAATTCCAGCCATGCCTGTAAGTTGGATTTGAACAAGGCTTGCATCGTCAGGTTGATGAGTTCAATATCAACCAGACGGTTACAATCCGTCGTGTTCAACGACTCAGTTTTTCTAAAAAAATCGAATACCAGCGAATATTCTATTATATGATTTCACATTTTCAATTGGATGATGACATACTTGATGGTACCTTCGACAGATCTGAAAGAATAGAGAGAAAAAACTTCAAGAACACAACTTGAAATTCAAAACGATGACCTACGAATAACATTTTACCAAAATGATGCATTTCCCATATTATAACATATACCGCCGAATGTCTGTTATTATGGCAGAAGTAATATTGACTTCAATTCCATTGTGATGTTCCAGTTCATGCCGTAGATGGCATTCGGGGCCAGAAAAACATTTCATACAAAAATTTAGTAGCTGTTTTCTCTTTTCTCAAGTGGACGGTTTTAATATATGGTTATCTTTGATATTTACGTTATGTTTCTTGCTTTTCACCATAAATCTTCCAGGGGCGTTTTCACTACTTGTTCGGATTTTACTGCTGCAATTTCAGCACTCATGGTGAGAGCGAATAACATGAGATAAAAATAAATTTGAGTTGTTCGTGAATAGGCGTACATTCTTCTAGTAACTTGTTTTCAGAGATGAACAACAAACTAATGAAGGTTACCGCGTGAATACTGAATAGCTCTCTACTCACAATTCTGTCGAGAAGTTTCTTTTTGGTTATTTCATTGGGTAAGTAGAATCTGAAAACATTATTTTTCTCGGTTGTATAATCTGAGGCTGTGTTAGTGCAACATCACTGCATTACATAAAATGGGACAAACTCTTGGAAACTTTACACTGAATATTGTGTAAGAGAGTATCTATCAACTTTTTTGTCGAACTATATCTATCTGTATGAAGCATAAATAACTTACAATGGCATATGAATATTAGAAATGTTTTGGTATTGATTTAGTGGTGAGTATCAAATGGTCGAATGAAATTTTTGTTTGTGGTTCAGAATGTTGAAGAAAGTTGAAAGATATAATGATGGAAGTTGAAAAAAATGAACTAATGAGTGAGGTGAACAGAAATGATGTCTGCAATTTTATATATAAGTGCAGTATAGTTTTTGGATAGAATCTGTTGAAATATTACGGGAACGAATACTATGTATCTTCTGGAATACGTGCTGTCGTTCTCGTGACCAGAATTAGAATCAAATGAGTAACAGTTACTATCAAATGCAAAATTGTAATTTTCTATACCACAAAAGTATTATGGTGAGATAATATGAGCATTTACTGAGTATTTTTAATGAAAAATATAAATGGGTTACAAAAAAACCGGTTAGTCTCCAATGCTGAACAAAAAGCATTCATAACAGAGTATTTATCAATTATTTATTTTGGGTTGCTGCCCACTGAAGTGAAATAAAAGCATATCAATGTGCTATGTTTTACAATATTGAGAAGGTCCCAGAGTCCTGGAAAACTAATGAGATGGCGGGCAATGACTGGTTTACGGATTTTATGAAGAGAAATCCGAGGTTATCGTTACGAAGCCCTAAAGCTACCAGTTTAAGTAGAGCTACTTCCTCAACGGAACTAATATCCCTCTGTTTTTCGAAAAGTACAGATCGGTACTAGAAAGATTCGGCTTTCAACCATCACGGATGTGGAACGTAGATGAGACTGGTGGGTATTTATTTTATCCGCATATCAATTTTTCTTATTTTTATTCATATATTTCCTACCTATATTTTCAGTATTTGCATAAATTTTGTATTATAACTAGGTAGCTATATATTTTGTCTCTTTTTAGAAGAAGAAAATTGTAGCAGGAAAAGGCATAAAGCAGGTCGGTACTGTGCCATCTGGCGAAAGAGGTGTACTGGTTACACTTGCAGTGTCAACAGATGCGGTTGGCAACCCCATACCTTGTATATTTATTTTTCCTTGTCTGCGATATAAAGATATGTTTATAAGAAATGGGCCACCAGAATTTACCTATTGCCGCTGACAACCAATTGGGATGGATGACTCAAAATGTGTTTGTGAAATGGATAGATCATTGTATTCATATTTGAATTGAAGGGGTTATATTTTTGGGAGTGATTAATTTTTGGGAAAGAAAGTGTTTGGCTTTCTTTCTTTCTTTTTTGTATAGAGTTACTCATTTTCAAATTGATTACTTTCTTCCTTTCTTTGGAAGATTCCTTCATCCTTTTTTTGTATCAAGATGGAGTAGTAGAAAGCCAAAAACATTGTATTCATCTTGTGAAGCCCTCAAAAGAGGATCCCGTTTTACTCTTATTGGATAACCATACCTCGCATGTTAATGTGGAAGTGGTTAACAAGGCAAAGAATAACAACATTGTTTTGTTATCATTTCCACCATCATTTCACATCACTTACAGCCCCTTGATGTCGGGGTTTATGGGCCATTCAAACATTATATGAATATAGCACAAACTTCTTGGATGGCCAGTAACCCGGGAAGAGTAATATCTATATATGACCTCCCTGGAATTGTTAAAGAAGCGCTACCGTTGGCTTTAAACCCTACGAATATAATAAACGCTTTTGAAAAGTGTGGCATCTGGCCGTGCAACGAAGATATTTTTGAAGAATCTGACTTTGCGCCTTCTTTTGTCACGGACCGCCCAGACACCAGTGACCAATCACTAGTCCCTGAAAAAGCTGTTGGTAATTATGACGTTAATATTGATGATCTGTCTTTCAATTTGGAAAACCCCGAAGTTTTAGACGATGTAACATATTTAGATATTAAGGGTGACTGATGTTATATCACAAATGTCTTGTGAACCAATAGCTGGACCGTCAAGCATGCAAAAAGGATCTAGTAATTTTGCAGTTGAAACAATAAGACCTCTACCAAATGCTCCACCATGAATTATGTCAAATAGAAAACGCTTAAAGGTCTGCTATTCTTACCGATACTCCGGATAAAATGCTCTAGAAAAAGAACAAAATACTAGAGGGAAGAAAAAGAGGAAAATCACATCAAAATACCACAATGAAGTAAATAAAAAAGATAAAAGAAAAGGTAAAGAAAAGGCTAAAGGAAATGTAAATAAATACGAAAGAGTAGAAAAAGTGAAGAAAATGACATTGAATGAAAGCAATAGCTCTAACGATGATGCTGACCATTTTTGCGGTGCCTCCTATAATGAAGATCAGGTGATGAATAGATCGAATGTATCTCTTGCAAGGACTAGGCGCAAGCAGGATGTACCAAAGGTGATATCACGGCATTCTGTTGTTTGACTTATAATTCAGATGATGAATACGAATAGATACTCTTTTAGTTCGTAGGTATTCAAAATAGTTTCTAATCTTTAATATTTTTTGTTGATTTTATTAAAATACATTTAATATACGTTGTTTAAGTCTGAAGATGATACTAATTGAATTTGAAAACGCATTACCTAGCTTTTAAGCTATTGAGAGAGATTTTACTTTGTAGCGTTGAAATATTTAAACTCATTTTGAGATTAAGATTACGTTCAGATATTTTTTTATTTTGTTATTTTGAGTTTATAAGAATACGAGTTCCATGCAAGGCTGTTTCAATTACACTTTCATTAATAAAAAAAATATCTCCTGAATATATTTATTTTTCTTTATATTAGTCAGCATAACCTATGTTAATTTTCACCCATTCTGTTATTACTTGCCTCATACCTGTTGATTCTAGCCCCAAACTTGGGGTAACAATTAACAACCACCATTTTTGGGAAAAAGCGTTCTATCTACGGCATCGTTACTATTAAGTTTGTTTTGAGATCATTACGTAATACCTGAATGATTTTAGCATACTGTATCTCAAAAATCAAGTCTAAATGTTGAATTATTTCTTAGCTACAACTAAAAATATATTTTTTGTTAATTGTAGCCCCGGTCTCCCCTACTTACAAGATATTGAATCAGATATAATCACATACTAATCTCACGCCTTTTTATATTATATATCTACTTTCCAATCTCTGCAAGAAAACTATTCGTCAGAAAGATGTGTATCATCCCTTACTCACTTTAAGTCAACTGCAAGAAAAAATTAATCTGAAACGTCTTCTTTCGACTACAGTGGACATTTTCATAGGCGATGAGGCAATGGACGAAGTGTTCTGGTTGACCTCAAAGCAGATACTGAAAATTGATTTGGGTCTTCAAGTTTACTCCATTGATGGCGTGTGTGGCTTCGTTTTTATCGATTGAATTAAAATACCTGAATCGGGAGCAATTGTGTGCTGATAGTCAAATTTATTATCATTGATTCTTGAATAATTGAATAGAACTGGCCGACACTTGATCAAAATCCATATTAATAAACTAATTAATACAGTTCATTGTATGATTTCCACTATAAAGGGTTTTACAAAAACCGCGACACGTGTTTTACTTTACAATAGCTTCCTCAAGCATAAACTGAGAGTTACTTCTAAATTACAATCATTTTATACTCTAACTAACCTATTAACTACTCGTCTGCCTAATGAATGAATCTACCTGAAAAGTTCAGGTATGAATTCATTAACTATATCAATAAATTTTTTCGAAAGTATACCTGGAATTATATCTAACTATTTTTACCTGCAAATGAACAGATTCAATAATGGCGAATTATTCAATTCAGTTTGATAGTTCATAAGACGTTGAGAGTTTTTGAGTTTATTTATTTCCATACTCTCCAACAGGTCAAGTTTCAAACCTTTCTTCTGAAAATGAAGGGGGCTTGTATTCATGGTTGAACTCATGTTCCTCTGAGATTGAATGAGTGGCATATGTGGAATTTATTTTTCCATTCTGGAGACTATATTTGTGTTCTTTTTTGCAGGTTTTGAACACTCTTCCAGTTTGACCTATATGAAACATTGGACATGACCCACACGATGATTTATACACTCCTGATTTTTCTGAAACTGAACTTTTATCTTTGTTATTCCTAATGTGCATGACTAAGTTGTTGGTTTTGAAAGCAGTATTCACACCTTTGCTGTGCAGAAAATCTGAAATATTTGAAGTGGGTTGGCCCAAGTAGCTTAAGGTTCTATAACTTTTATCCTCTTTTTTTCGAATTAGGTAAACTTCTTTCAAAGCTTGACTGTATAACTTTTTTGACAACAAAGAATGTATTAGACCGCTATCGCTGGACTGCTAAATGCGATAACGTGGAAGAAAATATTTTCCATTGACAAGCCTATTCAGAGTGTCATCTTCATATAGGACGTCCACATAGCGGTTGATTGAATGAGTAGAACACTAACCAACCGGCTACTATTCTAGATATCACAAATTGGAACGCTACACAACGTAATATATGAAAAAGTATTGATATAAATTTTCACTCGCTAGAAAATCTTTACATTTTCCAAAACAACAATAATATATGATGAGTGTGGCGTTGAAAAGCATTTTTCATTAAAACACCATTTTCTAATTTCATTATTTCATTCATTTTGTAGAGAACACGAAAAATTCTGAATCATCTAACACTGCAATTTCACGAAAAAGTATCCACACTATATTAGAAATTTCCGCAAGATTAGTTCCCTTTTAAAATCATACGAAACCGAGTGAGTATAAGGTTAACTTATGATTGTGTTGTGTTGGTCTGCATCCGATGGTAGATTTTCGAAATTTATGTTACTTTTCTCGCTTTCCTGTTTCGCTCCAGTCCGCCGTTTGTTCTGACAATGAAAAATGTATTTCGTAGCAATTTCTTCGTGTCGGTTATTTATGAAATAATGAAGGAAGCAACAACATACTATGAACCTATTTATTCGGGCTCCATTTTCATTTATCATTCCACGTTTTTATGGTGGTCTCGAATCGGTTCGGGTGATACGATCATACAATTGATATTACTTTGCAAATAAAAGTATGATTCATATTCTCCGCTACAGTAAAAACAAATGTAAATTGCACGTCAACTTTATTAAAAAATGAAAAGTAGTGCAACTTCAGCAGTGTTACTCAAGTTTAAATTTTGACAAATATATGGTGTCGAAAAAATTTCAAAATAGATTATTATTCTTAGACTTCTTGACAACATATTCAAATATATTGTTTTCAAATCTTGCCATCGAATATTTACTTGAACATTAATTTCGAAAACTGGGTTATTGAAATAGACGAAGATGAAGTGGAAAATTTCGATTTTGCATCAGGTAGAATAGAACTTCGTATATACAAAATCATCAAAACAATTCAATGAGTAATTTAATGTTTATTTCATTTCAAATCTGAGTTATCTAGACGTAAAAGTTAAATATTCACCACTGGACACTTAAATGTACCTAGGGCAGTACGAACAGTGACAACCCGCACTATACCGTCGGGTTCCGAATGGATATCACTAACACGACCTAGGTTCCAACGCAAAGGTGGCATAACATCATTTTTAATCAGGAACATTGACCCAAGCTCAATATTTGCAGTTGTTGCTGTCCACTTTCCTCGCTGTAGTAGAGAATGAAGATACTCTTCACTCCATCGAGAGCAAAAGTCTTGATGGAGTCTCTGATTTTATTGCCAACGAGACAAACGGTTCAGAGCTAATCGTGGGAGGTCATCGTCAGGACAATTCAACAGTTCCAAGGTCAAGACGTGACCTGGAGTAAGAGCCAGAACATCATTGGGATCAGAGCTAGTGGAACACAGTGGTCTTGTTTTCAAAATATCTTCTATTTGATTCAGTAATGTGTTGAACCTCTCATAAATGAGTATTTGATCGTCGAGCATTCTACAAAGGTGGGACTTTTCCGATTCAATCGCAGCTTTCCATAATCTCACCAACTGCGGACTTGATGTTGGAATAAATTTCGATTCAATTTGTTTCATTTGTCGCAGTGAAATTTCGATTCAATTTGTTTTATTTGTCGCAGTGTCACTAAATATATGGGACACTCGACCACGACGGGGCATGAATCGTTTCAGGTCTGTTATAAATGTATTGGTGGAAAGATCAGACACTAACCCAATGTGCATTGCTTTAGTGCCAAAGCACACAAATGAATAGATATAGGACTTGTGAATTCAAGCCACTCGATATCTTTCCAAAGATATCGAACGAGTATATGGATCTCCGTGATCTATACCTATGCGAGAGAAGAGGTAGATTATCCATGGCAGTTTAAGTTCCAGTGAGATGTGGTCACCAACAAATGCGGCACCTAGTGAGACATCGACGAGTTGTTCCCTGGACTAACAAAATTTTTGAAGAAGGAAGTGAAGAGTCTGCACTATTTAAATCAGAGATTGATGAGTTTCATTCGAGGTGAAATGAGAAAGAGAGCATTGAGTTTTAGTTAGTCGAGCGTTGTGTAAGAAGCGAAGGACATAAGAGAAAACACGCTGAATTTCAGGTAAAAAAGAATGATTTTCTAAACCAGCATGCAGGAAGTTTTCTTCAGTATGGACTATTAGAGAAATTTTCGTTTTTTCGGAGATAGCCTCAGAGCGTGATGTGAGTTGAGTGGAGGCAGAAGGCCAAAATGCAATTGATTGTGATAGCCACACTGGACCAGCCCACATAACGAGTGATTGACGAGCTGGGGTGAAAGTAAACTTCATGAAGAACAATCCGCTGGGTTATCCTTAGATGACACATAATAACCCATATCTGGCAGAAGTCGTTCTTGAATATGGCAGACACGATTACTCACGAAGGTTTGCCATCTATGAGGAGACGAACGAATCAAGAGCCGTAGAAGAGTCTCAGCAAGCTACAATCTTGTCGATAGAAACTTGTTAAAAAAAGGATTAAACAAAAGTAAACAAATCAGAAAGAAGTACAGCCCCACACAGCTCCAACCTTGGAATCGGGGCGGTTTTGGGAAGAGATACTTTATACTTAGCATAAATGAAGCGAACATGAACAATTCAATCTACTTCAGTTCTAGAATATATGACTGTTGAATATCCTCTCTCATTGGTATCAGAGCATCCATGTAATGTGCAATTGGTGACTCATGTGTGAAAAGGTACCGAGGAACATTGATTTCCGAGATGGCAGGTAGGTCGGATTTGAAAGTTGTCCAAGCATTATGAATATCTTGGGGTGGTTGTTCATCACAATTGATACCACATGTCCTCACCTGTTGAATGAGTCTCTTGGTGAATGAAGTCAGAGGACTCAGAAATCCTAGTGGATCAAATATATAATAATTATGAAAGTATATTTCTCTTAGAACATCGTGTGTTATGAGCGGAAATGCCGAATGAAAATATGTCCTGGGAAGAATTTCATTGAAGAACGAGAACTTTTGTTGTGAAACATTCATCTAGGTTAGGAGATTTTGAACCAGTTTCACACCCAGAAGAGAACAAGAAAGTTACTTTATCATTTATGTAACTCAAACCATATCTAATTTGAACAAAGCATTAGCCATGATTGGGAACTGATTGATGTGATAATAAAAATAGTGTCAACTTGTTTTTGAAAGAGTTTTGTATATTCGAAAACACCCGGTATATATACCTATCCGTGGAAAAACATGTATTGAAAATATATTAAATTGAAATTTTTTTAAGTCTACTAAATAATGTGGACTCCTGGTATATTTAACGATATCAGAACAAACGAAAAAATTTTCAGTAAACCCAGATTTATCTGATAACCTGACTGTCTTTTTTGGCAATGCGAGACAAAAAAAGGTTTGCGAAAAAAATTGTCGATAATGAATAAATTGTTTTTCTATTGGAGGTAATAATGAATTGAATCAAAATGATCAATTACGAGTATAAAAAACTCAAGAGAGCTGTTCAACAACTAAGTAACTGACGTGATCATAAATAAGGGAAAAAATATTGAGATTTGATAGGTACGAGAAGCAATAGCAATAATATAAATTATTTGATAGAAAATATAGGTCGCGAGAGTTGTAAGATTTCAGTACGAAATAACCATCCTAATAAAACGAGATAAACTTTATAATATATTCTATTTCAAAATTTCTTGAGCACGTCTCCAAACCACAGAAGAATATCCGTGGTCGAAGTACTAACAACACGTAGCTTCATCAGATAAATGGACTGTAGTAGTAGACTGAAGTTCCCAATAGAATTTTATTCAAAATACAAATAGAAAGAGCGAGAGAAATTACGTGAATGTAGTTCTCAACTCCGTGTATGTAGGCTCCACTAGCGGCCTGTAGAGAGACTCCTGGTTTCAGGATGATGATCGTAAGATTACATAACACTGACTGGCCAGCAGTTTTCTTAGTTTATTGAATCGGTATTCAAAAAAAACCTTAGATGCTTTCTGTCGCGGGTCTGTACAGCGAATTGTCCCCTTATCTGTTCCTGTTTCAGCAAACGAATGAAGAATATTGTCACGAGGAGCGCCCTATATATTTCATCAGAATAGGAAACAGCCGAATATCGACTTGAATAAAAATTTTGCAAATTAGGTGAAAATTATTAATAGACAAATACACAAAGAGAAAAAAAATTAAAAAAGAAAACTGATGGACATGGAACAATATGAAGGTGATTGTTTCTTTCATTTCGTGTCTGAAAGTAACTTTCGAATATCGGTTTTTATATTTCAAATAGTGATACATGTGGTTACATGTTTCAATACTAGATGTGCGTTTCGTCTAGGAGACTGACACTGATTCTTACAGTTATGTTAAATCTGGAATCCACATCATAAGATTCATTTGATGATTGTCTATTTCGAACATTCATTACTTATTCTGCGATCGTTCTCTGAGGCATGTTGAGTAACACTAGACTTCTCTGGTCAATAAAACCTTATACCGCTCAGCTTGTCGCAATCCTTACAGATTTCAGGCCTTTCTGTTGCCCAATTGATTTCAATAGATTGGAGCTGATATCATACATCTAATTTTTTTCATGTGTACAAAAATTCATTTTTTCGTTCAGATCTATTCCTTTCAACAAGAAAAAATTAGAGTTGAATCTTTTATTTCATCAACTTTTGACTAATTCAAATGATGTTTTTTGAGAAATTAATAACTCATCCACGTCAAGTAGGTATGTAAATCATTTTTTGTCAAAACTGAGTTTGAATGATTTGATGAAAAAACAAGTGTGGTACCCAAATGTAAACACATTTATATTTGAAGCGCGTTTTTCTTCAAAATAAAAAGAATGACAAAACAGTTATAAATACTTTTGTATATATTAGTTTCAGGACCTGAAAGGGATATTTTGAGAGATTCATGGATTGACATTCCGCCTGTTTGGAATCAAGAAATCCCTCCTGTTTCCTGAATAGCTCTAACCTTATGAGCAATTGAAGTTCATGAATATCACTTTAGTCTTTTCAGTTTTATCTTCCTATTGAAGATGATCATTTGGTGATCAAAATACGTTTCGAGGTGTTAAAATAACGATTTGGTGTTGGGAAAAAAACTCCAGTAGTATTAATTACTAAACAAATGGTTTCAAACAGTGCATCACAATTATTGAAGTTCATGTTCCCAATCAAATAGCAAAAATTTACTGCAGCAATCTGTTCACGTTAATCAGCCATTGCAAAAACGCAGTACAATAAAAACTTTGCCTGCTTCAACATCAGTTTGTTTTCTTTCGAAAACTTACCCACTGAAAAAGATGACCTGAGGGGGAAGATGAATTTGATATGATTCGGTTTTTAAAAATGTCCAGAATTGTTCGTTAACATTTTTCAAGTGATTCACACAAAAATTCTATATGCAGAAAATAGTTTCGAATGAAATAACTCCAAAACCACATAATGTATTGTTGCCTAATTGAATTTCGTCTCATTAGTATGATGATCCCTCGTCTACTCATAAACCTCCCCGCCAGCTGTTTTCATAATAACCGTTTTTCATCACGAAACTTGTACATTACATCGTAGGTTGCTGTAACGGTTTCTCGGCCTACTTAAATGAGACATGTACATGAAACAAGCTGACGGCACGTCATTTCATGCGAACGCGGTGAGCTCAATTAAGTTGAAACATATCTCTTTGAATCTTACCGATTTTATTTTTTTTTTTTTTCATTGTTTTTTATGAAGTTAAGTGCTTCCTGATTGGAATGGGAAAATTCATTACAAAATAAAGTTTAGTGATGAATAATTCGAGATTGGATTATGGAGAAAATCAATTTAGAAAATTAAGATTAGAAGACAAATATTTGTTTTCAGTTCATCAACAATTTTTTTGATAAACTTTCTCTGAGAATATTCAGTGAAATCTATCAGGTCCATAATTTACCTCCAAAATATAAAGGATGGTTCGTGATAACGTACTGATATATGAAGAAATAATTTCTGTTCACAATGATTTTGATGAACTCAGGTATAATTTTATATTTGGAATACAAGAACTACAATGTACAATGAACAACTGTTCCACCACTAGAATCTGCAATGCTGGAAATTACTTATCGACAACGTCGACAACAATCGAGAAACATGAAGAGTCAAGAGCTGTTGCGCTTGATATTTTCGAAGCCTTTGACCGTGTTTGGCATGACGGTTTGCTGGTTAAACTTCGATGCTATGGCTTGTCAAATCATTTTTGTGTATGGCTCTCCAGCTTCCTGGAAGAACGTTCCCTGCAAGTGGCATCGATGGATATCTCTCGAATACTTTCACCATCAACGCTGGTATTCCCCAAGGATCTATATTGTCTCCGATCCTCTTTTTAATGTATATCAGCGACTTATTAAAAAAACCAAGAATTCAATATATTGCTTTACTGAAAAAAGCACACTTGTCTCGTCATTCCATTTGGATTACAGGACATCAGTCACGGAGGCACATTTTCACCGGCAGCAGGAGGTTGCATATCTTAATGAAGATCTTGAAGTGATTTCTTATTGGGGTGAAAGTAACCAGGTTCAATTCAATCCACAAAAACCCAGACATTGGTTTTCTCCAAGAAAATAAATCTCTCCGAACGGAATATAGAGATGTCATGTCAAACCATTTCCCTATCTGCTTCCATAAGTTTGTGGAGGATTGAAATGGAAACCAATATGTCTTGGCACAATCATGTCGCTGGAATTGCAAAGGCTGCTCCTCAAGAGCTTGAAACACTGTTCCGAATCAGAAAACTGTACTCACCTCAAAAACTTTTGGTGCTTTATAAAGTTCAGATCAGACCTTCTTTGGAGTATTGTTCACATGTATGGAGCTCAGTCACTAGTCATAGTCAGGGTTTTCTGAATTTCATCCAGAAAAGAGCCATTCGCCTGATTGGAAACAGAAACATCACTTACAACCTTTATAGTCTGGAACATCGAAGAAAGGTTGGGAAGGTTGTCTATCTTTTGTAGATATTTCCATGGATGGTGTTCTAGTACCACCACCAAGAGTGGTAAATATCAAAAATACGCGACGGACTGTGGCTGTTCATCGTTTTGAGGTTCAATTCAGTACACTTCGAACTTCACTGTTTGAGAACTCTTTCATTTGGAGAACTGTGTTTATGTGGAATAAAATTCCTAAGAATTTTTTTCCAAATGAATTTAATTTCCAGCGATTCAAATTCAACGTGAATCGCTATTTTCGCACAGGCATAGCTCTTAAAGTACCGCAAATTGCTCGTCAATACTAGTACCAAATTATGAATGAACTGACCCGTAAATTGAAAAATAAAAGTGTTATCAATTTTCATTAAGTAACGGGTCAGCCCATTCATAAATTCTTTTCAATTCAAAAAACCTCTTTGGAAATTGAAGGTCCAAATTTTTTATATATAGGGTGCAAAACATCTTCAATCACGATAAATAAATAATTTTGGCGAAACATCAGCTCATCTATACATTGAAACATTTTCTGCTGTAGGTACAACATAATTTTTCATTCTTGAGACTGTCTGTGCAAGAATTGCATTTACCAGATACCCTGTGAGTGCGGAAAATTCTATATCGGTGAAACTAAGAGACCATTGAATGTTTGCATTGCCCAGCACAAGAAACACACACAGCGAGGGGAAACCGGAAACCCAACAAATCAGGAATAGCAAAGCATGTTTGGACCCATCAACATAATAGCGAGTGGTCCCAAGCTGGGATCATACATAGGAAGGAACATTGGTTTAGGAGACAATTCAAAGAAGCCGCATACATGTTGTCTTACAATATATTCAGTTGAGCTAGCGTAGAGATACGCAACATATGAAAACCCATAATCAAGCGAAAAATGGCCAACTCCCGTCAAACGGTCATCTCCCACTAAACCGGTAAAGCGAAAAAAGAAAGCGGAGATAAGTGAAAGTACTCGAATGACCCATAAATAGTCATCTATCAGAGAAACCAGTCCAGTCATCACCCGAATCAATCGAAACGTCATGAAGTAACTTGGCTTGGAATATCTTTCTTATTTTTGATTTTTATTTAATTGTTTTATTTTTACTTGTATTTTATTTCACTGTTATTTCATTTCAGGTTTTTTTGCATAATATAATTGTTATTTTCAGCTATTCTTTTTTCATCAGTTCGGACTTCCATTGTCTGATATAATATAAAATGATTTGAAATCCCTGAAAGAATCTGTAAAATATTATCCAAAAAATGAAAGTTTTATCAAACATAAAACTGAAATTACAAAGAAATAACATACAAGCAACAACCAAAAAAATAAAAAATTTAAATATTAATACAAGCTGAAAAATAAAAAATCAAAAAATATTATTAACAAAAAATTTGGAATAAAATTTAAAGATTCCAAACCAAGTTACGTCACGACCTTTCGATTGTTACATCCAATACATCAAGTTGGCGACATAGTATTGCCGTTGCCGACTGTTTGTGTTGGAGGTTGCATTGTATTATTTTTATCTTTTTTCCAACGTCCTTGCCCATGGTGGCTTTGGGGTCAATATCCACTTTAAGTGCTCGACTTCCGAGAACCTAGGGTCTCCAGAGGTACCCTCTGCTTCTTTCTTTGTTACCCTACTAGTCAGTGAGGTGAACGCGTAGCCTAACCTCATCGACTTATTCTTCAGGACAGCCATATTATCGTCTCCGATCTCGAAGACGAGGAAGTGCCCTTGTGGGTTCATCTTAGCCTCATGATGGGAAGTGCACCATTTTGCTACCGTCAGGTCAGGGTTCTGCGCGAGTAATGCCTCCTCCCATGGTTTAATATTCATTGTGGCTTTCTTCAGCCACTCACACGTCGCAGACCACTCTGATGATCAACAGTGGTTTTTTGATGAAACTCTCTCGTTCTGCGGTAACCTTACCGTACGGGTCTCAAGGCGGCCTCCATGAAGGTTTTGGAAGGTACAGCGACATTACTGTCGTTGCGCAGTCTCTTCAACCTTCTTGGGGTTCCGTCCGTGGAGGTACTCCCATGAGGGCGCTTTCTTGCAGTGGCAGCCGGTTCTTTGCCTTTTTCTAAGGCGGAGCTATTGGCGGCGCCCCCCGCAAGAGGTGCCCTTGTTGTTGGAGATAGAGTAGAAGAGGAGGAGGGTGCACTCATTGTTGCTGCCTTTCCTGCCTCTCTCGCTCTCTTTCTCCTCTTGCCCTCGGCGCCGCTAATGCGCTTACGTCTTGGCCTTTGTGTTACATCGGGAGATGGTCCGCTATGTCCAGCCCCATTCTGAGCGGTAACTTGGGGTGAACATTTGTGTTCATCCCCACCCCCGTCCTAAATTGAAGTGAGCATTGGTGTCCAGCCTCGGGATTTGTTGTTTTTTTGTCTGTTTGTTTTTTGTCCGTATTCATGTATGTTCCCACGAGTAGCAAGGGAAGGGTCGGTCACCTCTGGCAGAGCCCCGCAGTACCAGAGGAAGGCTAATTACAATGAGATTCCGTCCGGTTCCTCAAGGGGATCGTTTGTAACCGTATATCTATACACCTTAGCTTGGGTAGGCTGGTCCGCGGTGGCATGGTGTGCAGGGCTTTTGGGGGGGGGTTTTGATTCCCCTAACCCTACTTATTTCTGCCACTGACCAGGAGTCCGTAGACCCCGTCCGTAAGGCCACATTGGACTCCCGGACTCCCTGGCCGTTCCCCTAATTGCCACCTGAGGACGCCCCTGATAGGTAGACCAACCCACGGGTTGAGTTATGTTAAGACACATTTGACTTTCACATTCGAAAACGGCCACAATAGAATGAACAGAAATTATCATGACACTTCTAATGCCAACTCGACTTCATGCCTTTCCATAAAAGCAGGAGCTGAAGTTCAGAATAACAACAACGAAGTTCTAGAAAATATGTTCCGATCGATTTTCAGAAAGGAAGATCTATTGTCGCTTGAGTGAATCAATTTTTTGCTGTTCCGTTCAAAACAACGCCAATGATGTACTCGTATAGAAGTCTGGTTGGAAAACGGACTCGAATATCACCTTTTTGGAACTCGGTCAATTACTCATTAATGAACAGTATGTCCTTTTCAGTTTCTCATTCAGTGAGTCAACAAATGCATTCCTCAGGTGACTAAATTCTGAAAAAAATGATTTGTTGTTCTTACAAACAGACACACTATAGATTGATGCAAATTAGAGATGTTTGAGTAATTTCAATGCCAGAACTCGATGAGGCCAGGTTTCATCCTCAGTTCGAAAGAGTATCCCCTAGAGAGTATCCAATAACACATTATCAAAGTTCTGTGATTTCCAGAGATTCCAAATTCGACAAACACATCAAACGGATTGGTAATAGGGGATATTTCATGATATATACTCTCGAACATCCAAGTCTAATCAATTCCACCAAACTTCCAGGCATTAATTGACGTTGTTTTGAATGGAAGAACTGAAAATTAGTTCTCAACCGACAAATGGTCTTTATTTCTGAAATATCGATCGAAACCCATTTTTCCCAAAGTTTTTTGGCAATATACATTTCACACTTCAAGCCATGTTTTTATACAAGAAAATTTTGATGAAACTAATGTTTGAATATTCCTGTTGTTTTTCTTTCAAAAGCATTTCCCCATCAAATGAAATTATGGAAAAAATATGAAAATTGAATTGGCCTAAATATGACTGAAATATCGAAAGAATTGTTGGTCTGCACCCTTGCATTGTTTACAGTTAACATCTGAATAAAAGCAAATATTACACGGCAATAACGTAAACAATTAGGGAAAGGTGGGGGAATCACGGACGCGTGGTAATCGCGGACGTGTATGTTTCACTATGTTAGAAAAGAATGAAAGATATTCCGAGTGACGCAATCGTGAGTCCATCCCAGACGTAGTCCCGCACAGTAAGTGGTGAAATGATGAAGCGCTAGTTTTACAAGGTATGTTCATTTGAAGATTTATCAACAATTTCATATATATTTTTTACTGAAATTGAATAGATGTATACTATTTTAGGCATTACATAGAAATATCACATTATTTTCGTATCATTACCGTGTTAGGAATCACAGGTTAATCCTTAGCCCGCACAAGTTTTTCAACTTCTGAAAGTTGTCGTTCGTATGGGGGCGACAGTTGATTAACGGAAAACCAGATTTTAAACATACACACAGGCAGATTTAACAATGTTTTTAGGGAGTACCTAACCGCGTGCACCACGCTATTCTAACCTCAAATAAAAATATTGGTTTGTGGTATTGTGTGTGTCGGCTAAAGGCGGATGATTTTAAGGGGATAATCCCGGCCATCCGCAACTACCCCTACACACCGTATAGTTCACATAGTTTATTTTATATATTTTTTTCTATTATATATCCTTGTTTTGTGCCCTGTATCTATATGGAAATATATTAACCAGTACCCCTATGAAAGATATAGTCGAAAATTGTAAATACCACTGAAGGTAAAAAAGGAGTGAAGAATCTTAAATTATTTTCATACAATTCATACAAAGGCTCAAGAAAAGGATATACCGTGCAAGAAGAAAAAGGCCAATGAAGAAGATGGGAAGGAAAACGAGTATTATTGCCTAATTTGCGATGAAAGTATGAAGATCCACCTAATGAAGACTGGATAAAATGCTACAAATGTAATTTATGGGCCTACGAAAACTGTACGAGTGGTGAATGTTTATTACGAGGCTTCCTTTGTTTTGTTTTTGTATTGATATTTTATTCTATATGGAACATTCATCTACGTTGATTATGAGAACATAAGATTGATTAGTTATAGTTAACTTTCAGTAATAAATATTATTCATAACCTCAACTGGTTTTGTTTAATTTGAGTTCTTCCTTAGGTGTTCGCAATTACCCCACTCTCCCCTAACAAGTTACAATTGATAATACTTATAATACGAGTTTAAACTTTAACTTTATGGGTTATTTTGTCATATAAGTCAATCAACATGGATAAAATATTGGAATGTTTGTGGGTCTTCAGGATTGCTTCAGTGATACTCTCAGTTTACATTCGGAAAATTATGAATATTAGGATAATAACGGTAACAATCAACAAGCACAATTGAAAATACAAAATGATTGAATGATTTTCAGTTACATCATCATTTTACTGTAATTGGCAAGTTTTTGATTCAGACTTTAACTTCAGCTCCAGCTCAGAATTATCTATATCGAGTTGAATCATTATAAGTGATGACTCACTGTTCCTCCTGAGTTTGGATGAACCGAAATAATGGTGTTTATCCCAGTACAAGGCGATGACTGGAACATCGGTAATCCTGAACTTCCGAATACTTTGTTTGATCCCTAACACCAACTTTGATAGCAAACAAAAACATAACACGAACTGCTGTCGTTTCAACCATGCTCTGAACGTATTTTTGATGCGTCAGCGAAGTTATCCCGGAGCTTAACCGGATTATAACGCTTCGCTTTTGATCGCTGGATTGCGTGTGATTGAAACTGATTATTTAACTCTTGATGTGAGTAATCACTTCGAACACACCGCGCGTATTAGAGGAAATCGGGAGAATCAGAAACGGATGATTTGTAAATTATTCAGCAGAGAGTGATTGAGAGATGTGTGGTAGATAACGTTCGTTCCCATTTATTCTGTTCAGAAAATCAGTTCTGGATGAAATGTACGACCAAGGAGGAGGGCCAAAAATCTAATGGTATGCGGGAATTTCTTTTGAAATTCACACAATGGATTTCTGTCAGAGTAGAGAATATTTTTCGACTTCTACAAATACTAACGTATTGAGAGGATTGATGACTTTGATATAACATAGCAGACGATTTCATTTTTCACACTGTTGAAGATGATGTTGTCACACTGAGAAATGACGTGAATAATATGAAGTGTTCGATTTCAAACAACGAAAAATTGTGATTCATTTGCTATTGAATTTTCAATTCATTGAGGACTGAAATTTTGGGAAATATTTTTCAAAAATGTGTGTGTGGAAGTGTGCTTTAGACTACACGACTGAAATAAAACTTCTTCAGCTCCATCTTTATGTATGTGTATAAGATTTTTTTATTTATGTTTATTATTTTCATTTTTGTAATCACTGTGGTTGATTGTAAAACCGAGATAATAGGGTAACGGTATGTCTTCGAAAGAAAATCAAAAAGATATGTAAAGAAAACTGCATCGATTGTTGTTCCATGTCTTGTGGTAGGATCATTTCGGTTATTATTCATTTGCAATTCTAATTTATCTTTTAGAAACTTTCATACGCAAATTCAAATTCGAAATCTCCTGCTGAAATCAGTGGCAACGTATGATACTTTTTTCCCAATTCTTCAGAGCCTACGGTATATGTATGTGTGCTCGCACCTCTCTTGCCTCTACAGTAATATACGAAATGTGACTCTCTCTTTCTATCTTCACTAACTTATACCTTCCACTCAACTTCCGTTCGCCTCGTCCGATCACACTTTTCGTAACGCTCTCGTCACGCATTCACCAGTTTACTCCCCAAGTCAAGCGCGCGTAAGGAAGTTTTACTTCAATTTTATTTGTGATTTTTAAGTTTGAAGTAAGCTAATTATCTCGCAGTGAAAGCTGCAGTGGAAGACAGAGCACGAATCTGGTCGGCGATCGATGTCGAAGCTTAGCTTGGCAACTGACCGCGTTGGGTAGCCTCGTTAATGTTTGAAATTCAAGAATGAGTTCTCTGTGTTTTCGTAAGGAAAGATTTAATTGCTCTTACCGCCATCAAACTCAGAATTCACCAAAATTTCAATCGTGAACCCGTAATTCGATAAGATTTCGAGTTTTAAGTCGAAAGAAATTCAACCAAACTTCCGATATTGAAGTTGGAATTCATCAAAATTTTCCATCTGTAATTTTGTCTTCAATCACGACTCTTGAACCGAATCTGAAGACGAAATTTCAACAAATTTTTACTCCAAATTGGGAATGTAGTGAATTAAGAAAATTCTTGACTGTACACGCTTTTGTATTTATCAAATGAAAACACGAAATTTCTTGATATTGAATTTCTTACTTTTTAGTGGTGTTTTTGAAATTCTGATCCAACCGGAAATTGTAACTCATTTATTTTGCTGTGTAAAACATTGTGTAGAGGAGCAAAGGGAAGCACAGCAAAATTGTTAATGGAATTTATATTCATTATAGTAAATTTTGATTAGGAACTTGTTTTGATTAAACCTTGTTCAGTTCAGTATCAAATATCGACATTCATAATCAACTACATTTGTGCATTTTTTCAAAACGGGAGATTTTACAAAGAAAGTAATTTGATCTCATTGTCCCATACGTCGGGAAATGAGAGCCCATTCAATGCTTATGTGTGAATTTTATTGTAATGTAAGTGGAATGATAAAATTTTCAAATGAAACGAAATGAATAAACATAAAATTATCACAAAAACACAAATATAAGAAGCTGGATCATCGCTGCCAGAACATTCTTAATGGACCAGTGTCCAAAACTTCTGCATCGGTACCGTATCTCTCCACTTTTGCCTATATCTAGACAAATTGCATAAAGGGTTTCCTTATCTGAATCATCGCTAATCGAATTTTCATTCAGTTCTTTGAAAGATAATTTTTCATCGTTACTTTTGAATACATTCATCATTGCTCATGTAACTCTTTGATTTTTGGTTGTAGTCGGTTTTCGTTCAACTACATCGTCAATGGTGAATTTTTCTTTGGTACATTTTCCTTTGATACATTTTTCATTGTCATTATTTTCTTCATTACAGTTTCCTTCATTTTTCTCAATAACTCTTATCTCACTACTTTTCAATACGTTTTATCTTTTTTTCTTCAAATAGCTTTTATTGGCTTGAATAGAACTGGCCCATACTTGATATAAATCCGAATTAAAAAACTAATTAGTACAGTTTATTGTATGTATAGTAAAAATCATACAATAAACTGTTTCATTTATTATATTGGTTTTATTGACTTGCTTATTAAGATCTCAGAGTGCTGCTTGTTTTTCAGTAGCTTCTTTTTATCAGAGATGTCAAGTTGTGGCATTGGGTTGATAAAATGGACACAATAGAAGCGAATTCAGCTACTGTTTCAATTTTATCGATATTGGTCGCCGGCTACCAGTTAATGAGGACAAAGTTGTGGTAGATCTGATAGTAGCTGACATGCGAATGGCACCCTGATTTTTTGCTACATTTAATCTATATGGAATCAAAATAGTAGTTTTTTCTTGAATGCCTGGTTAAATTTGTGTGATAGTTGAAAAAATAAATTTGTGCTAGGGTTAACATCAACTACCTGCTGTGCTCGATAACTACCTGCTATGGTATGTGATCTGATGTAGATGGAATCGCAATAGGGTTAACGTTAACTGGTTGAGTGGCAGGCTGCTGCTGTGTTCCATGGAATTTGGAGTAAGTAGTAGCATCAATATACACAGTGGCAATGGAATAATTTTCGCAAAAAACTGGAAATATAGGAACAAACCTGAGTGAAATATCAAAACACGAGGAAGTAGTAAAATGGATAAATGACATTCCAGATGGGTTAGGTCAAACAGACACTCTTATTGTTTCGGAAACTGATAACTCCTATAATAACAAAGATATACAATTACTCTATGAAACTATCACTAATGTTTTAAGAAACGTTACTCAAGCTACTCCATGTATAAGTAATCCAGTTGAAACAGATAAGTTCCAGAAGAGACAGTTGATGGAAAAGAACTTTCTATATTTTGACGGAAATCCCCAGGAATGGCCGCTATTTCATAAGCAACTTACTAATTTACAGCGACATCTCAAAGGTGAAGCAAAGTCCTTGGTTGCTGGAATGTTACTGACTGCTGATAATGTAGACTTAGTAATCCATACTCTACAAAGAAGATTTGGCAGACCAGAATTTATTATTGAAACCATCATCACGAAAATAAAAGGTATGCCTTCCATCAGAGATAACAATTTGGAAAAGGTAATACTATTCTCAGCAGAAGTACATAACATGGTATCTATTATTAAAACCCTAGAATCCATGGGACATTTGCAGAATCCTCAATTAATCAAAGAACTACTCACGAAACTTCCTGAATTACTGAAATTGAGTTGGGGAGAAATTGTTTCGTCTAAAAGGGGTGATGTGACTCTGGAAGATTCCTTTTCATGGTTGGAAACTATTTCTAATGCAGCTTGTTATATTAGTTCACCTTGCAAATACTCCAAATTTGAACAGAAGTCATACGAAGGTAGAAAACATGAAAGACTTCTCAGTACTTCCGAAATAAAAGAGAAGAAATGCAACTACTGTGACAAAAAATGTCATGATAACTTTTGTCCACAGATGCAAGCTGTGGAAAGTTGTAACTGACAAAAAGTTATGTTTTTCTTGTCTAGGAAGTAAACACCAAAAGTTTAAGTGCAGATATAGAAAAGTGTGTGGCAAAAATTACTGTAAACTATATCATCATCAGTTGCTACATAAAGACCTACCTTCTAGAAATCCATGGAAATCCATGGAAAATAATTCTGAAATAGTTTGTGCAATGAAGAATATATCAAACACCAAAATTTCATTGAGGACAATTCCAGTCAAATTATATGGACCGAATGGACATTTGTCAATTTTGGCATTATGTGATGAAGCATCCACGGTAACGCTGTTAGACCAGGAGATAGCTGATAAATTAGAACTTTCTGGTGTATCAGAATCACTTTGCCTTCAATGGGCAAATGACAATCATTCGATACAGCAAAATTCAATGAGACTGAACTTGGAAATATCAAAAACTGATGATGAAGATAAAAAATTCACTTTGAAAGGAGTTCGAACTATTAGAAATCTGTCACTTCCAGAACAAGAAATCAGAATGACTGATTGGAGAAAATATTCTCATTTGAAGGATATCCCAATTCAAGATATTCAACGGGAAAAACCTGTCATCCTGATTGGACAGGACAATATACATTTGATATTACCCAGACAAATACGTTGTGGATCAGATAATTCACCTGTAGCTACCAAGTGTAAATTAGGTTGGTCACTACACGGTCCAAGTCCCATCAATGTTGAAAAAATCTTCAAAGCCCATACACTGCATGTTTGTGAGAAAACAGAAGCTTTTGACGACATTGAAGAACTCATAAAAGAAAATTTTGCAACAGAGTCTTTCGGAGTATAAGTAACACCAGACAAGATGAACAAGGATAATGAGAGGGCAATGACTATAATGGAAACTACCATTTGTTATACAAGAGAAAGATATGAGATAGGTTTGTTGTGGAAAAATGATCATGACATCCTACCAGAAAGCAAATATATGGCCCTACAACGACTGAAATGTATGGAAAAGAAATGCAGTCTTGACAAAAACTTCGCCGAAGCCTACTGCCAGAAAATCAATAGTTACATAGAAAAGGGATATGTTAGAAAGCTGAAACAGACAATCCACGTCTTTGGTACTTACCACACTTTGCTGTGAATAATCCGAATAAGCCCAATAAAATACGCCTAGTATTCGATGCAACCACCACGTCAAGAGGAGTAAGCTTGAATAGTGAACTGTTACCTGGACCAGATCTATTGAAATCGCTGGTTACTATTTTATGGAAATTTCGCCAACGACGATTTGGATTTTGTGGTGACGTCAGAGAAATGTTTCATCAGATTCAAATTCGTGATCAAGATCTAAAGTCCCAGAGATTCCTATGGCGAAACTTAGAAAGTGAGAAAGATTCAGATGAATATGAAATGACGGTGATGACGTTTGGTGCAACTTGCTCTCCCGTATGTGCCCAGTTTGTGAAGAACTTTAATGCTGAAAAATTTTGTTCTGATCCCGAAATTCGGAACGCAATTATCAACAAATTTTACGTAGACGATCACTTGGATTCCAAGGATACGGAACAGGAAGCACTTCATACTATCTCAGAAGTATGCACGGTACAGAAGAAAGTAGGCTTCGAAATAGTTAATTGGATGACAAACTCTCAGATTATACGAGAATGACTTAAATCTGAAGCTGTATTGGCCTATTCAAGGATCATTGGTGAAACTTCATTCCATCGTGTTTTGGGACTTTGGTGGAATACCGTTGATGACTATTTTTCTTTCAAATTGGATATCAGACATATTCATGATGGAAAAACTACCAAAAGAAATGTTCTCAAATGCATTATGTCCGTGTTCGATCCACTTGGCTCAACATCACCACTTACTATACGAGGTAAAATATTGATGCAGAAGATGTGGCGTTCTAGAATCTCCTGGGATAATTTTTTATCGAAAGAATTGATCAAGCCTTGGCAAAGATGGTTGAAAGATCTGAGGAAAGTAGCGGACTACAAAATACCAAGATGTTACAGTTTTCTGATCCCCGGAGCAGATAGAATTGAACTCCACACCTTTTGTGATAGCAGCGAGAAAGCATTTGCCACAGTATGTTATCTTCGAGTATTGAAAGAGGACAAAATAGAGACTTCCATAATTGCTGCGAAAACGAGAGTTGCACCTCTAAAGCAGCTTTCAATTCCGAAGTTAGAATTGCAAGCCGCAGTTATGGGAAGTAGACTGGCGGAGACAATTAAATTAGAACTGGAAATAACCATCAATAGAATGTATTTTTGGACAGACTCTGAATGTGTTCTGGGATGGATAAGAGCAGATGGAAGATCTTTCAAACAATTTGTCGCTCTTCGCATAGGTGAAATTCAGGAGAGAAGCAGAATTGAAGATTGGCGATGGGTACCCAGCCGACAAAATATAGCAGATTATGCTACCAGATCATCCAAAGAAACAATTATATGTGATGATTGGTTATATGGTCCCACATTTTTTAAACAACCTGAAGTTTTTTGGCCCGCTGAAAATTCAAAAATTACAAAAGATGAAAATCTCATGAAAGAGATGAAATCTGTAAATAGATGCTTAGTCATACAAACGTACGAAAATATTCTTCCAGACATAAATAGATTTTCGAAATGGCTCAGATTCATTCGAGCAACAGCTTGGTGTTTGAGATTCATTAATAACTTGAAGAAAACTGGAATATCAGAAGTACTAACAACTAACGAATTGGAAGAAGCAGAGAAAATTTGCGCAAAGAATTCCCAAAGAGTTTGTTTTCCCAGAGATATTCAAAACTTGGAATTGGGAAAACCCATCGATAAACAAAGTAATTTGGTTGGCCTCTCTCCTACTATGAAAGATGGTTTTTTAGTTCTTGGTGGAAGGGCTAATTTGGGAACTTGTATGCAAGAATCCACGAGGCATCCAGTGATCTTGAGTCCAAAACATCGGTACACTAGCCTGCTGATTCAACATTTTCATGAAAAGTTCAATCACACTGGAATGGAAACCGTACTGAATGAACTCCGGCAGAAATTTTGGATTATTAACGGAAGATCCGCATCGATTTTTGGGAGATGTCTCAAATGTAAAATAAATAAAAGTAAACCACAACCGCCATTAATGGGTCAACTTCCTGAAGTAAGACTGACGAGAGGGTTCAGACCATTTGAAAATGTTGGCATGGATTATTTTGGTCCCTTCTCCATCAAAATTGGTAGAAGACGGGAGAAACGCTGGGGCATGATATTCACCTGCCTAGCAGTGGGGGCAATTCATCTTGAAGTAGCACATACATTGAATAGTGATTCCACCATAATGTCTGTAATCAGAATGTCGGCAAGAAGAGGATGTCCTCGAACAATCTATTGCAACAATGGAACTAATTTGAAAGGCGCATCCAGAGAAATAAAAGAAGCCATGCAAAACATTGACATGCCTTCAATAAAAAATTCAATGTCTTCGAAAGGCATCGACTTCAAATTCCTACCACCGGCTTCCCCACACATGGCAGGAGGTTAATTGGAACTGTGAAAACAGTTATAGGAAAGATTCTTCATGGTCAATCACAGAGAGAGGAAACATTACAAACACTTTTTTCGGAAGCGGAGTCCATAGTAAATTGTAGGCCGCTGACTAAAGTTTCCTGCGATCCGTCAGATTTAGAAGCTCTTACTCCCATGCACTTTTTGTTGGGATATTCTAACACCACGCACGAGCCTACATTACTTCCAATAAACCCTGATGCTAATGGATTGAGGCGCGAATGTAAAAAATCTCGAATGTTGGTCAACACATTTTGGGACAGATGGGTAAAAGAATATCTTCCACGTTTGACGAAAAGGAGTAAGTGGCCCAACGACAGCAAACCCATTGCAGAGGGTGATATAGTAGTTGTGGTCGACGACCAAGCTCCACGATATAAATGGAAATTAGGAAAAGTTATAGGTGTGCATCCAGGTACAGATGGACGAGTTAGGGTGGTAGACGTCAAGACAGCGTATTCAGAATTTCGACGGCCAGTAACTAATATCTGCAAATTGGAACTAGAAGACTGAGTTGATTCTTCTAGCGGGGGGAGAAATGTTGATTATTTGATTAGTTTTGAGTTATTTATTTATTTTCTTGATCTTATTACCGTTGAATTATTGTTGTTATGGTATTATTGAAAAAAAAGAGTTTTAAGAAAATTTGACATTGTCAATAAAATAATTGTCCTGACGTAAATTGGATAATTTTTTGGCACGAAAGTTTGATACGAAATAACAACATATTTATTTTTTGTAAACCATATAATAACAATGTTTTTTTCGAAACAGTTCAATAATTTCGTTTTGAGTCATCTGTCTGGTCATTCTAGAGTACCATTCGTCCATATTAACCCTTTGGAGTTGAAAGTTTTTTTCACAAATATCATCAAACAACTATGCACAGAAGAAAATGCTACTATTCGTTTGGATCACCAAACGCCATCTGTATACTAGGTACCGTTGAAGCTACGGTGTTGTATTTGTGAAAATTGCTCAGTTATTATCATGATCAGATACAAAGAAATAAAAAACTATTTGCAGTAGGGCAGTGCTGAGAAACGTTTGGGTTTTGTGACTTAGTACAGATAGTACAAATTCATGGTTCCACGAAAATTGTGAGGGTCTGGAAATTATAATACCAAAACGATACATTTGTTGTTTTCCTTTTAGATAACTCCTCAGGTCCTTATCGTTTTTATAAAGTTCATGAAAAAAAGCCTGATTTCATTTTGATTATAATTCTGTCATGGAAGAATGATTTTATAATTCTTTGAGAAATATGTGTTCCTAATTTCTTTATATTAAAAATATGAATCCAGAGAGATGAAAAATTATTCATTTCGGGCATAATATATTTTGATATTTCCATGAAGCACATTTAAATTTGATTTTCTTTTTTCAATAGAAAATTCGTGACACATAATTCCATTTATTTTTTTTCAATCTAAACAAATATTCAGCTTTCAAGTTAACTGAGCATTATATGCCTACTGTGCCTTAGTAAAAGATGCTTTCATTAAATTTAAGTATAATATACTGTATTTCACCAAAGACATATTTTTGCTTACGTGCTGTTCTGTTCATTCTATTCATTATCATACAACTTGATTGTCAACAGAAGAATGCCGACGCTCTGAAACCATTGTACCTCAAATATATTATCGAAATCATCATTAACTCGTAAACATTCATTTTCTGGAATGCGAATTGGATTATTGTGTACTTCACATCTTCATCGACTTCAGGAAATAAATGATTTAGATTCCAGTCAATCGGACTAATGGCTTGTGAAAAAACAAATCACGCTTTAATTACCGAATGGATAATTTTGCCAGATCTCAGTTCATTTTGTTAACAGACAGAGACAGAAACAATTAACTTCGTTGTACTGTTGGCCTACCAAAAGGGTCTTGTGTTACATTTGTTATTCAGTGTCATTTCTTAGTTTTTTTATTTCATTGAATTGAGTGATGAAATCATGACGATTATTTCCTTGTGGAGAGTCTGTTCTATCGTTTGTTCGATGTATTTCTAATGAGTGAATTATTACTCGACTTATATTTCTCGATTCTCTGACAAAAACCCTCCTCTCGCACATCAAAATAATGAACACACTTCCTGATGTATGTTTCACCAACTGAGTTGGCGTAATTAGAAAATGAAAAAAGGAAACTAATTGATAGAGTCCAACATAGCTGATTCCAACAGATTCCAACATAGCTGATTCCAACAGATGTCATCAAATTTTTTTGTCAATTTTTCCTTAATATAAAAGAAATTGTTTATGGAACATGACCTTTTTCGGCGTTCTTAAGTCACTCTTTGCTACGAGTATTTCCCAACTTTCGAAAGCATCTTGTGCCGTGTCCCGCAGTCTCAGTGATTACAAGAAATATTTCCTTCGTGCCATTCATGAATTCATATAAATGACCCGCATGCTCAAAATGGTTTTCAACAGCCTGTTTAGATTATTTCGTGAAATGAAAATCAGATGCTCATTATCGAACATTTTGGGGTGCTTAAATTAGTTGAAAACCAACTGCTCCAATAAAAATTATTATTTTTGGGGAACTGACTTAACCTCAAATCGCCTAACCTAACTTAGCCACAAATCACTCATTTTTCATTCTTCGAATTTCTTCTAGAATTTTCTAGAAGAGATGACGTTCTGGAAGATTGTGATTAGAAGCGGGGTGGAAGATTGCAGAATATTTTGGATACCTCACTGAACTATGAAAGTGAGTAATGTTGGAACACGAATAAATATGAGTGGTAAATCGAAACAATTTTTCACTTGTGAAGTGGTATGGAATTTAATTGTAAATTTTCATGTATACCATTTTACTTATCCACAAATTTACTGGAGAAACGTAATAATGTTATCTACGTGATCGATTGAATTCGAAAAAGATGAAAATCACAACACAGTAGTCCGAAAATGATTTCACGATACAGCGACTCATGTAATAATGAACTACTAAGCTATAGGAATAAATATTTTTTGGAAAACCATCGAAATCATTTCAATGAAAACGTTATGCATCACTGTTTTTTGCCATTTCTGTGACTTTTCCAATCCCCCTTCATAATCACCAAATTAAACAAATTTAAATCAACAGAAATTCTACTATTTTAAATATTGAAGGACAAAAGTTACTGTCTAATATAAACCAATGAGCCGAATCAGTCAGTTAATTTTTGCCTACAAATTGAATGATCGTTGAAAAAATGAAATTTGTAAGTACCGTTGCTTTACTTCCTTTCAGATAGACAAAATTTAGGAAGGATTCCCTTCTGTTCTCAAAACCTAGAAACTCATTGGTGGAAAAATAAAAAAAACTGAAATGTCCATTTTTTCAAGAGCATTATACAAGCACTACAGGAAAATCCTTAAGGCGCTCTCAGAGTGATGCCTGTGCGAAAGTAGTGATTCGGATTGGATTTGAATCGCTGGAAATTAAATCCATTTGAAAAAACGTTCTCAGGAAGTTTATTCCACACAAACGCAGTTCTCCAGTTGAAAGAGTTCTTAAACAGTGAAGTTTGAGGTGTACTGAGTTGAACCTCCAAACGATGAGCAGCCACAGTCCGTCGCGTATTTCTGATATATACTGCTCTTGGCGGAATCAAGGTTACATGTGATGTTCGCGTCTCCAATTAGGCGAATGGCTCTTTTCTGGGTGGATTCCAGCAACTTCAGGGTATGTTTATGGGCATAGCTCCATACATGAGAACAGTACTCCAAAGAAAATCTGATTTGAGCCTAATAAAGCATCAAAATTTTCTAAGGTGTGTACAGTTTTCTGGTTCGGAACAGTGTTCCAAGCTTTTGAGAAGCAATTCCAGCGACATGATTATGCCAAGACATATTGGGGTCCATTTTGACCCCCAACAAACTTATCGAAGCAGAAAGTGGAATTGTCTCTCCTGACAGTATTACATTCGGTTCGGAGACATTTATCTTCTTGGAGAAAACGGATAACTGGATTTTTGTGGTATTGAATTGAACCTGGTTACTTTTACCGCAATTCGAAATCACTTCTATACAATATATATGCACAATATATACAATATATATGCACAATATATGCAACCTCCTGTTGCTGGTGAAGATGTGCCTCCGTAGCCGATGTACTGAAATCCAAATGAAATGACGAGACAAGTGTGCTGTCCTCAGCAAAGCAATATATTGGATCCTTGTTTTTTTCCAATAAGTTGTTCATATATAATAAAAAGAGGGTTGGGTACAATATGGATCCCTAGGGAACACCAGAATTGATAGTGGAAGTATTCGAGATATATCCATCGACGGCCACTTTCAGGGAACGTTCTCTCAGGAAGCTGAAGAGCCATTCACAGAAATGATCCGAGAAGCCAGTTTGGTCAGCAAACCCTCATGCCACAAACGGTCAAAAACCAAATGCCATTTTCGGTCTATTTTTCATGTCCGTGCCAATTTCTACTCCAGATAAAAAATTATAGTCAAGAGTAAAAATGTCACACACTTCCTCCAATCTGTTGAAAATCATCATTTGCTTGTTACATAAAAACTCAACATAACATTACTTCTGGATATTCTGATATCAAAGGTTTTGTCAAATAATATTCAACAGTATTCTCCTTCTTGAAAAGCTCAAAACTAACTGGCTCTTTCCAATAGGTACTTGATACTCGTTAAAAGTAACTTGGAATTCTTGTGATTTCCGTCACTCCATGATATTTTTCCAATTTATCCGATTCTGAATCGTTATAATATTCACAAGAGTATCTGATACAGAAAACTCTGAAAAAAATCGAGGTTTTTTCCACTCCACTGAAAACTAACGAGTCTACCTTAACGAATACTTGAACTGACTTTCTGGACCCAATAAATGCACGAATTCCCTCGCTCCAACGAGTGCTAAAATGCAGATTTCCTCCTGAAAATATGGCATCGTATTTCATGGCAAACTGGATAATGATCTTTGGACCGAGATTTGGGCTATTCGGAACGCATATCCGAAGTTTCACTGCGCAATCACCGATTTTTTATTTTGTCTGCAGGGGTGACCGTAACCGGCCAGGTGTACCAAATTCTGATAACGATTTGGATTGAGTGCACAGGTCGCCATAAACCTACATCATTTCCAATTTATGTATCTAGTGAGATAGAAATTTCTATTTTTGTTTATAACCGTATTTCAATTCCATGTGAATATGCGGAGAAGGAAATAATGTTTTTAAATAGAGTCATGTGAATACGAGAAACGTATCTGGTAAACTGAACTACTGTGATGATTGTCCCAGGAATGACACAGTGTCGGGATTTTCCGAAATGAAATTTCCTCGTTCCGAAACCAATTGTTGATTCACAAACACATGGACTAAACTCCTATCATTATACTTACGAAAGAAATCAAGTTCCACTCAATCATTCGACAGATTTTGTTCTATCTAATAGAGACTCAGGCTGTGAAAACCTATATTCTTAAGTACGAGTACCTACTATTTGCCTTTATTAACTCAGTGCCAGCGAGTATGGTACAACAGAATATCATTATATAAACAAATATAAAAATAAGAAAGGAAATTGTTTGATATGAACGTTATATTTATCGTTACCTTAAAGGCCCATATCCATATGAGTCAATGTCTCGTAACGTAACACCGAAAATGTTCAGCTCGTTGCAAGATGATACGGTTCGCTCCGGAAGCATTTCCATTTTCAGTCATGCCGAATAATGTGTAACGCAACCAGAACAGGTTACAAAAAAACGCCACAAGCAACAGGAGAAAATACGTTATACTCATATACCGATCTCAACTTGTCGCCTTAGGTCGAGAGAAAGGAAGGCTTATAGCGCCGAGTCCAATGGAGCTTCCAGACAAAAAGCAGGAGCCGCCACGTCTCGGAAGACGAGTGCTCTCACGTCTCCTGCACCTAGAGCCGGGGAGCCAAGTCCCCTCACCAAAATGTAAAACGATGACTGGGGGTTTCCACAAGAGAAGTGAAAACGGCTCTCCCACTCTTCCCTAGTTGACGTTTAACATTAGTTATCATGGCAGATTATAATGTGGAGCAGACGACGACGAAAATAACTGAAATACGTTTTCTCATTCCGACATTCAGACAGAATGGAAACGGCTTTCACGGCTGGAGGCTGGAGTTAAATAAACAAAATCCAGACTGGTATATCGTGGTCGAATGAAACCTGAAATACCACAGGTATATGCGTAACTATAGTTTTTTGGAGCGGTAGCCATGTCGTTTCGTTTTCATTACTTTGTGGATGGATGCACAAATTGATTACGCATGTTTAATCTTCCGTTGCCCCAAATGTATCTGAAGGTATACCAACTCTTCAGTTTGCGATCCTCGAAGTATTTATATGCAGGTAGTTCAAAGCAAGTCAATGATTTCAAATAGACTTCTCCAGATTCTCCAAATTCACTAAATCTTGTAGTTTCTTTATGAATTCTCCAATGTTTTGTTTTGAATTTTCAGGCGGATAATTTTTTTTCAATAACAGTTTCTTTATTAGGTTATTTGACTTTTGTTCCAACAAATTGCTTGTGTTGTTCTTCTACACATAAAATTATTAGTTCCTTGAAGCCAATGTTAGTTGTAAAAATAGTGATTGAAAGTGAAAACATTTCATTCGGGCAGGACGGATTCGAATTTTCAACTTCAAATTAAAAACCTTAAAAAATCAAATATTTGAAACTTTAACTAAAATATTTGACTCAACAGTAACTCACCCAAAAGTTATGAATAATCTGTTACTTAATGATGATCAGTAACACTATGCTTGTTGAAAATTATAGAATATTTACAATAAATTTTATTGAAGATGCGTTTCGCTACGGTAGCTTCATCAGTTGGACTGATGATAAAACTACTGAAATTTATTTTAAAAAAATTATTTTCGAAAATAATACTCAATAATACTGAAAATAATACTCAATTATTATGAAAGCTTGAGGTTCCGTGAAGTTTCGAAATTTATGTAAAAACCATTTAAAGTTTCATATTCTCGATAGAAAAAAACAACCTCTCAACCTTTCATCATTTTTTAGCGTGCGGATTATTTTACTCGTAGGATAAAACTTGACAAAAAATGGAAAAAATTTAAATAGAATCAAACATTTAAGATTTCATAGATAGACAGTTACAAAAATCGATTTACATTTATTGGGTGATTATTTTTGAAAATCTCCTGATATGAGGAATCTACTTTCACTTTGTGACGTTATAGTTTAACCACACTGTATACAAAAGAATCTATTACCAAAAAATACTACTGACGTTTCTTCAAATAACAGAATTCTTTTTAAACATATATCAAAACTATAAACATTGGCGTTAGCTACAGTATCGATTGGTAAACAATTTATTAGGCAAATTTTTTGCTCTTTCAGGATCTCTTTTCAAATCTTGCACATCTATAATAGTTCTCGAGATATCGAGATATTTGCAGAAAAGAAAAACTCTTTCCGATATTTGTGAGTGCAACTCAAATCATGATTTACACTATGTAAAATTATGAATCCAATTACTTTTTTCGTAAATTTTTATGACAGTGAACCAAAATTATGTGAAATGGTACTTGTGAACCTGACTACTGAAGATAGTCCCAGGAGTACCCGACCAAACAAAGGAAACACAAAAAAATTGAAAAAAGTATCTATTTTTCAACATAATCTCCTTGCAGCTCTATACACTCTACCCAGCGACGTTCAATAAGTTCGCTACCGTTTTTATAATAAGAAATGTGTTGCTCCTCAAACTAGCCATCAATGGCCGACATCACTTCTTCATCGTTGGAAAATCTTTGACCCCTGAGCCATTTCTTTAGGTTTGGTTACAGAAAATGATCCGATGGGGAAAAATATGACGAATAAGGTGCAAAAGATAGCAATTCAAACTTTCATTCATTAGGTCATTGCAATAATGGATTTGTGAGCTGGTGCATTGTCTTGATGAAACAACACTTCTTAGCCAACTGCGGTTGTTTTTGCTTGATTTCTTCACTCAATCGTTTCAGTAAGTTAACATAGTATTCGCCGTTGATAATTTTTTAATATAGTCAAATATTCCACTTGCATCCCAAAAAACCGATGTTATGAACTTGCCTGCAGATGTAACGGTCTTCGCCTTTTTTGGAGCCGGTTATCTCGTTTGAGTCCACTGTTTTGATTATTCTTTCGTCTCGGGTGTGAAGTGATGGACCTGTTTCATCCATGGTTACGAAAGGGCGCAAGAATTATGCTTTGTTGCTGTGAAACTTCGCTAATCGCTCAATTTGAAATTTTTGACGACACTGTTACTGCTCGACTGTGAGCAGACGCGGCATACATTTCGCACAGAGGTTTCTCATGTCGGAATTTTCAGATAATATTCGATGTACCGCACCTTTTAAAATGTCCACTGAATCTGCTAACTCGAGCAATATCAGCCGATGATCTCTGAGTATCGCTTTGTAGATTTTCTTCGCCGTTTCTGGAGTTGTCACCTCATCTGGTCGACCACTGCTACATTCGTCTTGACAGCTCGTACGGCCTCATTTAAATTCTGCTACCCAATATTTCACTGTTGTAAACAAAGGATCAGACTCACCCAGAGTGAAATCCAGTTCAACTTTCATATTGGTTGGGCTGAGGCCTTTCGAATTGAAGTATTGTACCATATGAAGATGGCCATTTTCACAAATTCACCAAAAACGTTCGCTATTGATGGCTACCAAACAGATACTGAACAACACGGCATCTTCAAACTTGAAACATATGCTTTATAGATCGTGTACTTTCTAATATACAGTGATATTTTTCAAACAACTACCGCCATCTCTGGATCAGGCCGGGTACTTCTATTACCAACCAGGTAGTGAATGTAAACACGGTACTCAATTACCAATTGAGGTGAATCAGCAGAAAAAGTTTGTCATTTTTTTCAATTTCGACTTTGTTAGGCTCAAAAACAAAATTTTTCACAAATTATTCGCGAAAAATAATGTCAGAATCATTATACTTCACCACGAACATCGAAACTTCCACATAAATGCATTTCTGTTAAAAAATCTAGAAATAATTCACAATCGACTCTGATTAGAACTTGAATAAAATCATATAATTCTGAATAGAAATGATTAGAAATAATTCATCAACTTGAGTTTGGTTTGCAGGAGAGGTGGAAAGGTTACTACGAGAGTACACCCAAAACCAGGAAATGGTACGAAATATTGGTTCCCATTACTACCAGATCATATATCCAGTTCAACTACGACAGCATAAGAAAATGGGCATTTCGACAAGGGAGATAGGGTCTTCTAAGGTACGCAATGCCCGGAGTACGGTATGTCACAGCACTTTATCATCTCATTATCTCACTACAGCATGAAAATATAGTCAAGCGTAACTTGCAAAACAAGCACTTTTCTCAATCTCCAGAAATGCAATACTCTTCTAGACGCGCGTTTCACCAACTAAGTTGACGTCTTCAGGAAAGGAAGATGCAGTTTTTCTGAAGACGCCAACTGGGTTGTTAGAAGAGTTCCGATATGCATTTCTGGTGATTGGAAAAGAGTTCGTTTTGGATTTATTTTCCGTCAGATGTTCCACCTTCGCCTTTTATTTCAACGTATAATGTCACAATAATATTCCACCATTTCACCTCATCATCTCTATCGATAAGTGATTGCACCTGCCTCTTTTCATGTGAAATAGTTTTAATACTTTTGAAGTTTATATCAGGTAAAAATATCTGATGAACTTCGAATAACCTATTTCTCCACCATGATAGCTCAATATACGTTTAGTATATAGTACAGAAGCAAAACTTCTCACAACTTTTGAAAGGGACATGATATCAAAGTTGAACAAAAATTTACGTAAAAAAGTATTTGATACGGAACAAACAAAACTGGCTCAGAGCAAGCTATCAACTGTTTCCTCAAATAGACCACTGCACAACAAAATCGAACTTTTTTTGTAGCATGTGATTTCTCACCCATTGTTTATTAATGTAGCCCCGCCTATTTTGAATCTACTCCCAGATTTTTTCTAGTAGCTTCAGTTAAGGAGATACAGGTACCCTCTAAAAATGTACTCTCTATTTGATTGTTGATTTCGCTATCCTCAACGTCGTAGTAGTTTCAATTTTTTTTTGCAATGGCTTCATCTAGAAGGACCTGTGTAAACAATCCAGAAAGATTTTGTAACATTTGTGGCACACTATACCAAATATAGTGTGTAAAACGTGTGTGAAGTCCTAACGATTATGGAAAAATAACAAGAGGGGTCCTTTGAACCCCACCAGTCCTATGATTAGGGGTGAACCATTAAACCACCTTGACGACTGTTATTTCTGCGTCGTAAACATAACATACTATGCCGTCAGTTACTAGACCTGTCCTGCGATCAACTGATACATTAGTACCCCAATCAAGTACATCACAGGTACGTCCGCATGAAATTGTTCAACGAATGGAGGAAGGTGACACAAGCGGCGAAGATAGTGATAGCGAATTTGAAGACGCCAAAAGACCAAGACCATTCAGATCCAAGAGGATTTGAATGATTTCATAAGAGATCTCAGATTGTCTAAAGCTTCTCGACTGAAACAAATAAATTTGGTCACCAAAGAAATGAATGTCTCATTTTACCGAATCCGGGAAAAGAAATTACTTCCTTTGTTTCCTAAGGGGGACGATTTTGGTTTGTGTAATAATATTCTAGGACTAGTGACTGGAATAAAATAAAAAAAAATACGAACCTGATGATTGGCGTTTGTTTATGGACTTGTCAAAACGCAGTCTTGAATGTGTACTTTTACATAATGACAATAAACTTGTCTCTTTGCATATTGCTCATTCAACCAAAGCTGAAGAAGAATATTCCATAATATATCTGGTTGTAGACAAAATTAAATACACATAACACAACTGGCTCATATGTGTGGACTAGAAGATGGTTAATTATCTTTTGGGCCAACAAAGCGGTTATACGAAATATCCGTGTTTCATTTGCTTGTAGGACAGCAGAGCTAAAACTGAGCATTGGACCAGAAAAGATTGGCCGCTTAGGCACGAATTGATACAAGGCATGCTTAATGTAATAAACCCTTCCCTATTGCCTCGGGAACGTATAATATCACCTCCTTTACACATCAAACTAGGATTGATGAAACAGTACGTACAGCCTATAAAAAAATGGGAAATATTTTCAGTATATATCCAGATCGTATCCAAAGTTGAGTGATGAGACGTTAAAAGCTGGAATTTCCGATGGACCATAAATTAAAAAATCAATAAACGATGTATATTTTACTGAAAGTATGACAACCGCTGAAAAAATTCCTGAAATGAGTTTGTTTGGCTCGTAAAAAAACTTTTTGGGAAATAAGAAGTCCGTCGACTTTCCTGACCACATCAAGCAGTTACTATTACACTGAGATTTAATGAGATGCATTGACTTTATAGCCACCTTGATCGGTGGCTTTAAAGTCAAAAACTCGGAGAATAAAGCGAGAAGCAGGGAGAACGCTTTCATTAGGATATTTGCACCATGGATAAGCGCTACCAGGGCTATTGGAATGGAAGTATGATGGCAGACTAATGTTAGATCATGCAGAATTCTACTAACACTCCAACTCATCCAAGAAAGTTCTAATTAGATAGTTGAATAAATTTTTATATGACGAAAAACCATGTTTATTTGATAAAAATAGGTCCTCTTCGTATCTCAAAAAGTAGAGCTGCTAGCAAAAATCTGAGTACAATCAGGGTAGAAAATTCAGCTAGATACATAAAAAACATTCCATTCAACAAAAATGCTGTTGTGTAGTGTTATCTATCCAACACAGGCCTATTAAGTTTTATATCATTTCATGAAAATAAAACTGACTATGAATATAAAAATTTCAACAATAAGTTGATTTCGAACTTACTCTAGTTCATCACAATGGATGATCAAAATGTTTACTATTTACTTCCGTATAAATTCATATTTGGATATTCATATGTTTTGCAAGCATCTCTTATCTCATTCATGAGGTTTTGAATAGACTGAAGTTAATTTCATTGGTTCGAACTTTCATTGTCTGATATGATATAATATAATTTGAAACCCCTGGAAGAACAAATGAAATTGTAATGTAAATTGAAATGAATAGCTGAAAATATTAATTTTATTAACCAAAAAAAAATCTTGAAATGAAATTACACTTTAATAAAAATCAAGCAAGAAATAGAAAATGGAACAACCAAAATGAAATAAAAATCAAAAAATTACCTTCAAACAAAAGACTGAGGTTATATAACTTATACTTCAGATTTCGTCACATCTTTTCATTCAAAAACAGAAAACTAATGGTGTATTATCAGGAGAACTAGAAGGTCATTCTAAGGGACCACGTTTGCATATCTACCGATTTGGACAATTTTCGACAAAATGATTAAGGCTTTTGCTGCCGAGGGTTTCAGTGTCCGAATTTTTTGGGTTCGAAGGCCGTGGTTTCGGGAATTTCTGGCTGACGTTTCGCTGTCGCAAGCGGCTAGCTTCTTCAGAGATTATACATTCGAAGGCCGAGTGCCGGTTATACATATGTATCTAGTTCCATTTAGAAGATGATAGTGATGGAGAAATTTTTGCATACGCATTATCATGCATTAAATCCACCCTCCGTATAAGTCTGTCTGCCTACCTAGCAACTTAGATTTGTTATCAGAATCAAGAGCTAGAGAACTAGGAAATTACTGCTCTTGTTCAGATAGTACACGGAAGACAAATGAGATCGTTCAGTTGACGTCCATTTCCTGTGTATACTCAGAGTCGTTTTTTCTTTCATTACTTTATGGTCCATATACGGCCCCAAGAAGGAAGGGGAAGAAACTCCGTTATGTCGAACAACAATTTTTGCTATGGGAGGCGCAGTATTTCGAATGTTTTGTTAGTGAGTGGTGTTGGCGCCTATAAAAAATGTGTCCATTGCCTGCACCAACACGGGCAATGGGCGCGACGTCTTCGATATAAGATGTGTGGTAGAGGTCGCTCCAAAGAGTCCTCGACGGTTACTCATCAAATGTTGAAAAGGGAACTTTCCTAACATGAGTTCTAGTGGTGCTTTGCATCATGGGTGCATTGCAGCTCCTTACTGGGGCACTAGACAGCTTGTGCTTTTCCGTGATTCTCGCCTTCCTCTGTATAGATCCAAGCGTTCAAGGTGTCGGGGCTTGCAGTCCATTCAGTGGGAACTAGTATCCGAGTCTAGCCATGGAGGGCACCAAGGCAGACGTTCGAGGTATCGGGCCCGGATGGAAGGGGCTACTAGTATCCGAGCTAAGGACCTCGACTTGTCACTTCTGGGACCATATTCCCACTTGATTTGGTAGGTTAGCGGGGGCAGGTGTGCATCGCAAGAACTCTCTGGCGAAATAAGAGCATAGTTAACTTGTATGAACGTTTGGTCGAACGCAACCGATGGTCCCGTCACTAGATTAGCCACACCTAGATCATGTAAGGAAGCAAGCAAGTTACGAACTCCGAGGTTTTTCAACATAATAAGTCCTGAATTTCAATACGTTGTATCTTATAGACCACTCTTTGGGTGTTCTTATATGAAAAATCGAAGGGCTGTAAAGGTATGTGAAATTGGCAATGTCTGTTGATCCCATAGATAACGTCTTCGTAAGGAAAGATATCTATGTTCATTCATAATAATACTACACAATCATCTGAAAAAATTCAAAAATATGATTTTTCAAGGCAAATTGAACATTAATTGATTCATTTCCTATGTGATAAAATTGACCAATCCTTGATAAAAACCATTATTCTATTCACACCTGTTCGTACTCGGCATGAATATGCCCGAAGAAACTATTGTATACTGGAATACATGTTGCGATTCTGTGAAATGTTCAATGAAAATCTCACAATGAAGTGTTAATCAATTCATATTTTGTGCTTTTTATAAGAAGTCATTCATGGTGGATAGTAGTGAAATCTTACATTACCCAAAACTAAAGCAATATTTCTCCAGTACCAACGAAGTTATTCTGTCCTATTTCTGTAATTAATAGATAACTTCGTGACAATTATTCATGAATTGTGAAGAAAAATAATCAACTCACTTCACCCCACTACCGTTTTGAATATTCTGTGAATTTCATCCTTGAAAATTCCTTAAAAACAGTTTTCAATTCATAATAATCTAATTACGATCTCAAAAGAACACATTTCTCCAAATTTTACATTCAGTTGAAAGAACTCCGTCTGATATTTAATCTTTTTGGTGGAAAAATTTAAACTTATTTCCATTTCAAGTCTTTCAGTAGAACATCAAAGACCGCTTGAACGAGAATGATCGATGGAAGTTGGTTGAGATATAAATTTTCTGCGAATTTATGAGCTGGAAATGTTTCCACACTCCGGTCCTTTGATGATGTAATAATGCAATGACTCTTCCGTGTAATTTATATGGTATGATCAGTGATTATATACACTATTTTTCACTAATGATAATTCGTTACTTATATGTCGTACCCGTCCATTTCATATTCAGAAATAAAACAAACAGCAAAGAAGCATAAGGAATCCCAATCATCAGTTTTGGTCAGGGTGGAACTTTTTCAACTTCTGCCGTATCAATCTTAGAAATGAAACAATCACTTTACCTAAGAAAAATACGTTACAGAGTGACCAGTAGAACTATCGATGCTAGAAATATTTCGGAATCACGAGATAATCGAAGATATTTTAGTTGCAACGAAGTGAGCATAACCATATAGAATGCCAAGTCTATCAGCAATATGAGGGTAGTTGAAGAAAAACAAGGATACGGGGAAATAAAGTTAAAAACAGCAAATCGGTTGTAGTTCGAAATGACAAAAAAGCATTGGGTGAAACAGCGACAGATCCTCTCGTGATAAGCAAAGCGAGTACTGAGATGCGACATTATTTATATGTAGGTTACTGAGGATAATTTCAATAATATCAATATTATTCACGTTGATGTATGAAACGAACTTATCTTATTCGGACTCGTATCTGTTTGTAGCTAAACCTACTACTGAGCCTAACGACCATAAACATTTTTTTTGTCGAAAAATTCACGGAAGATACTCGTTTTGAACACCAGTCCTATCTTCCTAAACTTGAACTATATGGTTCCTCGAAAGTCAATATGAAACAAGATAATTTGGCAAAGGCCTGGAAACGTGAAGTATTGATTTCTCGTTTTTTTATGGAAGAGAGAATAGCGTCACGGCTATCAATGAGCTTATCAATGAGAATTTTGGACTATTCAGCTTTATAGCTTCATTCATTTAAGATGAAGACACCCGTGTATTTTATTCATTTTTGAAGGCAGAGATTTGATTTTTGGTACAGGCGTAGACCTTCATGGGCCGCACTTTTCTTAACCCGAGTGACAGCCTCAAACCAGTCTACTGCGAAAAAAGCAAGTTTCCGATATTTTTCTTTGCGTTAGGGATACCATTATTTGACAAAGTTGCTTGGAAATCGATTTTGACCACGCATACCACCAAATTTCAACCCAAAATTCAAAATTGTTTTTTTTTGTAATTTTTGTATCCAAATCTGATTTTCAATTATTAATGGTTTCGAATACGAAGCTTCAGAAATGATAAAATTGCCAAAATTAATGAAATTAATGTTTTCATAATGAATATTGGGTATTCAACGAAAGTCATTTTTTGTGGAGTAACTTATCGGGGTAAACTAAAAAGTTTGCCCTTCTACACTTGTATAAAGTTCTTCATTATAATTTTTATATTTTTTCAGATTGTGGAAGGTAACAATTACCCAAAAAAAGGTCGATAAAAAACTGAATATTGGGTGTTTTTTCATTCCTATATTATAACCAATTTATTTTTTTTCGTAGCTCCTTATACAGGGTGTTAAATAGGGGCAAAGTTGCGCATTTGTCTGACTAATAATATGCCGTTGAGAAAGTTCTGAAATTCCAAGTATATCCGAAGATACCCGAAAAAAACAGAAATTTTGGAATATGGTTTTTATTTTTTCCGGCTTTATTTTTCGGAGGATTCACGTAGCCACTTTTTCCCTGCTACATAATGGTGTTTTCAGATTTGCTATTCGACGTTTTGTCTTCCGGCCACCATCATCAACTTTATTTATTCTCATGGGTGCTACATCGGATTCTTTCTGTTTTGAATAGAACCAGGTTTACTTTTTGATGATGTATCATAAGTTATCATTCTTTTTCGAAAAACTGGAGATATTGAAAAAAATTGATTCTTATCCTAATAGGATTTGACTTTGATGTTTCTAAATTTGACTTTCAATTTGTTACATCCAATGACATTTTGTTAATGTATAAGTCATTGGATTTTTGGCGAAAAATGGCTTTCACGAATGAAGAAAAAAAAATTATATAAATTTATTACATATACGATAAAAACATGTAAAAAATGTATTAAAACTTGTATCACGAAAGACGACAACCACATCAAACTATGTTCAAGTTATTGGACCAAAATCCCACCGAGTTTGGTTCGTTTGAAAAGCCTAGGAAAAAATACGGAGACAGAATCAACAATCAAAATTCGATAAATGAGGTGTGTATGAGGTAAATTAGACATTGTGTCCTTCTCAATGAAAGTAGAACTTTGAACAAATAACAATAATTAACTAAAATATGAAGACAAAAGTAAATCACAGCAAATGCTCAAAATGCTGGCCTTGTTCATGATAACACAACTGTGCCCTTCTTCGAATTTTATCCATTGCACGATTATTTTCCCCACTCCTCAATCTTTTGAACTCTCTAACAATGATGTGTCGAAGGTCCTCAATATTTTGATATTCCCTCTGATCATAAACTCTATTTTTCAGTGTACCTCATAAGAATGTATCCATAACACTTAAGTCTGAAGACCTTGCTGGCCGCTTCACCGGCCCATTATTCCTTATCCATTTATCACCAAACCTTTCAATCAGGTAATTAGATACTTGTCTAGTAGTGTGCGGTAGAGTACCATCATGTTGAAACCAGATGTTGTTTCAGTTAGCCAAAAGGAGATCATCCAAATAGACTTCGGAAATCGACATTAAAAGCTAGTGATACGTTTCTCCATTCAGAATTCACATGTTAATACTAAATCGCACTCAAGGTCGAATTTCTCGAAACTGCCTGGGGTTGTTTATGATCCAAATATGTTCGTTATTTCGGTTGAATATCCCACAATTCCTGAAAGTGCTTTTATCTGTCCAAATAACATTTTCCAGGAAAACAGAAAAATCAATTTTTATTATTAGCCAATAACAAAATTGTAATTGCCTTTCGGAATAACCTGGATGCAATTTGAGATGTCTCCAAGCACTTGTATGACAAATATTCATTTTGGAGGAAATTTGACGTGTAAATTTCCTGCGGTTCATGTTTATCTGCAAATTATTAATTTTTATTGAGAAGGACACAATGTCTAACTTACCTCATTATACCTCATTTATCAAATTTTCTTTAGTTTCCTGGTCCATTCTGTCTCCGTATTTTGTACTCGGCTTTTCAAATGAACCAAACTCGGTGAGATTTTGATCCAATAACTTGAACATAGTTTAATGTGGTTGTCGTCTTTTGGGATACAAGTTTGAATACATTTCCGATGTCCTAACACTGTTTCTATCGTATTTGTGATAAAGTTGTATCATATCTCTTTTTTTCTCCATTCGTGTTATCGTACAAAGACTTGTCCAATAAAAAAATGTCATTGAGTCTAACAAATCGAAAGTCAAATTTAGAAACATCAAAGTCAAAGCCTATTATGATGAGAAATATTTTTTTTCAATATCTCTCATTGTTTTTTTTTAAATGAATACTCATGATACATCATTGAAAAGGTAAAATCTGTTTCCATTCAAAACAGAAAGAATCCAATGTGGCGCCCATGAGAAAAAATTTAGTTGATGATGGTGACCGGAAGACGAAACGTTAGATAACAAATCTGACAACACCTAGGTAGCAGGAAAAAGTGGCAATGTGGAAGTGCAATTTATTTTCTAATCTTCCGGTAAATGAAGCCAGAAAAAAAATACTATTTTTCGAAATTTCTGTTGTTTCCGAATATCTCCGGATATACTCGGAATTTCAGAACTTTCTTAACGGCTTATTGTTAGTCAGGTAAATGCGCAACTCTGCCCCAATTGAACCATCATCGTATCTCTCATAGTTTCCGAGAATCCAATGGTGACGATCGAATTTGAAACACCCTGTATAGGATTAATTGAAAATCGGACTTGAATATGAAAATTACAGAAATTACGAATTTTGTGTTGGAAGTCGGTATGAAGGGTCAAAATTGATTTTCAAGATTTTTTTCGAATAACTTATTTCAGTAACATCAACGAGAAGAAAAATACAGGGCATTCGCAGGAACGCAGTAAACTGGGCTTAAAGCTGTCACTCGGGCTAAGTACTACCAGAGATCAAATATCTGCTTTAAAAAATGACTGAAATACAGGGGTGCTCTCATATAAAGTGTGTCACACTGTATATCTTTTTAAGGAGAAAACACGATCACTACAGGAAAATCCGTAATTCGCTCTAAGAGCGGTGCCTGACTTAAGTGAACAAATTTCAGATGTAGGTATATTTAACTCTTGTTTTTTCGATCATAACGGTCAATATTTGTACTTCAATCACAAATTGTATTAGGACAATGATAAAACATTTAGAGTTTGTGCTACTAAAACGGAGATGGATCCGTTCGAAAGATTGCTGCCTTAGACAAATTGGGACATATTTTATTCGAGAGATGTCAAAGTAAATAACTACTGTGACCTTGCTGTTGATATTCTTCAAACTTATATTAGAAAATATCCCCTAAAAATGAATCTTTCATTGAGAATCTCTTCGAAATGGAATGGTTCAATTGGGTATACTTCAAAATTCATGAGAAATAATTTTCGAGTCAACGAGAATCCCAGATGACTTTAGGGCCTATAAATACATGAAGAAAAAATGTAGCGTTGAATTATTGAGACAAAAGAAACATTGGAGTCGAAGTCGAAATATGTTTTATTGTCTGAAGATGCATATCTTATTGACAAAGCTTGGTAAAAATAAATAAAAAATAAAATTACTCGTATTAGCTGTCGCTACTTAGTCAGGTAAAACAATACACTTCAAAATAATATACATTGCTAGTGTATTAAATAAAATTTTCAAGTAGATACTGAACACGTGCATGAACAACAAAAAAGGAAAGAATAAAGATAACAAAACCACTTTACGAAAATACCCAATAAGAATGTATTTGCGAAATATTCGATATTGATTACTTAAATTGTATTGAGAGTCAGATATAAGTCGAATTGGAAATTATCTTGATACTCATAGTATTCTGAATAATTATAATAGGCTCTCTTACAAAAAAAGTCCTGTAATGGCATGCGCCTTTCAAATGGGATGGAAGGTGATTGAATATTTCCAACCCATTATAAATGGAAGAATCTCGAATAGGGGAATATTTTTGAATGGGCAAATCGAAGTTGCTTTTTTGGCGAGTGGCGTTTGCGTATCTCACAAGATATCAACCTCACCACGTAAGACCCAGGGGACAAATTTGATTTGAGACCTTTGATATGGTCTTCAAATTTCAAATCACTGTCAATAGTCTCAGAAATTCAGTTGAAGGTTTATTTCCACAAAGATATTATCAACTTGTAAATTGCTAATGGAACATTTGAAGCAAATTACGTTCGTTTTAGATATACTAAAACTAAGAAGATTTGCGTCACACAATTTTTTTATTTTGCTTATATTACAACTCATTATTGTTTCAAGTTCAGAGGGATTTCAATCATGCCACAAAATTGAAGTGTCGTCAGCGAATAATGTGAACCCAATATACAGAAGGCATAATAGTGGACGAAGGACTGAGCCTTGAGGAACTCCACAATTTAGTTTTCCTTTCTCATATTAACTGGTCGTTTTGAAAATTTTACTACGCTCAAATGAATAGAATTTGAACCAATTGAGACTTCCACCTCTTATTCCATATTATTGTAATTTCTGAAGCAGTGTACAATGACTAACACAGTTGAACGCCTGAGATACGTCACATAACACAGCAGCTGCAGTCTTTCCATCATTTAATTTGGTATATAGACTGTACAGTCATGAAAAAATGGCATCATGTGTGTTTTTTCTATTTTGGAATCCAAACCGAAATATCTGGTTTCTCTCGAAAATCTGCTAGACTTGAGACTAGTTTTTCCATAATTTTTGTAGGTGGTGGTATTTGGTAGGTAGGTCGGAAGTTAAAAATGATACCAATATCTCCATCATTATGGAGAGGGATTATAATAGAGGTTTTGAGAAAATTTGGAAAAACTCCTTAATTCATTGAGGTCAAACAATGCTGATGAACCATTGCCTGGCAGATTTTCAGAAATATTCAAAGATAATATGTCAATTCCTGAAGTGTGTTTGTTTTTTATATCCCTAGATCTCTATATATGATGGAATCGGCCGATACTTGATGAAAATCCATAACTAACGTATTCCAAAAACACTTTGTTGTGAGATTTTCACTAAATTGTTTTACAAAAACGCAACACGTGTTTCGCCATACAATGGCTTCATCTGGCGTGTCTTTCCCTAGATCTCTTTCAATTCTGAGAGGTTCATGCCATAAAGAATAAAATTATCATCTATATAATTAAATTTACTTATGAATCATACGAAATGTGAATATTTTCAGTTAGTTTTTCTCTAATTAGGTAAAAATAATTATTGGAATCGGCGGATGATAATGGCATGTGCAATTTTTGCTTTCTACCCTTTTCCCTGAGATCATTGATTATCTTCCATGTTTTTTTCGACTCATTGCTTGCTTTGTTCATTCTGTTATAATAGAGAGTTTAAGTTATTTCAATTGTGTTTCTGTAAATTCTGCGATAGTGAGTGAAATAATTTAGAAAATATGCGGATATTGTGAACTTTTTGATGTATTGTGAGCAACGAATATTTCTTGCAGACACCTTCATTCCCTTTGTCATCCACTCGTATTTATTATTTTTTATTTCAATTTTTTGCATTGGAAATTAATTATTGAATGTGAACAACAACATGCTCTAGTATTTTAGAAAAGGATCTTCAGATGGTAGAATTCGATTCCAAACAGTAATCATAGAGCCTATTATAATTTATTTTTGAATTTCGAACAATTTTCAATGTTGTTGTCAAATTCAACATTGAAGTGAATGGCTTCATGTTCTGACAAACCTGAGGGTGATACCTCGCAAAACACAGAGTTTTAATGGAGGATTTTGAATATTACGTACCTAATGTGAGTGGATGAGTGAACATACATCTTCCAACTCTAACTCTCTAAAAGACTCACTAGGGAAATTGTGTCTTTTTAGTTATAAATATATATATATATATATATATATATATATATATATATATATATATATATATATACATATATATATATATATATATATATATATATATATATATATATATATATATATAATATACAGTAAGTTCTCAGAACATATCACGATCGTGCTGGAATATGGAAGTTCCTCCGAAGTATTGACTCAGATATCTTCTTTAATTCAAGAAATTTTCCTTCTTCTAAGAATTCGTTTTGTTTCGAGCCAGTTTGTCTTCAGAAAGTACCAGCTGCTATGAATAGATTGAGCAATTCTTACTTTCATGAATAGTGAATTAATGAAGATCGCTGCTTAATATTTAGGCTGATTCCACTATTGATTTCTGGAGGTTGATTTGGACAATATTTTGTGATTTTGTAGAACTGCAATAATCTCTTTTCAGATCAAGGTTGTTTTCGAAGTATTCGTCAAAAACTGAAATTGTCGAATTTAGTTTTTTGGCTCTACCGCCTCCAAATGTGTGTTTTTGTACACATTCCAAATAGGGCTACTGAAATTTAGCCAGATGTGATATTTGATGGAATCGGCCGATACTTGGTGAGAACTATAATATATTCAAAAAACACTTCTTTGTGAGAATTTCACTAAACAATTTTACAAAAATGCAAGACGTGTTTCGTCATACAATGGCTTCTTCGGATGTATCTATATACCTATGATGCAGAATTCATTCGTTTATAACCGAGTGGAAGGTAACTTCATAAAATATCTAATTTCAAAATGGAGTAATACATATCAAAATCAAGAAACTAGATCGACTGAGAATAAAAAACTTACACAAAATGAAAATGTGAAAATTGGACGCATTCAATATTTTATCTCTTTAATTAATAACAAACTATTTCTGGTATTCTGGTATGCTTATTTTGCAGCATACCAATCGAGCAACCTCTCTTCCGAGCATATCATACTGATTGCTCTCATGATATTGTTAACTAACAAAGCTTTCATTACAAAATGGAAATTTGTTGATATATTTTGAAGATCTTATGATATCACTTATATTGCGTCTCTAGAAATAATTATGAATTGAGACTTGTTTTCATTACCTCTTGATGGATGGAACTCAGGTTGGAGATTCCACGGCTTGAGGGATTGCAATTTGTCCGTCTCTACAATAAAATTATACAATTATCCAGATTTAAAAAGGCGCCAGCTGCAGGCTCATATAATCCTAAAATTGTGAGATTATTGATCTTTTCTGTCCTAAGTTATAGAAAATAATAGACAATATATCTTCTCAATATTCTTTTCAATACATTTCTGTAATGCCTATTTGAAAGAAAAGGAAAATATTTATCACTGTAAAATTACAATCATTTTTTTAATGGATAATGGGTTTTCTACGCGAATGTTATAAACCTCTGCTAATTCACTTTCTTTACAAGTAGTGGGCGTCTAACCTAGCCAGACGCTTGGCATTCTCAACTTTGTACCGCCTTCACTCAACCTATTACTTTCCTATTGCTCGATTTTTTTTTGGCAAAATCGTCCCACTCCAGAACTCATCATACCCGAAAACTCGCCGTTTGTTATAACATGTTTGGAACATTTCTGTACAATGGTTTTTAGTAGTTCTTGAGTAACCATTGTAGCGAATATTCGCTGTCAAATATATTCAGAGTATGGTTATTACTTGGGTATTTTCAACTTAGTGTAAGTGTTATTGACTAGACTTGTACGTAACCGTCCTACGAAGCGGTTCCACAATTCTTATGCACAATTTTCAGTTTTGGAATACTTTCATATTAGTCAGTGGCTATGCTTAAAGACTGGCAGTTAACAAATCTAAAGAAATGAACATTGAACATTCAAGCCAGTTTCGGATATACCTACACACTCACACTAGGTTGAATGGACTGACACCTATCAGAAAACATCTACTCTCCTGGCTAATATCACGAAAGGCGTGTGCCGTTCCAAAATTGAAGGTCGACTCTTTCAGTTGTATGGCCAATTGCATATGCAGAAAATTTTCTGTGAAGATTCTTGCACTGACGCCTGTCGGATATAATCCAACGCCCTTCATGGTATTAGTCAGGGGAGTATTTGTTTTCTGATAGGCGTCAGTCCATTCAACTGTGTTGGTATATCCGAGACTGGCTTGAACGTTTAAAGTTCATTTCTTTAGATTCGTTTTGAAATAAGATATAATTAATAATTTTATTCGTGATATCACCATGCACGGTGAACTAATCGTGAGTCAATGATAATAAGTGAGTCATGATAATAATGTCGATTTCATGAGTACCTATTTTTCCGTTCCACCCTTTCCTCGCCCCATAAAGTTAGTAGATTTGGCTGCCCTGGAAGATCGTTCCTAAATATAATAATAACCTTCTAACAAGCAAGAAACCCTAGCTGATATGATGTTTGTTTAGGATCTTTATGTAACGTTCCCTATTTCTCCCTGTCGTTTAGTAGTGAATCCGATAATATTGAAATACTGCAGTATTTCCATCAAATTAAAACAATTGTGCTAGCTTTGGTGACTATTTCAAAAATATGTTCCTCAAGGGCATTATGGCATTATGTAATATACGATGCTTGTTTATTGTTTGTAATCCAACACGTGCTCATGTTGTGCATACATAATGGGCAAGTTGATTGCATAATTAATTTCGCTCCAAAATTAAATTATAAGCGATATGGTGATATAAACGCAGATGGCAGTAACTCCATGATATTAAATGAAAAGGAAAAATAATGGATGTAAGCTTTTGAGTTTGAAAGCATTTCATATCGTGAAACAAATTGAACTGTTCCAATCAAAATAAACAAAACACCACAGTGAAATTGTAATGGAAGGAACATTGCACTACAGGAATATGTCTGAAGCGCTCTTAGAGCGGTGCCTGAGCAAAAGTAGTGATTCACATTGGATTCGAATCGCTGGAGATTGAATTCATTTGGAAAAACGTTCTCAGGAAGTTTATTTCACATAAACGCCGTTCTCCAAATGAAAGAGTTCTCAAACAGTGAAGATCGAGGTGTACTGAATTGAACCTCAAAACAATGAGCAGCCACAGGCTGTCGCGTATTTCCGACATGTACCACTCTTGGTGAAATCAAATGTGTCAAGTCACTTGAACACTTCCCGTGAAAAAATCTATAGAAGAGAGACAAATTCTCAACTTTTCTAAGATGTTCCAGGCTATCAAGGTTGCAAGAGATGTTTGCGTCTCCAACCAGGCGGATGAATCGTTTCTGGATGGAATCCAGCAGCTTAGGGGTATGTTTGAAGGCGAAGCTTCATAAAGCCTCAGAAGTTGCTGAGGTGTGTACAGTTTTCTGTTCGAAACAGTGTTTGAAGCTCTTGAGAAGCAGCCTTTACAGAATGACACTGAATATTCAAGAACATTGCAATTTGTTGACTTTCTGATTTTTTTCATTTCATTTCCAGTTTTTCGATTTCATAGTGATACTATGCTGATGATCCTCATAAATTTTGCATCGACTTTTTTCCTTCAACTATCAAGTTTGATAATAAACGGAACACATTCAATCAGAGATAGAACTATATTAATATGTTTTGTATGATTTGAAAGGGGTATATTTTTAGGAGTGATTAATTTTTCTTTGGAAGATTCTCTCATCCATTTTTTTGTATCAGATGGAGTAGTAGAAAGCCAAAAACTTTCTTTCCCAAAAAATTAATCACTCCTAAAAATATAACCCTTTCAAATCAAATAAGATTCCTCATGGCTGGGATTAAATCAAATAGGTGAATGAATGTCATTACGATGTCATCGATGACATAAGCAGATCAAGCTTATTCCGTGACATTCAAAATCGTAATTCATGAATGAAGTGTGTGTATTTTCTATAATGTTATCCAATTTGGTACTGAAGAGCCTTAGGGCAAGTGTCTTAAGGCGAAACACGTGTATACCAGTTAGGGTGACAGTGTTCCATGTGAGTACAATTTATTACCATTCATTCAAAGTAGAACTCATGTGAATGATATCTGATTCTTATTCCTCCACGAATGTTCGATATACAAACTGAATAGAGAAAAGTATCTTCTGTATAATTCAGTGTTCATATAGAAGTATTTGTTTCGAAAGAATTTTTTCTTTCGTGTAATTCAATGTTCATATGAAAGTAGCTGTTTCAGGAGGACTTTCTTTCAGTTTGTGTCTGATAGTTACTTCTTTGCATGATCTACACATCCATGTATAGAGTTACTTATTTTCAAATTGAATAATCCTTCCTTTCTTTGGAAGATTCTCTCATCCATTTTTTTGTATCAGATGGAGTAGTAGAAAGCCAAAAACTTTCTTTCCCAAAAAATGTTTCGTATCATTTTCGAATACTTATTTTTATGTCATATTTGAAAAACCAGTAATACAGAATAATATAATTGATGGCTTTTCAAGAAAAAAATCTATAAATTGTAAAGACCAAGCCAAATTCATCTTTTTTTTTTCACTGAATCAAATTGTTTGACAGTATAAATTCAGTTATTCTACTATTTTATTATTGAAAATGCCAAAATCCGTAAATTATATCATTACTCCAATCAATTTTTTAGTCATCAAACAAGTGAAGGGTACTAACGATACCTGTTGTTACTCAATAAATAAAAAACCTTCAGTTTACAGGAATATCGAATTCATTGAAATTAGGAGAGATTAATTTTAGGGGGAGGGGGTTTTAGCTTTCTACTTTCCAATCTTCATACTAAAAAAAGTACAACATTAACTCTCTACAAAGATATGTAGATAATGCAAAGAAGTCAATTTCAGACACAAACTGTAAGATTCCTACGTTTTTTCCAAAAATCAAAATTATATATTTCAATAGTATTTCCAAAATAAGAATAGTTGTCATAGATGAGTGGATTGGATTCAGATGCCAAAATTGAAATACGTTCATAATTATTTTTCGGTGCTTCCATTTCGATACTGAATAAAGCTTTCATGTTTGTCCCTAATCATCATTTGGCTTAATGAAAGTAAGACCCGCACGGAACATATATCAAAACAGATTATTAGTGGCTCGCAAAACTTTCCTCACCCATTCCGTTTGCCAAGCACAATAAATGATCGATTGAAATTATTCACATTTTCAAATACGCATCATATCCCACCGGAATATTACATCGAACGCGTAAACAAACAATCAGTCAATGTCATTCGATTATTTTTTTTTAAGTAATTTAATTTTGCAAACGCATAGTGTTTGTCTACATCCAAACAGATAATTCACATTATAGGGATGGAACTGTTTTGGAAGCAGGAAGAGAAAATTAAAAAATACACTACCACACATCTCAGGATTTATTTTAAATGGGGGGTATCGTACCTCGATCGCAATGAGCAAAACTCAAAATATTGCTTGAACTGGATGAATTTTTTGGAAATCCGATTTTGTAGACTTGAATTTAGCAGTAGACCAATTACAGGGAACTATTATTTCCATATTCAACAAACATTATTTCACAGTAAGCCGGAGACTTGGAATGTTCGTTGATGAAATGTAGATCTGGTATGGATGAAGTAACAAACTTGAAAGGTCATTAAAACCCTGGTATGTACATGGGATCAATATAAAAGCTCTCTTCATGAAAATGAAGCCTTCAGAAACAGAAATTCATATTGGAGAGATTTCAAGGGATTAAACAAAGTATTTGCTGGATACTGAAATACTCTTGCACAAACCACAGAAATAACCAATCCTGAGAACATTCAGAATTGGACCACACTCATTCTGAAACCCCAAAAAATCGGATGGGATTGGCCGAAGCTGATTCAAAAAAACGTGGATAATGGATTTTACTCGTGTGGACACAGTTACTGCTTCAATATCTAATTCCCCAGGTAGAACTGATGTAATTGCCGAAAATCAAAATATAAAAAATTTTCAACCCTGTTGAGTTTCTACTATTTTTTCCTGGTTCAGTTCGAAACTTGATGTTATCGGAATTATTGAAGAAAATTTTTATGGAGAATGCTGACCTCTACCGATGGCAAATCGTATTTATTTTCCATTGAAAGAATCAGTATCGCCATCCAAACAGGTGATTGATCCCCACTGAGACATTTATGACTCCACGAATGCAACCGAAACTCAGAAACAAAAATTGATTGACACTTTACTGAAAGCCAGGACACTCAGTAAATATAGAAAATGAACAAAGCTGATGACTGCTAAAGAGGGATCATCAATTCCATGAATATGGAGCAGCTATGGTATCAAAATTTATGGTACGGGACTAGATTTGCTTGTCGATTAGTGAATTGAGCTTATCACAACTCATCCCAAATCGGTTGATCCGTTTGTGGCATTAGCACTCACAAATGCACAGACGCACAGACAGCAATAAGATGAACATTCATTATATTTATCCTGTATTTTCCAGTCTTCAGACGTGTTTTCTATGAATCTTTCCTAACTAAAATGTTGTTCAATACTTTGTTTAAAATTTTTATCATTGGTCTCATAGTTATTTCAATTTCCTATTTGTTTTAATAATTAAAAAAATCAATTTGGTATACATTTTCACATATATATTTGATATTCAATATATTGAGCTTGAATAAAGCCATATTTTGTTGAAATACGTTCACCTCAATAGTTTACCAGATATCATATATTCTTATTTAACATATCACTGTCCTGACTGAACTTATTAAGAACGTTTCCAAACCTGTTCTTATATGAACACGGAACTTTGGTACTACGAAACACGTGTTGCGGTTTTGTTAACAATAACGTGTTATTTGAATACGTTATGAATTTTCAACAATTGAATACACTTGCCTAAATATACATAAATATTGTAGATTTTCCTACTTACTCAATATCCTCTTCCATGATTTTCCAGTTTCTAGTCATTTGAGGGCCATTTGAGTGAATTTAATGTTCGAGTCTGCGAAGAAATTACTTAACACTCGGCTGACTACGGAAATTATAAATTCCAATAAATACGAATGAACAATCATCAAAGCAACGAAACAATAGCTTTGCATTCGAAAATGAATATTCGTCTTTACAATTTTTCATGAAAAACTTGTTCGCCGTCAGGCAAAGGGTTTTTATACAGTTTGGAAATTTCTATATTCAGACAGGGCAATCAAACGGAAAAATGCTTCGTATTTATCACTCCCTTGAATAAAATATGGTATTTGGTATAATATAAGATATTTATCCAAATATTGCTTTCTACTGTTTTCGTTGGTTTCCGGATTTTGCCGTGGTCTCCTTCAGTTATAATATCCAAACGTTTCAACTGCAACTGCAGTAGTCATCTTTAGTGGCAGTTGAAACGTTTGGAGATTATAACCAAATGATATCACGGCAAAACTCGGAGACCAACCAAAACATTGACGCCAGCCTACATTTCTATACTTCTTTCTACTACCTGATATAAAAAAATACCAGAATATATAACTTGCCTTCTAGTTGACCAGCCTTATAGAAGGTATCAGTACCATCCTATTGAAGAAGTGTATAGTCGAAGTAACCGGTATAGTACATAGTTAAAGCTGTCGGTGATCTCAAAGGTCAAAAAACCAGTACAGAGAAATGAAGCCGCTGCCAACTAGTCCACTTGGACTGTAGACTTGGCGGTTCGTATTGGATGATTTTTACTAACCGAGTTATATGATTGGCTGAAGAGTCATAAAATTTAATTTGAAGTCATGTTACAATAACGAATAGAATGCGAAGATGGTTAAAGGAGTCGTGTTGTCGATTGTTCAATTCAGGAACCTATCGGAACCTATCGCAATTTGAGTGATGAAATTCAAATGCATTTGAATATTGAAACGCAGAGAGTATTTTTCGAAGTATATAAGAATCTACAACTCAAGTTTGGTTTCGAGGGAAACAAACTATTACAAGCAACATCAGATATGACAGAAATTCCTTTCTCAACTGTACGTGAAATAGTCAAAAACAAACAAACCTTATGAACGCAAGACGCGATGTGACACAGGATTACCAAAATCTTCAGATGTTTTTCTAATAAAATCATTGAAACAAACAATATACGACTATTACAAAGCAATGAGATTACTACAATTGAAGTCATAATGAAGAAATGGAGTACTTCCGACCATAACATGAGCTGGTGTGACAAAATCTTTCAGAACTAAAATAATAAACAAATTTGAAATAATAAACAAACATCAAACAGTTATGGAAAGCAGAAGACTAGTGGAATTGCGTAACAAGTACTTAGAATAGATAACTGAATATAGACAAGAAAAACGGCAAATTTTCTATTTGGACGAAACTTGGTATGACACGACACAGTTACGTAAGGGTGAACTGATAGTTCGAGAATATGTACGCCTAACATGCCTGCAAACAAAGGATCGCGACTGATCATTGTGCATTGCGGAGGAAGTAAAGGATGAGTTTCGAATTCTTTGGAATTATGTGGAAAAAAACTTAAGGACTGCAATGTTGACTATCATGAGAACATGGAAGCTAATATTTTTGAGGAATGGTTTGAAAACACATTGATCCAAAATTTGGATGCGAATAGTGTGATAGTTCTTGACAACGCTTCCATCATTCGCGACAGCTCATCAAAGTACCGAATAAAAGTTCGAGGAAATATGAAATACAAAATTTTTTAATGAATAGCAATTTGTATTTTGAAGATAACTATACCAAATATCAACTACTTGAAGTTTTACAGACAAAAACTTTTGAAAAAGTGTATGTCCTTGAGAGTATTGCTGAAATGTATGGACACACCATCCTGAGACTTCCCCCCTATTTTGGTGTTTTCAATCCCACCGAGTTGATTTGGGAAGAATTGAAACAAAGCATCAGGTAATAGAGCTAGTTAAAGAAGAAGTATTTAATATTACCAAGAAGACTGGCTGAAAAGGATTAAAAAAGTAATTTTAGTTGAGAGAGATTGGACACCTTCATATTAATGGTGGAAATAAATTCATTATTGATTAAAATGATGACAGATAGTGAAACAGAGAATATGGAAGGGGAATTATCACAAGCTTTCGAAGAAAGTTAGTGAAGTGTTTTTGAAGCGATGGAATATATATATATATATATATATATATATATATATATATATATATATATATATATATATATATATATATATATATATATATATATATATATATATATGAAATCTGAAGTTTTCACGGATATACCTATCCGTGAAAACTTCAGAAAAAATTTCACCGACGTTTCGACAAAATCACATTTGTCATTACCAAGGTGTGCTGTTACGTGTTCAGAATTTTGTTGACCTTGCTCAACTCACTTCTTACTATAATGGTAAAATGGTATTCGTTACGTGTTCAGAGTTCGAGTAGTGCATAAACCCTCTACTACCTATTATTTAAATGTGGTTGAGTTTTACCTGAGTTCTTCTTCTTCTTAGTTGACCTCATCTCCCCGTTAAGGTATCGAATATGAAATCTGAAGTTTTCACGGATAGGAATATGCTGAACTGGTTTTTCCGGGTATTTGATCCGTGTATGTGATATTATCTCTAATTTCACCGACGTTTCGACAAAATCACATTTGTCATTATCAAGGTGTGCTGTTACGTGTTCAGAAGTTTGTTGACCTTGCTCAACTCACTTCTTACTATAATGGTAAAATGGTATTCGTTACGTGTTCAGAGATAGAGTAGTCCATAAACCCTCTACTACCTACTATTTAAATGTTGTTGAGTTTTACCTGAGTTCTTCTTCTTCTTAGTTGACCTCATCTCCCCGTTAAGGTATCGAATATGAAATCTGAAGTTTTCGCGGATAGGAATATGCTGAACTGGTTTTTCCGGGTATTTGATCCGTGTATGTGATATTATCTCTAATTTCACCGACGTTTCGACAAAATCTCATTTGTCATTATCAAGGTGTGCTGTTACGTGTTCAGAACTTTGTTGACCTTGCTCAACTCACTTCTTATTATAATGGTAAAAAAGTATTCGTTACGTGTTCACAGATAGAGTAGTCCATAAACCCTCTACTACCTACTATTTAAATGTTGTTGAGTTTTACCTGAGTTCTTCTTCTTCTTAGTTGACCTCATCTCCCCGTTAAGGTATCGAATATGAAATCTGAAGTTTTCACGGATAGGAATATGCTGAACTGGTTTTTCCGGGTATTTGATCCGTGTATGTGATATTATCTCTAATTTCACCGACGTTTCGACAAAATCTCATTTGTCATTATCAAGGTGTGCTGTTACGTGTTCAGAACTTTGTTGACCTTGCTCAACTCACTTCTTATTATAATGGTAAAATAGTATTCGTTACGTGTTCAGAGATAGAGTAGTCCATAAACCCTCTACTACCTACTATTTAAATGTTGTTGAGTTTTACCTGAGTTCTTCTTCTTCTTAGTTGACCTCATCTCCCCGTTAAGGTATCGAATATGAAATCTGAAGTTTTCACGGATAGGAATATGCTGAACTGGTTTTTCCGGGTATTTGATCCGTGTATGTGCTGTTACATGTTCAGAAGTTTGTTGACAAACTTCTGAAGTTTGCAAAATAAAATCACTTTTAACAAATGTATCATACACATTTTTTGTACAACGTTACTGCTGATAATAAAAAAAATTATAGGGTCCATGGGATTTGAACACACGATCTTTGGATTACAAGGCATATGTTACAACTACATACGCCAACTCACGTTATTTTAAGGAGAATTATTGGTTAGTCATGAAAGACTTTCTACAGTTGGATTGAATACTACTTCGTCATCGTCAGTAACTTCACAGGGATTTAATATAGCACGAACTGCATGTGTGAACTTTCCTAAATGATTTTTTGGTAAGTGTTCTGATTGAAGTGTTTCTATCATAGAGATTTTCAATAAAAGTTGTACAAAAAATAATTTTTAAAGAATTTGATTTCTAGGTAGCCGTGGAAATATCAAGCTTATGACAGTTTGGTGACTTTTATAAGTAATTGATAAATGGTTATTGACGGTGTTTCAAAAAATCGCCAAAAATTAATGCAAATATTCAAACGAAGTTCTTATGAAATTATTTATTATACTCGGACAGTGTGATCAAATCATTACCAGAACTTGTAGGAAATTCAACCAAATGTATCCTGAATCAACACCAATGAATGAGAGGAAGTTTGTAAGATTACAAAATAATTTCCTTAAATATGACTCCATGTTAAAAGCGCCTTCAACATTACCAAAACCTGTTACTTCAAATGAGAACAATACTATTAACGTTTTGGCATATTTTCATGTATAACCAGAAGCTTCCATTCGCAGTGCAAAAAAAGATTTAGGTGTATCACATGCTTCAGTACAACGAATTTTGAAAAATCACGAAATGCATCCGTATAAATTTACCAAAGTTCAAGCTCTAAAAGCAGAAGACTTCGAACGTAGAACGCATTTTTGTGAATCCCTTTTGATTCATACACAGGAAGATCGGAAATTTTTGTCAAAAAATAATTTGGAGCGACGAATCAAAATTTACGAGGGATAGTATTTTCAATAGAAGGAATAAACATTTTTGGGCTGATCATAATCCTCATAATACAAAAAAAATGGGTTTTCAAGAAAAATTTGACCTGAATGTTTTCTGTATTCTGGAGAACAATAAAATTAGCTTTTTTATTTATGAAGACACACTGAATGCAGAGAGATATCTCCAGATATTAAGGACGACTGTAACCGATTTTTTTGAAAATTTGCCTTTAGAGGAATATAGGAATTCATGGTTTCAACTGGACGGAGCACCAGCTCATTCCACTCAGGAAGTTTCCAGGAAACTTGACGAACTCTTCGACGATCGTTGGTTTAGGCGTTTAGGGCCGTGGGTATACAGTACTCCAGTGCCTACCAAAGAAGAATTGCGACGGCGAATAGTGCGGAGTATTGAAAATCTGGATCCCCAGGAAATTGAAAAAGCAACCACAAGTCGCGTACAAGAAAATATTTTAAAGTGTTTAGAATGTAATGGACATTTTCAGCAGTTATTGTGAAAATGTGATATTTTGTTTATAATTTTGTTATTTTGAATCATCCTATTCTGTTATTGTCTGTACTTTCACATGTTTTAGCCCACAAAATCTCATTTTCTACCTAGAAATGACTGATTTTTGTTACAGTTGTTCCCTGGAAACTTTGAGCCATAATTAAGGAAATAATTTTCCAGCCTTACAAACTTTCTCTCGTTCATTGGTGTTGATTCAGGATACGTTTGATTGAATTTTTCACACGTTCACCGAGTAATATATAGGGGGTTACATTTTATGCACAATGGAAATAATAGTAATTTTAGCACGCCCTGTATGATATGGCGTCGATTTCTTGGTGTTATTTGAATATTTCGAGTTTGTCCAAACTATCATCAAAATATCAACTTTTCATGAATTGAGAGTACTGATGTACTTAATTCCAATTAAGGCTATGTTTTGGACCATATTTAGCACAATTTATTTTTTTTCTCGAAAACAGATAGAGATAGGTATGGACATTATGAACAAAAAAGTATTGAAATACCAGAGCAATTCCAAAAATGTATTAATATACGGAGTGTTTCATTAAAAAAAATAAAGTTGCTAGGACTTTTTGATGGAAGTGACAACGCCGCAATGCTGAAAATATTTTAGATCGATAGAACGGGTAAGGAAATGTGAGAGGTGAAATTTTCAGAAAAATCATGCTTTGCGTTTTCCAGAAACGTCTAACCTACCATCGACCGTGAGTATATACATATATATATATATATATATATACATATATATATATATATATATATATATATATATATATATATATATATATATATATATATATGATATATGATATATGATGATATAAAGATAGAAATACAAATGCACGGAGCCACCAACAGGAGCCAACCGCACATTTGTGGTTTCAGTTGATAGATCTCGTGTTCACAAGAAAACTATCAAAATCACCACGGAGGCAGCTATAGCTACCTGCGTGACATCCGGGTCCAGGAAATTATACAAATATGAAAGTTATTGAGTGTCTTGATATAGAAACAGAAGTTAATATCGGACATAGCACTCATGAAAGTGGCAAACCATAGACACGTGTTTCGGGGTTTTGGCCCATCATCAGTATGGTGCAGCCAAGTGTAAGGATGGGCAACACTTGGTTACCAAAAGATAGAAATACAAATGCACGGAGCCACCAACAGGAGCCAATCGCACATTTGTGGTTTCAGTTGATAGATCTCGTGTTCACAAAAAAAAAAATATATATATATATATATATATATATATATATATATATATATATATATATATATATATATATATATATATATATATATATATATCTAGAGAGGTCAATGCAGTCAAGCTGCTGGAGTATAATTCCATGAAAATCAAAAAATAAATAGATAAGATGAGTTATTTTTATCAAGTACTTTCTTGGTTTTTCTCATTTTGTCTTCAATCGAGGACTGCCTGCTCTGACGATGCTCAACAGGCTGAAACAACTGTTATGGGAATGATCAAAGAGTATATATATATATATATATATATATATATATATATATATATATATATATATATATATATATATATATATATATATATATATATATATATATATATATATATATATATATATATATATATATATATATATAATCTAGAAAGGTTAATGCAGTCAAGCTGCTGGAAAATAATTCCATGAAAATCAAAAAATAATAAAAATAAAATCTATTTATTTTATATATATATATATACAGTACAGTTTCAGAATATGACTATTGAAATTGCAGTTATGTTGACAATATTTCTGAATACTAGTGATTATTCTGATTTGAAGGTACTGAATGTTTGAACATTCACTGCAGGCCTGTCGGTGTAGCCTAGCACTTAACATTAATTCCAAAAATTTTTAAACCCGTTTTCATTTGAAGAGTTCTTCAATAACAAAATCGTTATGCATTTTTAATTGACACATACATTTACAAAGTGTTATAATCGATATTTTTTTTTTGGTGGTACCATTTTAAGTACAAATAAACTGTAGAATCATTGCAAATCTTCTGAACATCATTGAAGAAGATAACGGTTTGAGTGTGTTCTTTCCTCTGCAAACTTATACTCAAACCTGAAATTGAATTCATTCACACACTTAGCTGTTGCCCGAAACTTTGCGTTGACTCGGGAATTTGGGTTTTCCCAAATAACCTACGTATCAGCATTGAAGTCCTCGTGTATTCATCTCTTTGATTAAAAAAAAATTGTAAGATACAGTGAATTTGGAGTACCTAAAGCTAAAGACAAATAAACTGATCAGTTGTTTTTAACGAATGTTTGATTGAAATAAATCAAATGTTGAGGGCAGCTTCTACCATCATACACTGGCAGTAACCGCGCACCTAAATCGGTTGAGACGTTTTCAAAATTAGTTCACATGAACGTACAAACAAACAGATTACCAGATGCATGATGAAAAAAATTCATCAAAAATCAACACGGTTAGAATTAGTCAGCTGAATTTGCTGAACTTTAGTGAATTTTTTTAAGAAGGCAATTGATTCTAGTTACAAATCACAAAACTTTTGCGATTATTATATTTTCTGAAAGTAATGTCTCGCCTATTACTGTAATTTATAATTTAAATGGTCTGTTTAGAAATATTTTTCGAGATTTATGATATGAGAAGCGATTCAAGCCGTGATCGTAGACATATGCATTGAATTATAATTCTAGTGCACCAAGCTCCTTCACATTAACAATCTGGAAATATCATTCTTGGCAAGTGAAATCGTTAAAGAGCTGCGAAAACTCATTCAAATAATAATTCCAATGGTCGTTATACTGAATTCAACTAGAATTTTGACTATCAAGTACGAAAAGTCTATTAGCAGAGTTAAGAAGTTCACGGATTTAGTTCTCTCCGCACTGCGGAAACATTTCTCCTTCATACTCGTACTCTCATTATTATACATGGGGTGCGGTGGTAACAGGTGCACGTTGAACTGAATAACCATCAAGTTTTGATTTGAATCATTCCGTCGGGAAATGATTACTGATTTGAAAAAATGTGGCTTATAATAGCATGAAATTTAAACTCGAACCCTATTGCGCCGTAAATGATGCCTAGAAAAAATTGAAAAGTAAAGTATTTATTGTATTTCATTATTCATTATGATCGACTGGTACTCGTTTCAACCCGTTAATTGCTGAACCAGGGTCATTTTGACCCTGTACAATTTTAATATGTTGACTGCACGCTACGTGTGCACTCTTCTCATTCAGTCGTCTCAGTACCTTCTCGACAGTTGCTAAATAGACGTTGAAGGTATAGTTTGGTGTTTTATTCCGTCTAAAAATATCGAAAGTAAGCATTACAGGGTCAATTTTACCACGGTACGGTGCGCAAGTATTATGGCTGGTTCTTCTCGGACAGTAAAGTTTATGGACCCAGACTATGAAGACACACTTCTTCAGTGGATAGAGGAATCGAACAATGATATGGACGAGGAAATAAGTGAATCTGATGCATTTCAGAGCGACGTTAATACCGAAACTGAACAATCAGATTCCGAAATTGAAGATTGCAATGATGTCCCAAATACACAAGCCGCTATACCAATTCCTGGCGGTAATGACGCCTTAACTTGTGTAGTATTGAAGTTCAAAATTCATTAAATGAAACGTCAACTTCGGATGATGACGATTCTACGCCGTTAGCAATTCGCATTCAAAAGAATATCAATCTAATTTCATAAACTACACCTCACGATTTGATCTCCACAAAGTTTGTGAAGATCAAAGTGTGAGGTGTAGTTTATGAAAACACTGGATCTTCGTCAAGTAATGGCCGAATCAATCAGAAAAAAAAGAATAACAACCTGTTGACAAAACGTAAAGTAGGTTATTTTTATGGCAAAAACAGGTTTGAATGGTCTGGGGCCTATAACACAACCACTACGACAGCTGGTTAACGGAAAAACAGATTTTTTTTTAAACTACAAGTCTAACAAGTGTATAAATACATTATACAAGTGTAGATATTCTGTAACATAAAGTAACTTGTAGTTACTAGTGGGGCACTGGTAATTACGGGACTTTCTCTACAATTGTAGTATCTTTTCGTAACACAAAAATGAGACTTGTACACTCTTGTTACGGAATTGTCGACAATTGTAGACAATTTTCGACCTATCTTGATTGATAAGTAGATTGAGCGTACTAGTGTAGTGAAGTTTTTCATCGTGAGCGTATATCTATAATTCGACTGTCGATATGTGGTCAAGCGATTCGGATAGTGAAAACGAAAATGGTCGTGCAGTATATCGCTATCGGGAGAGAAGTAACTTTGTCATACTCACAGACGGGGAATTTGTGGAAAGGTTCAGACTTGGTCGCCAACACTGTCAAAGTCTTCTTCAAGATATAGGTCCAGCCATAACGATTCGAGGGTATGGCTTGTCACCATTACAGAAACTGCTTATTGTTCTGCATTGGTTTGGAAACGGAGGGTAATACCATGGAGTATGTGATATGCATGGAGAATCAAAAATGACCGTATGCAGATGTGTTCACGAAGTTACTGCTGCTGTAAACGAAATAAAATTTGATGCATTAGTTCGATGGCCCGACAATACAGGGAACGTAATAGAACGTTTTCATAATTTTGCAGGATTTCCTGAAGTTTATGGAGCTGTAGATGGAATCCTCATAAATATCGATGCCCCCACAAACAACGAACCTGTTTACGTCGATCGCCATGGGAAGCATTCCATCAACTGCATGGCTGTATGTGGGCCTGACTTAAGGTTTTATCATATGAGTGCAAATTGGCCCGGAAGTGTGCACGACGCGCGGGTACTCCGTAACAGTTCTCTGTTTCGTAGAATGGAAAACGGTTGGAGACCTCATGCAAATGCTGTCATTCTTGGAGATTCCGCTTATCCTTTGCGTGAATGGTTAATTCCACCAACCTATGACGATCCGATAAACCCAGCGCAGACCGCATTCAACAGAGCTCATAAACGGACTCGACGCATTATTGAAAACGCTTTTGGCGTATTGAAGAAAAAATTTCCATGTTTGAACCACCTACGAGTTGATCCAGCCTTCGCAGCAAATATTTTTTAATGTTGTGCAACATTGTGCAATATTACAAAAACTGATGAAGATGATAATATGGTATTAAATGGTGATGATGATGATCAAGGTGACGAAAAGAACCTCAGAGATAACGAAGCATCTCCACTAGCAGCAGCAGCTCGAGCTAGAGTTCAACAGTTTATAAATTATTTTAGGATAAATAATTAGCGTGTAGAAGAAAAATTAACCTTAATTAATTAAATATGTAAGAGAATATGATTGTTTTTTACGAAACTAAATATTCAAATATGTGGTACGCTGGTCCTCTCCATAAGAAATGTAGTCTCTTGCAAAACTTTGTGTAATTTCGGATCTTGGAAGGTTTAGTGCAGTTTCCAACTGTGAAATCTCTAGTTTGGTCTTGTGATTTTGCAGTTTCAGGTGTTCAATTTGCAAGTCAAGTTTTACTTTTTTCTTATTTGCAATTTCTTCTTGATGTGTCATGCTACGCTTCTGTTTTCCTGAAAAATGTAAACTGTATGGTGGTAATTGGCAGATGTGAACTATTAAATAAATAATTGGTTAGTGTTTGTTCAATAAAGAAAAATACATAAAACATTTTATTTAGTAGTTTCTCACAAACCAAACTGCAAAAAGCCATTACTAATAATGTTTCATAAACTAGGACTAATAATGTTTTATAAACTTCACCTATGCGGCTGGTTGAGGGTACGCCCGGGTCCTGCGTTAATATTCTTGGCTGTTCTGTTGTTGTGCTGTCTTTAGGTAGCGGTTCTGCATCGTCCATTTCGTCCAATGATGCTGGTACCCCAAGACCTACAATCACTGGGGACTCTTTTCCTAATATATCTAGCACCATATTATCGACATCGTTCAATTTCCCATGAACAGTTTTTCTGGCATTATCCACTTTTCCCTTAAAATAAATCATATTTTGAATAAAATATTATGAATCAGGGCCTATGATTCTAATTCATTTCCAGCAATTGAAATATTTTAATTATTGAGAATTGACATGTGCGATTACTAAGCTCAAACATAATATTTTGATTCCAACCGCTCTTACGTACCATTGTAATTTTCTTCATATTTTGCCATAGTGTGTCTCTGGCATATGTCCACTCTTTATCTGAAGGCATTAAACAAACACTTTTTGCAACATTTGCTAATTATTTCTGTAGTGTATTTCGTTTCCGAAATATCTACTTCCCTGACTGTACTACATACCGCTTTGTTTTTATGTACTTCTTATGAAGGGTTTTTATAATGTCCGTTGGTTTCCTGCATTGTAAAAGCACATTATCTCCCAGTTGTTGTTCACATCCTTTTTGTAATATATATATTATAATATTATCGATTGAGGAAAGTATTTTATTTGTTACATAGTAACACCAAACCCCAGAAATAGCACTTTCCATTTCTCAACTTTGTCTGTTTTTTTCAAACGGTCGCAAAAGGCGCCGAATAGAATTTCATTATTTTCTTTAACTTTTTGTAAAAACTGCATTTTCCTCTCAGATATTACTTGTTTGCTAGCCATAGCTACAAATATTATTTCACTTGCAGGCCTTGCACTAACACGAAAACACGTTCAGACGTGTTACACCACGAATCGCGTTACCGAAAACAGCAGGTAAATAAATAAATTGTTTTGTAGGAACAACATATATATGTGTAGAATATTTTACTTGTCGCTATAAGTATATGAAATTCTCTTATGTTACGAAAAATCAGAATACTTGTAGCTATAAGCGAATTACTTGTAACTTGTAGACTTGTTACAATTGTAAGATTTGTGTTATAGGCCCCTGGTGTCGGAACAAAAAAAGCAGTTACAACCTCAAGCATCAACATAATTCGAAATAAACCAGCACTGAAAAATACTTCAAAAAATTAGGTACTAACCCAACGCCAGAAGGAGTTTGGAATCTCTTATTTACTATGGACATGAAACATGAAATTATATATTGGACTAACAATAAATTATACATTTACAGAGCAGAATTTGCTAAACAAAACAGGCGAGATAATCATGTGGTCATGTGGTCATTATTCACTGTGGTACTGGCGTTGAATCTGGTCATTATTACGCCTTGGTCAAAGATGGAACGGACTGGTTTAAGTTTGGTTTAAGTAAGTGTTCTGACGATGTATTGAATTTATTGGAGCCTCTGGAGACACTCTACATTTTGTTTTATGGAAGAGAGGACATTGTCAGATGGAGATCTTCAGATAATGCGGTGATGCAGGTTTTTTCGGGTTTTCCTGCAGCTGAAAAACAAATACGCCACTGAAATCAATGAAGTCGCCCCGGAGCCCAATAATTTTTTGTTGTTGTTTTATAATTTCATGATTTGTATTGAAAGTAAATAATTATTTCTATAATGGATATTTGTATTCTGGAAAAAAAGTGATGAACAGACACTTTTAACCAACGAAAGAAAAATGGAATATTCCTTCGCAACCTATTATAAGACAAAACCTTTCGAAAATACAAACAAAAACATTACTGTCGACATTTGGTTCTATTCATTAGAAACTTCTAAAGAACTGAAAGAAGAAGGCCTTGCTTTTGTAGGTACTATGCGCAAAAATAAAAGAGAAATTTCATCTGCGTTACCGAGCAAGAATCGTGATGTTGGTTCGTGTTTATTTGGATTTACAGAAAAATTCACTTTACTTTCGTATGTACCTACCTAAAAATAAAGAAGTTGTTTTGTTACTATCTTCGAGTGGTGAGATGAATCTTGGAAAACCTGAAGTTATTGAATTCTTGGAGGGTCGATATATATATATATATATATATATATATATATATATATATATATATATATATATATATATATATTGAAAGAAGACACAACTCATTTCTGAAAATGTAGAACAATTTCAATAATAAATGTAGAAAATGTTGAATATATATAAATTACCAAAAGAGAAATTACTTAATTCTAAAAAAGTTCTAAACCTCTTTGTCTGTAAAATGTCAGTCGATTATTCAGGGTAACTGTGATTTATTTTGGTTTGCGAACGTACTTTCTATATTCAAAGTTTGTTTTGATTGTCCTGTTATTTTATTCTTGGACAATTTCTTCTTTAACTAAATGAGTGTAACTTTAAGGAGGTGATTCCTCATCGAAAAAAAGATAGGATATTTCATATAAAGAAAGCATCACTTGTTAAGATACAGCCCCTTAAAGGGGGTACATAAAATTTGTATAACAATTTTTTTCACAAGCACTGAAGAAGTAACAATGTTGAAATTAACCTGATGTATCGTACTACCAAAAAGACAGTTGGCCAGAAATTCATTTGGTTTACCCCATGCTTGTGAGGGGTGGAAAACGCAACCCCTAAAATTAATTACCAATGTAACTTTTTGTCTTATTATTTGTTTACCATTTGAAAATCCATTTTCAAAAGCCTGTTCCATTCTAAACAAAAAATAACTCCTGGGTTTTTTGCTCAAAATAAACTACTTCGCAGCAAAAAATCATTTCAGGAACAACTACAGAGATACATCGTCATAAATGCGAAAATACGAAACTAATCTATCTAGTAGGTCGCTATTAGCGATAGTGACAATTAAATTGGTATGACGCTATCAGTTTGTGAATTTTCGAAATTGAATTAATACTAATTGTGTGTTGTTGTTCTGTTCTTAATTTGTTACTTTAATTATTCACTTGTTATTAAAATGGCATACACAAATGACGAAATGGCTGATATGCATTACGTTTACGGTCTGTCGCAGGGGAATGGGTTAGAAGTTTCTAGAAGATATGCTGAAATGTAACCTCAACGGCAGCATCCTTCACATAGAATATTTGCTCGACTTCAACGATTACGATAATATGGTTCATTCGACAAAAAAACGCAGAATTGTGGTCGCCATCGAGAAGTACGAACACCACAGCTTAAGGTAGTAGTACTTAATTTGATTGAAGAACAACCTACTACCGGTACTAGAAAGATTGTTTTCCAGCTCAATGTTGATCATATGACGGTATTTAGAATTTTGAATGAACAACTCTTATACCCTTACCATCTGCAACGAGTACAGGCACTGTTACCGCGAGACTTTCCGAACCGTCTTGAATTTTGCAATTGGATGCTGAAAATGATTTGATGAAATTGTGACTTTCTGAGGACGAAAGAATTCACAGACGAATGTAGTTTTTCTCGGTGCAAGGTTATCAATTTTCATAATTACCACATATGTGCTGATGCAAACCCTCACCCTATTGTCGAAACTAACCATCAAGGACAGTTTTCTCTTAACGTGTGGCTCAGAGTTATTGGAGATGATTTAGTTTGGCCTCATGTTCTACCTCCTTGATTAAATGGTGAGGCATACGTTCAATTTTTAAGAGAAGTGCATCCAGTACTGCTGGAGGAAGTTCCTTTGGGCGTCAGAAGGGATATGTTTTTTGCATGATGGGGCTCCCGCCCATTTTAGTCAAGTAGCACGTCAGCATTCAACTGAAGCATATGCAAATCAGTCGATAGGTCGAGGAGGACCACAGAACTGGCCCGCTCGATCCACGGATCTCAATCCTCTGGATTTCTCTATTTGGGGCCATTCACAGCATTTGGTTTATCGTACTCCTGTTCGCGATGTAGAGGTCTTAAGAAACCGCCTCATCGATGCGTGCAGGGTAATCAGAGAGACCCCAGGAATATTTGAGTGAATACGTGGCTCAATGCGCCGACGTCTAGACGCATGCGTAATGTCTGAAGGTAGACATATTGAACATTTACTATGATTTCCACATGTTGTGTGTTTTGTTATTAATAAATTAGTTTTGTTTATTACCCTTTAATCGTTTGATGCAGGTACTAACTACAAAATAACAATAAATCCAGTTCGATTTATGACGATAAATCTCTGTTGTTGTTCGTAAAATAATTTTTTGCTGTGAACTGTTTTATTTTGGGCAAAAAATCCAAGATACATTTTTTGTTTAAAGTGAAGCAGGCTATCGAAAATGAATTTTTTAATGGTAAACAAATAATAAGACAAAACGTTACATTGGAAATGAATTTTAGGGGTTGCGTTTTCCACCCCTTAAAACCATGTGGTAAACCAAATAAATTACTGGCTAAGCGTCTTTTTGATTATGCAAAACATTAGGTGAATTTCAATATTGTAACTTTGTAAGTGCTTGTGAAAAAAATTGTTATACAAATTTTATGTGCCCCATTTAAGGGGCTGTATCTTAACAAGGGATGGTCCAATGAAGTTTCTATATATCAAAGATCCTATCTTTTTTTCGGTGAGGAATCACCTCTTTGAATGTTTTACTCTTTCTGTTATATGCATATATTTTCCTTGTTTCCTGCAATGTTGGTGTGTGGTGTGAGTTTTCTCACACTGACTCGTTGATATTTCACTGGAACTGGGCTTGACAGGTAGGTTTTCACTAAATGTACTTCTTATTAATAGTATACAATACAATTATGTTCAATTCTCAACTTTTCTCTTACAATATTTTACAAATTTCTGGAGACAGAAAATTTCCCGTGGCGTGTTACACATTTTATTTCCAGTTGTTTTTTTGAATCAATAGCGTAGAATATATTACAATTCATACTCTAATTCAACTCGATTTGATCCTGACTATATAAATATTATTAATTATTGTTGCATTTATTCTTCATTGTCCAATATTGTTATGCTAATCTTGGTTACTCCAACGGGCTGATCAGTTACCTTGGCCATCTACGGTAGAATAGTAGCAGTCCATATTTCCTGCCGAGAACAGGTATTCGTAGGTAATCAAGGTGAAAAGTTTCCTGCATTAAGGGACCCAGCGCTATTGCCAAGTTCCGCTGATAATTTCCTCTGTTCTCTGAGGGCGTTTCCTTACTGGTTTTATTCTTCTTTTCCACGGTTATTATTCATTGTGAGTCATTGTTGTGTGGGATAATTAGGCTGACTTTGTTATATGAAACCTTCATTAACAGAAGTTGTACAATTGTTATAGAAATACATTCATTTATTGCTATTGCCATCTGGACAGTAATTCCGCAACTATTTCCTGTCAGCTGTTGCAGGAACTGTCTACTATCGATTTTTGAAATCGATTACCGATGTTTCTCCTTATTGTTTTTTTTTGAAGTGAAGAGAGGAAAGGAGCCATTTTGTTCGTGATCTTTGAAAGAAACACATCGGGCCCAATTTTCGAAAGTGGTTAAGTAATTGGCATTATTACCCTAGAGTGGGGATCAGCATTTTTCGAAAGTTAAGTAGTGATTATAGTACCTTCTATTGTCTCTTGTTGGTTTTTGGAGAATTTGTTAGAGGTCAATCACATCCTTTAATGGGGATCAGAGGCCCTAAATCGGTGAGTTGTGTCAGTTTTTTTTGATGTTTAAGACTTCATGCAATTCTATTTTTCTCATGCAGTTTCACTTCACATCTGTTGCTAGCGGTATCTGGCCGTTTTAAAGGAGAAAAGACGTTCCTGTGGATGGTACGAAAAGTTTTTTTTATTTCATATCCAGTTTTTATTCGATCTGTTTTTTTGAGCAATTCTAGAACTTTCGTCACTCAAGCGATGTTTCACGATTTCAGAGGATTTTACCAGTCCAGAGAGCTAATTTGGGAAAAATATTGGCGAGTTATTTTCCACAGAAAACCTTTGTTTTGTCAGAAGAACATTCATCTAATTAAAATTGATTTACCAACAGCAAAAACCCTTTTCTGAAGGTAGGAATGACTTCATTAATTAGTTGTTATTTTCCTTTATTTCATTTGAAAATTAGTATACATTCAATTCGTGATATTTTCTATAAGTTTTATTGATCTGAACAATGCTATATATTTGGAGCTTCGAAATTAAATCAATTATGTTTTTAACACTATCTTTTTCAAAACCTATGGTGGACTTCATTTTCTTTTTGAACTCAGGATAGACTAGTACAGTCGATTAATTAATTGTTTCGTAAAACCGGCCTATTTAGAAATATATTTTTTTAAATTATTCTATTGCTTCTGAGTCTAAATGATGTCAGCAAGCACACTTTTATATATACGGGGTTGTAACTAGTTTGTAGGGGAAAATATAGATAATAAGAAACTCTACAAAAAAAAATTGTCAAAGGAAATAACTATTTCGTACTAGAATTATTTGAAATTGAAATAATTCGATAGCAGAGAGATATTTTTTTTTATTTTACTTTATACAGGGAGTATCAATTTTGCGATCATGACTTATAGTGATGTGATTTATTTTTTTTCTATTTTGAGGGAGACTGATTTCTCTACATTTAGTTGTCGGGAAATGAATTATAATAAATTAGGGGTGGAAAATTGCAATTTTTTTTTAATTTTATTTTTGATATCGATGAATAATTTTGCATTCAGTTTTCATTTGCCAAATGTTTGAGATATACCGGGAGATAATAAATATAAAGGTTTTAGTTTGAGTCAGATAGTAAACCATTAGTGCAATAGCCACCAGGTTACAGGGTGAAAAATTAGAATAAATAAGCGCACACAATCAGAAGATTGACTATAAGATAATATTCATTAATTCATGTTTTTATTCAACGAAATATAACCGATTTCTATTCTTTCTGAAGGGTTTTATGGTTGGGTTTTGAAACTCGTCAACTAATCAGAAAATCCTGACCTTGTCTGCCTAGCCTAATTTGGTTTTACTGACCAAGCATAGAAATTTTGACGTGACTGGCAAGTTTGGTATTTTGGAATCCCACCGGCACCAAAGGACCTGTCAATTTGGAACGCAAGTACCTAGTGTTAAGCGGAAAATTTCTCTAATTGTATTATTAATTTATTATTGTATGCGATACGTCTCATTGTTTTTTTTTATTTTTTTTTCTCTATGGAAAGCGGAGATTTCCTCGTTGATAGGATTTTCATTTTTACTTCATACTCCTATACATGCGCCTGCGCTTAAGCTTAAGCTACGGTCGGGAGACAAACGCAGTCAATAACAAGACGGTTGATCTCTGCTAACTATTATATTCGAGATTTTGCTTTTGGATGTGAGAATATAAACTTTTATTTTCAATCTCATATTACCAGGTGTATGTTGTTTATTAGTATTACTACAATAGATATTGCTCCATCCTTGTTGTTGTTGTTGTCAATTACTCGCCTTATCCATCCCATTGTTTCATGATTTCAGTGTGATGAACTTCTAAGAACTTTTTTTGGACAATAAAAAAAAATCATGTGGCGCCCATTATAAAAGTTTGATTGAACCACTCCCTTCTCCACTGGTTAAAGGTTAGCGGCAATTGTCCAAATAATTAGTAATTGACCTACGAGGTAACAAGTTGTTTTTTTTTAAATTTTTTTTTATTGTTTATGATTTGGAACAAATATATTTGAGGAGAATTTTGAGCGCTACATTTTGGCGCCCAACGTGGGGCTATACAGATTTTTTTTTGTAATAATATTTTCTTCATTTCAAGAAAATTTGTTTTTTTTTATCTTTTGTTCTGTGATAATATATTCTGTGGATAGTTATTTGTACTGGTATATTTATTTAATTCAACGATATTCTCTAGTATTCTACATCGTCAGTTCCTTGTTCGGTGAAAAAAAAACTTCTCCTAGAAATTAGTCAGCATGTCAAGAAAAATGACAATCAATCGTTTGGACAAGGATGAATTGGAGTATGAGTCGAAGTTGCGTGGCATCGGTCTGGGAACTTGCGAGGAGATGCGACATCGTTTGGCTAATGCTTTCAGGTTTGAGAAGAGTGGAGAAAGTTTGAGATACCCAACGTATCCTTTCACTTTTGAAGAAGATTTGGAGGCAGTGACTAAGAAGCTGGATGAAGATATAGCGAAGAGGATAGAAGATTTCTCGTCTGGTACGGGAAGTAGTGAAGTTGTTAAAATACAAACAAAGTTTGCCCATGTTTTTGGTCGAGTTGACCGGATGGATGGAGAAGACGATGAAGACAGGAAACAAAAGAAGGCGAATATTCTAGCCAAAGCGTTATCTCTCTTCGAAGATTTTATGATCAAGTTGGATGGAATCGATGCAGACCTCAGAATGGCTAATCAAGTTCCGCCAGCATTAAGTATTTTGCAAGGTGCTGCAACTAGTCAAGCATTTCAAGCGTCGGTACATAGTGTACCAAGTTCTTCTCCTAGAACGTGGCCTTCAGTTAACCAAGGGGCCAATGCTAAAATGATACCACCACACAAGTGGTCTATAGAGAAATTTTCGGGTAACTCAAAATCTACTTCTGTATCAGCTTTCTTTGAAATGGTTGAGGAACTACGCTTAGCGAGAAATGTACCCCCCGAAGTGTTATTGGAATCAGGTTTGGATCTATTCGTTGATAAAGCGTACCAATTTTATAAGGAGTGTCGTCGTAGAGTGAATTCTTGGGAAGGACTAGTAGAAGAATTCCGTGAAGAGTATTTGTCTGCTAACCATAATGAGGCATTATTCGAAGAGTTGCGGAAGAGAACTCAGCACCCAACAGAATCCATAGGAGTATACCTGGCAGTTATGTCTAGTTATTTTAGTAGGTTGCGATGTCCAGTACATGAGGAAGTAAAACTGTCGATCATCATAAGAAACCTGCATCCGTTTTACCAGGATCGACTCCGAGACCCTCTACCCACCACTATAGACGAGCTAAGGATTGTTTGCAGAAAAATGGAAGCCAGACGTGATTCAATAAATAGTTACGTCGAACCACCAACCAGAAGAATGAATGTTTTGGAAAAGGACTTAGCTTTTGTGGAAGTATCACACAGCTTGGATCAACTGGATATAACTTCGAGTTCACCAACCACTTCGGCTAGCCGACAAATTACTTGCTTTAGATGCAATCAAGTCGGTCACAGAGCTATTGGATGTGCATTGCCAAAAAAAATATATTGCTTCAAGTGTAAAGCGGAAGGTTTCACGTCGAAGAATTGCCCAAAGTGTGCCAAAGAGGGAAACGGGGTCAGACGCTCCTAAGTGGTCGAAGGGGAAGCGTCTGGAAAAATCGTTCGACCAAGGATAAGTTGCAACCAGTGTTAGATTTCATTTTGGATCACGCCGATCATGATGAGAGACCTTATCTTAAGGTCAGCATTTTGGGTATAAATCTGTTAGGTCTCTTGGATTCAGGGGCGTCGACTACTATTTTAGGAAGTCAAGGTTGGAAACTGGTCAAAGATCTTGGGTTGGCATTTGATTCTAGTCGGAAAATAACCTGTAGAGTGGCTAATGGGGATATATGCCAGAGTGCAGGGGAATGTACTGTACCATTTCGTGTCAGAGATCGTGTCAGGATAATGAAAGTACTGGTAGTGTTGAAGGTTCCTCATATCCTTATTTTAGGTGCCGATTTCTGGAAAAGTATGGGGATTGTCCCGGACTTGAGACATGATGAATGGAATTTTTCGGATGTTCCGGCGAATGTAGATACGATCGATCACCTTCAAGGCCATAGTATTCTATCTCCCATTGATAACTCAAGACTGGAAGCAGTTGTCCAGCGGAATCGGGAACTGATGGGTACAGATTTAGGTTGCACTTCGGTAGCTGAACATGTTATAGTGACGAATTCTCCTCCAATCAAGCAGAGATACTATCCCGTCAGTCCCGTAGTACAAGGCTACATCGATAAGGAGTTGGAAGAAATGATAAAATCAGGAGTCATCGAGAAATCCAAGAGCGCCTGGTCTTCACCTATATTGCTAGTAAAGAAAAAGGATGGGAGTTTCCGGTTCTGCGTTGACTTTAGGAAGCTGAACGCCGTTACCGAAAGAGATAGTTATCCATTACCTTACATTTCTAGTACTCTGGATAAGTTACGCGATGCGCGCTTCCTATCCACACTTGATATTAAGTCTGCTTATTGGCAGGTTCCCGTTGCAGAACAGTCTCGACCGTATACCGCTTTCACCGTTCCGGGTAGAGGCCTCTTCCAATTTAAACGCATGCCATTTGGGCTGCACAACGCGCCTGCGACTTGGCAACGCTTAATTGATCAAGTACTTGGACCAGACCTTGAGCCACATGTCTTTGTATACTTAGATGACATCGTCATTATCACGCAGACCTTTGAAGATCATCTAAGGATTTTGGAAGAAGTATTCCGCCGGTTGCGAGAAGCTAAACTCACCGTTAGCTTTGACAAATGCCATTTCTGCCGCTCAGAATTACGATATTTAGGATATGTCATCGATAAAAATGGTCTTCACGTGGATCCGGAAAAAGTCCAAGCGATGTTACAGTTACCTGCGCCCAAGAATGTGAAAGAAGTGAGGAGTATAATTGGCACATTTTCGTGGTATCGGCGTTTCGTGCCAAATTTTGCTACTCTGTTATCACCCATAACGGCATTGTTGAGAAAATCTCGGAAATTTAGTTGGTCACCTGAATGTGAACGATCGTTTGAGAAAATAAAAGAATGTTTGGTCAGTGCACCGGTTTTGAATTGCCCCGATTATAGCTTACCATTTGTAGTCCAATGCGATGCCTCTGGTTATGGGCTTGGAGCTGTATTAATACAAACTCATCCGGAAGGTGACCGGGTAATAAGTTATTTGAGTAGATCCCTGACAAAGCAGGAAAGAAATTTTTCAACCACAGAAAGGGAGTGTCTAGCAGTACTTTGGTCGATAGAGAAACTGCGACCTTATCTAGAGGGTGTTCCTTTCTCAGTCATCACTGATCATCATTCCTTAGTATGGCTCCAGAACCTAAAAGACCCCACTGGAAGATTGGCAAGGTGGGCGGTTCGCCTACAACAATACAATTTTAGGATAATTCATCGTAAAGGGAAGGATCACGTAGTGCCTGATACGCTCTCTCGTTTGGTAAGATGTGTGGATGACGTATCCGTAGATGTAGGTGATCCTTGGTATCATAGTATGTTGAATAGGGTGGCCGCTGAACCTTTGAAATACCCGCAATGGAGGTTATATAATGGTCAATTGTTCAAACATATTAAAACTTTTTCGTTCGGGTTGAGAAATGTATTGGATAATTGGAAAGAAGTGGTTCCGAAGGAACGTAGGAATTCTATAATCAAGGAAGCTCACGATCCTCCTACATCTGGTCACATGGGCGTTTTAAAAACTTATGGCAAGATTGCGGAGAGATATTATTGGCCAAAACTCAGAAATGATGTGGCGAAGTATATCAGGAAATGTTCTATTTGTGCAGCTCATAACGGAGAACAACAAGGTCCTAGAGGTCATATGACTCCACAGCCTCAAGCGACACAACCTTGGGAGATTATCTCTACAGATATAATGGGACCGTTACCTAGGTCTACTCAAGGGTATCAGTATATTTTGGTAGTAATGGATTTGTTCAGCAAGTTTTCTTTAGTTTTTCCTCTCCGGTCAGCAACTGCATCATTGGTGGTGAAGTCGATCGAAGAAGGCGTATTCTTAATGTTTGGTGTACCGCGTCTTATCATCTGTGATAATGGACCGCAGTATAAATCAAATATCTTTTCTAAGCTCATGTTTGAATATGGAGTGAAAATTCGATACAATGCGTTCTACCACCCTCAAGCTAACCCAACAGAGCGATTTAATCGGACGTTGAAACGAATGTTAGCGGTTTACGTATCGGAAAATCATAGGAAATGGGATATCAACTTAGCTAAAATAGCTTGTGCCACTCGGACTGCTATTCACGAATCTACGGGCAATACGCCATTTTTCATCAATTTTGGAAGAAATATGGTGCTCGATGGGAGATGCTTTGACAAGAAAGGACTAACAGAAGTATTGGATTGGGGAAACATGAATCGAGAGGATGAACACCATAGGCAGGAAGGTTTTCGAAAGTTGTTTAACGAAGTCAAAGTTCGTTTATCAAAGGCCGCTGAGAGGAGTGCAAAAACATATAACCTTCGTCGTCGCTCCGAAGAGTTTTTGCCCCATCAGTTAGTCTGGAGAAAGAACTTTGTATTATCTGATGCATCTAAGTATTACAGCAGTAAACTCGCTCCAAAATACATCGGACCATTTCTTATTAAAAGAAGAGTATCTAATTGGACGTATGAGCTAATGGATTCAAATGGTTCATCCAAGGGTGTTTGGAATATCAAAGATCTGAAACCGGCTAGCGCCAATGAAAATTTACCGGAGTAAATTTTCTTGAAGTAAGGGGGGAATGTTACACATTTTATTTCCAGTTGTTTTTTTGAATCAATAGCGTAGAATATATTACAATTCATACTCTAATTCAACTCGATTTGATCCTGACTATATAAATATTATTAATTATTGTTGCATTTATTCTTCATTGTCCAATATTGTTATGCTAATCTTGGTTACTCCAACGGGCTGATCAGTTACCTTGGCCATCTACGGTAGAATAGTAGCAGTCCATATTTCCTGCCGAGAACAGGTATACGTAGGTAATCAAGGTGAAAAGTTTCCTGCATTAAGGGACCCAGCGCTATTGCCAAATTCCGCTGATAATTTCCTCTGTTCTCTGAGGGCGTTTCCTTACTGGTTTTATTCTTCTTTTCCACGGTTATTATTCATTGTGAGTCATTGTTGTGTGGGATAATTAGGCTGACTTTGTTATATGAAACCTTCATTAACAGAAGTTGTACAATTGTTATAGAAATACATTCATTTATTGCTATTGCCATCTGGACAGTAATTCCGCAACTATTTCCTGTCAGCTGTTGCAGGAACTGTCTACTATCGATTTTTGAAATCGATTACCGATGTTTCTCCTTATTGTTTTTTTTTTGAAGTGAAGAGAGGAAAGGAGCCATTTTGTTCGTGATCTTTGAAAGAAACACATCGGGCCCAATTTTCGAAAGTGGTTAAGTAATTGGCATTATTACCCTAGAGTGGGGATCAGCATTTTTCGAAAGTTAAGTAGTGATTATAGTACCTTCTATTGTCTCTTGTTGGTTTTTGGAGAATTTGTTAGAGGTCAATCACATCCTTTAATGGGGATCAGAGGCCCTAAATCGGTGAGTTGTGTCAGTTTTTTTTGATGTTTAAGACTTCATGCAATTCTATTTTTCTCATGCAGTTTCACTTCACATCTGTTGCTAGCGGTATCTGGCCGTTTTAAAGGAGAAAAGACGTTCCTGTGGATGGTACGAAAAGTTTTTTTTATTTCATATCCAGTTTTTATTCGATCTGTTTTTTTGAGCAATTCTAGAACTTTCGTCACTCAAGCGATGTTTCACGATTTCAGAGGATTTTACCAGTCCAGAGAGCTAATTTGGGAAAAATATTGGCGAGTTATTTTCCACAGAAAACCTTTGTTTTGTCAGAAGAACATTCATCTAATTAAAATTGATTTACCAACAGCAAAAACCCTTTTCTGAAGGTAGGAATGACTTCATTAATTAGTTGTTATTTTCCTTTATTTCATTTGAAAATTAGTATACATTCAATTCGTGATATTTTCTATAAGTTTTATTGATCTGAACAATGCTATATATTTGGAGCTTCGAAATTAAATCAATTATGTTTTTAACACTATCTTTTTCAAAACCTATGGTGGACTTCATTTTCTTTTTGAACTCAGGATAGACTAGTACAGTCGATTAATTAATTGTTTCGTAAAACCGGCCTATTTAGAAATATATTTTTTTAAATTATTCTATTGCTTCTGAGTCTAAATGATGTCAGCAAGCACACTTTTATATATACGGGGTTGTAACTAGTTTGTAGGGGAAAATATAGATAATAAGAAACTCTACAAAAAAAAATTGTCAAAGGAAATAACTATTTCGTACTAGAATTATTTGAAATTGAAATAATTCGATAGCAGAGAGATATTTTTTTTTATTTTACTTTATACAGGGAGTATCAATTTTGCGATCATGACTTATAGTGATGTGATTTATTTTTTTTCTATTTTGAGGGAGACTGATTTCTCTACAGTTAGTTGTCGGGAAATGAATTATAATAAATTAGGGGTGGAAAATTGCAATTTTTTTTTAATTTTATTTTTGATATCGATGAATAATTTTGCATTCAGTTTTCATTTGCCAAATGTTTGAGATATACCGGGAGATAATAAATATAAAGGTTTTAGTTTGAGTCAGATAGTAAACCATTAGTGCAATAGCCACCAGGTTACAGGGTGAAAAATTAGAATAAATAAGCGCACACAATCAGAAGATTGACTATAAGATAATATTCATTAATTCATGTTTTTATTCAACGAAATATAACCGATTTCTATTCTTTCTGAAGGGTTTTATGGTTGGGTTTTGAAACTCGTCAACTAATCAGAAAATCCTGACCTTGTCTGCCTAGCCTAATTTGGTTTTACTGACCAAGCATAGAAATTTTGACGTGACTGGCAAGTTTGGTATTTTGGAATCCCACCGGCACCAAAGGACCTGTCAATTTGGAACGCAAGTACCTAGTGTTAAGCGGAAAATTTCTCTAATTGTATTATTAATTTATTATTGTATGCGATACGTCTCATTGTTTTTTTTTATTTTTTTTTTCTCTATGGAAAGCGGAGATTTCCTCGTTGATAGGATTTTCATTTTTACTTCATACTCCTATACATGCGCCTGCGCTTAAGCTTAAGCTACGGTCGGGAGACAAACGCAGTCAATAACAAGACGGTTGATCTCTGCTAACTATTATATTCGAGATTTTGCTTTTGGATGTGAGAATATAAACTTTTATTTTCAATCTCATATTACCAGGTGTATGTTGTTTATTAGTATTACTACAATAGATATTGCTCCATCCTTGTTGTTGTTGTTGTCAATTACTCGCCTTATCCATCCCATTGTTTCATGATTTCAGTGTGATGAACTTCTAAGAACTTTTTTTGGACAATAAAAAAAAATCATGTGGCGCCCATTATAAAAGTTTGATTGAACCACTCCCTTCTCCACTGGTTAAAGGTTAGCGGCAATTGTCCAAATAATTAGTAATTGACCTACGAGGTAACAAGTTGTTTTTTTTTAAATTTTTTTTTATTGTTTATGATTTGGAACAAATATATTTGAGGAGAATTTTGAGCGCTACAGGCGTTCACCTTCGTCGCCTTGAGAAGAATCCACTTGTTGACAAAAAAGTTGAAAATCTTATAATTCCCTTAGTTACCACCTCTCAATTTTAATAACTACAAATTTTCAACTTCAATATCGGAAAAAGTATCTATTTTATGATTTTCACATCTGTTCTTGAATTAGGATACATTTTTATTTAACTATTTTGTACAGAAATAGTTAACCTCACTTATGTCTGAATATGAATATTTTTCAAAAGAATCACTTGATGTCTGTATCTAAGGGAATGGTTCACAACAATAATTATCGAATTTTTCGTCATTCCTGAATAATTACAATCAGTTTATTATGTTTTTTTCAATTTTTCATAAGAATGTCAATTTGATTTCATTTGACATTCATTTATAACCTATATCGGTTACCTGTTTTTCAAATTCAATGAATTTTGGTGCACAAATCTTGAAATTTAAATTTCCCACTCTTTTGTATTTGTTTCCTGCCAAGTCCGTGAATTTCCATAAATGTACAGGGTGTCCTCGCTGTACTTCTGTATCTGAATTTTTTTGTGATGTTTTGAAAATCTCTACACATTGTTGTTTTTGAGTCATTTCATAACAGGATGACACGTTCAGGTAGAATAGTGCCTAGAGGATGACAGCACGACCAGCTGTCGAAAGCGCTCGCAGATAATCAAATAGAAGTCATGGAGCTTCAAATCCTTAATAGTAAAATACTGAAAATAAAGAAAAAATTAGTTGCATCATGTGGCACCAAACATCAGATGAATATGTCAACAGGGGTCAAACTCCAATTACTAAATTTTATCCATACAGACAAACAAGACAAGCTGAATAAAAACGTTTAATAACAGTTCACATCAACTCTTGAAGATGCAGAGTTTCTTGTTAAATCAAGACTCGAGTAAAGTATTACAGTTCTGGTATTTTGGAGAAAGAATAATTAGATTCAACTAGATTGAATAATTTCCAAATGATTTACAATGTTATCCTTCAAGAATGATGGAACGAATTACTGAGAAACATTTCATTCGGTTTTATTTGTCGATATAATGTTTTCAGATGAGAAGATCACTGTATTAGCTTTGGAACTACTTCTTTCTGATTTTCATTGAATCACTTTCACCCTTCAAATTTCTCACATCTGACGATACTTGATGTCCTCACAACCTCTTGCAACTTGATTTCAATTTAATTTTCTTTTCAGAGAGGACAGGCAAACGATGGCAGTGCCTCATCGAGTTCATCAGGATATTCCAGCAGAACTCGCCCAAGTAAAGTAAGTATTCGCTAGTAATTGTATTTTATGTGAGTTCGTGTGTTGTGAGTTTTAGGATGGAATGAGTTTTCCCTTTAAAGTAACTTCTTCAAAGGGACTCAAAGGATTACCTGACGGTAGTGGCTTTTTTGTGAGATTTAACTTGTTGCATATTTGAGAAGTAGTTGATGTTACAGTGAAGATATATTAATGTGTATAACCCATGATATAGAACGTTTTCTGAAAAACATATGAATGCCACTTTCCACATCCAGTATGAGTGAAGTTTTCTGCGAATGCAAAATGTTGAGATGGTTTCGGGTTTTGGATTCGCAAAGCTAAAAAGTCTTTTTACTCTAGTGAGAAATTCTATCGCTTTCGTATCCAATTTAATTGTAATTATGGCTTAGTATTTTGCATATAATGGCTACCACATCAGAGGTTACTTTTATTTAGAAATATTTATAATAAACATTCTTACTGTACATTATCCGCATATAACTCCGACGGCATAGGCAGCACAGGCCAAGATAGCCCTCATGGAGCAAGAATTTTTCCGACTTACTTAATACTTAGCGTTATATATTACGACTAAAACTACACAACATTTATGGAAATTGTAGCTTATATGTTATCCTCATATTAAGGCTGTATTTATGTGAAGTTTAATCTAAATCTCTCCAGTCGTTTCGACGTGAAAGAGCCACACATTTATCCATCCTCACAAACTTTCACATTTATAATATTAGTATAGATAGGTATAGATGAAGTATAGCTTTTGTAATTCAGGAGATGTATTTAAAAATCATAAGTTTGATACACTTCCAAAATTCACTAGATATAAAGTACCCATGAAAATTCGTACTCGTATAGTAACACTGATGAAACGTTATATACATATCAACGTAGCTTCTTACTCACATGTAAATACATTACAGACACATTCACCTACAAAAAAAAATCATATTTTTGTTTAGATGAGTCTTTCTATCAGTTTGGTTCAATGTTTTGAATTTTAAATTTGTCAGTAAAAAAAATCAAAACCACTTTGCCTGACTTAACACTAGTTCTTTTCTTTCATTTTTGTGAATGTCTGACTCTCTTAAATGATATTAACCCAGCAATGCAGTAATAGAGTAATTAATGTGAGGTTGCCAAATTCTGTATTATCAGTTCTACTAGGTATCCGTTATTTTACGAAGTATTTTTCATCAAATGATATTTTTTGTGAAAGTCGATATTGCTTGCTGTTTCTTGTGTATTCCACCTTTCACAAAGCTAAAGTCTGCTTGGAAAAAGTTTTAGCCGGACTATCCCTATGGACATGTCGAAGGATTTGTTGTGAAACTTGGGGTTGAGGTACCAAACCAATCCGTTGGATTTATGTGATGACTGTCAGACCAATGGTCACTTATGGTACAATGGCCTGGTGTCCGAAGGCTTTACAGAAAACGGCCCAGGCGAAGCTCTCTAGCTTACAGAGACAGGCTTGTCTGGCTATCGGTGGTGGCATCAGTACCACACCGTCAGCCTTCTAGATCTACCTCCTCTCCATATTTTTGTGGAGAGAGAGGCTAGATGGACTGCATATAGACTTGTGGGCCTTGCCAATTGCATAAATCAATTCAATGCAGAGTGCAACAGACTGTTGGTTGACACTGCAAGTCACAGCATTCTGGAAATGACGTCTGACTTAATGCCTCCAACTGCCAATTAAGAACTGCCTTAAAAAGTAATGTTCCCGAATAGAAAGGACTGGATCTTCCGGGAGAAGGAAATATCAAGAGCAGATAGTTGTTGGTTCACAGAGGAATCAAAAACACCTTCCGGTTCTGGTGTAAGTGTTTTCAGTTGCAGACCGAGGACAAAGATATTAACTTGCCTAGGAACCTATGTGACTGTATTTCAAGCGGAAATTCATGCTATTGATTTGCGTGCGTAGAGATTGAAAGAATCGAACCTCATACACAAGTCAATAAAACTATTTTCGGGCAGTCAAGTGGTGTTGAAAGCTCTTAGCTCCTACCGAGCAACGTCTAAATTGGTAGCAAATTGCCAAAAATTAATCTCTCCATTGCCTGGAAGGCAATGAGGCTGCTGACTACCTTGCAAGGAGATTGCTGCAAACAGCTTCATCGGACCGGAACCTGTAATTGGCAGATTTATGGACTTTGGCAGAATCTTCCAGGAATCTTGATACCAAACAGTTGTTGGACTACAGTAGGGATGAACTACGATGTCTAACATGCCTTCTTACAGGTCACTGTCATTTGAATCATCATATGCAGAGACTCTGACTGTCGGAAGGCAGTGTGTGTCGCCTCTGTTCGAAAAAGGATGAAACAGCACATACTTTGTGCCTGCCCCGCTGGGGACCGAATCAGGTTTTTAGAGTTCGGCAGAGACGTACTCTTACCATCTGACCTGAACGACCACTTACCATATTAATTATTCGTCTTCGATAAGAATCTGGGTTTATTTGGTTAGGTGTGAATAGGTGTGAGCCACAATAAACCCTTGTGGATTGCGGTGGAGGGTAGAATAGACCCACTCACTCTGGACCTAACCTTATCTAACCTAATACTGAGTAACGTAGTATGAATATTGGCATTATCTTCTTACTTACAGGAAAATACATTATGATAAGAATGATTAATTTTTCAATCCCCAAACTCTCAGCTGAATTGTGTATAGATTTAGGCATCTTTTTTATAAGGTGCTTATAGAAAATCAAAAATTTCAAATGAAAGTTTATTAGACGGATTCCATCACATAGGAAAATAGTTCTTTGTGAGGTACGAATATATCAATAACGCAATAAATTAGAAATGTATCAAGTACCAAGAGTATAGGAACCGATGAAATATATAATATTCAAAAATATACAAACTTTTTCACCTAGAGAAAGATTACATTTTATTTCGTTCATCAAATTTATACATAAGCGTACAAATATTCATGTACATGGTTGGTCAAATGAGTGCTTATTAAATCATGATAATTACAAATCATTTCACAAATGATTGAAACACTGAATAAACATGATGAGCAAATAAGCATGAACAGAAATCCACAAGGGTTATACCCACAAATATGGATAAAATCTAATCAACAAATATTTAATTACACAAATATGTTGATGAATTTTATTTGTCGAATAAATGATTATTGGGTAAATGACATGTGAGAATTGAAATTTAATGAACAGTACATATGTTTTCGAAAATATTCCTTTTTTGACAAAAAGGACATTCAAATCCGCCAGTCAATACACAACGCAGTACAAGGATCAATATTTATTCATTCATATCATATTTTTAGAATAATACACATGCTATATCATCACATATATAGTAGGATCAAAATTTAGAAATGTTCATTTTCAACGTTTGTGATATTTTACCATATACAGGATTTTCCACAATTCATCAAACAAAATCTAATTTCCATTTGACATTTTTTGACGTGATCAACCTCTGTAGACTTCTCACACATTCACTTTGCTCACTTGTTTTTTATAGTCCTGAACGATTTTTTGTGGTTATAAAGTACACACATCAACAGGGTAGGTATAGTCGAAGTAATCTTCATTGTGAATAGTTGAAGCTATCGGCATTTCAAAGGCCAAAAACACCAATACAGAGAAATAATGCCGTACCAACTAGTCCACGTGGACTGAAGAATCGTGGAAGTTTTATGATTGGCTGAAGAGTCATAAAATCGAATTTGAAGTCATGTCATGGTGACGAATGGAATATGGGGATGTGTATCGCCGTTGTGTAGTGAATGTTCACTTCAGGAACTGATCGCGATTTGCCTGTTGAAATTCGATATTGGTGCAGTTATTACTTAAGATTTTTGTCATCTGTTTGAACTTAAGATTTTTGTCATCTGTTTGAAATGTGGCGTCCTTGGATAAGTACTAATAGTAATAACGAGTGTGATAACAATGCAGACTTTTTCCTGTGTAGTGATTCCAATAGCGCTGGTGAACAATGCGAAAAAGAGATACTAGTGAATAAGATTCGGATGCCAAGGAAGCGGCTGGACTAAGAATTTTAGGAGCCAGTGGCACCTACGTCCTGATGACTTCGACAATTGCGGAACTAGTCAAGTGTTACACCCATGCTCAATCCTTAAAGAGATGGGACGAAACCAAAGGATGTAATCTTGCCAGGATCATCTTGGGTGACCCTGGGAAGCTGGCGCCGAAGAAATATTTAGCAATGACCAGGAAAAATCTACACCTAATAATAGGATTTCTGACTGGTCACTGTCAACTAAGAAAACACCTCCATAATATGGGGCTGGTGGACACACCTCTATGGAGGATGTGTGAACAGGAAGATGAGACTGTCAGGCATATCCTGTGCCCGGAGTTTTCGTCAATAAGAGAGTGCGAGTTCGGCAAGTCTTGGCCTACACCTGCCAATATATAGGAGATGTCTTCCTGGAAAGGACAGGATGGACGATGACCTAGGAGCACAATGGGTCACATGTGGCCTAAGTACTGTGGGCTTACACTCAATCCAAACGGCAAATTTTCTATTTGGACGAAACTTGGTATGCCTCACGACACGATTACGAAAGAGGGGACTGATGGTTCGAGAATGTGTAAGCCTAACATGCCTGCAAACAAAGGATCGCGACAAATTATTGTGCGTTGCCGAGGAAGTAAAGGATGGGTTTACGCTGTGGGCTTACACTCAATCCAAACGGCAAATTTCCTATTTGGACGAAACTTGGGATGCCTCACGACACGATTACGAAAGAGGGGAGTGATGGTTCGAGAATGTGTAAGCCTAACATGCTTGCAAACAAAGGATTGCGACAAATTATTGTGCGTTGCCGAGGAAGTAAAGGATGGGTTTCAAAACATTTGAAATGTGGAAGCTAATATTATTGAGGAATGGTTTGAAAACACATTGATCCCAAATTTGGATGCGAATAGTTGACAACGTTTACTATCATTCGCGACAGCTCATCAAAATACCGAATGAAAATTCTAGGAAAGATAAAATACAAAGTTTTTTAATGGATAACAATTTGTATTTTCAGGTTTTACAGACTTGAGGTTTTACAGACAAAACCATTTGAAAAAGTGAATACCCTTGAGAGTTTTGCTGAAAACTATGGACACACCATACTGGGACTTTCCCCCTATTTTTGTGTTTTCAATCCCATCGAGTTGATTCGGGGAAAATTCAAAGGCGTGAAAATAATTTTCCAAAATTTGATAAGCAGATAATAGTATCTAATGTTACCACAGAATAGAATAAAAGACTGGCAGAAAAGGATGAGTAGTTTTAGTTGAAAAAGACTAATGGAGATTGGACACTTCTATATTAATGGTGGAAATAAATTCATTATTGATTTAAATGACGGCAGTGATAGTGAAACAGAGAATATGAAACAGGAATTATCAGATGAAGCTTCCCATTAGAAGCGAAAGCTTGGCAAAGCAGAGCAGAGTTTGATTATTGATTTTTTGACTGAGAGACCCCGTTAATCCATTGTATATATATATATATATATATATATATATATATATATATATATATATATATATATATATATATATATATATATATATATATTATATATAGAAACAGAAGTTAATATCGGACATAGCACTCATGAAAGTGGCAAACCATAGACACGTGTTTCGGGCTTTTGGCCCATCATCATCATGAGTGCTATGTCCGATATTAACTTCTGTTTCTATATCAAGACACTCAATAACTTTCATATTTGTATATTATATATATATATATATATATATATATATATATATATATATATATATATATATATATATATATATATATATATATATAACTACTTTTCATGTGATCTGATGCAGAGAGAATAATTGTATGAGATATTTTAAAAAATAATAGTAGTTCTGAAGACTTTACATTTTAAGCAATAACTCAACAACGCCGTAACCGAATTTCAAAAACCAAACATGAAATGATATCAGAATTTAACGTAGCATTTGAATATGTAATGATATACAGGGCGTTCTATTTTAAAAAATGGAATTTTGGTCTGTAGCACCTACACCAAACACCCTGTATATTTAAAAATTATATCAAAATATAGCTCTCATGAACTCCTGAAACTTTTATATGAAACATTTTTGTGGATCAACAAACCAGATATTGCCTGTCACATAAAATGTGGGACACCCGGTATACATATAATATATATATATATATATATATATATATATATATATATATATATATATATAAATATATATATATATATATATATAAATATATATATATATATATATATATATATATATATATATATATATATATATATATAATATATATATATATATATATATATATATATATATATATATATATATATATATATATATATATGGCTTGTAAGGCCAAAATTTATTCTTTAATAAAATTTTTCTTGCACTTTCTCTCTTGTAATCGGTATTTTTTATAATATCGGTTATGCTCGTTTGCCCGTGTTCAATAACTTTTAAACAAATGTTAAATTGGGCCTCCTCATCATATTTACTTGGACTGTGCTTTTTCTTAAATTGATTTGCTACGGATCCTGTTTCTCTGAATTTCAACATTATTCTTGACACAGTAGTATGTTGAACATTTTTTCCTGGATGCCGTTCATTAAAAATGTTAGCTACTTGCCGGTATGGTGTATTCTCACCACATATTTAAACTATTTCTATTCTTTCCTGAAGAGACAACATTATTGCAACAATAACTGTTAAAAATTTGACAAGTGAATCAACAACTTGACACCACCATAGCATGCATTTTGTTTGTCAAGACCTACTTAATAATTTTATTCAACGTGATTAAGCATCCTTACGCCCTTGTTAGTGTTTATAAATAATCTGTAAATACTGAATATTGAAATTTTAATGTAATTTCAACTATAGTAATTTTATTAATACTTATTGCAGTTTTTGAGTTGTGTCTGCTTTCTCAAAATTGAAGGTACTGACATTTTTTTAAAATCACTAACTAAGTGATTGAAACTTTGCACCAGTCATGTTAAAATTTTTAATTTCTCTCCAAAAATGTCCGTATAAGTAAAAACTTATCAGTCAAGTTAAACTCCATGATGAGTTTGTCATGTATACATGAATTGATGGCAATTAACCGAAATTATTTTTTAAAATGAAGGGGATAATAGTCAAAAATAAGCAAAACGTCAACTTTATCCTAGTTGCATAAAATTCAGCATATGAATAGAAAATTGCCGTAGACACAACTTTTTCAAATAGCTTTTTGTTAAATTCGATCTGGTTACCAACAACTGGTTACCAATAATGAAAAAAAAAACATCACATATGCACGGTGTCATCAACAGGAGCCAACCGCACATTTGTGGTTTCAATTAGAAGACTCAGCATTCCCAGGCATCATCTAACATCACCACGTAGGCAGCTATAGCTACCTGCGTACATACACACTCAATAATATCTATATCTCTGTATCTATATCCTGGACCCGGAAGTCACGCAGATAGCTATAGCTGCCTACGTGGTGATGTTAGATGATCCCTGGAAATACTGGGTCTTCTAATTGAAACCACAAATGTGCGGTGTGCTCCTATTGATGACACCGTGCATATGTGATGTTTTTTTTTCCATTTTTGGTAACCAGTTGTTGTCCACCTTTGCAATTGGCTGCACCGCGCTGATGAGGCCAATAGCCAGAAACACGTGTCCGTGGTTTGCCTACATATTTCTTGAGTGTCATGTCCACGAATTTCCTCCTTTTGATTTATATCATACACACTCAATAATATCTATATCTCTGTATATATATATATATATATATATATATATATATATATATATATATATATATATATATACCCTCTTCATATATATATATGAAGAGGGTATATATATATATATATATATATATATATATATATATATATATATATATATACAGTGTGTCAATTTGAAAACTTCCCACCCTCAATATCTCCCTTCCAGTACATAATATGAAAAAATGGTCAGACAGGTCAACTTTATTTGCAAGGGGGACACTCTGAATGAATATTTTCAACCCTCGGGGTTCAACCCCCTAGGAGGGGTGGATGTTACCCTCAGAATTTCAAATGGAAAGGAGGGTCAAGTGGCACATCATTTTGAAGGGCATTCAATTCGCTTGCCGACGGTGCCCTCATTTATTATTTTCCGATCAGCAGTATCCGAAAATGTAGTTCTAAACTAATAGAAGTAATTAGAATTGGCCTATACTAAAATGCCTGGTTATCAAGTTAGTATGCAAAGAAATACAATTTATTGACTCTCTTATAAGTAAAACTTGTGATGACGGGTCAGCTTTTCAACTTTCCATCAGGGGTAAAATTAGACAAGCCTCAAAAAATTTACATTAATTAGTTATCTGATTTCGGTGACTTTCATTTGGGTTTATTATCGGATTTAAAACTCTTATCCCTTTTTTGTTACTTCTGCTATAAAAAGTATCGTTTTTTGAGCAAAAAAGGTGTTCATCGCATTCAAGCCATTTGGTAGTACTATCATTTCAGTTTCATTTGTTGAGCTGATCAGCGATACCTTAGAAAGTGTATAAATTGTAAGAATGGTTTACACTATCCAAGACCGAATTGAAATAATTTTTATTTATGGAGAGGTGGGCAAGTGCGCACGAAGGGCGGCATCTCTTTTTAATGAAAGAAATCCAAATCTTAATATAAGTCACCGGTATGTGCTTGATTTGGTGACAAAGTTTTCCGAAACTGGTTCGGTGAAGAATAAAAAAAGGAATAACCCCAGAGTACTGAATGAGGATGCTCAAATTGAGGTGTTGGGAACATTTGCTGCAGAGCCGACTAGCTCCTTACGATCAGTAGCAGAACAGACGGGAATGTCACACGAGACTGTAAGGAAAGCACTGAAAATGCACAAATTTCATCCATATAAAATGCAGATTCTCCACGAGCTCCATGAGGATGATTATGACAGAAGAATAGAATTCTGTGAAATCATGACTCTTCGAATCAATGCTTTACCTAATCTTCTGTTCAATATCTGTTTCAGTGATGAATGTTCATTTTTCCTGAATGGCAATGTTAATAGGCAAAATTGTCGCTATTGGAGTGACGAAAACCCTCACAATTTTCGAGAAGGACATACACAACACCCACAAAAAGTTAATGTTTGGGCTGGTATTCTTGGAAATGCCATTATCGGACCTTTATTTTTTGAAGAAAACTTGAATGGTGATCTGTACCTAGATATGCTTCAAGCACCTATCGATCCACTTATAACTCACGAGCTCGAAACTCAAATTGATGCACACGGTAATTTACTGTTGCAGGAAGATTTGTTACATTTCCAACAGGACGGTGCGCCACCTCATTATTTTCGCCCCGTCCGACAATGGTTGAACGAGCGATTCCGGGAGAGATGGATTGGCAGAAAGGGATCAATTGAGTGGCCACCGAGATCACCGGATTTGACTCCATTAGATTTTTTTCTTTGGGGATATCTCAAATCTGTCGTTTATAAAACACAGCCCACTGATATGGATGACCTCAAAGGACGAATTACAGCAGCATGCCGGTCAATTAGTGGTGAAGTTTTCCAAAATGTTCGAGAGGAGTTCGAAAACAGACTGTATTACTGTTTAGAGCAGAATGGACAACATTTTGAACATATTATCAGATAAAGCGTAACAAGATGGTTGAAATTTGTTTTTTGCAATTAGTATTTTTTCTTTGCACTCGATGCGTATTTCGTTAACTAAGTAGTTCTACATTCCTCTCACATCCACGAATTCGAATATTACTCAAGGGTTGGAACGATGCTACCTAGTACGATGCTCACCTTTTCCAATAGTCCATTACAATCATTTGTTTTGAATACCAACCTGAATACCAAACATCTAGTGCGGGCGAGTTTTAATCATTTATTCTTATTCACTTCTAATCACCGTTCGTTTGGAACGTTATTGTTCAAAAACTGCTCATCAAAAACTAATGAAAAAGGTATCATTGGCAAGAGAATTGAATGCCCTTCAAAATGATGTGCCACTTGACCCCCCTTTCCATTTGAAATTCTGAGGGTAACATCCACCCCTTCTAGGGGGTTGAACCCCGAGGGTTGAAAATATTCATTCAGAGTGTCCCCCTTGCAAATAAAGTTGACCTGTCTGACCATTTTTTCATATTATGTACTGGAAGGGAGATATTGAGGGTGGGAAGTTTTCAAATTGACACACTGTATATATATATATATATATGAAGAGGGTGAATCGCATACTCTGTACTTGTGGAAGTCTGTTATTGGAAATGAAAAAGTCAGTGAACAGACGGGTATTCAGAGAATGAGATACCCCTGAAATAAGGTATATTTGAATTAAAAAGTCAGCAGTAACCAAGCGCTCATAAATTTGACGATGCCTATGGTTTACTGAGCGAGAAAAATGGGAATTAAAACTCCATTTTTTCCATACCACTTGTATTTGTAACTAATCTTCATTTTCAATTGATTACAATAAACTGAAATAATCAGCAATGTACACCCTTATATACCTATACAACCAATTTCGATAATAATTGACGGTGGTCCCAAATGACTTTATCATTTGAATTTTGTTTATCTGTTACAATGTAGGTACGCTAAACAGAAAATCGGCGAGATGACCAGGTCAATTTGGTCATTTAGTAGGTCACAACCGCAATGATTATGTTAATGAATTTCCAAGGATTTCAAATAAATGGGCTTAGTGCCTGCATAGTGCAAAATTTCTGTATCGTTTAGATTATAGAACTTGTAATTGCATTTCAAGGAATTATTTCAAAAAGTCGAATCATTTTTACCTAGTCTGAATGACCTTTCATGTGCAGCATACCGTTTTGAGAAATTACGGCCACATAGTCCTACGTTAACACTATCACACTTTGTTATTAGAAAGGAATTTGGATAACCGGGCATGTGGCCAGAATCCCACAATATGGATGTGGGTCAATGTGGCCGAAATTTCTCAAAACAGTTTGCATGAAAGGTCCTTCAGACTAGGTAAAAATGATTCTACGTTTCCAAATCATTTTTTGGAATGCAACCACAAGTTCCCAAATCCAAACGATACGGAAATTTCGCACTATACAGGAAAGGGTTGGAGACTCAATTATTTGAAATCCTTGAAAAATCATAAACATAAGCATTGCGGATGTGACACACTAAATAACCAAATTGACCTGGTCAACTCACCGGTTCTTGTAAACAAATCAGGTAAACAAAATTCAGGTAATAAAGTTATTAAGGACCGTCTGTTATTACCGACAGTGATTGTATAGGTATATAAGGGTGTGAATTGTTAACTACTCCAGTTTACTGTATTCATTTGAAAATGGCCAATTTTCAACCAACGGGTATTTATGAACTGTAGTTGACTTGGTTCGCTTGCCTAATCCTTTTTGAGGAGTTGATTTGACAGTATGAAAATGAATTTCGACCCGAAGAGCTTTCTGGTTTTCAACCTTCAATCTTCTTAGTTCTTTCATCCATCTTCTATCATTGGTACATTTACTAAACCTGGACGTGAACTAACATAGCTCTATATGAAAACAGGTAAAATGTCGTGAGAAACTTCCTCTATTTTTTTATTGTTCGAGTGACTCCACAAAAATTATTTTCTCGTACAACAGAGCTGTAACACCCAGCGCGTCGAAACAAGTTTCATAGTGATGAAGTATAGGGGGAGTGTTATTTTCAGATTCTCCATTTTTCATCATCAGTTTTTTTTGTATAAAAATATTTCAACATCAAAAATAAATAAAAAATCTTTCGCAACCAGCGAATGTAAAATTTTCCAAACTGAAAAATCTACAGTACTATATCGTCCATTTCAACTAATACAAATAATCATTGAATCAAAATATTTTTGATATGGGTCTACCTTTAAAAAACACAACTGTATTAATCAGATCTCAGCTCACATTTCATCAATTTTTTTCGAAAGGTCCCATCAATGCCACCCAGAAACATCGATATTCCGTGGCATACATTTACATTCCATTAAAACCCTCTATGCATACATCCAATATCGGCTTGATTTCGTATTTTGATTGGTTCATTATACGAACCTGGCTGCTTACGATATGCCATTCTATTATCCCACCAGTTCTTGTGACTGCGCATTCGAACGTAATTATATAAAGACAACGAAGGAGATATGTTAATCTCATTTCTGGGAAAATACCTGAAAATGGGATTTCCAGCATTCCTGTGTAATTAGTAATTCCTGTTTCTTCACGCTTATTCAAAAAATATTTCAGTATTAGAAGGTTAGAAAGGTTAACCAGAAACTATGATATACTATAATATATTCAGAAAATTGGCAGTTCATTTTATACAGGTTATATTGCTTGAATATGTGATGAAAACTATATTATTGAAATATTCAGAACTTAATAATACAAATCCTCACAATTATGAAAGTTGAATGAATTTATCAATCAAATTCACGTGAAGATCTTCAAGCATTCCAGAAACATCTCTTTTGAGAAGTTTTATTCAAAAAAAATTGCGATTGAATTATTTTTTACAGCATTTCAAATAATAATAATAACGAGGTGACAACAACTCTGTCACCGAGTTGAAACCCGTTCAGCAAAAAGCTCATATAAAAGCCGCAGAGATAACCTCACTTCTGCGGAAACACAAGGATAAGCCAATGCGCCTGACTTTTGCTTTCCTTTGAGTGGGCTGAAGTCGGAAACTGAGAGGTTCATCATGGCTTGCCAGGATGATGTCTTCAACACCTTAGTCTACTGCAGTCACGTGATGGGTATAGAGGTTCCTGACACAAGGTGCAGGGCCTGCCGAGAGGCAACCGAGACCCCAATGCACTTGCTATCAGCATGTGAAGCATATGCGGACTCGGCCTGTATCCATCGACATAACGCTATATTACCATCTACGGCATTCTTACGGTATTTACGAGACACCGGTGTTGCCCTACGTTCCGGGGGATATTGAATCCGTTAAGGGGAACGAGAAGTGCCGAATTTATTGGAACTTTTCCTTCCCCACCCTCAGGCTCATGCAAGCTAATTAACCTAATGTAGTCCTTCTCGACGACCAGAGCAAGACGATATTTGTCGTGCAGTTTTCAGCTCCTGGCGAGACGAATATCGTCCGAAAAGAGGAGAAGAAACAGATAAAATATGGAAATTTTCTCTTCGAACTCCGCAGACTCTATCCAGACCACTCTGTCAAGATGGTTTGGATAGATGGTCACTCTCGAATCTTAAAATCATATCAGCCTGCCGCACTAAGGCAAAAATCTTAGCCGGACAGATGCAGAAGACTGTCATTCTTGGCTCACTGCGCTTGCTCAGGGCACATGATTCTCGGAGCCAATGATTACTTACCCCACGGTGTGTATGCGAGCGCTTTCGACAACTGGTTGTGCTATCATCATCAAGGCTCTACTCAAACTGAACGTGTCAACCACTTGTTTGTCCTTTTATGCGGTCCGAACGCCTTAGTGCAGATACTTCAGGTGCTTTAGGTAAATTTGCCTGTATTTATGTTACACCTGGTAATATTCTTTGTATTAGATCTTCTCTGGGTTTACTGTTTCTGGGAATGTATATATATATATATATATATATATATATATATATATATATATATATATATATATATAGATATATATATATATATAGAAACAGAAGTTGATATCGGACATAGCACTCATGAAAGTGGCAAACCATAGACACGTGTTTCGTATATATATATATATATATATATATATATATATATATATATATATATATATATCTATCATGTTTCAATCTCATGATGAGAGGATTGCATTTCTCGGAGAGATTACTGAGAGCAGATAGCTGTTGGTCCAAAGATCAAAAACATTTCCTAGGGCCGGTGCAAATGTATAAGTCACAGTCCCAGGATGAAGATAATAACCTGTTTTGAGACCTACGCGACTGTTTTCTGAACAGAAGTCTACGCTATTCATCATTTGTGTGTGGAGAGATTTGTAGAAATCAACCTTTACTGGCCTGAACGGTAATCAAGCTTACTGTCTCCATTGCCGTACTGTAGGCTTTGCTAAACAAACACTCTGCAAGAGTTTCAGACTTCGGCAGAATCCACCACATAAATTGACCAATTGAAAGACATTCATACATTCTTCGGAGTATGTTACCACTCTACTCCATCTAACAGACTTACAGATAAATGTCGTCTGAATCATCATATGCTGGGACTTTTACTATGGAAAGGTAGTGGAAAATGATGAAACAACGGAGCACATACCCTTGTGCCTGTGTTAGGATATCATCACTACAGTTTAGTCATATAAATTCATTTTCAAACTGATATAATAAAGTGTAAATTAATTGCCCTCATATATCTAAACATCACTGTAGGGAATAACATGAGTACTCAACTCAATTGAGTACTTGAACTCTGTTCACCTGTGACAACGTCGGTACGTTAATTAAAAAATTGGTGGGTAACGACATGAAACATGTTTCATGTCGTTTTGAATTGGTGTTGTCTCAAAAATTCAGTCGTTGCAATGTTTTTTATTATGTGACTAATGGTTCCTATAATAGTAAAGTTATTAACACGAAGAAACTACTGTCCTGAAGGAGAATTTGATTAAATTCGAAACGTCGGCAAGAAAACAATTGTTTTTTCTAGAAAAATGTATCGTGTTACCCAACTAACCTTTCTACAGAAGAATTATTGGATCCCTAAACTAGTTAATTGATAAATATCGAAGAGTATATTTATGATATGCAAAGATAATTGACTGAAAATCTCAATTGAAAAAACGTAACATCAGTTTTTTTATTTATCTCTGCATACCGCAAAACTTCATTCAAATTCATCTGAACGATTTGAAAAATATTATCAAAATCTGAATGCAAAACTGAACATTCGCGCATTACCATTCGAAAAAATCTGCATTTTATTTTATCATATCATTAAAATAACTGAATTCGAGAATCACAGAAAATACAATCCAAACGACCAGCATAATGGGAAATATGATATATTACAAAGTAGCGCAGAATATTTGGATATTATACCTAGAAAAATGGTAATGTAATATAGTTGTAGAAATTTTTTCTCTATCAAATAAACGAATTGAAAATTCGTTTACTTGATAGAGAATTTATAATAAACATTTTTTTACTGCTCTTTCTTGAATAATCAGTGAAAAATTCAATTACGATAATCATATATCTTCCTGAAAGGGAAAATATATATATATATATATATATATATATATATATATATATATATATATATATATATATATATATATATATATATATATATATATATATATATATATATATATATATATATATATATATATATATATATATATGAAATAGAAAAAAAAATAACCATTGATGTGAGAGGATTCATCTGTCAATGAAAAATTTCTCAGCAGAATGGTCAATAAAATATGATATAATATAGTTTATTCAACTATTCACCAATATATATCTGAATTTTTCGGCATTTCGCACTGTTCAATTGCTGCTGTTTGGAAAGGAGAATAATTTGTTAGTCAATTGACATTCTGTCAATTGCAGACGATTGACAGAATGTCAATCGTCTGCATTTACGATGTAGGCGACTATTAATAACAAGACTATAGAACGAAAGACAAGAAATGGTGATTGATTATATAATGAGTGATCCCTCATACTCTGTAGAGAAAATGATGTTGCATCAAAATGATACTCCTCCACAATACTCACAAAATGGGCATGAACATTTGAAAAACACTTCATGGCGAGGTCGCTGGTATGATGATCGTTTTCGATGATAGTTTACAGATAAAATCAATACAGTTTTTGCAAACGAGTGAAACAATTTTCGAAAGCAAAGACCACTAGATAGCCCTCTTCAATGGGTTCCCTCTACCTCGTAGTATCATTCTTCAAAAAGAGCTTAACGAGTTACAAAAGTTTTTGTACTTCTTTTTTAAATTTTTGCAAAAAGTCCGCGTATGTTTCTGATGACCCACTCAGTATATGGGTTGTGCACACTAACAAGACAACTAATGCTCCTGATGCGGTCCTTCCCTCAAACAAATTCCCTTTCTGTGGCTTTAACGTACGCCGGAAGTAGTTCTATAGCCTGCATCGTGTTCCCCAGTTGTAAATCTGTAAATTACCAACGAGATGCCTTGATGCAGAGCTTCCTTTTCACCAAACATCTCTACATCATTACCATTGAAACCGACCCGATTTTGGTTGATGGATTGGGTGAATGAACTACAGATATAGTATCAGGAAAACTGTGAATGAGAGCTCTCATCAAATCCTATTGAATTTGAAGTATATATAATCGGTGTGACAAATTCATTACCTAAAGTAGCGAAGTATTAATATATACAAGGAACTAATAGTATTTAGAACCGCAACTCTATTGAGTTTTTTTGTTCCGTTCAATCCAAAAACGTGATGTTATGTTTTGTCATCTTCTGATGTTATTAATCCCATCGAACACAAGAAGGTATTGAGAATATTATTATCAGTTAAATGAGAGGATGACAACAAAATTTATTCACAGAAAAGAAATATTCGGTCACTTTTATACAGGATGGGCCATCAATTTCTCTTTGCTACCTACGTTTTTCAATCCAATGCAATAAATATTAACAATGGACCATTCAGAACAAAAACTTAAAAAATATAATTACGAGTATTACGCATCTTTCACTTTCAAGGCTGATTTTACATTGCGAAGTTGAATCATTTTCATTAAAAATTACTTTATTTGTTTATTAACAAAGGGGAACCCTGAATTCAATACTTGTTATAGGAGAAAGGAGGCATTTTCTACTTCGTTATGTTGAAAGTGATGTATCAATTATGAACATTCCATTTGTTAACATTCTTGACATTGATATTGACAGCGTCAACCATTTTTGTACACAGTTAAAAAAATCTGTTTGAAATCTATTTTTCCGTTAACCGGCTATCACATCCCTACGAACAACAACCCTCAGAAGTCGAAACTTGTGCGAGCTAAGGATTAGCGAGGTCTTACCCTGTAACGTGTGATTCCTAACACAGTGATAGTCATAATAAAAATGAATTGACATTTCAACAAAATTGCCAGCTGCTTTCTGTTAGTATTTCAATAAGATCTTTTGTAGTAGATGGGCCAGCTGATGGATGAGCCGAATTTTGGATTCGCTTTATTTCCAACTAATTCACTACAATATTTACAAGTTTCAAATCAATATCGTATTTCTTCGAAAGCCGTTTCGATTATTCCGTACGCACATTAAAAAACTTTTCTAATCCCTATAACCTTCTCCTAACTAACCACGTGTCTATTTCTTCGAATGAAAAAGTTTTGGTTCGCTTCGAGAAAAGACTTTTTCTATCAGTTTTTGAGCCTTTTAAAAAAAAATTGTGAAAAAACTTTTATATAACCTACATTTTTTCATAACCTCTCAAGACCAGTTTTGTTTGCCTCCAAGAGTTCTATCATGAACATATTTTGAAAGAAAATGCATTCGGAATGTATTCTTCTGTGAAGTTCATTATCAAATACCTAAATAGACTGGCGAAGGACATCTCTTCGTATCCATGAGTTATTTCTATTTTGTGGCTCAATACAACACTAATCGCTCAACTACTTCATTCTGAAATCTGAACACATTCGTCAAAAAACTTGGGAATCGATATAAATTACTTCGATAACTCCAAATTATGACAATTATAATTCATAATATGAACTATCACCAACTATACTCAGTTCTCATTGATTTCATTACCTACATTATTCAGAGAAATGTTGAATATTTGAAATATTTTGAACGGAATGAAGGACCATTTTATAACATAGCCAATATTTCAGTGTTTCTGTCACTCCGAATATGCGCCATTATAATTATTCATTTACTAAGTCTAATAGGCTAAAATGTCTCAAAAATATTTTGAATCAAACCTCGCAATAGAAAATGTATACAAAGCAGACTTAATCAACAATCACAGGAAATTTACTCATAAGAAAGTGATTACTTCAAATTAGATTATTTTAAAAGAAAAATAACTTTTACGAGTTATTTTTCGATAACTCATTTTGTAAAACGGAATCTCACTTATTAAACAGAAAAAATGTTTCATATATCTTCCTTGATATGAACAGTTACCTCAAGGAGGGATGGTTAATTTCAGAAAGTATTCTTCTTGGATCTTTTTCCCAAAAGTATGCAACTTATGTATTATAAATACGTTTTTTCGATGCATTCCCTATTGTTTTGGTTTTTCAAGCTTTCCATATTTCTCCAAGGCACTCATTATTCTGCTCTCTTGCAGGGCCTTCGGAATGAAAGAAGTAGAGGCGGGGAAAAGGTTAGTTTATTTGTTGTGAGTTTGTTTTTAACGTAACTTCTGAAGCCTGCATTACTGAAATATGAAATGAAAGTTAACAAAGTTGTACCACAATTTTAGAAATCTTCGAACGTATCTACATTTCAGCAGTCTTCTTTCCTCAATTGTCACGAATGAAGGGTGCCTCTATTTGTTATGATAATAAATTTGAGTAATTTGGATCACAACTAAAATACATGAATGACTATTGAAATCAGAAGATAAATGCACAATGAAAACTGGTAAAAAACCGTTTGTTCCTCTATTCCTCCATCTTCATACTGAAAAAGTGGAAAAGTAACTAGTTCAAAATGAACAGGACTTTTCTTATAGCTCGTATCTGAAAATACCTTCTGTGTATGGTCTACATATCTTTGTGAAAAGTTCGTTTTGAAATTTATTTATTTCTTCCTTTTTTCGGAAGTTTTTTGTATAAAAATAGAGGAATAGAAATTATAGAAAATTTTATTAAAACAACGATGAAGATGAAAACAACAATAAAAATCAATTGACGCTCCAGGGCGACTTCATTGATTCCAGTGGCGCATTTGCTTTTTCAGCTGCAGGAAAACCCGGAAAAACCTGCAGCACCACATCATCTGAAGATCTTGATCTACCAATGTCTCTCTCTTATAAAACAAAATGTAGGGTGTCTCCAGAGGCTCCAATAAATTCTGGCGATACACTTCGTGACTATCGTCAAACTTAAACCAAAAACTGTACACATAATAGATTACATTCTCAGTTACTTTTCGCTGTGAACTTTTCAGTTGTCTTCCACTATACTTCTACAGATTTTCTCTCGATCTGTTTTCGATAATTTTTCCAGTTATAGGTAATTCAAAATATTACCACAAACATAAATTACTTCTGAAAATACAGTATATAAAAATTTCTGTTCGTGGATCTCGCTAAAACAGGAGAACAGCTTGATCAATTTCGCTAATTTTGATTTTAAATTATTTGTGGAAGTCCATGGAAGGTTTTGAAAATGAGGAAATGTGAAAAAAGAAAAAAAAAAAGAAAATAATAGTAATAAAAAAAACTCAAGAACGGCTGGACCATTTTTTATGATTTTTATGTTTATGAATTTTTCTTCATAGGGAATAGGATAATGAGTATTAAAATATAATAATTCATCAATGAAAATAATAATGCTAATAATAATAGAACTCAAAAACGGCTGGACCAATTCTTATGATTTTTGTGTTTTTGGATCACCAAAACCACAAAAAAATTTTATCGGGAATAGGATAATAAGTATTGAAATATGATATTTCATCAATTGAAATAAATAATAGAAACGTCATGTTGATTCTCAAAAAATAACTACCATTGTTCTTGGAGAACAATATCGTATGGTGGAAAATTTTGAAAAATTAAGCTCAGTTCATATGTTTCAAATCTGAATAAATGTACTTCAAATGTTCAAACTCGTTTCGAATATACCTACACAGTAGGTTGAATGGACTGACACCTATCAGAAAACAACTACTCCACTGTCTAATACCACGAACGTGGTTGGATTCTACCCGAAAGGCGTCAGTGCAGAAATCTTGACAGAAAATTTTCTGTATATGCAATTGGCAATACAACTGAAAGAGTCGACCTTCATTTTTGGAACGGGCACATTTGCAGACCGGTTTCGTGCTCCTTAGCCACTAGTGATAGTGACATCAACCTAAAGTCAATTATGGAAAATCATTGACTTGACTCTTTCAGTTGCACTGCCACTTGCGTATGCAGGAAATTTTCTGTGAAGAATCCTGCACTGACACCGTTCGTGGTATTAGCCAGTGGAGTAATTGTTTTCTGATAGGCGTCAGTCCATTCAACCTACTGTTTAGGTATATCCGATACGGGCTTGAATATTTAAAGTTCATTTCTTTAGATTTGTTTACTGACTATCTTCAAGCATATCCTATACTGAATAATAAGAAAGGATATGTTTTATTTCAATGTTTGAGAGAAAATAAGGTGAAAATGGAAGATAAAAAAAGATCTATTACCTAATGAGATATTTTATGCAAGAGGGTGGTATATGTTCTTCCAAATAAATATATGTTGTCTAGATTCTCAGTGTAATGAGAAGTTGAACTAGCTTGAAAGATTCAATAAACTTTGAAAATTATTTTTCGAAGAATATTTGAGTTTTCAGTAATTGATAGTTCCTAAAACTACTAGTTCATTGATTCGTTATACTCTCTAAAAGTGTAACTATTTTGAAATTTTAAAAAATCCATAGGCAACCAAACAATAAAAATAAACAGAAAAATTGAAAAAGGGTAAATAAATGTTCACTATTCAGATTTGGTCTTACCATATTCTGTACTGGACGACATGAAACATAAGTTCCCCTTACGAAGACGTCATGTAGTGAGTGGATCGACAAAGAACTTAATTTTTGAATATCAAAGATAAACGAGGTTCCAGAAGGCTGTCAGTTGCAAAGTCAAGCTACGACATCGACCGTCGAAGAGAGTCGTCCTTTGTATTTCATTGCAGCTTTCATTGCAAAGCAAACTAGTTGTGAAATAAAGCCCAAACACAAAACATTTATAATTCAACACTAGACAACGCTGTTTCGACCCGTCATAGGTCTAATCAGTGGTGCTAGACTGAATAACAAATGCGTTGCTAGACTAAATTCCCTTAGAGGACAAGTATACGTTAGTAAGGGTGACGACATCTTCCCTTGCGGAAACGCCATCTATGAGATCGACAATGAACGGAATTCTTGCAATTCGAAGATTGATTTTTCTGTCCATCACATAGATGGCGTCTTCGAAAGGGGAGATGTCATCGTCTTTACTAACATAGACTTGATCTTCAAGGGCAGTTCAGTCTAGCAATGGATTTGTGATTCAGCCTAGCACCACTGATGAGACCTATGACGGGTCGAAACAGCGATGCCTGGTGTAGAAGTTTTTTTCCTATTGAGTCACACGTTAATGCACTTCCGAATATGGAAATTTATTGAGCGAACCGGATATATCTTATGATTGTTATCAGATTCCACATCGGCACTTGTGAAATATCCCTCTTCCAGTTCTCTTAGTTGGCTTTGATACCAACCTCGTCTAGCACACAGTACAGTTTCCAGACTTTTTGTCTGCTTCTCTAATAAAATCGTTGAAAAAGCTGTTTTGAATGGATTTCTGGAAATTCCTATATATATATATATATATATATATATATATATATATATATATATATATATATATATATATATATATATGTATATATATATATATATATATATATATATGTATATGTATATATAATCTAGAAAAGTTAATGCAGTCAAACTGCTGGAAAATAATTCTATGAAAATCAAAAAATGAATAGATAAGTACTTTTCAATCATTCCCATATTGATTTCAATTTAAGAGCCACCGGTAGGTGGTTCCACTTATGTTTCACTATTTTTATCAAGTACTTTCTTGGTTTTTCTCATGTTGTCTTCAATCGAGGACCACCTACCCGGTACTGACGATGCCCAATAGACTGAAACAGCTGTCTACCGGTGGCTCTTAAATTGAAATCAATATGGGAATAATCAAAAAGTACTTATCTATATATATATATATATATATATATATATATATATATATATATATATATATATATATATATATATATACAGGGTCCTGCAACAGTGGCGCGGTGTTCCATATCTCTATATAGGAAGCAGATAGGAATCTAATTTTCTATAATATTACCTTATTGCTCGAGCTCGACAAAATAAAAATATTGGCGGTCACACAGGGTTTTCGATTTTTTCTGGGCGGATCCCAACTGTGTCTTTTTAAATGGCAACCTATATTTTTTATCGCTTTTTCGGTTTCTTCATAGAAAATAAAATAAACTTTATGTATATCTGCACTTCGAAAATATTGATGGTTTTCGAGATATCTAGCATGACAGGTTTTTTTTTCCAATATTCATCACTCAGAATATTTGAAATTATAAAGTGGTGCCAAGTCCAGTTGAAATTTTTTTTTGGTCGAATATTCTACATTGGTAACTCCCTCAAACGATATATCTGAAATCGACCTGTGATATACAGGGTATGAAAAACCGCTTGCCAAATATTGTAAATGAAAATTTGCAAAATCTTCCATATATTAAATGGAACACCCTGTATATTATTGATCCATAAGAAGCGCCAACGAAACCTCTACAAATTTCATTAAGTATTCCCTATGGCTAAGTTCAATAGTTTTTCTTAAATGAGCATTTCTTTCGAAAAATGGTCATTTTTTCAAAGCGAAATCCATTTGACGACTGATAAAAATATACGAAAGATATCTTGTTTCAATTTTGTACATTAGAAGGTGTCCAAACAAATATTTTTTAACGAAATAAATGTATGTACCTATCACTTTTTGCTAAATGGAAAATTATTTTTTCATTGGATGCAGAATTTCACTCATAAATCGTGCAATATCAGACCAAACAAGTTAAAAGAAAGAAACATTATAAATAACTATTTTTTTCATGTTATTATATTCATTCAGAGCTTGAGTTCTAGATATTCAAATTTGTCAACTGGCAAATTACAAAACTACAAAAGGGAGAGTTTAATTAAGGTTGATAATGAAACTTTTATGAAATATGTTCAACATGTCTTCCATTTTCTTGAATGCAGACCTGAAGTCTATGTTTGAAAGACTGTTCTACCCTGCGCAAGACAGCTGGTGTAATGCTGCGAAAAGCATTCGTTATTCTAAGTCGCATATTTTCGGGAGAAGTTGGTGGCTCAACGTAAACCATATTTTTTATGTATCCCCATAAGAAAATATCTAGTTTCGTCAAATCTGGTGATCTAGCGGGCCACCGTACAGGCCCATTCCGTCTTATCCATTTATTGGGAAATACTTCATTTAGATGATCTCTCACTTCTGCCGAATAGTGGGCAGGTGCACCATCATGTTGTAACCACATTCTATTGCGGAGGTCAAGAGGAATATCATCTAACAAACCTGGTAAATCATTTCGTAAGAAATTGAGATACATTGCACCATTCATATGTCCCTCAAAAAAGTATGGACCAATTACATATTCTCCAATGATGCCTCCCCAGACATTTATCAACCACCTATGTTGATAATCCACCTGTCTCAATAAGTGAGGATTTTCTGTCGCATAATAATGGTAATTATGTCGATTTACAAATCCATTTTTATGGAATGTCGATTCATCCGACCATAAAATATTATTGAAAAAATATTCATTTCGACGAATTTTGTTCATGGCCCAATTGCAAAATCTCACTCTTTTCTCGAAATCAGCATACAGTAGTTCTTGATGTAACTGAACGTGGTATGGATGCAAGCGATGTTTCTTCAATACTCGTTGCACTGATCTCTCACTTATATCCACTATTTCCCCAATTTGTCGTTGACTCCTACTAGGATCTTCTTCAACAGCAAGAAGAACTTGCAATTCATTATCTTCATTAGTAGCTGGCTTGATGCGCTCATGTTTGGAATAATTAATAGATCCAGTTTCAACGAATCGTCCCAAGACCTTTCGGAAAGATCTTTCATCTGGATGCCTTCTATCTGGATACCGTTGAGAATAAATTCTACTTGCCAATAAACAATTCCTGTCTGATTCACCTAATATGAAAATCATATCAATCAAATCACTTTTTGATAACAACATTCTGATGAAATTATACCGACAGTTCAACTTCACGATTGACTAAAAATTTCAATAATCATTTGCAGCCAAATATTTTGTTCTGTCATTTGCCAGACTACTTGATTTCCAATAAATATTTCATTCGCTGAAAGGTTTTTTTAGACCGAAAGAATATGGCACAAATTCCGAGATTTTTAAAATTATTGTAACTATTCAAGAACGTCCATTTAGTGGTGTAATTCGCAACTTGTTTATCTAGCAACAGGTAATTTTAGGAATGGGCGATATTTTAAGGAAAGGGTATTTTTTGAAAAAATGACCATTTTTCGAAAGAAATGCTCATTTAAGAAAAACTATGGAACTTAGCCATAGGGAATACTTAGTGAAATTTGTAGAGGTTTCGTTGGCGCTTCTTATGGATCAATAATATACAGGGTGTTCCATTTAATATAAGGAAGATTTTGCAAATTTTCATTTACAATATTTGGCAAGCGGTTTTTCATACCCTGTATATCACAGGTCGATTTCAGATATATCGTTTGAGAGAGTTACCAATGTAGAATATTCGACCAAAAAAAAATTTCAACTGGACTTGGCACCACATTATAATTTCAAATATTCTGAGTGACGAATATTGGAAAAAAAAACCTGTCATGCTAGATATCTCGAAAACCATCAATATTTTCGAAGTGCAGATATACATAAAGTTTATTTTATTTTCTATGAAGAAACCGAAAAAGCGATAAAAAATATAGGTTGCCATTTAAAAAGACACAGTTGGGATCCGCCCAGAAAAAATCGAACACCCTGTGTGACCGCCAATATTTTTATTTTGTCGAGCTCGAGCAATAAGGTAATATTATAGAAAATTAGATTCCTATCTGCTTCCTATATAGAGATATGGAACACCGCGCCACTGTTGCAGGACCCTCTATATATACAGGGTGTTTCAGAATTCGACGGACAAACTGATACCACGTCATTCCTCTTGCAAAATGATGAAAAATGAGGTAGGACATGTGTGTCCGGAAATGAGCCGTTTCAGAAATACAGGGCGTTGAAGTTGCAAAATAAAAAGACCCTTTTCGTCGTAGCTCCCGGACTAAAAGGAATAAATTAATGAAACTCAGCAAATCGATTACGAGCTAGAATGTGCTTCCTCCAGTGGTATGTTTGCTTCAGTATCAGTAGCCAGTGGCGTTCCAGCGGGGTAACAGCTTATATTTCCCCCCTTATTTTTTACGCCACTGACTTTATATCCACAACCGTCTTTTTTTTGAATTCCTTGATCAATTTTACGTAAAACCCAAATAAACATTCACTATGAAAAAACCAGTAGTTTTCGAGAAAAATTGAGTTGAAACTGATAGGTGCATTCTCATATGGGAATATTAATAATCGAGTAAAATAATCGAAATTCCAAAACCGAAATTATTTGAACTCTTTCATCATTCTACCATTCATTGTCTGCTTGAAAAATTATTCACTTCGGCAACATATTGCGGATTTTCTACCATTTTACCAACTTTTTTTGCAGATATGTTGTGAGCCCGCAGACCTACTGAATGGCTTTACCTCGAGATTTATTTTTTAATAAAATGTTCCATCCAAACGATTTTCAAAGACAATCACGAATAGTTGGCAAAACTGAACTCAGAATGTTTTATCGAATTATCTTCTCTCACTGGGTAAAAATCCAAGTTTTATCGATTAACCAAAATACCATAACTTGTTTCAACCTTAGCCATCTACAATGTTTCCTGGGCATATCTATTATAGTTTTGTTAGATAGCTGTACCGATATTCTCGAGTTCTTCAGCCACTGGTTGAATAGTTTCAGAATACATTCACGTGACTTATAACAATCTTTGATCCACCTAAGCAATGAGGATTACTTTATTCATTGACAACAATAAATTTGTTAGGGGGCTGTGGAAATGAAATGAGATTCGTATGACACTTCCAAGTTAACGTAGCTGTCAGAAAGTGTTTGATTGTGTATTTCGTATAATAAAAATGAATTTTACATTCGAAGAGTTAGCGGACATGCACCTTATTTATGGAAAATCGGGACGAAATGGAAGGTTGGCACAAAGAATGTATCGTGAAAATTTTCCTGGAAGAAATAGAATTCCTAATTGGAAAACGTTCGGAAACGTGGACAGAAGACTCAGGGAAACAGGAAGTTTTTTAATTACCAGAAGGAATGCAGGTATACAGAGAACTGTAAGAAATTATATCTCAGAAGAGGAGATATTGAACTATGCTGCTGAACATCCGTCTGAAAGTAGTAGATCTATAGCTAGAGTGCTGCATGTGTCTTCATCATCTGTTTGGAGGACTTTGCATGAACAGCAGTTATACCCATATCGACTGAGAAAAGTTCAAGCACTGAAACCAGATGACTATCCAGATCGAATTGAATTTTCTCGATGGTTTTTAAGTATGTGGAGAAATATATCCGGAATTTATCAAGCAAGTGATATACACTGATGAGGCAAAATTCACAAGGGAAGGTATTTTCAATTCTCGCAATAGCCATATTTGGGCCGAGGAAAATCCTTTTGCTATTCATCCTCATGGCCATCAAACAAAATTTTCATTGAATGTTTGGGCAGGAATAGTAGAAAACCGTTTAGTTGGTCCTTATCTTTTACCAGATAATTTGAATGGGGACAATTATAGCACTTTTTTGGGAGAAGTATTGCCTGAATTGTTAGAAGATGTTCCTCTGAATATCCGGAATGGAATGTGGTTTCAGCACGACGGTGCTTCTGTTCATTTTTCGTTAGCTGCTAGAGAGTACCTAAATCGGAAATTCGGTGACAATTGGATTGGTCGAGGTGGACCCCACAAATGGCCTGCCAGATCACCAGATTTGAATCCTGTTGACTATTTTCTTAGGGGTCATATGAAGTCACTGGTTTATGAAACAGAACCAAAAAGCCAAAAAGAATTAGTCGCCCGCATTCAAGCTGCATCGATAACGATTGCCAAAAATTTAGAATCATTTGAAAAAGTGCGATTTTCTATGTTGCGACGTTGCAGATCGTGTATAAGTGTTGACGAAAAAAATTTCGAACAATTACCTTATTGATTATTCATCAGATGTTCTCATTATTATTCAAAAGCACATTTGAATTTTCAATGTGAATTTCAAAAAGAAATTCGTGTTTATGACTCACTGTTCTATAATTTCAACAGTATTGTTTCTTATCACATTATGTAAAATATGTGTAGAGAAGGTATATTTTGAACATGATATTTCTACTCAAAGATGAATTATGAGTACCGACATCCAACTAAGAGTTATGTAATTAGCTGTAAATAGACAACTTCCATTTCTTCATTTATTTGAAAAACTTCATTTACTGACTAGAGTAAGCGAAGATCTTATCAGATGATTATTCAAATAAATTGACTTCTTCCAAATACATTTCTTTTTTTCAGGCGTATAATTAGAGTCTACTGGTAAAATTTTGTTTTTCGGCTTCATCTGTGAAAATTTGAAAACACTGTATACTTTGAGAATGTTTTTCATTTTCTTATTAATGAATATTCTTCAAGATATTTACGATTCTACAAAGAGAAGTGTGATTTCACGAATGGGAAAGACAGGATAATTGTGAACAAAAAATAATTTTCCCAAAATCCAGAATAATGGTGTTATTTTAGGATTATTGGAGCCTAACTCAGTCGAGATTCCGAATGATCGCAAATTTTATTTGGGGTCACTTTTTTTCAGATCACAAAGTCACTCGAAGATCTGAGAACAATGAAAACATTTCAACAATGAAATCTATTGACAAGCACGAAAATAAGCCTCAAGAGTTATGATTTGTCATTACAATATGCTAAACATAACAAAAATTGGTACGATGATAGAAAACCCACAATAATTACCATCACTTGCAAGCGCTAAATTAATGGTAAGATCATAAAAGGGTTCAAATAATTTTGGTTTTGGAATTTCGATTATTTTAATCGATTATTCCTATATAAGAATGCACGTATCAGTTCAACTCAATTTTTCTCGAAAACTACTGGTTTTTTCATAGTGAATGTTTATTTGGTTTTCACGTAAAATTGATCAAGGAATTCAAAAAAAAGACGGTTGTGGATATAAAGTCAGTGGCGTAAAAAATAAGGGGGGAAATATAAGCTATTACCCCGCTGGAACGCCACTGGCTACTGATACTGAAGCAAACATACCACTGAAGGAAGCACATTCTAGCTCGTAATCGATTTTCTGAGTTTCATTAATTTATTCCTTTTAGTCCGGGAGCTACGACGAACAGGGTCTTTTTATTTTGCAACTTCAACGCCCTGTATTTCTGAAACGGCTCATTTCCGGACATACATGTCCTACCTCATTTTTCATCATTTTGCAAGAGGAATGACGTGGTATAAATTTGTCCGTCGAATTCTGAAACACCCTGTATATGTATATATATATATATATATATATATATATATATATATATATATATATATATATATATATATATATATATATATATATATCCATATGTGTGTGTATGTGATATTATCTTTAATTTCATCAAAACATATTTACGTAGACAGTTCAATCCGTCTGAAATATCCCTCCTGGTACTGACGAGGAGCAATCATCTCCGAAACCAGTCTATCGGTGGTCGTCACGATTGAGTAAAATCAATTTCTGTGATTTTTTCATTCCGAAGTTCATTTGAGAGAAGTTGTTTAAAAAGGACTATTTTCTTTAGTGTAATCCAATGCTCATGTGAAAGTAGTTACTTCGATTGTTTTTTTCCAGGTTTGTGTATGATCTTTGTGAGTTCTTCCACATATTTGTTAGATAATGGAGAAGTAGAACGCCATTGAACTATTTTTTTTTCATACTCCGAAATGATTATTGATAAACCTATAACTTCACTGTTTCAATTTCATTTGTACAAAAATAGTCATAGATCAGCAATAAAATGAAAAAAATATGTTCCTTAATTTTTCTGGGTAACTTGGAATATTTCTTCAACTCTATAAAATGAAAGCAATAAACTGTTACATAATGGCTTTCAATAAAATTCCGTATGAAAGTCCAACAGTCACATGCATTACGGTTATCCAATTGTCTCCTCTTGTGGCTCTCCCGAAGCTCAAAAGCATTCCTTCCATTCCAACCCATTGTCAATTTCTATAAATTCTTACTTCTTCTTATACGTATTTCCATATCACCTGGTTCTCAAGGGACACACAAACAGAAATATTTCATTTCAGCTTCATGGAAATCCGAACGAGACGAGCTTATATGAAAAGCTCAGTAGCAGTCAGGAAATTGATTTTTCATTGTGTATTTCCCTTTTGTTGTACATTATAACACCTCAGAGCGTTATTTCCCAAGAGGTTGACCCTGCTAACCGCTACCAACACGACCTTTTTTAAGGAAAGTTTCCCGTTTTTACAAAGAGACCTTCGGGAATTATTCGCATCTGAATTAAAAGGAAATCATGCATGGTAATGTGTATTCTCGTGTTTGAAATATTTGGGGTCGCATCATTTCTGCATTGAATATTTTTCATCGATCGTCTGACACAAGAAGGCATTGCTTATACTGTTCATCTCAAAGCTTTGAAAAAGGAAAAGGGGTTATTTCGAACTCATTGGAGTCATGCGTAATACAAAAATATTTCATGGCGCACCCATTGCTGAAATCAAGTGCTTGATCAAAATTCTGCTTTGTACATAGACTTCGAAATATCTGCATCATCATCTTGTGATACGAGCTAATGTCGAAATGATTCATGAATTTGTCTGAAATGAAAAGTCGTTCCATGATTCAAACTGCTCAACTCACAGATGAATAATTATACTGAATATGTTGAAAAACAACTACCTCTCAAAAGCATCTAATTCAAAAGGATCATTGGATCTTCATTCTACGGTCTTCACTTGATTATGTCATTGCTTCAATTGGTCACATCCATACGAGGAGTGATCTGAAAGTGAGTTTTCTACAACTGCGATCTACAAAATGTTCTCTCATTTGCAAAGTTGCTTCAGTAGTAGTATTGAGAACGTTACTCGATTAAAATTAAGACAAGATCGGTACCGGCATGATAGTATCACAGAAGATTCTATCACAAAATGTATTTGAACAGGAGCTGTGGAATGACTTTTATAATTCTGATTCAAAGCCCTTGATTGAAGAGCTCTTGCTGCACACGATCGAAAGTTTTCTATTTCATCAGTTCGGACTTCCATTGTCTGATTTAATATAAATTGATTTGAAATCCCTGGAAGAATCTGTAAAAAACTAAAAAAGAATAACTTAACTGATAAAAATAACAATTTCATTAAACAAAAAACTGAAATCACAAACAAATAACATACAAGCAACAACCAAAAAAATAAAATAATAATACAAGCTAAAACATTCTAAAAAAATTAGAAATATTATTAACAAAGAATGAAATTCAAAAATAATTCCAAACCAAGTTACTTCACGACGTTTCGATTGTTAGTATCCACAATCGTCTTCGGCTGAAAGTTTCCTGATATATCCAAACCAACCGCTTGACATACTCTGTAACTTCCACTAAAGATAAGTCGCACATGCGTGACATAATCTTGAAAATATGTGGTTGGTTTCTGGTAAGTTAAATCATATAAGCGACGATTCAGTATTTTTCAACGTTACCGTTGTTTGAATACTTCAGTATTAATATCTCCCTCTATAACTTTGAAATCACGTATGACGATTGGTTTATATTTTCTGAATGGTTTTACCCCAATGAAATTCATTTCTGCATACGTTAACAAAATGTCTAATTCTGGTTTCCAAAATAAACAAATTGGAGGATAAAAGCGGACATATAACCTTGAACTGATTTCTTACTTTTCTTAAATTCTATACGCTAAAACAAAAATATTGTGCGAATATTCAGTACCGAGTAGCTTTAACTTTGTGAGTATACTATATCATCCTTAGGTTAGGTTAGGTCAAAAGTAAGTGGGTCTATTCGACCCTCCACCGCAACCCGCATGGGATCATTGTGGCTCACGCCTATTCACACTCGACAAAGCCGATTAATTTGTATGTTTCAAGGTCAGATAGTGGAAGTACGACTCTGCTTAACATAGTATATGCTTTCAACGCCGCTTAACTATCCGAAAATATTTTTATTGACTTTTGCATGAGGTTGAATTCTTCCAATCTCTCCACACAAAATTCAATAGCGTGAATTTCCGCCTGAAATACAGTCGTATAGGTTCCTGGGCAGGTTGATCTGTCCTGGTTCTGCGACTGAAAACACCTGTACCAGAACCTTTATAAAGCAGTTCGTAGTTGACAGTTGGAGGCATAAAGTCAGAGGTCATTTCCAGAATGCTATGACTTCCAGTGTCAATCAGTAGTGTGTTGTAATCTGCATTCAATTGATTTGTGCAGTTGGCAATATACCTAGTCTATATGCAGTCCATCTAGCCTCTCTCTCCGGAAAAATTCAGAAAGCAGATCTAGAAGGATCTCCATGGCCTGCTGACGGTGGAGTACTGATGGCACTACTGATGGCCAGACAAGCATGTCAATGAAAGAAAAAGAGCTTCACCTGCGCCGTTTTCTGTAAAGCCTTCGGCCACCATGCAATTGCTCCGTAAGTAATCATTGGTCTGACAATCATCACATAAATCCAATGGATTTTTTGTCAGTCTAAAACCCAAGTTTTGATAGAAATCCTTCGACATATCCCTGAGAACAGTCTGTCTTTGGGTAAAACTTTTTCCAAGTGAGAGTTCCAGGTGAGTTTTTCATCAAGGATAATGCCAAAATATTTCACCTTTGTCCAAATGGAATGACTCCACCATTGAGGGAAAGTGGCGTGAAATCGTCCAATCTTCTTCTCCTGGTGAAAGGGATTATCACAGTTTTGCTGGGGTTGACCGACATCTCCTTCCTCACCAACTGTGAACAACGTCTATCGTGCTTTGGAGAGTATTACACGCTACCCTTTCCGACGTGAACTTTGCCAAGATGACAAAGTCATTTGCATGAGCTTGCAAAATGGTTTAACTCCGCTGAAATTCATTTCTGCATACGTTGAAAAATGTCTATTTCTGGTTCTCAAAATGAAGGATAACATTATAATGACTTTTGTTTGAAGGTGGTTGACAATGTTTTGTGGTATATTTCATCAGTTCGGACTTCCATTGTCTAATTAATATAAATTGATTTGAAAATCCTGAAAAATATTAAAAAGATTTACCGAAAATCACAATTTTATTTGAACAAAAAAACTGAAATTACAAAGAAATAACATAAAACCAAACAACAACCGAAAAAATAATAATTTAAATAATAATAAAAGCTGAAAATTAAAAATTATTATCAACAAAAAATCAAAAATTGAAAGATTTCAAACCAAGTTATGTCACGACGTTTCGATTGTTAGTATCCACAATCGTCTTCGGGTGATAACTGGACTTATTCCTCCGAGATCCGACTATTTGAAAAAACAACACCGCACCACAGTAAACCCCCTCACTTGTATGGGCTACCCAAAATCCACAAAAAGGATGTTCCGCTCAGACCGATCATTAGCTCCAGAGATTCAGCCACTCAGAACTTGTTCAGATTTCTACTACCAATACTTAAACCATTGCAAGGTAAAACATCATCTTTTGTGAAAAATTCAAGACATTTCGTTGAACTACTAGGGGAAATCGAAGTCAAAGAACAGGATTAACTAATCAGTTTCGACGTGGAAAGCCTCTATACCAACGTTCCTGTCGAAGAAGTACTATTCGAAGATGGGGACCTGAAAGATAGAACAAACTTACCGTTACAAGTAATCATGGAATTACTAGGATTCTGTGTACAAAACTGCTACTTCCAACTGAAGGACGAATTCTTTACGAAAGATGAGGGACTGCCAATGGGATCGCGACGGTATTATGGTACTAAGGGTTGGAGCTTCATTACTAGAATGCTAGGTGACGTTGAAGTAGCTAGATTTTGAGATTGTTTTGACAAACAATTTTTTTATCTTACATAAAAAATAATATTTTTTTAATGAAATGTTACTTTCAATACCTCCAAGAACATGTGTATAAAATTTCATGATGATCGGTTGAGTAGTTTTCGCGTGAAACCTCAACAAACAAACTCACATTCGCATTTATAATAATAAGTAGGGATTATCCTTGCTCAACAAATCATGACCAAAATATTATCCAGATTGTATAAACTGTATGTGCCTGATACACCTATAGAATTGAGAAACACAACTCAATTTCTCATAATATCAAAGATTTGAATGTGTAAATGAAAAGATAGAGGTATTCAACGAAAGTTATTTTTGTGGAGGAAAAAATCAGTTTTTTATCGACTTTTTTTGGGTATTTGTTACCTTCCACAATCTGAAAAATAAAAAAATTGTAATGGAAAACTTTATACAAGTGTAGAAGGGCAAACTTTATAGTTCACCCCGATAAGTTACTGCGTAAATAATCAAAGTATCTGTGTTGAGTGAGCTTTCCCTACCGGGGCACCTGGGCTGCCGGGAGGAAAATAAAATTTCTCAATTCGATAAAACACCTATTATCATCAGTTTACACGAGATATGTGCGATGCAATATGTATTAAGTATAAATTCTGTTTGAAAAAATCTGTTTTTCCATTAACCAGCTGTCGCACCCCTACGAACGACAACCCTCAAAGTCGAAACTTGTGCGAGCTAAGTACTAACGAGGTCTTACCTTTTAACGTGTGATTTCTAACACGGGTTGGACGATAGCAAGTGAAAATCGATCGTTCAGACTAGGGCTTGAACCACCGACCTACACGGCAGTCAATTCGAGTGAGTGAACAAAGCACCCACGTCGAACCGCTTGGCTACCGACCGACCATGTATTAATATATTCTTAAACAAACGTTGCTTGGGTATCATCCATGATCAAAATAATTGGCCTTTTGGCGTTTTTGAACTGACATTATTTTGGATATGTATAAACTAATATTCGTTTATTTTTATTTCCGGCATTTTGAATACCCCAGTAGAAATACATACTTTTCACTAATTGAAAAAAGTTTTACCAAACATTTCGAATATGTAAAAAAATCAACATCTCTCAGGCGACGGTCATAAATACATAATTTATGAAAGTAATTAGTCTTTTTTGCATTATCAAAATGATATCTTCAGAATTTGAAATGATTTTTTTGCGAAATGTAACTGCAATGATTGATCCGGAAATCAGTCTTTAGAGCTATGTGACGACTTTTCCACTGAAGACGATGAATTGCCAATATCACCGGGCATGAAAAACATAAAAAAAACGGTCTATAAAAATATTTCTGGAATACGTTTACAATGTCTTCATAATATAGAACCGAAGAGATTCAGAACTCACCTCATTACTCGACAGCATGAATGCGTCAGTGAATTTCACAATAGAAAAAAATTCCGGAACGAATTGGCATTTCTTCACGTGAAAGTGGGAATTACCAACGTGATGATTTACATACATTGCACTCACGTAGAACAATGCTTGAATTACGAATCCAACTATCATTGATTTTGTGTGAGAGAAATCGTCGAGACCCATTGCCTACACCACTGAAGATGTCTGCCGTAATAACAGACGAAACGTTTGGTCGAGTTCCTTTTCACCACTGTCTACTAGCCCAGATTTCGTTTATTCCAAAATCAATATCATCTATTTGATTTTTTTTTATATTCAGTTCAAACGCTCATCAAATTCCACTTAGGAATTTGGGAATTTCTCTTCACATTTCATTAATTTTAATTTCAATGTTATCAATTCACCAATTCGAATTTGAATTATCTTTTTCAACTCTGGCGTTTTTCAAAAACCTCATACGAAAATACATTTCATCGGTCACAGTTCAGTTTCCTTGTTCAAGAAGGTTGTTATCGAAAACATGTAGACAGTATTGAAATTTCTCCAAGAGCCGCATCAGCACTATGTCAGTTTTAATAGTGCTCTGTCGAGTCGGGTCGACCTCCGGATTCCTACTTATTTGTTTTTTCCGCTCTTCTTTGGGTAAGTTATAGCTGACGTGCACGCCTGTCCTCATTTCACTAGAGAAAGTCGCTTGGAAAAAGGGGAAAAACTTTCATTAATAGGGATTTTTCTGGTGAATGGAAATATAAGAGAAGGATTGGGCGTACTGCATTGACGAGCTTACGAAATATGAAATGAATTGCATTTGGTTGATTTAACTTGACGAAGATAATAAATTTAAGTAGTTCAAATAAGTATTGAAACCATTATTAGGGAAAAGTTTTTGGAGAAAACTGAATTGAGTCAGATCCATGGATAATAAATCGAGTCAATTCGCTAGTCAATGGAGCATTGATGATAAACATGAAGATGATGATAATGATAATAATGATGCTTGACGCACAACGGCATAAATCATGTTCGGACAAATGCAGAAGACTGTTTTTCTCGGCTCATTGAGTCTGCGCACATGAATCTCGGACACAATGATCACTTACCCCACGGTGCGAAGAGTGGTACTTGGTTGATAATGCTTTTTCGGGGCTTCAGCAGGACTCGATCAGGGAAACCTAAGAGAAAAAAACGATGATAATAATAAGTATCGATCTCCGTATACTCTATTCAGACCCCTCTTTCAAGATGATTGTTCCAAGTTCTTACTTCATTGAATAATACTTCTATATTATGAATTCTGGTGATGTTTTCAAAGAGTTTTTTCTAAGATTTCTATTGTAGAAAGCATTTATGTGTTTTACTGTAATCTATGTGCACGAAACTGAATTGATCTCAACAAGTTACTACAGTCAATTCCGTTGTTCAAGAGTTTACATGAAAAAGACGATTGACTGTATCTAATAACATAGTCTCATCTGATCCCCTAGATGGAAAAAAGCAATTGCACTTGAAATTCAAGCACTTGTGCTGATTTTGAACTTTGAGACTGAACTTCCGATGATACGTAACAAATATTTGATTAGTTTGGACTTCCATTGTCTAATATGATATAAATTGATTCGAAATATCTGAAAGAATCTGTAAAAAAATTAAAAAAGATTAGCTGAAAAATAACAATTACATCAAGCAAAAATCTGAAATCACAATGAAATAAAAAATAAGCAACACCAAAAAAATAAAAAAATTGAACTATCAATACGAGATGAAGATAAAAAAAAATATTATCAAGAAATGAAAATTAAAAAAAGGAAGTTTCGAAACCAAGTTACTTCAATTGTAGTATCCACAATCGTCTTCGGGTGATAACTAGACTTATTCCTCCGAGATCTTACTATTTATAGGTCATTCGAGTGCTTTCACCTATCCCCTCTTCCCTCTCTCCGCTTCATTGGTTTTAGCGGAAGCTGACCGTTTAGCGGGAGTTGTTATGATGATGAGTCCAAACGTGCTCTGCTATTCCTGATTTGCTGGTTTCTCCACGCTGTGTGTGTTTCTTATGCTTGGCAATGCGAACTTTCAATGTCCTCACACCGATGTGTGATTCTCCGCACTCGCAGGGTATCTATTAAATGCCATTCTTGGAATCTCAGTTCGCGTTTGGTGGCCTGGTTTATGTGAGGCTGTTACGGATAGTGTTTCCAGATCTGAAGCAGGTTCTGATATTATACTTGGACCCAATCCTTCTTATCTTTTCCGACAATTATCTGATGTAGGAAAGTACGAGTACTGGTTGTGGCGGCTTCTCTTTCCTGTGGAGCTCTTGCTGTCTTCTAGATAAATGCTATTTATTTTTCAGATTTCTACAGATTCTTTCAGGGATTTCAAATCAATTTATATCATATTAGATAATGTAAGTCCGAACTAATGAAATGCACCATGAAACATTGTCAACTACCTTTGAACAAACATATTTAACATATATTCAGTGAGATTCAAATAACTTTATAGTGCAGATATTATAAAATAGATCGAGATTCGATTTGTTCAACACAATATATGTTGTGTGAACAATGTCTTACGTGTAAAAAGGATCTTGAAGATCACACGTTTCTTGGTTGTGACCAAGATAATATACCATTAGGTGGTACTTCTGAATCTCACCAGTCAATTCACAGGACTATTTATCAAAAATAGGCAAATCTAGTGTAATAATAACAAGAAGGGGCATATTACAATATTTCACATAACAAAATTTGTCGTTTTTAAATATGTTTTAAAAAAATCTGTTTGAAATCTGTTTCTTCCGTTAACCAGCTGTCGCACCCCTACGAACGACAACACTCAGAAGTCGAAACTTGTGCGAGCTAAAGACTAACGAGGTCTTACCTCTCAATGTGTGATTCCTAACACAGTAGAAAGAATCTTGAATTTTTCTATTCATATCATTATCGTTTTCATAAACTATCAATGAATCAATATTGCTTTATTTGTGAATTTCACAATAATGCAATAAAATATCCGAGAAAACAATTGGTAGTAGACATAAATTACATCCAAGAGACTTATCATCAGATCATTTTTTATATCATATACTACTACTCATTATATATTTATGTTATTTCACATCCTTTCACATTGACATTCGAAAGAACGGATACCTGAAAAAAACGCACTGTAACGTTTAGAAATTACCAGTAAATTGGGGTACTGATATTGAAATTATGAACCGATGAATACCGTTTAAGGAAATGATTATGAATGGACAATGGACTGATCCGTTACTTCATGAGAATTAAAAACACTATCCATGATAATAAGTACATAACTTTAACATTTTTATTTCTAGACGCGTTTCGCCAACAATGTAACTCCCTCGGTAGAAATTTCATTTCTACATCCACAGTACTGCAATAGAAGAGGCTCTGAAACGAGTATATATTATATTAAATTATTGTTTCATCCAGAAATTGATTTAAAATGAGCCTTTTCTGTCAATCAACTACCGTCCCCATGAAAACGATAACCCTCAAAAGTTGTTGAGCTGAGAATTATTCAAGTCCAACTCAAGAGTGAACAATAGAATATCCCACCATATGTCATTTTTAGATGTCAAAATTTATTGATATAAGTTACATATGGTGAACTAATAAAAAAAAAGTGCGCGTCTCGAGACGCCCGACACAAGTGATAACTTGTGATAACTAATCTAAGTTGATCCATTCAATACGGAAATTGTTTAACTTGAGAAAAGCCTAGGTTATTGCCTAAATTTCATTTGAATTGAAGGGGTTATATTTATTTATATTTATGAATGAATGTCATTACGATGTCATCGATGACATAAGCAGATCAAGCTCATTCCGTGACATTAAAAATCGTAATTCATGAATGAATTGTGTTTATTTTTTATAATGTTTTCCAATTTGGTACTGTAAAGCCTTGGGGCAAGTGTCTTAAAGCGAAACATCGATGTATACCAGTGAGGATGACAGTGCTCCATGTAAGTGCAATTTGTTACCATTCATTTAAAGTAGAACTCATGTGAATGATATCTGATTTTTATTCCACAATGAAAGTTTGAAATACAAACTGAGTAGAGAAAAGTATCTTCTGTATAATTCAGTGTTGATATAGAAGTATTTGTTTCGAAAGATTTTTTTTCTTTCGTGTAATTCAATGTTTATATGAAAGTAGTTGTTTCAGGGGGACTTTCTTTCAGTTTGTGTCTGAAAGTGACTTCTTTGCATGATCTACACATCTATGTATAGAGTTACTTATTTTCAAATTGATTACTTTCTTCCTTTCTTCGGAAGATTCCCTCATTTTTTTTTTTATCGAGATGGAGTGGTAGAAAGCCAAAAACTTTCTTTTCCTGAATTTCTTGTATATTGATATGATAAGGTAAGGAAATGTTATTTATTAATGAAATATTTCATTGATTATTTTGTATATATATATACATACATTATAGCTACCATAAGCAAATTGTTACTTTTGTAGGATTGTATAATGATAGTCAAAATGTACACACACAAAATTAGTATCAAAAATTTTAAAATACGTTTCACATGATAGATGAATATCACGTGCTTGCTGCTTAGATTTTCATAATACTGTCAACAGTATATGTCCATGGGCTACCAAACACTGAGCGTCTGTCCGACTAGAGAGGAGGAGCCTACCTTTCTCTGCCGTATGCGTGAGAAAAGGAGGAGCCAAACAGAATGGAAACGTAACGCGTTAGGTAACGAAGCGGTTTACGCTCACATTAGAAGTTATCACTTCAAAAATCAGCAATAGACAAATATCAGAGTTTTCTTCGTCTCACATTCTACGTGTATTTCAATTCCACGTTCAGTTCCAAACGTAAACAATGTTGGATAAATATCACATACCTAGTGTAAAGCACTGGTGTGTTTGGCACCATGCTTAATATCTTTGTCGAGAATACCTATATGAAAATATCCAGGTGTCTACATTATATTTTTCAAAATGAATCAGCTGTACACGTTTGATATTCATCTGATGGCAAATTGTGTATCTGAAATAACGTAATCTGAATTCAACACTTCATTGAAAAATGTGTGAATGCAAAATGAAATTACGATATTTCATTTTTTGAATAGTTCAGTAAATGCATTCAAAGATAAAATTATGTTTGTCACATCAATTATTCGACGTTCAATGTAAATTTTATAGATTACATCAGCTCATTATGTCGAAGTAATATTTTCTCTCAAAATTACATTCCAGATCCATTACCGATATCCCATATCATTTAACTGATTATGGGGTAGTACAGTAAATCATTTTTGTACGTCCATTTGTAAACTAATAGTTATTCTTTCTCCTTTGATACTGTAAAAGAATATATCGGAAGAGTAAAATTTGAGTGAGTCCATTTGTATTTAGAAACGATAATAGTAATGATTTGAAAAGTTAAATGGAAGTAAATGCATTGAAATAAATTTAAAAAATCTGATATAGCCCTTATACTTGTGCCACGTCCAACGTTCGATCTTTGAATGCAAACCTACATTTCCAACAAATTTTATAAGTCATTTCATTTTTGATCATACGTTCAAATATATGTGAGATGTTTCAGTCGTTTCGAAAATGTAAACTGATATTTTCAGTATAACCACTCGTTCAATTGCTGCTAACATAAATGCGAGTTCAATCCCTGCTCCGGAAAACCGGTTATTTACTATGTATTTTATGAACGTTGCTGGCAACTGCTTGTTGGAAATCAGGACTTGAATAATCATCACTTCAATAATTTTTAGCGTTGTCGTTTGCATGGAGATGACAGTTGATTAACAGATAATATTCCTTTTAAAGCAATTGCCGGAAAATTCATTTATTCATAATATACTTGTTTCGGAGCCTTTTCTATCGCAGTACTGTGAATTTGTTCGTATATTCCTTCATGAAGAAAAAGACATTCACAACATCTTCAAAAAAGACCAATGAAATACTATTTTATTATGAGTAGAAATGTTTTTCGGCAACCATCTGGGAAGTATTTACTTCCCGAACGCTTCTTCTTTGAGAAAGTAGCATTTTTCCATATGTATATACTTTTCGAGAAGTCAAATTATAATACTATTAATCTTTTCGAAATGTTGGTATATTATTGAAAAAATCACTTTTCGATAATAACAACTTCTTTCAACCCATATTGTTACTTCTTTGCCATTCAAAGTAATAATAATCTGTTTTTAATACAACTCATTCGAATATCAAGCAAACCCTGATCCAATTTTTATAAAATATGTGCATCATATATTCAACTTCATTTTTCTGAAAGAATGGTTCATCAGGAAATATTGAAAATCAATTCGAACAACAAGTTAACTGAAGTTTTTGAAGAGCCACTAAAGTTATTCTTTGAGGAATTCCAGCCGCCTTCTGTGCGTAAACCTGTTGTTCGTCACTAATGAAATTTTCCCTACATCCACTCAGGTCCAGAATTCGAACCGAGCTTGAAGCCGTGTATGTTGATTCCTTTCTTGTCTCCTGCAGTTTTCGGTTTGCCTCATTATTAGTCTACATCAGTTCTATTATGGCATTGGATTAGCTCCCGAAATTCATTTGTTAAATTGCCCAGTCGCTTCCGGAATTAATTTTCCGAACAGGTGGCTAAAAATTACATTCGTCATCATTGATTGATGATCCCAATGAGACGTGACGAATTTCCCGGCTACCGAGGGAGATTCATTGGCACTAAGCTGATTGTCTTCGTTAAGAATGCAGATAAACATTGTAAACGCCTGATGTGGTTTTAATTTGATTGCATGCTGAATTCACTGGAGAAAGAGGGTCATGGAACTGAAATTTGTTCAGTGTGCTCGGCATTACCAATCATTCAATGCCCAGACGTATCTTCTAGAACTAATTGTACACATCTCAGCAACTTTCAATAAACCACTAGATTATAGATATCACAATAAGTAGGCACAGTCTGGAATATTGAAAATATGCTTGCCTCACTCCATATATATTTACTTTCAGTCCACTGGTTCTGGCTATTCGATTAACCAGTAAGAGGTGTATGACAGAAGTACGTGGTGAAGTATGATTTCGAAATTCAAATTCACACAACTTTAATTACAAACGAATTCAAAAAATACTTTTGTGAGATTTTCACTAAAATTTTTTACAAAAACGCAACACTTGTTTTGCCATACAACGGCTTCTTCGGGCATGTCTTCACTAAGTATTTCTACGCATTCAATGCCAAATATACCTTATTGAAGTACATACATTTCAAGTACCTGATTTTTACCTAAGTTTGTAATAAATTAAATTACGTGAGCTTATGTCCCACTTTCCACATTTCAAAAAATATTTAGTAAGGGGGAGTTATTCAATTCTGATTGACCATTCAGTAAATTACCCGAATTCCCGAATCTATTGATTCCTAAACAATCTAGAAGGTTGAGTTTCAAACTTTTCTCTCCTCATCGTATTCATGATTGAACTCATGTCCTTCAGCTAAAAGGTGGTTTGCAAATGTGGAATTGGTCTTTCTATTTACAAAACTACTTCTATGCTCTTCAATTCTTTGGGAAAATATTCTTCCTGTTTGGCCAGTATATAATTCTGAACAATAGTCGCAAGTCAGCTCATATATTCCTGTTCTATCCGACACCGAAGATTTGTCTTTACTGTTTTTAATAAATTTACTTAGATTATTAGTCGTTCTGTAAGCTACGTTTACGCATTCTTTCTTCAAAAAACGGGCAATAATATTGGTTGGGTCACCCAAATATGACAATGTCCTATAACTGATGTTATCGCATCCTGAATTTGGGTTGAAGGAAACAGATAATATCTACCTTATAACCGTTATTAACCACGATATGTTTGATCAAACTCAGCTCTCTCTGGAAATTACTCTCGGACAGTGGAATATTCAATAGTCTGTGAAGCATACTGTGAAGCATACTATTGAATGCACTATATTTATGCTGGTGAGGGTGTGTGGAGGAATTATGTATGGTAATGTCCGAGTGCGATGGTTTGTGGAAAATTGCAAATTCATGTTTATTGTTATTTTTCGTAATAGTTACGTCAAGGTAATTTATTGAATTATTCAACTCCCTCTCACCTAAGATATCTACGTATCTGTTCCAGTACAAAAAACTGTTAGTTATCTGATTATTATGGATTTCATACTCTATGTTATTCATGAAAATTTCTGCCATTCTGTGCAATGTGTGATTTATTTTGATGATAATAAACAACACCAATAATATGGTTGAAGGAAACTTATCATCTGTGCAATAAACCAAAATATCTGATGGAACATTTCATGTTGAAGTCTGCCACTACAGAACAATATACAAGTTATCGTATGTACATAAATCTCTCATTTCTGTATTAGTAGATGTCATGTCCTATTATAGGCATGAGACAGAAACTTTGAAATTGAAAGCGGATATTTTCAGGAGAGATGAATGTTTGGGAAAGAAGGGGTTAGGCTTTCCACTCCTCCATCTTGATACAAAAATGTGGGAATCTTTCAAAGAAAGAAAGGAAGCAATCAATTCCAAAAATTATCTTTGTATAGAGATGTGTAGAGCATGCAAATAAGTTATCACAAACTGGAATAAAAAACCAGCTATTTCCGTACGAACGCTGAATTAAAACAAATATATTCTTTCTATTTCGTTTGTAGTCCAAACATTCGTAATGGAACTGAATCAGGTATCATTCACAGGATTCCTACCTAATATAATAAATGAAAGAAGCAAATTTCACTCATATGGAACACTGTCACCCTCACTGGTAGACATCTTGATGTTTCGCCATGAGACACTTGCCTTGTTGGCTCTTCAGTACCAAATACGGATAACATTTTAAAAAAAACATTCACTTCGTTCACAAAATTACGATTTTCTGTCACGGAATGGGTCGATTCTACCCATGTCATCGTGACAGTACGTAAATAACATTTATTCGCTTACTTGAATAAATCCCAGCCAAAGCAATTTTGTTTAAATTGAAAGGGTATATATTTTTAAGAGAGATGAATTTTTGGGAAAGAAAAGTTTTGGCTTTCTACTTCTCCATTTCGATACAAAAATGTGAGAGTCTTCCAGATCATGCAAAGAAGTAACTTTCAGCCACGAACTGGAAAAAAATCATCTCGAAACAGCTATTTCCATATAAAAATTGAATTAAACGAAAGAAAAATACTTTCGAAACAAGTACTTCTATAAGAACGCTGAATTATACTAAAACCATTCTTTCTATTCCGTTTGTATTGCAAACACTTGTAACGAAATTAAATCAGATATCATCCACAAGATTCCTACACAATATAATTGATGTAAGAAGTAAATTTTACTTACATGAAACACTGTCATTCTCACTAGCAGAAATCTTCATGTTTAGACATAAGATCATAAGACACTTGTAAAAATTACTTGATTATTATCATATAATGTTCTTCAAGTAACTAGTCAGTGTATTCATAATTACTATATGAATTATGAAATTTAAAAATGTTTGGAAAAGTACACAGAGTGTATCTGATTATTATTGAATAATTAATAGGGAAAAGTCAACAAAAACCAATGTCTCCTTGAAATACACCCCTTTCAATTTGACTATGATATTAATTCCAAAGGTAAAGCAATATCTGATAACATGTATTGGAGAAATGAATTTTTGTGACTGTATTAATCAACAGAAATAAAATAATTCAGCTGTTTAAAAAATTCAAGTTATCTTACTTGGCAATAAGAACAATTGACCTGGTTGTGGATTGTTTACAGTTGTAGTTATAGAAGAGATCAATAATTAATTGTTCATGTAAGTAGGAGATACACATGCTGAAATGCTCACTGCAAGGTAGTCGACTGGAAATATGAAAGGGAAGTATAATTATTTCCATAGAAAGCAGTTTGAAAGATCTATGTGAGACATTGGTAAAACATGAAGGAAATCTCTTCTTGAAATATATCCCTTTTAATTTGATGATGATAGAAATTCTGAAAGTGGAGTAATTTTAATATAAATCAGGAAATCCATGTGCATGAAAATTCCTAGAATAGTTAAAGTTATTTAACATTCTATATTAATAAATGTTCAACCGTACTTTGCCAAATATATTCTGATAGAAATGCACTTTAGTGAATTATGTAGCTTCGGTGTGATGTGTACGTTATATGAATTTTTCACTCTGAAAATTGGCATTGACAACAAACACTGATGTTCCAGTAAATGGTTATGGCTTGCGAATGAGTTCAGTGCAATGAATTCTGAAATTTTGAATTTGACGTTGGCCAATATAGTAGTCTGGAAGATGGAGACTCGAACATGTACGTTTGTTTTTTATGAAAATGAAGTACTAGAGAGAAAATTTGAAAATGATCGGGCTGCGGTAACTGTATAACGATTCACGTAGGTTTTGATAAATTATTTGGAATGATGAACTGGAAATGTCGTTCTGCATATGAAAGATTTTTTGGAAAAAGTAGTGCGAGATGAATTGAGTTGAACTTTGGAATCAGTTAAACACTCTCGTGAAAATATTTTCGACAATAGGTTGCTTGTAATGATGGGTTTCCCAATCCGGAAGACAGTTTTTTCTGAATAACTCCAGCAGCGTCAAGATATTATTGAAGACGAAGCTCTATACATTCGAACAATATCCCAAGCAATACTTGTATATCCATTTGATCTACTTGATTCTTTTGATCTCAAAACTTGGACTGAATATTTGCTCCCTTCCAAAACCAGGCAATTTTCAATTTGTCTTTCTCAGACTGAGTTGTTTACCTGAAACATTATTGTTATCATTTTCATCAACTCTATGTAGGCGTCAACAACAAAACATCAGATCCAACAACTCATATTCTGTTCAATAGCAGACATGTTTACATCATACTTTAGAAACTCAACCACCGTTTATGGAACCTCTGCAGGTTCTCTAGTCTCGGAGTTTTCATTTTATAACATGTAAGTTAGTAAGTATTAACATTGAGTCGAGTTGTGAAGCCGAGGATTTGAAATATTCCGCGTTTAACAAGCAAATTATATGAGATGGCGTGTCTGGCATACATCTAACAGACTGTTCAAACTAAAGCGAAAAGTATATTTACATGAATATGGTACTTGAGAAAAATTCAATATGAAACCATTATTGAAAATTCTGAAAGGTTCTTCACTTATGACAGTTTAATGTATTGGATTTTTTCAAAGAGGTATCTTTAACTTTCGTCGTTGCGATGTAGCCAAGAACAAGTGAGATCCATAATATTTGAAATCATCGTTAGGAACCAAGTCCTTATTTGTTATTTTGAATACAATACAATGTTATTATACAATTCACTAAAAACGCGTTAAGCTATGCTATAACTTCCTGGGTCGAATTAGGGAACAGTAAACTAGTTCGACTGAAAAATGAAAAAGCCAGCGATAGTGGATAGTGTCATTAATTTTCCTGAAGTAATGGGTCAGTATTATTTAGTAACATTATTGAAGTCACTGAAGATTACTGGACCGAAATATTCCGGAGAATACAGTTGAAACAGGAAAAAATTGAGCAAAATTGCATTGAGATTTGACGGATTTTACGAAATGATTTGCAAATGTCATGATGTTATAATTAGAGATTTCGTGACTCCATTACATTTGTACATACCCATCTATTTAAATATGATGGCATTTGATATGGTTATGTAGTATATGATGCTGTGTTTTATGAAAACATTAAAATGCACACATTAAATTTTCTGAAAATGGTTCCTATATAAACATAACTCGGGAAATGCATTGTTTCCAGGATACAAGGTGTTCAATATTTTTGGAAAAATTATTTTCCATATCATCATTGGGAATTTTAGTTTTCACAACAATGAATGTAACTTGACAATGGCGAACATCGCAAACAATTGCATAGTACACTAGCTTTTTTCCTCTATTCGTTTCATAAAAAACTACTCTCGTATTGTACATTGAATTATACGGAAATCATTTTTCCCATTCAGTTCAGGATATCTGTTTCACTTCTATAACAACTGCTCAAAGTACAAACTGAATGGAAAAAATCGATTTTTGTATAATTCAATATTTATATATTTGAAAGTAAATGTTCCGGGTGGATTTTTTCGATTTGCATGCGTTTTTGTTGTATACAATATAATAAAATCTACTAAAACTGATTATCATATTTTTGTTGAATCGTTCATATATTATTGCAATGTCATCGGAAAAACCGTTTCATTTCAAAGCACACATTTTATGAAAATATTCTGTATGCTTTCATCATACTCATTTCAAGAAACAGAACAAACTGTTGTAAATACAATGGAGGTTCAACTTACAGGGAAATATTCCAAAAGAATATACTCGTTATATATTTTTTTATTCTGATTCGATAAGTTTATCATTATAATACTCACTTTTCATTTTTCTATTGCCGGAAATATGCCACTGAACTCTGCCGTTACCGTGAACCATTCCATTATCCTTAAAAATGAATCCGTTTCTTCGTAAATTCGAAACAAAAAATCCCGAAGTTCCAAAGCATCTGTGATTTATGGTCATGACATAGCGTTAAAACTTCAGAATTCTAAAAACTATTTTTTCATTCAGGCGTTGTCCCTCTGAAATACCTATAATTAATTGTCTTTCTTCAAGTGTTCAAGACCCCGATGAAAAATTGCAGTTGAAAACTTCAGACTCGTGATTTCGAAGCTTCTGTGTGAACGGATTCCCGATGGATTTAGTATTCGACACCTTCACGTCTGAATAAGAACACAATCAATTTCATTTTGAACTTCTATTTTTGATATTTTTCAAACAAAAATGGCATTGTTATGTTGATGGGGATGAAAATTAGTTTTTATTGACCTACTTTTGGGTATTTTCGCCTTCCACAATATGGAAAATATGAAAATTGGAATAGAGAACTTTATACACATGAAGAAACGCCAAACTTCACACAGTATTTCTTCAATCTTCAACGAGAAGTGTGGGCGGACTCTGAATGCTCATCACTTCAAGGTACAACTGACTACCCTTTGAGCAACACGTTCAGAGAAAACATCCATTCGGTGAATAGTATGTCCGCGTGTAGAATGAACTTCAAAAGATTTTCCTGAATGGATATCATCTACAACAAATTGAATTCATGAAACTCCATAAGGTAAGGGCAGAGTCTTTCTACATCAGATTTGATTTGATGTTAGTGATCAAACGAAGGAAGAATATCACTCTGAAACCGAGTAACCGAGAAAAAAGATTTTCAGTCATTTATTTTCAAAAGATAGATTTTCTAAATACAAGTAGAAGCCAATTGCAAATACGTTTGATGTTTGAATTTGTGAATTCAGCTCAGCATTCTGACATTGTTATTCTTCCCCATCATTCATCTTCCACATGTGCCTACAAGATAGTAGAGTCACAAGAGAATACTTTTTGCCAGGCACCTCTTTGGAATAAGCTTCTGAATCGAGCACCAACTCAGAATGTCCTGGTGGAGTGCTTCCTAAGTACAGCTACCGGACTGACTCATGACCGGTGGGAGAAATCGTAGCTGCGTACGGTTTGGGTCGGTGTATGACAAAGAAAGTAATAAACTCCATCACTAACTGAATACGGTCTTGAATTTGGATTATTACGGTTCGTTTGATAACAGATTTCTACACAGCTACTGAACCTCTTGAGGGAGAGGCTTTCCACCGGCCATGACTCAGTCCAGCAGGCGTAGGTAGAATCAGAATCTCTGTGGCGTGGAATCAATCTAATGAAAACATTACCCCATACATCAAAACTAGAACACTGTCTTTCGAAGCGCGTTTTTCCAAACAACTTACCATTATCAGAAAGTCTTTGAAGCTGATGATTTCATATTATTAGCCATACCGATTTTGTTGTTGTCGAAGGCTAGAAACAGCGCAATTTGGCTCTATTCGTTGTGTTTGTTGGATCACCTGCTCTTCATTTAGAGTAAATTAAAATCGGGTTTTCCGCCAATCAGTTGTAGCACGCCTACATATGACCACCCTCAAAAGTCGAAACTTGTGCGAGCTAAGTATTACCGTAGTCTTAGCTTTTAATTTGCAATTATCAGCACAGGTTGAATAATAAGTCGTGAAAATCGATCGTTTGGCCGTAGGGCTCGAATCACCATTCCACACAGCGGTCAGTTGAATGAGTATAATGAACCACTCAGGTCAACCCAACCGGCCGCCATCCCCAGTTACTTGCATTTATTTTTTTTAATAAAGATATGGCATAGATTTTTGGTGGATGAAGTTCAATGTCGTATTTGCCAATTATGTTGCTGTTCCATGTCAGTTATTTGCCAAATGTACTCAAAGCAAATTGAGGCACAGATCATAGAAACGAGTTTTGTATAAAGTTGTATCCTCAGTATCATGAACTACATTATGTTCTCATATGGAAAAGAAATTAATTGACAGAAAAGAAAAAGCATATGTCCTGAAATATCTTAGGGGAACTCCCTAGAAATTATATACCCAACGATATAAGGAAACAGTTTATGAAAGGTCTTCAATAAGTTGAATAGAAGTGGGAGTTATAAAGAATGGTTTTCCTACCTTCAAATTGTCTTTCTCCATCTGAAAATATTTCACAGAATATACTAATCATTGATTTTAAGTAGACAGATATATTTGAAGAAAAACGCATAATATTCAATTATATCTTGTATAGCAAAAGTTTGATCATTCATCTGGACCAATTAACAGTGATTTATTAGCAGATACGTTTTCACGGTTATCATTCTGAAACACATATGACCCATAATCTGATTTTTTTTTAATTCAACGTATGATTTTAATCAGAACAATCAAAACTTTCCACCAAGGTTTACTGTTATAGAAAAAAATATAGCAATTCGTATCTCAAGAAAATATTGTTAAGAATCATGCTGTATCAAAAATCAAAATAATGCAATAATTTTTCAATAGTTTAATTTGCATTCGTCAAATCAACATTCACTGGGAGTAGAAACCCACTTCAGAATATGTACGTTGTTAGACAAAATAGCTGCATATCGCAATAAAGTCAATAAATTTGATTTAGTAGAGGCAAACTATTAAAACTTTAACCCGTGGCGTTGTCTGAAAAATGTATTTACATGCATTTTCCCAGGGACGACGCAAAAAAAGAAACGGCGTTCGTTAGATTCTGCCAATATTTATTTTATCCGAGGCGACTCGATTTGTTTCAGAACCAAACAAGCGAAAATATCAAACGACAGCGGGCATTCGAGCGAACAAAAATTTAACGATTGGAGAAATTTTAAATCTCATCAAAGTCGGAGCACTTCATTATAAATAATGAATGTCGTAAACTCTATATTATAGGTAGGTAGATATATTCTAACGTGAACCTCGTTTATGTCAGCAAAGTAAATTCGACCTCTCCGTTATTGAATCTCTATTCAGGTGACCTGTCATATGTGAAAAACAAAATGATAAGACTTTTATTCAGGATTGTTAACTATTCAAGTGAATGTTTCCCAACTATAATATCTCGAATGCTTTTCCATCTCATTGCAAATAATGTATTTGCACTGATACAACAGTAAACGAATGACTATTATATAATAGGGGAGCCCAAGCGGGGATTTCGGGATTTACTAAAGCGCGGCAGATTAATATACAATACCTTGTACCAGGTTAAGTACCTCCACCAAATATGAGCCCCATATGTAAGGCTATCTGTGAGGGATAAATGATCAGATTGGTAACAAAAAATTTATCATCAGAAATTCTCGAGCGCGTCAGATTAAGGTAGGGTGAGTTACTTACCTGCTAAAAAGTATATATTCCAGTAATCTGACAATTTGAGAGTGACGTAAAGAAAGGGGAGAGCAGCAAAGTTGTAAAAAAATAATTTCATTTCGACATTCTCGAGCCTAGCTAATTTTTTTTTTCATCTTGAAGGAAATAATTCAAGGATAACGAAAAATATATAACCTGATGATTTCCGCAAGCCGAAATAACAAAAATTAGTCGATGAAGTTTAATGCGTGTGATACCTATATTTCCCTCTCTGAGTTTCTACTCCGTCACTCCTCACTCTGAATTATGTTGCCATGACGCCATCACAGCTGATCACAGAGACTCATTTGTGATGAATATGAAGATGATGATTAATTAATCAATTAATTGATGTAGCCGTTACTACGTGGTAGAAAATCATGATGAAGAAAAGAGAAATTGAACTTTCTATGTTTTTTACCACTTTTATTTGTAACTAACGTTACTGCAGATGATTCTAACATCTGATGGTTTTTGTCACCTGGGCTTCGCAAAAGACTACAGTGCAAAACATCATGGTATTTTTGTGTGAAAGCTATTTTCCGTGTTTTTTGCCGTGGTTTGCAGGTTTTTATACTTAACGTGTTGTCAACTACTGCGGTCGACATTATCTCCGGCCGTGGAAGTTCACATTATTAGATCAACATACTATTTGTTTCTATTCCTAAATAAGAACTGCTCCCAATTACCAGAACTGCGATACTCCTCTATGCATATGTTTCAGCAATCAATTTGGTTGGTTGCTGGAACATATGCATAGAGGAGTTGATGGTTGCATCAATCTCTAAGGTCATCACCAATAATAAACATTATTTTATTCACTTCTGAGAATATTTCAATAACACTTGGTTGCCAATATGAATAAAACATTTGTCCTTCACTTCAGTTACATGATTTGGGATAAGTCCATTCAAGTCAAGTGAATGTCAAGAAACAAATTATTTCGTGAGGTATATTAAAAACAACAATAAAAAGTTGTTCAAGTAAAAATATATTAAGTGCATTTCATTTGAAACGAGCCACCCTGAATAACTTTTGGTACAATGATTTGCAGGAAAAATAAACACATTTTCACATATTCACTTTCCCTATTGCACCCCCAGAGCATATCACTATTTTTTTTAATAGACTAATTGTTTTGCATTTTCAGATGTTCCATGATGAACAGATTTCAATAAAGTAGAATACATTATGGTCTGAAGCTCATAGTTTGGAAGCTGAAAATTGTTTGAGTTGAAGAGAGCTTCCCTACAATCTGTTACATAGGTTTCAAATCAAGAAACAAGCACGTACAGGTATATTTCTGACAGTTCACATCACTGTGGACAGCACAAACGTGCTAGGTTGAATTTTTTAGTGCATCGTCTTTTGACTTTCCCTCTAGCACATGATAGGTTCACAAAAGAAAGGCGTACAATACAGGAAATAGCAGCCACTAACGATTTCTCGAGGGGTATTGTAGGTGACATAATAAGGAAGAAGAAGTTTAGGTTAAGAATGAACGAAATCTCGACTTTAAGGAAAGCACAAGATAAATACATCTCAGTTCTATACCACCAATAAACGAAGAACTTTGAAAAGATTTTCAAGAAACTAGGTAGGAAGGTGGCTTTTGAAACATGTCATACACTACAGAGCCTTTTGGGAAGTCCAAAAGACAAAGTCGAGAATTTGGAAAAGTTTGGAATTTACGAAATTGAATGCATGCGATGCAAAATATTATGGATAGACAAAAAGATCTATTAAAGTAAGATATAAGGAACACATAGCACACTTAAAATATTGAAGACCTGAAAAATCAGCAGTCGCCCATCATATTTTGCAACAAAACCATTCCATAGACTTCAGTTCACTAAGATTAGTCAGACAAGTTAACAACAACAGGCAACTAGATGCCTATGAAAGTGTGGAAATAAGTAAACACAATAATATTATCAATAACGATGACGGACCTATACCAAATAGCATACTATATAGCTAGTTAAAATAATATTGTTGAGTTTACTGATTACTACTTGAGAGCATTGCAGAAATAAATTTAGATAGGCAATATTGTGAAATTAATTTTTTATAGCTGAAAATTGTTTTATATACAGCTATAATTTACAAATTAATAAGTACAAATTTCATCCATATAAGATTGGACTAATTTATGAACTGACCGAAGATGATTTCGATAAATGTATCTAGTTTTGTGAAAGGCTCACTGAACGGATCAACTTGCATCAGAATTACGTACATTCGGATGAATGTACGTTTACTATCAATGAAGAGGTGAATCGGCAAAATTGTCGATATTGGAGTGATACGAATCCTCATTTTTACCGTCAAGTTTATATCCAATGACCTCAAAATCTGAATGCTACAACAGGAATTTCGGACCTTTTTCATCGATGATAATTTGACTAGTGATAAATATTTGGATATGTTGGAGAATCAATAGGGCAATTGAGAAGGATATAAATTTATTCAAGAACGAAATAGTTTCTCAACAGGATGATGCAGCTCCAGTACGACAATTTTTGGATGATCATTTTCCTGGTAGCTGGATTGGCAGAAGAGGTCCTACAGAGTGGCCACCAAAATCTCCGGATCTCACTCCTGTCGATTCATTTCTATGTGATCATTTGAAGTCCAAAGTGTATAATATAGAATCAACAACATTAGAAGATATGAGAGAGAATAGCATGAGGCATTGCAGAGATTCTTAGCCATCTGGGGGCGGCAATGGTGGCTCGTTTGTACAATTGTATGGAAGTTGGTGAAAACGTTTTTGAACATTTACTAAAGGAATTTTTTTTCTTTTCATTGTCGAGACATCAGATCTTGACTCAAGAATTAATAAAAAATCTCTTCTTCTGGTTCATTGCTTCCATATTCGTCTTCAGAACGACTATTCCAAAATGTGGCCTCCTATATAATTGTTGACCTGTTTTTGTATTTTTTGTGCATATCATTTTTTGAAAAGTTATTCAGGGTGGCTTGTTTTCAACTCAAATAATTCCTAGCTCCCGAACCATAAGCTTCGGACCATATGTTTTATACTTTGTTGAAATCTGCCCGTCATGGAGCATCTGATAATGTGAAACAATATGAGGCGATCCATTTTAAAAAATGGTGACATGCTCTGAGGGTACGATAGGGGAAGTAACGTCAAATGTAAATATGTCAAAATGTGTCCTCCTGTATACTATTGTTAATGTGTTTTTTATTTTTCCTGAAAATCATTGTACCAAAAGTTATTCAGGTTGGCTCGTTCTAAATTGAATGCACTGTATACACAAAAGGCGTTTAAACAGTATATATAAAATGAAATATTGAATAACCAGGGGTTAATCATGTCGGTTTTTCGAGAGATGTGATTATGAAATGAGAATCTAGAATTTCTATTAAGGTTGATGAATGATTACTAGGTAACAATAAATGATACTTATGAAAATTGTTTGTTGTGTAATTGTTTATAATAATATAATGTATTGAATCAGTTACTTGATAATTTTCCAATGAAATGTTGATGTACCATCTGGAATACGGTAGAATTATCAATGATTTGTCATCACCGTTTATACTTACTCCCAACACGTTTGAAGTGTTCTTGTTCTGAAACATATTTCAGAAAGTTAATACTCCTTTTTCCAGATTCTGATTTGAAGAAGTTGTGATAAGTCTATATCATACATTGACATTCGTCAGTTGATCATTTTCCTTGTATTCACTTTCGATTCTTGACACTCTGTTGATTGAACATTTCGGTGTTTACTTTCATCTTGTCATTCCCTGTATATTCGATGCGAGTATCTTAGTAACAAATTACAAAATGTTTTACATATACCTCGCTAGATCTTCTGCAGAACATATAGCCGCAGGGTGAAATACATGAAGCATGTGAATAATTCTACCAGTTCCCTGCGGCCATGGAAGACAAAGTGGTTTCGGTCGATTCTGATATTTATGAATGCTGTCTGTTGAGTTGATTTTCGTCTATGAAAATGAAAGAATGTGATCCTTCATCGAGTGATGTACGGAATCTGTGAAATCGAGATATCAGATGATGGACGTAATGTTATTATTGAATCTAGTTTTGACTTCTAGGAGATATGAAAATTCTATCGAATATTGAAAAATACATTTCAATATGAGGTTGTATATGAATATACATGAATATGAAGTATATGAATATACTTTGAACTGTAATATCTCATATAAGCGTCATTTGAAGTCGATCAATTCCGTCAGCAAAAAAATGGTGTGCTCTGGATTTGATGAATTCGACGAAGGCCGTCTTTGCCTGGTTCTGATTGGTGAAGTTTTTACTGGTAAGAAAGTTTTCGAAGTGATTCATGGGATGGTAGTCGATTAGCGACAGGTCTGAAGAGTACGGTATGTGAGGCAGAACTTCGACCCCCAAATCATAAAATTTTCGTCTCCTGTTGTCGTAGAGGATCCAATTTTCATCACACGTGACAAACCGATCCAAAAAAGTATCATTTCAGTTGCGCAAAAGCAAAGAACAACAGACCACTAAAAGTGATAATTTTTGTCGATCATTGGGATCGTGAGGTACTCACTTTTCGAGCTTTTTGGGACTAAAATCTCCGGAATGAAATGTCGCTAACCAACGTCGATGATGCGTTCTTAACACTATCATTCCCAAAGGTCTGGTAAATTTTTCGGCAGCGCTTTGATTCAATTAGGATTCGTAGAGAAAAATTGGCCGAAAAGATGCAAAAAATCAAAGTTTGGAAAAAATGAACAGCATCAATGTATAGAGTACAAAATTATCTATAAATCAGTATGAACCACGACATAGTAGAAAAAATATTTACTGAAATATGGAGCTACAAAATACATGGCTTCACAAAACAGGTCAAACTTTTGAAACAACCTAATAATCAAATGAGAATTTTTATGCAAAATAGAGGAAGGTTCGTGTGTATAACTCATGGAGCTGTTGTAGCTTTCATCCATAATGCTGCCCAATCCCTTTGACATATAACAAAACAATTCATTTTTATTATTCGTCTTCCATACAAAAATGTTCTCGATAGATACGGATATGATTCCAATATTTATTAAATCTAGTACGTTACTTATCTTGTATTACACAGGATTGTCTACTGCACCATAGCATTCAAATTGATATTTTAGGAGTCATCGCAAAATTGAAACTATCGCGTGACAAAATTCAAACGATCTCACAAATCGATTCGACACGCGTGATAATATAAGGGTGGAATGAAATTGACGGTTAATGATGCATTTGTTGAAATCAGAGTTATTGTTGGTGAACATACTTTAGTCACAGGCTGATGTTGATGTTGAGAATAAAATGCAGGCATTTATGCTCTGCCGGTGTGAAATAGCAATTAATGGTGTGTTAAATCATCCACAGGAACAATTCGTTCAGGCCAGCTTTTCCTTATGTACACATTAAGTTCATGGACTGTCACCTATCAGAAAACAACTACTTCCCTGGCTGATATCACGAAGGGCGTTGGATTATATTCGACAGGTGTCAGTGCAGGATTCTTCACAGACGTGAAACGGGGACATTTGCAGACCGGTTTAGGACTACATAAACACGGAGTTAATGATTTCTGACAGGTGTCAGAGAAAGATTCTTCACAGAAGTAATCCCTGCATATGCTTATGGCGATACAACTGCCAGAATCGATTTTCAATTATTGGAACAGGCACACTTGCAAACCGGCTATTTGAAGGTAGTGTCCTATAACCTAATGTCATGGTGGCCTTTTGTCCTAATATCCCAGTATCCTATGATCAACTGAACCTACTCTGAAGGTTAGGAAAGATCGGCCTGAACGGATTGTTCCTTTAGATGATTTGATTTATAGTCAGTCTTCAAGTAGGTATGCCCACTTACTATAGGTGAATTTTATCTTCTTATACGAGGATTTGGGCCTTTCGGATATGCGGTTGGTTGCTTATCGTTCCCTTCTGCTTTGTTCGACGTGTGATAGTCTGAAATAATTCGATTTTCAATGTTAATTCAGGACACTACTTTGCACTAACGAGAGGCCAAATAGCCCGAAACCAGTCTGGAATTACTTCGGTGAAGAATCCCGCACTCACACCTATCAGATATAAACCAACGCACTTCGAGGTTTTGGAAAGGGAATTAGTTGTTTTCTGATATGTATCTGTACATGAACTCACTGTGTAAGTAAGGGAAGACTAGCCTAAATGAATTTTTCAATTAAATTATTTGATATTTATAGCCAGTTATCAAGTATGCTCACTTAGTATGGGTGTAATAATGTGTTACAAAACTTTAAAGGTGGCCTCAAACGATCAATCTGCTTAATCAAACGATTGAGTCAATCAACTGCAATCAGCCCTTCAATATTTTGATCAAAACCTTCTCACCAGAAATGGGACCAGTGCACACTTGTTGTTCGTTCGCTGCTGGTTCATTTCGGTGAGCAATGGTTTCGAACACTGATTTGGCCTTCCTCTCCCTCACATTGGTTGCCCTCAAGCGACAAAAACAACAGAAAAAGAAACGCCGGTGGTCGAAGGAGTGGTACATGGTTATGATGCAGTTTTCTTGTTTCTGTTGTAATAGTCCTTGCTCTTCACTTTCCACTCTTCACTTTTAGGAAGCTCACTTTCCGTCGCGGACGCCATGGTTTCTACCTAGTGACTGACGCAATGCTTGACGAAAATTGCCCTAGACGGTCAACCCCCTCCTTCAACCGCTTGAGTCATTCAAACTTTCTATCAATCACCATCAAGCCTCGCTTCAAGCGTCAAACAGGTTCCTACACGGTCAATCACGCTTGAGTCAATCGATTGACTTAAGCTTTTGATCAAAATGATTGACCGTCTAGGGCCTCCTTAATGTGAGATGACCACACGAGAATATGAAAAAAAGGTATTGTGAGATATTGTGGAATAATTAAAAAATATTTCCATGATCCCCAAGTGCACCGAGAGTTTACTCACCTGAATACATGTAATTCGATAATGACAATGATCATTCAAATGAATGTATGTCTCACACCACGAATTTTTTATAAAAATCAACTCATTATAAATGATAATTCATTCAAGATTAAGTAAGATGTATTCCAAAATGTTACACATAAGTTCTAACTTGATTAGTTATATCTCACGCGGGTGAGTATGAAAACATGAAAATACAGTGAGGGTCAATGGAATAAAACAAGGCAAACTTTTCATACTTGGAAAAAAATCATGTTTTGAGTGTATTTTCAATTTTGTCACTTTCACTTCCAAGTTGGGATGTGATACAATACACAGATTTTAAATGAGAATAAGGAACAATAGGAAGGTCATCATTTTTTTTCACTAATAAATAGAGTTCATTCTATGATTTTCAAGCAGTTATGCTTGAAGAAGCTATTGTATAGCGAAACACGTGTCACGGTTTTTGTAAAACCCTTATAGTGAAAATCATAGAATAAACTCTATTCATTAGTTTTTTAAATATGGATTTTCATCAAGTATCGGCCAGTTCTATTCAATTTTTTTCACATTGAAAACATACTATGTAGTTGAGCGGAGAATAGATTCACTGGTGTATTCACAATGTAGATCTTGTCAATAGTAAGTCTCAGGACTCATCATTACCAAAAATACTTTACTTATCTTACTATATTGCATTCACTCACTATATTGCATTCACTTATTCACACATTATCGTTTTTTACCTTTGTTGTATACCAGTTACATATACAGGCATGAAGAATATTTCTGTATCGAAATTCACATAACGATATTTCTAATTCATCAATATCATTCATCATTATTATCAACAAAATGAAACTCAACCAGCACATCTTGCTATACCATAGCCTCCTCAAGCAGAATCAAAATCATGTTCGAGAAAGCAATAGTATATCTAGTATCACCTTTTTCTGATAAAATTATTTATAGTAATCGATACTCGATGGCTAAGAGATAATTTCAAAAGAAGATAACAAATTGCTAACGGCAGTCAATATTATTGGAAGAGAGGTGGTCGTGTTTTTTTATTTTTTATGGATAGGTCGCCACTTTATTTTGATTGTAATAAAATCGAGAAATAAAAATATGCCTGAGTCAGAAATTCATTTAATCGTTGTTTCAGAATAAGGTCTCAAAAATATGATAGCTAGAAAGCATTTATAGTTTCCTTTATGAAAAAAGTACATTATCCGCCGCTGCAGTTGTAGTAGGATCTTACAAAAGAAACTATGTATAAATTTATATGACTTTCATCAAGGCCACACAAAATAATCTCTGGAACGTTGGATGCATGTACATTTGATTGAAAATGGGAAACAAGGTATCTGGTTCGTCTCCAAAAATAAGTTATGTTTGTATGTTATCAGCAACAGGCTGTCTGAGGGTTCGAGTAGAGTCTGAATGTAGTCTGAAGGGTTGGAAAACGAGGCAGTTCTGCTGTTTGGCGATATTATAAATAGATATCCTGGATTCGAGTAGTATATTTTGATCTAAAGCAACTCAATTTTTTTTTCCCAAAACTGGTCGGCAGCAAAATACGGTATTTGGAGATCCAAAAGGATTTTAAACCAGACAAAACGTTCGCGGCGGTTGGACAACCCACGTTCCTTGGAAAATACCAAAGGCTGTACTTTTTCGTAGCTTAATGTAAACAGGCAGATCTACAGAAAATGATCCCATTTTTAATATTGGTTCAAGAAATTAAATAGTTGAAATAATTCACCTCCTCTTAGGGAAAGGTTTCCACTAAAATAATGCGCAACACAAATATGGTAGCTAACGTGACACACTTTAACTTTCGTTTCTGAACCGTCACTCAAAATCATCTCAGCTTGGCATGTTTCTGACTAGAACTATCAACACAAATTCGTCCCTTGCGCCGTGACGTACACGCTGACGAAATTTGTCTACTCAAATTCTTCTTCTTCTTCTTCTTATGGCTCTGCCTTTCCGGCAATTTGCCAGAACTCACATTCCTTACTCCTACTTTGTGTGAACTATTCATTGAGCATTCCTTCTTTCTGAACCACCAAGTAAATTACTGGTGATTATGGAAAATTAATTTCTTCAATAATACTTCATTTTTCTCCAAACTACACTAACTATACAATGAAATACAGAATTATCAAAAAATGAAATAGCTGATTTTCACTGGATTGGAACTCTAAAATTGTATACATGTATGATTTCTACAAACGAATGATACATTTCATGACAAGTATTATGATGGCTGATGAAGTCAAATTTTCACGTTACAAAACATATGTTGCGGTTTCGTAAATGTTTTATAGTGAAAATTAGAATGAATCTTACCAGTTAGTAATCTCCTAGAATATTCCACGGCTTTCGAGAATATTCAGATCTATAATGCTCTCGAATACTCTTGAATGGGGGATAGATGGCTATCACATTATTCAATTCCCTTGACCGTTCCTTGACCGTTGCAGGATGCTTGCATTTCAAATTGTTTTCATATCTTCAAGGGCATGCCTTTCAGGTTAAAACAGAAAACTTTCTCATGAATTGAGGATAGAGGGCTGTACAACCTATAATTCCTTTGATCGTGCCACAATGCTTCAGGAAGTCCTGAGATATTTCCGAAATTTCCAAATTATTTCCATTCATTCCATCATATTCTCGAATGTTCTAAATGTGGCAAAATCGAAAAAATGTTTATGTGCAAACTCGTGTCGGGCCGCTTTTAATATTATAGTATTCTGTTATGATAAATTCCCATTCAGTGACGTCATTAAATGGACTGGTCATTCAATAGAGAACACTGACTCCAACAACTGAAAAAGATGGAGACATCCTCGTTTTGACATTACGTCACTCTTTGCCATAAACGTATTATTTAATTTAAAAAAAGGCACATATCAACGACGTAGTCACAAGTACATTTTTTGTGAAGTGACATCATTTCCAAAAGTTTGTTTGATTTATTTTTATCCACATACCGAACGATACTTCAGAATGTTATGAGAAATATCGGTGATTAGAAGTCCCTAAACTTCTGTTCTTGGTAACAAGCACGCAAAATAAAAAACTCACTTTATCTTCTTGCAATGAAATATCCCAACTCAATTCTTCATGATGAACGGTAGCAAAACATATTTTCCGGTTTTTGAAGAGTCTTCGTTGAAACTTCAATAAAATGAGAAAGAAAAAACAGGTAATAAACTTATGTCCAAATCCACGCCGATATATTAGAAGAATTTTCTCGTTGATTTACAATGTCAGTCAAGATTTGTGACATGATGAATTATTCATCAATTCCGGTAATTCAAGAATTCAAAACCCAACTCTATCCAATAATATGGTAAAGGGCCGTACTTGCCATTCTCATCACCATTGTCTACTCGTATGCCGCAGTCTCACCTGCACTCAAAATATCAATGATTCTGCTGTGAAACTAGATTTTCACCCCTTTTCCACTGACTCAATTCCTTTTCCACTCTTGTTGTCTCTAAAAATCGAGGTTCAATGATAAAATTGGGACTACCAAATCCAAGAATTTTTCATACATCTATCTATTTTCAATAAAAAGAATCGTACTCTCAATTAAAACGAATCTGACATTACACAACTACGTCATAAACAATCAAGTTCTGGAGCGTCCTGACACACTCACTGATCTTTTAAACTTGAAGGCACGTATCCTACTGTAGGAATACCCTATTATAAATTGCTTGAAACTCACAATTTTTGTATTCTCGAGGCGTAAATACGTAAAGGCGTAAATATCAATATCATTAGCTGCTCTCATAGTCCAGTCATTATAGTAAGTTCACCTCGGAATTCGAGAGGTCAAAGGTCACAAAAATCGGTTTTTTGCGCTTTTTTTGAAAATATCTCATTTCCTATGGGTTTTTTGCTATTTGTATTCATTATCAATATTGTAGAATACAAAATTCTCTACAAATTTTGTTTGAAAAAATTTTGTATTCGGTGAACCGTTTTCGAGATAGAGGGCGGAGAGCACGCGGTCACAGCATCACTTCAGTTCAACCGGTGCCTCCGGTCGAAAACGCGCCATATATAGTTGATGAACTATCGATAAATCAATGATTATACATATTTGTCAATTTTTATTAACTATTATATTATATTTTATAATTTTTTTCCTAACTTATCCACTTTTTATTCAGTATTGATTTATTTAACCACACTTACCTGCCCATGTAATTGCAGAATTGTTAATGAAAATATAGGAATTATATTTGAATTTTAACCTAATTAATATTTATAACTTCTTACATGATGAAAAAAAAACAAATAAATTATGAATAAATCTTTTTATTAAAAAATATCATTGAATACATTTATTTTTATTGAAAATAAAGAAATGGAATAAAGGGTACAAAAACTTCAATTTATAATTTTAATCATCTTCTTCCTCTTCATCGTCGTCTTCTGGCTGCTGGTAAATTTCAAACTGGTCTTCATTATCGTCTTCAACGACATTTGTCTCAAGTTCTTCCATGATTTCGGGGTCAAAGGTTCCATCTTCGTTAATGTCGCTCTGATATGGTAGAGCATTGAGACAAGCTTACCCATTACATTGGCCACAAGCTAAAGAGCATTGCAAGCCCGCTTTCCTGCATCCGCATCGCGAACCACAACCACTCTTGCAGTTGCAGAAAATTGTATTTAGCAAATCTTCTGGAGCAGGTGGTAAAATTGTCATGATGGGCTCCAGAAAATCGTTTCGCATTGCCCAACCCCATACCTGGGGTTCCAAATCATGTCCTAACCCAGTTTGAACTTGATAATATACACGGTTGAAATGTTGATGAGCACTTGTTGCACTTGTTGGTGGAATATTTGAAAGCTGCACAGGTTTATTAAGTTTTGTAGACTTGACGTAATGCATATAACGAAGATGATCGAGACTTTTCACAGATTTCGGAGCATTATAGACTGCCAATAAGGTTTGAGTTCCACTCTCTAATAATCTCTGGGCCGAACAATTTTCTTCCTCAAATGCAACAGTTTCTCAAAAAGTTTTAAAAATGATTTTTTTCCCTTTTTAAAAAGCGCAGAAGTTGTGTCACAGCCACTTAATGCGTGCAGAAATAAAATATGTTTTTTAGAATAAGGATAATTATCAAAAATTTAGTCGAGTATATCTCCGTTTTTACATTACCTTTCCCAACTTTTTTAAAGAAAATTTCTTGTTCGTAAGACAGTGTACGCCGAATTAAAATGACAAGTAAATCAATATCTTGTCCTATTATAACATCAACTATATATGGCGCGTTTTCGACCGGAGGCACGGGTTGACCTGAAGTGATGCTGTGACCGCGCGCTCTCCGCCCTTTATCTCGAAAACGGTTCACCGTATAAAATTTTTTTTCAAACAAAAATTTGTAGAGAATTTCGTATTCTACAATATTGATAATGAATATAAATAGCAAAAAACCCATAGGAAATGAGATATTTCCAAAAAAAGCGCAAAAAACCGATTTTTGTGACCTTTGACCTTGAAATTTAATAGTTGCTTACACCCTACCATATGTAGGTTTTGAGACAACTTTTAGGATGTCAATATACAAGTATTTACAGACTTACAGCTGGGTATCTCGAATTCCGAGATTCTTACCTAATTTAAGCTTAAATGACTGGATTATCAGTTGTTACATATGTTGAATTTTTGGGTTCCTAGACGGTCATCTAGGAATAATGTCACCTTTTATCACAACACTCCGCGAAGAAATATAATGAAAAAATCCCCAAGTTATACAATGTGCGATACTGATTCTGTTGGTCGTGTCCTAGATATATTCAACTGCCAGATTATAGAAATCAAAAGACGTTTCTTAGATAACAGACAGTTCTGTTTTTATTTTTTTATATAGATTCACAAATTATATTATGTAAGTATTTATTTGTAAATGCCACTGTTTCTTCCTATTCTGTAATTGGGTTCATCCTGTAGAGTAGTGTATGAAATGAATAATTGAAATGAATAAATAAATGACTGAAAACGCCAGTGGGGCTTTCACAAAACCTTGGTTGGTTACAAAATCGCTTTCGAAATGGTACATTCTCAAAATCGGTCAACAATCTCTTCCAGGAGCCCAAGAAGGGTTTCAAATTCTACAAATTCCATATCCACAGTGTGTTTTACGGTTGATAGTGAATCCAAAGCCAATTTTTGTGATACCATCTCAGGATGAAATAATAATGATTTTTCTGCCGATAGATAATTATTATATTATCATGTTTGCTGAAAAATTCATGAAAACATTAGAAAACAATACGTTTCTGATATGCTGTTGTGAAGCGCGTTTCTAGAGTTATATAATTTAATAAAACGTATTCATATAAATTATTTTATTCCGTAAACATATGGCAAGTTGAATATAACCTCATAATCAATAATCCAACAAATGCGACACTTCACTCGACTCGTTTTGTCTAGCTTGCATTTTCACATTAATTGGAACAATAACTATGAACTATGCACCGTTTTGCATCTCTCTCAGAGTCACATAAAAACTAAACACGCCCTGCGTGGCGTGGCAGGCATTCACCAACCTTGTAACAACCACAACCAACTTCTGTAACCCCGATTTAGCTGTTTTTAGTATTGCAATAAAGTACTATACTAGGAAAACTACTACTCATTTGAATTGATTAACGTTTGGGGGTCCCTATATGGCATAACCCCAACAATGCATTCACTAACACTTATTTTCGAAATAGTACAGCATAAGCGGTGAGTAGGCATAGTGTGCTCAACTCTTGACCGGAAGGTATTGAGTTCAAATCCGCCTTTGAATTCATATTTCAATTGCACGAATATGTGGATTGATCCTACTACGTTGAATGTACTACTGCAGACATCCATTATATTTTCCTAAGTGAGTCGGGGATGAAAACATTTGGGTAATGTATGCACACATTTTATTGCAGTGTGCAGAAAATAATTCCATACGACAACGTGACCAAATATATGCTCTTTCTATTTACAAATTCCATTCTCATTCCATACTCGAGATTTTTATCAATTTTTCCCCAAGTATACTTCAACATGCCAACATATAGAGATAGTCTAGTCAATGACCTTCTTTTCGTACGATTTTGCAAACAGCACCGATGTTCATGAAAATTTCGGTTTAGATTCGAGTGGACCCTGTACCGGGTATTTTTTTTACCATGGCGGTGGATGTCACTATTTTTCGGGAGTGAACAATGTTTCATTGAAAATAAGTCCAGGAATGAATAGACTGACCTTCGACTCATACGTCAGTGAATATGTTAATTTTTCAACCAATAAACCCACGTTTTAAGACGGTTTTTCACGAATAACTCAAAAATTATTTTATCGAAAAAATTATCTCCCTTAAAAATATGGCTTCCAGAAAAATAAAATGATTGGTGGATTTATGGTGTTTGTATAGACCCAATACAAACTAAGTAACCTTGTTGAGAGTTGGATCTTATTCGACTCACACCAAAATTGAAAGGTTCAAGGTCTAAAAACCAATGCATTCCAGGGAAGAAACCATCAAAACTTCTTCTGAACTGCTCGAAAAATCTTCTTTATAACTTTTTATAACAGTATCTGGAATGAAAAGCGAGTTATGATAATTAAGCAAGTCCCTATTTTTTCTTTGACCAAAAATATAAAAATCAGCCCCCAATCACCACCTCAATCGGTTATAATCAATACCTCTTCACAATCATATAATGCCTCTACTTCAAAAATCTCGGAACCTATCAATGATACGCAAAATTCAATAATGCTTCGTATTCGTCAATGCTTCAATGAATGTGTCTTTGACAATTTTTGAGCTATTCTGAAGAGAGGGTAATTTATTGCCAGATTACAAAAGTGCTCTTCTCAGTTCAAGCTCAATTTTTCTCAAAACTAAGCACTGGTCAAGCAGTATTTTACCTCAAATAATTATTCTGAGAGTATGGATCCCAATGAATGTAATCTACAACGGTAACTTCAAAATAAATTTTCGAAATAATTTCACAATTTCGGAGTTATTGGTATTGACTGGACACTAAAATTATATACACTTTGGGGTGACTGGATTTTAAGAAAACAATTTGATTCCAGTACGGTCGAAAATATCAAACCTCCTTGTAAATCTGCCAAATGTCAACTGGTATTTCAGATAAAAATACGTTTGAAAGCCAAGTAAGTACAAGGCGGAATATATGAGGTTGGAGATGAAGTGAAAAATATCCGGAATGAAATATGGGAGTAGGAGTATCGCAAGAGGGAGAGTCGAGTCAAGATACAGTAGTGCACCAAGTCAAAAATTTGCTAGAAATTACTCCAAAGATAGACACTACAACAAAAAACCTAGGAAAATTGTGAGTTTTACAATATCGCAATATCACAATATTACTGCATCCTCACTCCGAATGATAGAACCAAACCCTAAATCAAACCAAAGCCCAGAACCAAACGAAAAGCTGCTCCAAATATTCATCCTGGTACCAAATTGACAGAAGGTGAAATTGAATACAGGCCTACCTTTCCATTCACTTACCTATGCACATCAGAAACTACGAATATCGAACTCATCATAAAATAGTGCTTACCATGAAACAGACAATTCCTCATCCATGCCTATAAACTGAGCGGCAATAAAATGTCCGAAATGATATTTGTATGATAAAATCAAATAATTATGCATAATTTCAAATACTATGATTGCACACATTTCAACCAAATGAACTTTCACCCAGTTCAATTGGTTAGATGAATTTGAGATCCAACACCAAACAGAGCTGTTTCGACTCGCCAGGCTGAACAACCCAACTATCCTGAAGAAGAGAAAACTAAAAGTAAAGATGATGGCATCTTCATGACGAAGATATAATCTATGGGATCGACACATCCCTTACTTCGAATACCAGAGTTAAACGAGGCTCCCAAAGGTGGCCAAAGCTACATTTTCCAATTTCGAACCTGAGCAAAGAAATATGAAACACCAAAAAAAATTTATCAAGGAAACTAGAGATAACGAGTTTACTTTATGCTTCAAAACAATGAAAACTTTAAGTTATCTGATTTTTCTAATGAATCAACCTGATTTCAACAGTTTCTTTCAACGGAATGGGTCGATCTGAATTTTTAAAAATTTAATATCTGAGTAGCTTGTTGCCCAACAAGAGTTGGGCAACCTATATGGAAGAATGATAGAAACGGTGAAGTATGAGATTTACGAAATAAGCTGTTGTTGAGGGAAAGTGCTGACAAAAAGTGAGGGAAAGTTATCTAACTTAATTATGTGGGAAACATGTTTGTATTAGATTCACGTCATGCCATAGATTTCAACCTACTCTCTATTTTGTTACACCAATATCACGTGTATAAAGAAACTATGGTTCTACTCGAAATCAAGCATCTATGACATATTAATTAGTGTCCACAAAAGATTATGTATCTGTCTGTTCTGTGTAATTTTTCCTTAACCAGCTCTCGAACCCCTACCCACGACAACCCTCAGAAGTCGAAACTTGTGCGAGCTAAGGATTAACGAGGTCTTACCTTTTAACGTTTGATTCCTAACACGGGTTGGACAATAGCCTGGGGTATGAACCACCGGCCAACACGGAGGTCGATTTGAATGAGTGAACAAAGCACCCACGTCGAACCAATCGGCTACCAACCGTGAATGAAATTGATAAATTCGACAAACTTCTCAAACTGCCTACCTGTACCAGTAAAATAGTCTAAGACGCACATCCTTTGGCAAATTGGTGGAATTTCCCAGTACCTACTTCTCTGGCCATAAGACAGGACGAGTTTTTGGCAATAATAATAATTAAATGTAAATATAACATTGAACTATAATCGCTGATATCGATGTTCAGGGAGTAGATAGAGGTAATCTTGAATTCTACCATAATTACTTCTTTGTGGTGAAAATAAAACTTACTATATTCGTTTCAGTATATCAGCTTAGTACACTTCAATGTTCTTTAAAAATATGTTCGTACCAATAATTAATTTTTTAATTTTTGTCAGTAATATTACATAGAGAAGCCTTGAAAATACTTATTTCAATGTAACACAGTTTCCATACCAAAACAAAGGTCATAAAACGTGTTTCATATATATTGTAAAAATATCCACGCAATATCGAAAGCGTTTATATGATTCCTTCAGGAATGACAGATACATCGGCCTACCCATAAAAATGAACAGAAGATAAATCCGACATACCACCTCCCGTGTCAACCGTTGCCCCACTACCCAATTAACCCTGTGGTCCAGAAGCGGGACGTAACAATATTCTTGAGAGGCGTCGTGACGGCGACGTCAAAGTCGTCGGCCGAAATTCTAACCTAAACAAGCATCTGTCAAGCACGTTTCGGAGGGCGTGGCCCCTTTTATTGATTCGTCATCAGGTTGGTTTTCAATTAAGAGCAAGTGGTTACCAGGGGAACGGTTACCGGCGAAGTTGGAAATCAGAGGCGGCACTGCTCGTGCCATTCTCTGACAATAAAACGCACGAGTACTGAAATATTCAAAATATACAGAAATACAGTATGATCACCGTAATTCGAAAAATATGTGGATGATTTCGAAGGATTTGAACAAAGAACTAGAAGTGCATTTTTTGAACTATTTTTCGAAAATATTCTGCTATTGTAAAATACCAATCAAAAATGAACACTTTCGTCTAGAAACTACAATGAGAATAATGGTATGAGAAGTTGAAGACAAAAAAAAATATTGAATTGAAAAAATGTGAAATGTGTCGTTCATTACTTTTTGTTGATTTTGGTTTACATTACATGCAAAATTATAAAAACAATTCACTGGATAGTGAATATAGTCGCCAGCTGATTAACGGAAAAACAGATTTTTAAACAGACAGAACAGATTTCGCTTTATAGCCAGACGGTTCGACGTGGGAGCTTTGTTCACTCAGTCGAATTGATTGCTGTGTTGGTCGGTGGTTCAAGCCCCAGTCTGAACGATCAATTTTCACCTGCTATCATCCAACCCGTATCAGGAATCACACGTTAAAAGGTAAGCCCTCGTTAATCCTTAGCTCGCACAAGTTTCGACTTCTGAGGATTGTCGTTCGTAGGGGTGCGACAGCTGGTTAACGGAAAAACAGATTTTAAACAGATTCAAACAGATTCACTCATCATTTGAGTTGACCATGGAAATGGACGTTAATAATTTAGTAAATTTAGTAAATTAGGCATGACTATTACTAAAAATAATAATAAACACGATTTTGCAATTTTTCACAAATCATCTCATACGGTCATGGTTACACATGATTCGTCGACAAATCTCAATTAGCATAAAGTAGCAGCATTCGAAAGTATGCTTCACAGACTGTAGTTTTCAGACAGTAATTTTCAGAAGAAACTGAGTTTTATCAAATAAATTGTTGAAAACAAAAGTTACAACGTAGATGTCGACTTTCTGAAAAACTACGAAAACAAGCTATTTACCAGATCTATCCCAATTCAAACAACGATGGAAAGCGTCATAGCATATTGATATACCTGTTTTGAAGGAACAACCAATAACATCGTTCGTTTTATTGAAAAAAGTGACGACGAGTCTCATGAAACAAATAATAACTAAAGCAAAGATAAAATTAGAAGACAACACAAAATTTTAGTTTTAGATCAGGGGTATATAAGTTGACTTGTGGTTCTTGTCTGAAACTTCAGATTGGCCAAAATAGGAGAAACTTCTCCCAACGGATAAAAGAACATACACATAGTTTTGCGAATGTTCACACCGATTCTTCATTCACAAACCATATTTTGACAGGGAAACATGTGTTCAACCACGACTATGACGTATACCATTTGGAAAAGGAAAGTTTGGAACTCAATCTTCAGAACTGCTTGGAAGTGAATAAATTTAATGCTTACCCAGTTAACTAGTTTAGTGATCCAATAATTTTTCTGAAAAAAGGTTGGTCCTGTTACCCAGGATCAATTTTTATATTAAAAAAACAATTGTTTTCTTGCAGACGGTCAATTTAATTAAATTCTTCTTCAGGGCTCGATAAATAGTTTTTTCGTGTTGATAAGATTACTATTTTGAAAACCATCGGACATATTAGATACATATTTGAAAAAAATAAACATCGCAACAAACAAATTTCTGAGACAACACCAATACAAGAAGACATGCTTATCCTCTGTTAAATCCATTTTCTAATGTGGACATTGATAATCAGTTTATACTATACCCATTCAATAATTTGGTGAAAAATGTCTTTCATATATTCATTTTTCATATTTCATATTCATAATTGATTGAATTATCCTAAACTCTGGTAAAATTATGAGACATTAGGTAGGTAGACTATCATATGATTCAAATCGTTGAATCACGTAAAGCGCACCAATTAGGTAGAATGTAGTCAGTATGAACACGGCTGAGGAAGCTATTGTATAGGTAAACACATGTTGCGGTTTTGTAAAGCTCACGTAGAACTCACGTGAATGTTATCTGATTTTTATTCCACAACGAATGTTTGAAATACGAACTGAGTAGAGAAAAGTATCTTCTGTATAATTCAGTGTCCATATAATAATAATAATAATAATAAAGGTCTTTATTATTTTCAAATAATATACATATAGATTTTAACATTGTATGCAAAAAATAAAAACATTTCTGAAAATAAAGGGCGAAGTTCATTTTCTGCAGACAAACGATAGTTTTACTACGAAAATGTTCTTCCACTTAACCCTAATACAGTGCGTCGAAGAATTCATATGCGTTTGTACATGTAATTGACAAATAGACAATGAGAGAAATGAGTGATAAGTGACGAAAATCGTTATGTTTGTTGGTTTGGCAGCGGGGCAGAGGGGTATCTAGACTTGTGTTTTGAATAAATTATTTTTATATTCTGATCTGAAGCAAGTAATACTGAGGTTCTTCAAACTTTCAGGAACGGAATTATATAAGTTATAAATTTGGTAGGTGAAAGATCGTCTGAACATTTCAGTTTCGAATTTAGGTGGGGATAATAATCCTTTAAATCGTAGATTTAAATTATGTATGTCTGTCCTGAAAGATATTTTGTTGTACAAATATGAAGGAATTTTAGATAGAATAATTTTGTAATATAAAGTGACCGCATGATGAACTCTTCAATTTTCCATATTCAACCATCCAATCTCAATTAATTTATGTGATATTCTCTGATTTTTCCTCACACCGTATATTAGCCTCAAACAGGAATTCTGCACTTTTTGAATTTTATTTTTGTAAATAGTTGTTAAGTTCGGACCATAGACAGAGTCAGCGAAATTAAAATGTGATAAAACTAATGTTTCGCACAGTTTCATTTTGATTTTTCGAGGAATTAAATGCCTGTTTCCATAAATCAGTTTTAGTGAACCATATGCCCGTCGAATCAATTGATTAACATGTTTTTCGAATCTTAGGTCTGCCTCTATGATAATGCCAAGGTTTTTAGCTTCTTCAACAACAGGGATCAATTCATTATTAATTTCTATATTAATAGGAAACTGAAATCTAGCCCGATTATACATAGAACCAAATAACATTACTTTAGATTTAGCGCAATTTATTAGTAAACAATGTTCAGAAGCAAAATTAATGAACGTCGCCAGTTCCCTATTAATTATTTCAGAAGCATCATCTGCTAACTGCGGAGGAAAAGTGTGATAAATCTGTGTATCATCAGCATAGACATGAATCTTACATTGTTCTAAAGATTTTATTAAATTGATGGTATACACAGAAAAAAGTAAAGTATATAGAAGTATTTGTTTCGAAATAATTGTTTCTTTCGTATAATCCAATGTTTATATGAAAGTAGCTGTTTCAGGAGGACTTTCCTTCAGTTTGTGCCTGAAAGTTACTTCTTTGCATGATCTACACATCAATGTATAGAGTTACTTCCTTCCTTTCTTTGGAAGACTCCCTCATCCTTCTTTTTTGTATCAAAATGGAGTAGTAGAAAGCCAAAAACTTTCTTTCCCAAAAATAATCACTCCTAAAAAGTATAACCCCTTCAATTCAAAGATTTCTGTAAAATATATAGGTATCAAGAATTATTCATTTCACCCTGCTGTTTGAACTCCGTGAATTGTCAACACGAAGTAGTGTGTTTTACTCTTGAGAGTACTAAATGGATACATATGAGGACCTAAAACGTAAGATTTGAAATTGCTTAACAGTATTTCAAAATAAAAGTCAGTTTTGCGGTAACTTATGATCCAGGGTATATAAAGATTCTGTACAGTTTTTGAAAATCTTTTCCACTATACACTGATGATGATGAACGCTTCTGAACTAACAGCGTCAACATGTCGAAACTGGAAAAACACGCAAGCGCATCGGTTGCGGTCTTTTGAGCACGGCCAGTTGAAATCGTTGCGGTCCTGAATGGTTTAGGACGAAATTGTCATAGTTTATGCTCTATCCGGCATGTAACGTTACGTTGATAATCTCTCTGTTGGGTAGCTTTTATCCCAGATCCATCAAATCATAATGATTTGTTTGAAAATTATAAATTCAGCACTCTATTTCACGACTGGTCACGTCATTTAATTGGGAATTTCTGTATTTCTAGAGGGAATAATGGAATCATCCAGTATGGAATAATATTATCCATTAAATTTTTCGTGATTGTGAAACCTAACTTTTCAAGCGGTAGTCACATTTGTCTGTCAACACTCAGCGTCCAAAGCAGCATCACGTTATCTCATTTGAATATTTATCGCATGTCGTGGTTGTATCTTCTCATGTATTCCCGGATGAATCAAATGGATTCTGATTCCGAGAGCTGTCACACGATATGAACATTAGCGTGCTTGTGTCTACAACATAGGAGTGACACTTTCTATCAATAAATAAGGGCCAGTTTTATTTCATTTTCACAGGCGCAATATTGATTTGGAACTATTCGCTGTATTTTCGAAAACCTTGTGGTTGGTACATTGATGGTGACGATATTTGTTTAAAACTGTTATGGAATTGACCATTACTTGTTGAAAATCCATAATTCATTTATGTAACACTTTATTGTGAGATTTTCACTGAAAATTTGTTGAAGATTATTTTGTTCAGTGTCTTCTGTCACTCAGGAACAGTATTTTACCTGAACGAGATTTATAATCAAAAGATCAATTGAAACCAATTTTAATTTCCTTTAATACCTTATTTTTCAAGAAATGTGTTTCGGAACTTACTCTCAGGTAGGCAACCGCTGCAAACAGATGCAACAGATGTTTTTTGCCTTGGCAGTGGAAAGAAAAAGGAAGTAGCATCGGGGAATCCTGAGTAACAAGATTGATTCTGAACTTTTCAACCATTCTAACCATCTGACATTTTCTGAGAATCAACAACTATTTTCCAAATATATATCATTTGCAACTAACTAACAGTAACGAGACTGAAGGATAAATGACAAACATCAATTAGAAATTACCAAATAAATAAACATATAATCAATAAATTGATAGATGTATCCGTTACTACGTGGTAGGAAATCATAATGAAGAAAAAACATAGAAAGTTTCAATTTTCTTTCATTCATTAAAATATATAATCTATAACACCAATATAGCATACAATACATCTACTTTCAATCGAACACAAATCCGGTTAAAGGACCATGTAATTTACTTTAATACTTCATTTCTCAAGAAAATACCAAATTTAACTTTTTGACGTCTATTGACTTTTCCTGACAATCAACAACAACAACTTTTTTCGAAAGATATATTTCATCATTTACAGCTAACCAATAGTAACAAGAATATACTGAAGGATACATGACAAACATCAATTAGAAATTACCAAATTAATAAATATACCAATATAGCATACAATACAACTACTTCAATGATATCAGAAAGTTTCAACAATCTTGGACAACTAGACATTACATTTACCAACATTCAGAAATCGTTCAATACAATTGATCATCATCTACTTTTAATCAATCACAAACTAACTGGATTATCTGATGCTTTGGTTGAACTCATGGAATCATAATAATTGATAGAATACAGTATGTTGATTTCTCTTAATGCTTTTTGGCTATTCAACATTCCACAATCAGAACAATTAAAAAAGTTGAATTGATAGAAAATCTGCTAAAATATAATGGAGTGGAAACTGAAAAGTCTGTCAAAAAAATGTACCTGTTTTTATGAGAGATGAGTTTTGCAAGTGATTTTTTGGGTTTTAAGAACGAAAAGGGATTACTTTTTGAAATCCTAGTCGTTTTTTAAAAACTAGGTAATAAAACTTTATTTACTTCAATTATCTGTATCTGTAGAATACAGAGGGTGAGTGTAGGACTACAGCACTTAGGCCACATGTGACCCATTGTACATCCTCCCAAGGAGTTGTCCTCCTAGGTCATCGTCCATCCTGTCCTTTCCAGGAAGGTGGAGAGGTCTCTGGGAGACATATTCTTTATATAGGCAGGTGTAGGCCAAGACTCGCCGAACACACTTTCTCTTATTGACGATAACTCCGGACATTCGCATAAAACATGCCTGACAGTTTCATCTTCCTGTTCACACATCCTGCACAGAGGTGTGTCCACTAGCCCCATAGTGTTGAGGTGTTTCCTCTGTTGACAGTAGTCTGTCAGAAATCCTACTGTTAAGAGTAGATTTTTCCTGGTCATCGCCAGATATTTATTCGGTGCCAACTTCCCAGGGTCACCCAGGGTGACCCTGGTAAGATTGCATCCTTTGATTTCATCCCATCTCTTTAGGGATTGAGCATGAGTATGACGTTTGGCTAGTTACGCAGTTGTCAAAGTCATCAGGCCGTAGGTGCCACTAGGTCCTAAAATTATTAGTCCAGCCACTTCCTTGGCTGAAGTGTCGGCAAAGCGATTACCTTTACTCCTGTCGTGCCGTTCGATCCACCTCAGGATAATGTTATTATCTACCGAGGCTTTGGCTAAATCTTGGTGGCACTCTAGTACTAGCCCTGAAATAACACGTTGTCCGTTCAAGGCTAATAGGGCTTGTCTGCTATCAGTACAGATTGTTATCTTTTTGCCAGAAATTCCTTTCCTGGTTATTTCTTTTGTGGCGATTGAGATACCAGCCAGTTCTGTTTGAAACACGCTGGTATTTTTTCCCATTCCCCCACTCAATCCTCAGGCTTAGGCATCTGGAGTACACTCCATATCCTGAGCATTCTCTTTAGTCAAAATTCGTGAATACGAAGAGTTACTGACTAATTGAAATCTTCAGTTATTCATGTTGAGCAGTAATTCTTTGAGGGATTTTTTCAAATTGTTCTTTAGGACACTCCATCAGTTTCACCAATACTCTCATCAGCTATTAACGAAATGGAATTACATATACTATTGCTTTCCATATTCAGTTTCTATCAGGAACGAACATTTGAATAACCGTATCAGAAGTTATGCCAAAAATTACGACAAAAAGCTAATTTTTTCACCGCCATCACTCTCGATGAAAATAAAGCTTTTTTATCATCGAATAATTTCATACCTTTTTTTATACTGGGGGAATTGTACTCAGAAAAAAAAATCATAAAAATAATTGAAATCATTGAAGTAATCTACAAAATCAAAAGCATCTTTAAATAAATTATTCGTAACTGATAGTTTCAAAAATTATCTGTCTCGTGTTATCTAATTTCCTATAAAATTACAACATGAAATTAATTGAATAACATAGAGTTGCTTTGAAAAATATGGGAAAGAGAATATTCTTCGTATATTGAATCTCCCAGATTAGTTATCAATAATGGAAAAACGTAATCATTCACAATATTTTCCTGAAAGAAATAACTTTGTAAACAATTCGAATACAAGTTTGTACTCAGATAATTTCATATTTTAAAAAATAGATTAGCGATATTAGTACTTATAGTGACAATAATCATGATGAGGGTGTGGGTGGGCGAACCGTTCTTGTCCCCGAAAACGGTCACTGACTGTAAAGAGAACCTGCCTATTGATAAATGTGTTACGCAGGGCTGATTACAGTAAAAACGCAATCTCCCTATGGCCTGAATCTATCACCGCAAGGCATTTGATACATTACATTAGCTCATCTTGCCTTTGCGGTACCAACAAAATAGTGAGATACATTGAACAACTATTACTACTCTGGAAGAATCGCTTTTCTATAAAATCTGGTCAGGCTAGAGTACAAACAGCGCGGGTCTTTTTCTAAAGTGATGTATCTATATTATACCATGGGTATGACATCACCCATGACCATGACCTCAAATTTTATACCTCTGGAGAAAAGGTCGATCATCAGACTAGACACATGTTAACAGTATGGAATTTTGAAAGACAAATGTGCAAAGGACGTATACTTGCCTTGGGGTGGAACAATGCTAGTCACAAAGAATAACAGCAGTCTTGTTACTTTTTGTGACTAGCCTCAGGTCTTGTCATTGAAACTGTCAGAGGACGACAGTGTTGCTGACACAAATGTACCTGCTGTTCTGATCTCAACCTATTTCTTTGGAGTAGTGAAGTCAACTCGGGAAAAGCTATATCAACTCAACGTGAATACTCAAAAATCTATACATCTCCATAGACACTCCAGAGGAAATGAGAAGTGTCAAATTCATTGGAACTATTTATTCTCCACCCCCTGGCTGATTCAAGCGAATGAACCTGAAATAGTCCTGATCGACCATTAAAGTGAAACGATATTCATCGTACAATTTCTAGCTTCCATTTGAGATGAATATCGTCGAAGAAGAGAGGAGAAACGGATGATAGAAATTTTCTCTTTGAAATTAGCAGACTCCATTTAAACTACACTATTGAGATAGTTATTCTGATCGTTGAAGTACTTGGTGGAGTGATGCCTCTACTACTCTCGAATCTAAAGATTAGGCCGACTTTCTACACTGAAGCTTATAATTCTCAGAACCAATAATCACTTACCTATCTACCTCGATTATAATCCATACCCTGTATATTGGAGTAGAGTCAAAAAAAAACTCAAAGTATTGTTGCCTAAATTTTCAAACATGTCTTGATAACTTTCCTTTAGCATCGAAAAACGTTGTGACTGTTGGTGTATTCATTTGACTCATAGTCCAAGATCCCAGAGCCGTAAGACACAACTTATTTTCTAAAGTATATAACTTTCGGTTCACAGTAGTCTCTTGTATACTTTTCGATACCTGAATGTTTGTGGAGCTTGCCCGGTGACACCTGCGCAGGTACCAGGTGAGAAAGGTAACTAAAAATCAGAGGTACTCAATTTAAATAACTGATTTTCATATATGTTTTGTAGAATATTACTCTGAAGTCATATAAAAAAAATCAGACGCTTTCCATGGGCCAAAACTTTTATCAGACGCTTTAAAGCTCTAAGAAAAATAAATGAACTTAATTTATTTTTAAATATCTGATTTTTTTATATGTCATTAAGATAACTAGTACAATGTTATATTTAATCAATCAGATAAATCCCAAACCAAACATCCCCTAATCACAAAAATTACCTAACCATGAGTATGAGCGCGAGAGCACTATGCGCATGCGTTTTAGATCGAGTTAGACATCCACGGTTGATTATATTAGATTAATATGGGGCGTTTGTGCTGGACAGCCACTACACTGCGACCTTTGCAGGTCTATTTTGTGTGCCCTCATGTATGCTAGAGTTGTAGGTGTTGATTCCTTGTCAACTTGTGGTCAAAAATGACTCCCAAGTATGTTGCCTCTTGTGCAATTAGAATTTCTACCCCGTGCAGTACTGGTGGCTTCAGCCCTCTAAGTACTTTTTACTTTTTTTTTAATCCATATGAATCCCACGAGTAAACATCCATGGTAACTCGGTTCCCCTTCTTAAACTCACAAAACTAGGTGCACACACTGTTTATTATACAGTATAGTTCTTTATTCGGATTTATGCGACCACATGTTTTTGTCAGTTATATCGTGTGATATCAAGTTATTTTCAAAAGAAAACATGGAAGAATCCACGGAACCATCATTGAAATGTATATTTTGTATAAAATCTCATGATAAAATACATTTATTTTCAATAGAAACATTAAAAAAGTGCCAAACTATTTTAATACACAGAACACAAACTAAATGCGTAGTCAAATATTCATTATATCTATTAATAAAAGAACTTCCATATGTCGCGAACTGTATCTGTGATTGAATATGCCTATACTCGATGAATATTTATAAAATATTCAAGCAACAATTTTATGTTAGATTTTCATTGGGCATTTTACAAAAATAATATAAAATTGGAAAACCTTGCGAATGCAGATTACAAATGTAGGAATGTATGCTTTTACGGCTGCTTTTACGGCTGGATTGGTTGCCGGATTTTTCCGTGTTCTTCTTTGAATATAATTTCTAAACGTTTCAACTGCAATTGCATCAGTCATTTTCAGTGGCGTGGTCTTGGACGTATCAGTTGATACGTCAAGAAGAGCACTGAAGATGACTACTGCAGTTGCAGTTGAAACGTTTGGAGATTGTTATTAAAAATTACTATGTCAAAACCCAGAAACCAACCATAATACAACTCAAATCACAAAGTCCGGGGCTGTATTCTCTATATCGCATTGGGCATCATTTTTGGAACAGAGTGAGAGTATTCGAATTTATTCAATTTGCACCAACAAACGAAATGAAACGTGAAAACAACTATATATCATCTTGACAAAAATCTGCAATTTTGAAAACCTAAATAATTTCCTCATATCTATGATGAACATTTTATCAAAATTTTAAATATTATATCATTTGAAACGTGCGTATCGGTGAAATCCATGAGGTTGATAATATTATCATGAATAAAAAATACAAGAGGCATCTGAAATAAAATAAAAACTCTATAAATGTTTCCCTATTAGAACATCCTCGCTCGAAACATGTTCAATCCCTTTTCTGTCAATAAGGTATTTCCCGTCCCAGAGATTAAATCTTGAGTGGGTGAGACCGGAAGCACTGAACGCAAAAGCAATTCAATGTTTAAATGTATCTGCGGATATATATGTGTTCATATTCCTACTCTCCTGGGATTTACACCAAGTTAAACCCAACTATACCGTAAAAGCAAAAAGACTTTCTAGCAATCTTTCTCGGGAGCTGCTGCGTGTATCTGGCTTTTTTCACATTCGGTTGATATGAGAAGACATAAATTTTCGAAAGAAATTTGAAAACGAATACCAACATAAATTTTCAAATTACTATACAGAATTCTTTTTGCAGATTTCACCGGAGCGGTTGTCACGTGAATGTATTTGTTATGACAGCGATGTTTTAGAAACGTGAATAATTATTGAATTGTCAAGTTATTATCGGAAACGTTCATGAATAGTACATTTTTCATTGGTTTTTCTTCATTTCTTGCATTAATGGTGACCGTGACAGGACAGACAATGGAAGATTTGAACGTACTTGAGTAGACAAGGTTTTAGATATGGGATGGAAATAATTTTATTATCAAATAAAGTCTTACTGACGTTTTCAAATTCTATTCATTCGACAACTCTGATCAAAATCTTTTTTCTAACAAACTTGATTCAACTAAAAATATTATCAGGCATCACATAAACTAAATAGAAAATCTATATACAGAGGGAATGATAAAAACATACATTCTAAATATAACCCAAGGGTTTTCCTTGTGCATGCCAGATCTCAAAACTATTTTGAGCGATGTTTATTTGAAGAAAGGAGAACTTGCAGCGTTATTGAATCATATGGAAGATAGGGGTCAAAGGGTTATTGTGTTGGATGAAAAAATGTAACCATAACTATTCAAAACAAACGCGGCGATAAAAAAATTGAACAGGAGTTAACATGATTAGGATTTAAAAGTTCAGAAACAAGATATCCAAATGAAAGACGGAAAAAGTAAGAAAGGCAGAGTGAAGTAATTTAATTTTTCAAAAACGGTGTTAGTTGAATGATGATGGAAGATATGAAGTGTGTTTACCGTGGTTGCTAGGTAAACCTGAGTTATTCAGTAACAGAAAACTTTCTGTTACTGAATTACTATTAGTGGAAAGCTGAATGATAGTAATCGAATGTGTGATTATGAGAGGTTTTTAACAGAATGGGAACAAGAAGGTTTCACCAAGAGAGTTCCAGAAGTCGAATGAAATGCTGTTTTTCATTATCCATCCAGTCTTCGAGGAGGCAAGTGTCACCACAAAGGTAAGACCGGTGTTTGACGCTTTGGCCTGAGACGAAATGGGTCGTTTTTTGAGTCAGTGTTTCTTGAGAGATCCCAATTTGATTGAATTGATTCCGTCCATTTTGTTGCAGTTCGGAATTCTATTGGTATATTGGTATATTTTTCTACGTAAAAAATTGCGATACTAGTGTAGAAAATGAATCTGAGCTGAAAATTTCCATTGATCAAGCTAGGGAAATAATGCACTCAGCCAAGTTTGATTTGATTGGCTTTATTCATTTTGTGGAGCAGAAATAACGTATATTATAAAAACCTATATTATCGCTGGCTGATTTGTTTTTCCCATATTTAATCTCTACTGCTTCTGTTTTGTTACATATATTATATCTTATTGTTTGATAACTATTCCGTACAATCGATTCATGTCATATGTATCTCTTCAAATGTATATTGTCTTTGGATTTCCTGTTAGGAAAAAAATATATATTATTGTCATTATTATCAAACATAGTATATGTCACCAGAATGCCTAATTGGGAAAACAGAGTAACATATTGTAAAATATCTATTGTAAAATAAGGCCAAAATTTGAATGAGCGTTTGGATAAGCTAAACGGTGTTACATTCGCTGATAATACAACCCAAGGGTATTTGCCTCCCTATTAGTAAGAGGATGTGTTAATTGGGTATATACAAAGATATTATTTTGCCTACAAGAATAACACCCTGTGGCTCCAAGTTCCTGTTAGTCGATTCTCATTTGCATGTTTCGCAGATGTGTAAAAGACATCGATTTCCTCATAAAATTGTTCAGGCATTAAAATTAAGACAACATTATTGCTGTGAAGGAATTGGTGAAAACCATTGAAAGTTGGTAAAACTAGAGGTTGAAAACGGAAATATGAAACAAAATTGAATTCTCGGAAAATATCCTGTATTCATGTATGCTATCGAATATGACATCACCTTTTGACGCTTGTCAAAGAAAACATACTTGTTTTCGATTGATGCGTTCTTCACAGGTGAATGTATTGGGTTTTGAGTTTTCAAAGGAAAACGAAAAGAAAACCAATAAACAAACTGAAGCTATGTATTAAAATGTTTGGTAAATCAGCATTTGAGATTGCAGTATTTCATCTCAACACACAAGTTTATGATTCATTTCAATTTTTGTAGAAGTGCATACTCTTATTTATTGGAGTAAATATGGCCGCCAGTCAACACACTGTATCACAGTGCTCTAACAATACAACATTTAAATGTTGTAAATCTAAAGTTTTTAGTCATTTTGTGTGTGTGAATTGCTTAAGTATTCTACATAAAAGTTGTTTGGCAAGGATAAAAACCAATATTCATTTTCTAAACGGGAATAAAGTACAATGCTGTGACCAAAGGACAGATCAAACTAATATTAGTGTTTCCTCAAATTCAGAAGAAATAAATGTACTTGAAAGGACAATTGATGAATTAAATGAAGAAAAAAACAACAAGGATAGTTACATAAAAAAATTGAAAAGCAATCATGATCTTTTTGTGAATGAAGCAATTAAAACTGAAAGTGATATGAATGAACTAACTACTGGAGAAACAAAAAACCCTTATCAATGAACTCTATAAGAAAATCAACTTTTTACAAAATACAATAAAAAAAGATATGGTGGATACAACCGATGGATGTACTCAAACGGAGGGAATAAAAAAAAAAGATGTTTATGTATCAACTGAATATTTTGCCGAAATTTCCAGTGGCGTCGGAGAAAAGGATTTGACACAGAATTATACGCAAAAGACTCATGTGCTTGCTAAGTATGACAGGGCAAAATATGTTGACCTAAACACAGATAAACGAAATATGGAACAAAAACTTGATTTAGAGAAAACTAAAAGAAAAATAACAATTATCTCGGATTTCAAAGGAAAGGAAATGGCAAAATTCATGATGCACTTAACGAAAGATGAGTTTATAATAGAGTCTTTTATAAAACCTGATGCAAACGAAGAAGAGCTAATGGATACTGCAATCAATTGCACAATGAACCAAAATAGTAACGATATTCTTTTATTCTGGTCCCATAATTACAATAGGTTTCACGTCAACAAACTGATCAAGAAGTTGCCTACCCAGGTTATCTTTGTAACAGAACCATTTAACTACAAAAACGGACAGTTAAATAACTTAATCTATGATAACAATTTGAGGTTAATAAAACATCTACATGAATTAAAAAAGTTCACCAATTTAATTGAATGTAACAACATTGTGACTAGATGGAACTCCAAAAAGTATGGTTGTGGCATTACAAATTCAGCGAAAATGCAACTTTGCAGAGCAATAATATCACATATTCACACCAATTTCACTCCTGATGAAAATAATATTAATGACAATGATGCAACTGCATACGGCAAACATAACTTGTTACGTGTAAGTACTAACCAAAACAATACATTAGCAATGAGTTCCCAAACCACAGAATTATGTCCAAGCCAGTACGCAACTCTTAAACCACAAATCACCCAGTCAGATATATCAGATCATGGATTCGTATCATGTCAGTCATTAGATAAAGAACTTTTTGAGCCATCTAATCTACCTAGCAGTAGCTGTCATAATACAAGGAATTTTTTATACCCCAGACTCTCCCAGGTAGCTCCCAATCCTTGAGGTGGAACAAGTGTACCTCTATCAGTAGCATCCTAGGTTCGTCTAACCAAGCAGACAATCATTGTCAAAATGATAAAGTTTTACTTAATGTTAATGTTTTTCATGTAAATGTTCAAGGCTTTTTAAATAATCTACTTTCAATTGAATTATTTTTAAACTCTCACAACATAGATGTCATGTGTATTTCAGAGCATTGGTTTGCAATTAATAATTTTAATAGTGAATATTTCACGAATTATAGAGTGATCACATCTTTTACTAGACAAAACCATATTCGCGGAGGAGCTCTCATACTCGCAAAAAAATCAAGCCATAAATTTGCTGAAATTTCATGTATTAAAAACCTATCTATTGAATGTCACATTGAACTGTGCGCGACTAGTCTTAAAATTGGAGATGTAAAAATTTGCATAATCTCAGTCTATAGACCCCCAGATGGTGATATTCATACTTTTATTAAGTGTCTGACCCAGGCAGTTGACACAGCCTATAATCGAGCTGATTGTTTGATCTTATGTGGAGATCTCAATATTGACTTTCTGAAACAGGATAAAAACACCAAACTTCTGACCGATATTTTTGAATGTTATAATTTTAATAATTTTTACTTGGGCCCTACTAGAATATTTACAAACAAAAATGATTACACTAGTTCGACATGCATTGACTATATGGTTACTACACTTCCTGTTGATGTTTGTTCGTGTAAAATAGTTCAACCCAATATAGCTGACCATTTGGGTCATTTATTATCGTTCACTATAGGCAGTGATCCCAATAAATTTAGGGAAATGGCTAATGCATCTATAAGTAAACGTCAGTTGCACCCTGAAAACATCAATGAATTCAGAACAAGACTAGGCTCAATTGATTGGACCTCACTATATTTCACTGATATGAATTGTGGATTTTCTTATTTTTCTGAACAAATCTCCTGGTGTTATGATGTTTCTTGTCCTTTTAAAAGAACTAGGCCTAGGGAAAATAAATCAAACTTATGGATCTCAAATGATTCAGTCAAAGAAAGCAAAGCCTTAAGAGATTTGTTTTGGTTAATTTCCACTAACTGTAATGTGGACCATCAAGCTATGCAATTGTATAAACAAAAAATTAAAGAACACAAATTAAATATAAAAAAAGAAAAAAGTCACTATTACGATTCAAAAATCAGGAAATCCAGTAACAAAACTAAACAAGTTTGGAAAATAATAAATAATGAATTGGGAAATAAAAAAAGGGCACTTGGAAACAAACCTATCACTCTAAAAAATGAATTAAAGGAGGAAATTAACAATCCACAAGAAATTTCAAATCTTTTCGTTGAACATTTTTCATCTTCTGCCGAATTGCTCATCTCAGAGCACTTTGGTCAAAATGTATTACTTCCCTGTACCTATTCGAAAAATACTGTTAGTCAGTATCCCTTCGATACATCCCCATTCACAAAGACCGAAATTCTAGGTACTCTGGAAACAATGGCAAATAAAAACTCCGCAGGTACTGATGGTATCTCAATAGTTACTGTGAAAAAAATTGTAGACCTTATAATCGAGCCACTATTGTTTTTGATGAATCAGTCATTTTTTGTAGGTTGTTTTCCAAATGTATTTAAAACGGCTCTCATATTTCCTCTATATAAAAAAGGCGACAAAACTGAGGTAGACAACTACAGACAGATATCTTTACTTTGTTCCCTCTCTAAACTGTTTGAGAAAGTTGTTAGTAACAGAATTTTGAATTACATGGATCAAAATAATCTTTTTAGTAATAACCAATATGGCTTCAGGAAGAACAAATCAATTGAATCAGCTTCATACCATTTATTAAATTTCATTTATACACAGGTTGATTCGAATAAACTAGTTGTAACACTTTTTTTCGATTTGTCAAAAGCATTTGATACCATTTCTTCCGAATTTCTTATAATTAAACTTGCAGGCCTAGGTTTCCCAAATAATCTATTGAACTGGGTGAAATCATATATGGAAAACCGTAGTCTAATAGTTAGCTGCAATGGAATTTTATCAAGTCCCAAAGATGTAAAACTAGGAGTGCCTCAAGGTTCTGTCCTGGGACCATTGTTGTTCCTCAATTTCATAAATGACCTGTCTGAATTCTTTTCTGAGTGTCACATAACCATGTTTGCGGATGACACTGCAATTACTGTGGCCGACAAAAACGAAGTTGAGTTGTCAGACAAAATAAATAAAATAATAGATAAATTCAGTGCTTGGTGTCAACGTAACAAACTTATTTTGAATAAATCTAAATCTGTTTCAATGAAATCATTTATTAGGAAAAATTTCAGCAGTGACTCTTCCACAATAAATGGTATTCGATCTTCCAGCGAAGTCTTGTTTTTAGGAACGTCTTTAGACGAAAATTTGACCTGGAGCGGTCATATTCAGAAGGTCTGCAACAAACTCAATTCCGCATATTACTCAATCAAACAATTGAAAAACACTCTAGATAATTTTGGATTGATGAATGTCTATTTTTCTATGGCTTATTCTCACATCAGCTTTAATATCATTTCTTGGGGATGTGCAAGGGAATTTCCACGAGTTTTTGTCGCTCAGAAAAGATTGCTGAGACTAATTTTTAATATAGATTTTCAAGATAGTTGTAGACCAATTTTCTTAAGAGAGGGCCTATTGACAGCACCTTCTTTATTTATCTTGAAGTGTGTCACTTTTGCCCGTAACAATATATCTGAATTTGTCACAAATGCAGATATACATGGTAGAGACACCCGTCATGGGAAACTGTTAAGAACCCCCTCACACAAAACGGCTCACTTTAGATGCTCCCCACTATTTAATACAACAAACTGTTATAATAACTTGCCGGCATCTATTAGGAAAATCGAGTCAGATAAACTTTTTAAAATTGAGGTGAAGAAACTTCTCTTACAGAAGTGTTACTACAGTCTTGAGGAATTCTTGCACGACACTTTTTCATGACATTTTGAGAGTATTTGCTAGAGCTTCTCCGATTTTTTATATAATACTTCTATGTTGTGAAAGTTTGTGGACGTGAACCATATTTATTGTTTTTGTATTGTTCAACTTCTGTAGTTTTATTTTTGTTTTTTAATTATGACTTAGCACATGTACTCAATGTACCAAAGTGTCAAATAAATAAATAAATAAATAAATGTGAAAATGACATGAGAATGATGATCACTAGGATAGTATTTTCAACTTTTTCAACTCGAAGATATGACAGATATCAATGATTGTTTTCATATAGATCAATATCCGGTCGGTTCGACGAGGGTGCTTTGTTCACTCACTCAAATCGACTGTCGTGTTGGTCGGTGGTTCAAGTTAAAGTTCCATCGATTATCATATTCTGTCATACAACCCGTATTAGTATTCACACTTTGAAAGGTAAGACCTCGTTAGTCCTTAGCTCGCATAAGTTTCGACTTCTGAGTGTTGTCGTTCGTAGGGGTGCGACAGCTGATTAACGAAAAAAACAGATTTTTTGCAAACAAACGGTGATCATATCAAAGTTTGGAAGTAGAAGAGAGTTATGTTCAGTGGTAGTTGGGATAGCAGCTGTTGCTATTACCATAAAGCTGCTCAATTAGTAGCATATGGTTGATTGAATTCAACATTCAAATCCAAATAAAGTGAATTATAAAAAGGTCAGTCTTTTGTAGAGTCATAAATTTAATTTATGACTCCACACAGAAAAATGTTTTCATGCACTTGTCTACAAACTATAAATATAGTCAAATTATATAAAAGAACAATTCGTTCAGGCCAGTCTCAACTTACCTATACTGTAGGATAATAGACTGATACCTATCAGAAAACATCTACTCCTCTGGCTAATACCACAAAAGGCGTTTGATTATATCCGACAGGTGTCAGTGCAGGATTCTTCACTGAAGTTATTTCTGCATATGCTGTTGACGATACAACTGAGACTAGCCTGAATGAAATTGTTCTTTCAGATAATTTGATTTACAGCCAGTCTCCAAGTAGGTACGCCCCCTCAATTTGTGAAGTTTTCTTCCTTATACGAAGAATTGGACAAATGTCGGATATGCGGTTGGTTACCTCGTTCACGGGCAGATGGGGCGATGACAAACCTGTTGTTTGTTGTTCGCTTCAGCCCAGTTCGAGGAATGATACTCTGAGGGAATTCAATTTTCAATTGTTGGAAATCATCGACTTTATGTTGATAAATTACACTACCTCTCGCTGGCGAGTGGCCAAACAGCCCGAAACCGGTCACAAGTATTCCAATGATTTGAAATCTTTTGCGACAATTTTATTGCTAACAGCATATGCAGAAATAATTTCAGTGAAGAATACTGCACTGACACCTGTCGGATATAATCCAACGTTCTTCGTGGTACTAGCCAGGAGGATAGTTGACTTCTGATAGGTGTCAGTCCATTAACCTACAGTGTAGGTGAGTTGGGACTGGCCTGAAGGAATGGTTTCTCAATATTATTTAATTTTCAGCCAGTCTTCAACTATGCCCACTCAATTTGTGATGAATATAGTCGAACAAAAATTCACCCATATCAACAGTAGTATTTTTTACAACAAATGTTTGAGGTAGTTTTTGAAATTACATAACTTTTTCGTTTATGAATTGAATCAAATGAATCAGACACTGAATATCTACACAATACATTAGTAAATATTGATTTTGAGCACCCTTCTATTCAACAAATAAATAGTTATTATTCAGAAAGTTTCAACTTGTTTTTATTCGATTGTTGAATTTTACTAGCCAGATCTTTACTGATTCGAGGAGCTTGTCAGTAAAAGTAACAATCAAATTTTCTGAAAATAACGTTTTTTACACCAAATCTTATACCATCATTTTCTTGGTTTGATTTATTTCAATCAATTCTTAATATGATTCACCATGAATGATTATCCATTACATTTTCGGCCGCGACGTATATCGCGTAGACATCAGTTTTTAGATTTCTTCAGATTTCCAAACTGCAACCTGCAAATTGGAACCCAAAACGATTACTTTTTAAAATATTTTTGTTCGTTTGAGCGCTTTCATCTCAAATACAGCTCATCGGGTTTCAAATTAAAGTCATTTCAGTTCATAAAATGACGTTGAATTTTATAATTTGAATATTATAAAAATATCATTCAGTGAATTTGAATGAGATATTGGTTACTTATATTGATAGTTAGCAAAACTAATTGCTTATAAATGCAAATTTGCAAGTTGTGAAAAACCAAAAACAAAAGTTCTCACGAACGAAGCCACAGCTGGTCATAAATAATTTTCATTAAGATTAGGATGATTCACTTTGGATTTGGATATATAATTGTAGCCCACCAAGACAATTCACCAACTTATTGGCTTATTTCACACCAAATATCAAACAACTTGAAGCTTAAAGTGAGTCTTCAACGGGGATTTTTGATAAGAGCCTGAAATCCTTTGATAACCCCAGAAATGGCAAGCGTACTAAGTGAATATCCGATTTTCTTCCATAAATCCATAATGATCTCATCTAATTCCGACTTCATTATTGTTACAGACCGGCAAGCACTTTCATCGCACATCACTCCTCATCAAAGCCTTCAACCACAAATTTCGTCTGGATCTCGAGCTGAACACGTAAGTTAAACAACTTCAAATTTATTAGGTTGGGAGCAAACTTTAACGGATATATTAGTTGAATCACTGAGTGCTTTGGGTTCCTAGATACGTTTGGAAATACTACGTAGGATTTATGTTCGATAAATTACGAATATGGATATATTTTTCTACATCAAGCCATACAGTAATTCATTTTCGAAGTCATAAATAGTCTGAGTAAAAAAATTTTACTCGATCCATTGCTCTGAAGTAAATCAACGACTTGTTCATATCTTTGTTTCAGGCATTCTGGTTGCCTATTTTCCACATTAACATTGACGTAGGGTTTTTAGGGACATTTTTTCATTTCTCATTTCTTTTTTGATTTTGATTTTTTTTGTGGCATTGTTAGTTATTCAATGAAAACATACTCTGTAGACTCTTTTTAGGAAAACACCTCTTACTACCTCTATATGTATTGAGTAAAATCTTTCCAAAACTAGTTATTCAAGATAATATTAAGGGTGATGGATGGAACATTAGAGATTTCATCCTGCATTCGAACAGTATTTTTTTTCCAATGGAAAATCATTCATCTTTTCATCTGCAAGCAGTATTTACTCTTTTCAAAAGCAGATATATACTTGTAACACATGTGAGATTATTTTTTCAAACTATGCCCGTGTTATGAATCATATGTTGAAAGTTAGGACCTTGTTGGTCCTTAGCTCGCACAAGTTTCGACTTCTGAGGGTTGTCGTTCGTAGGGGCGCGACAGCTGGTTAATGGAAAAATATATTCGAAACATATTTTAAACATACAGTGTATCTCACTTCTCACGTAAACACTCCCATATCTTCCGTAATAATCGAAAGTGATATACACTACCCGTCACTCGCGATGGAACAACCCATTTTTACGGTAAAACATACTTTGGGACAAAATACGCTTAAACTTCCTTCAGATTCGTGATCAAAACTACCAAATTACTATAAATGCACTTTTTCCCTAGAAAAATTTCAGTCCTGAAATCACCGAATTAGTCTCACTTCTCATGGAAACACCCCTGTATCTTCCGTAATAATCGAGGTAGAATGATAAAACTGTCAGGACTGATAGGAATTGATATCAAAACCGAAAAAAAAATCTATTTCAATAATTAATGCAGATACGGGCGTGTTTCCATGAGAAGTGAGACAAATTCGTATATTTCTGGACTGACTTTTTTTCAGGGAAAAGGTGTACTTGTAGTAAGTTGGTTAGGTTAGGTCTGAAGTGAGTGGGTCTATTCGACCCTCCACCGCAACCCGCAAAGGTTGGTAGTCCTGATTGGTAAGTTGGTGGTCCTGATCATGAATCTGATCCTGATCATGAATCATGATCTGGTCCTGATCATGAATCTGAAGAAATTTTGAGCCTATTTTGACCCTACTATGTTTTACCGTTGTTCCATGGTGAGCGACGGGCAGTATATCATTTTGGCCAACCCCATCTAGATTGTTTGTGCATTTTGAACATTTCCAAGAGTCCTGAGAGTTTCATAATTCTTCCTCGATGATTACGAAAGATACGGGGGTGTTTCCATGAGAAGTGAGATACACTGTATATGCAAAAACAAATAAAGAATAGTATATTCGGAATTGCTCTTCATTTATTCGAACCACATGATAGTAGGTATCACATAAGCACCCATTTTGAAAATGAGAAAAAACTCAACGTAGATGAAAATGAACTGTTGTTTTGATGAGATATGGTGAATTCTGATAGTAATCATACAGTGTCACCATTAAAGTGCGCACCATATGGGAAACTTTTTTTTTCGGAAAGTTTCAATGAAGTTTAACTTCGGCACTTGTTTGTGCTTTAAATTTGACTTAAAATGATGCGGCCAACTGCGACCCACTAACGTTCAGTGTTTGTCAAATTCAACTTTTTTTTTGAAAAAAAATTGAAAAAGTGCATTTCTAGATCGAATTTAACAAAAAGTTACTTGAAAAAGTTGTGTCTACGGCAGTTTTATATCCATTTGCCAAATTTTATGCAACTGAGATAAAGTTAACGTTTTGCTTATTTTTGACAGATATTCCCTTTATTTTAAAAAACAAGTTCGGTTAATTGTCATCAATTCATGTATACATAACAAACTCATCATGGAGTTCAACTTTTCTGATAAATTTTTACTCATACGGAAATTTTTAGAGAGAAATTAAAAGTGTGGTATAAAAATGTTAACAGGACTGGTGCAAAGTTTCAATCACTTGGCTATTTTCTTAAACAAACGTCAGTACCTTCAATTTTGAAAGAGCAGACACAACTAAAAAACTGCATTAATTGTATTAATAACATTACTAGAGTTGAAATTACATTAAAATTTCAATATTCAGTATTTACAGATTATTTATAAACACTAACTAGGGCGGTAAGGATGCCTAATCACGTTGAATAAAATTTTTAAGTAGGTCTTGACAAACAAAATGCATGCTATGGTAGTGTCAAGTTGTTGATTCACTTGTCAAATTTTTAACAGTTATTGTTGCAATAATGTTGTCTCTTCAGGAAAGAATAAAAATAGTTTTAATATGTGGTGAGAATACACCATACCGGCAAGTAGCTAGCATTTTTAATGAATGGCATCCAGGAAAAAATGTTCAGCATACTAATGTGTCAAGGATAATGTCGAAATTCAGAAAAACAGGATCCGTAGCAAATCAATTTAAGAAAAAGCACACTCCAAGTAAATATGATGAGGAGGCCCACTTAACATTTGTTTTGAAGTTATTGAACTCGGGCAAACGAGCATAACCGATATTATAAAAAATACCGATTACAAGAGAGAAAGTGTTAGAAAAATTTTATTGAAGAATAAATTTTGGCCTTACAAGCCAAAATTTATTAACACATTGAAAGAACGAGATTTTGATGTCCGTTTGGGGTTTTCATTCTGGTTTCAAGGAGAGAGAGAAGAAAATGTAAAGTTTTCGTATAAAATTTCATGGACAGATGAGGCAACGTTCTCTTCAAATGTTCTCAAAATTGCCGATTGTGGGCCCAAGAAAATCCCAATTTCACAGTTGAATGTGGTGATCAGTATTCCTTTAAAACTAATGTGTGGTGTGGGATACTTAACCACCAAATAATTGGGCCATTTTTCTATAGGGAAAATTTATCACCCGTCGGTTATCTCAACCTTTTAAATAATGAGGTTAGTGAAGTTTAAGATAATATGCCTTTAAATATTAAATATGACCTATGGTATCAGCTTGATGGCGCACCAATATATCACACGGTTGCTGTAAAACAGTCCCTCCAACAAATGTTCAGAGGCAAAGTTATTGGACGTAACTGAAAACATTATTGGCCACCTAGATCACCCGACTTGACGCCTTCAGAATTTTTCTTGTGGGGTTGCCTGAAACAAATAGTGTACCGAAGTAGACCATTTACTGACATACAACATCGAGAAAATACCATTCGCGAGTGCTGTGCAAATATAAATCCCCGATTTATTGAAAATGCAGTTACAGATGTAAGTAGAAGGAACATAATTTGTATTGAACGTAGAGGACGACATACTGAAATGTAGGAAGTGTTTGACAACCTCATTTAGATCAATAAGTAATTTTTTGCACCCATTTGTATTTTCTATAATATTATTGTTGTTTAAAATTTATAATGATAATAATAGTTCTATCGAAATTATTTGCATTTTTTTTAGTTGCCTCTGCTTTTTCGAAATCAAAGGTTTGTTTAAGAAAATAGCCAAGTGATTGAAAGTTTGCACCAGTCATGTTAAAATTTTTATAGCAAATTTTTAATTTCTCTCTAAAAATGTCCGTATAAGTTGAAATGTATCAGAAAAGGTAAACTCCATGATGAGTTTGTTATGTATACATGAATTGATGACAATCAACCAAACGTGTTTTTTAAAATAAAGGGGATATCTGTCAAAAATGAGCAAAACGTTAACTTCATCTTAGTTGCATAAAATTTGGCATATGGATATAAAATTTCCGTAGACACAACTTTTTCAAATAACTTTTTGTTAAATTCAATTTAGAAATGCACTTTTTCAATTAAGAAAAAAAAAGTTGAATTTGACAAACACTGAACGTCAGTGGGTCGCAGTTGGCCGCACCATTTTAAGTTAAATTTAAAGCACAAATGCTGAAGTTAAACTTCATTGAAACTTTTCGAAAAAAAAGTTTCCCATATGATGCGCACTTCAATGGTGACACTGTATATACTGGGTGACTGACTTTATGATCATTTTATATTCTTGCATTGAAAATATTTTTTACGTTATTGCTTCCAATTCAGATTGACCCAATGTAACTTAACTACTGAATATCAACATATTATTTCATTTTGTTGAGATTTCAATGAACAGAGAACAAAGAACAATCGTAAAGAACAATCATATCAATAAGCATCAAATGATGCTGATACTTGATACAAATTGCAGGTAAATAAATCAATAAATACTGGCTCATTTTGCCAATCCATGGAAGTGAAGAAAGAAAATGAAAAAATAAATAAACCATATTGAAAATTTGCCTCATTCAGTTTACTACATTTCGAATAAATAACAATTGAAACTTTCACTAAGGATCTCATTTCCTAAATTTTACAGATTTTCAATAATTTGGACACATTAAATTGAAATTACTTTCATAATTTCTCATTTCGAGTGCCTTACTTTCATCGTCTATTTCGATATTGTACTAATCTGTATATTTTTGCATGCCATATCCATGTTATCAAAATAATAAAATGCATTGCACAAACTGTGTGATTTCTGATTTGAACTTCTCGAGTTAGGCTAGAAAAAGTGGGAATGTTAGAAACGTTCTGGAAAACTAATCATAGTAATCGAAACACCATTCTTCGAAATTCCGTGGAAGTTTGGATTGTAATGCTAGAAATATCTTCTTCGAAATGTTCATTCAATTTATAATTAGAAATGATGGTGACATTTTGATCAAACTGATAAAAACACTGAGAAACACTTGTTGCGTTTTTTGAAAACTATTTGGTGAAAATCACACACTAAAGGGTTTTTTGAATACGTTAGTTATGAATTTTCATCAAGTATCGATCAATTCCATTACATATCTGAAGGAATTTCTAAGAAAAAATGCAAAAATGCTTGATATAGTTATTATAAATAACGTTACGTACATTTTGCCATTTCATCAGTACATAGTTACAAAAATCCAAGGTGTACCATTTCAGATTTTCATTTCTCATTTGCATTCAATGTCTTGATTATTGTTTGTTCTGGTGCTCACTACTTATACTACCGAGCCATGTTGGAGGGTTCAGGTTGTCATAAAATGATTGATGAATCGTATTCGATTTCTGTTCAATACTCAGATGATCGGAAGCCTGGAGTTTAATGAAAATGTACAAAATTTCATTCACGAGCAATTAGTTTCAAACAACAAGCAGCAAATGACCTGAATCATAACGCTTTTGTGTATAGCATACTTATCGATTATATCATCATCTTGTCTGTCTGCACTCGGATGTATGATATTAGTTGGGTAGTTTGTAATGAATGAATGTAGAAACGTTATTTAATTGGATAGAAATACTTTGTATATTACTTTTTTCCATACACATAAGAACTATACTTTGGAGAAAACGAGCAATGTCTGTTACGAAAATAAAATGAAAATGTCCCTTCTGAATGATATTTCCATTCGGTATTTCGTAAGTTGGCCATGAATACTATTTGAGAGTAATGTTGTGACATTCTCCTAATAATATTGACGTTTTCGTCACTTTAGAAGTTTCAGATACCTTCAAAACGTTGGAACAAAACTATTCAAACGAAGTTCTTATGAATTTATTTATTATTTTTGGACAGTACAATAAAATTATCAGCAGGGCATGTAGAAAGTCCAGCAAAATATATCCGAATCTACCGCAAATGAACCTCAAGAATTTATACGGATTCAGAACAATTTCAATGTATTTGAATCACCTTCAAAAGGATCAAAACACTTTTCACGACCCGTAACTACTGAGGACGACCAGATTAATGTCATTATCGGTAGATTCGAATACCGTTCGTTGAACTTTCTACATGTTCTGCTGATAATTTTATCACACTGTCCAAAAATGATAATCGAGTGTGAAAAAACTTCATTTGAATAGTTTTGTTTCATCGTTTTAGAGGTATTTGAAATTTCTGAAATGACGAAAATGCCAATATTTTTAGGAGAATGTCACAACGCTACTGTCAAATAGTAATCATGGCCTGCTTACAAAATACCGAATGGGAATACCATCTGAAAGGATATTTTCACAAATAAATGCTTGACTGGTTAGGTATACGCATGATTAACATAGAAAGGGAGCAAATTTCAACAGCTTTCTGAATTTGTAATAATACACAGGATGTTCGCTCTGAGTCAATTTTCCAAGAAAATGAAAAAACTGTATTTGTCACCATAATGTATCGAAGTAACGAATATTGCGCTGTGAGAAGTGTGGGAAGCCTCCAAGTATCACCTAACTCCAAATTAAACTTTGGTAGGTACTATACTGTCACTCAACTCAATATCAGCATTTTTAGAGGTTACCAATTTCCAAAAAAAAAATCGAAAATTATTCATATTTCGAAAACGGTTACAGATTGGTGTAGGAAAATATTGAGAAAATTTGTCGAGTAATTATAGATTCCAAAAATAATATTATATTATATACGAAAAATCAAAGTTGCTACTACTGTCTAATAGTTGAAAAAGATCCAAAGTGGAAAATGATGAAGAATTCCCCATTTTAGATGTCATTTCGAAGACGTTTCGAAATTAAGAGCAGAAATTCGTATTAGTTCCGGAGATATTCGAAATTCCGTTTAAGAAAATTCTGACGTTGTATAAGAAGATATTGAAAAACAAATATCACGTCATCTTTGCTACTTTTCAAGCTGTATAAGATGGTGTTGACAGATTTCCAATCCGATATTTTGTCTGCGAGAAACCATCACCATTGTCAATTTTTCATAAAGACGGAAGAAAAGAGTCACTCTAATAAATTGGCCTTTTTGACGACAACTTCACCGATGCATCATCATAATTGTTTATGATTTGTTTATGATTTGTAAATATCGAAATGTCATTCAAATTTGACAACATTGGGTCGGATTCTATAATTTCGTATTGTTGTATTTTTCAGTATTATTATATTACTTTTTCAGTTTTGAATTACTTCATATTCGATAAAGTTGAAGTCATGTAATTTTGCTGTTTCTGTGAAGAGATTCATGAGAGTATCAATCATTCACAAATTTTGAATGGTGCCGTATTTTGAAAGTACACGCCCTAAGCAGAATTGTAACATCAAGTAATCGAAAATGTGTCATGAAATTCAAAAGAAATAAAACAAAGAATCAAAAATATAAAACTTTTTTCCGAAAATGAAGGTGATGAAGTTGTAATTGATATAATTGGTAGTAGTGTTTCATCATTTCTGACGATTGGAGTAAAATTACATATACCGTACTCATAATAATTCCATGAAGTGTTTTATTATAGCAGCCCATTGGCGAAATGAAAACGTGTAGTAGCGTTTTTCTATTCAATCAAGCTTAAATGAAATCTTTCACAATAGTCAGTGCACTAACACTATTATTACTCTCAAAAATCATTCTTAGTATCGTTTTTTGTGGTCCAATTTTGTAACTATGATATAATATTTCAATCCTTGTTTGTCAATATTTTTCCAATAAATCTATTTATCCCTCACTTGCAGCCGGTAAATCGGACAATACTGATGATACCGTTATGTGTCGCCTAGCAATACTTTATGTTTTTGAAAGTAATGACATTTCCCTTCCTATTTTTGACCAGTTCTTTCTCAAAAATGATAATTAGAAATTTCACCAAATCCTGATGGAAATGTAAAAGCTGTGAGCCCCATTTTTACCATATTGACGGAAAATTAAATCAATGATAATCATATACAATTTCATGAAAGTATACTTCAATGCCAACTAGAATAAAATGTTCAGTGCGCCCTTGTCTCTAACATTGATGTATCTTCGGGCGTCTCCGTGTCGCGGTTTTGTGAACTTTCAAGTGAAAATTTCACATTGAAGTGTGGTTTTTGAATATATCATAATGGATTTCCATCAAGTGCCGGTCAATTGTATAATATTTTCTAATATTTATCAGTAGAAACATCCACGGCATTACATACAGTGTGTCTCACTCATGGAAACACCCCAGTATCTTCCTAATAATGAAGGTAGAATGATGAAACTCGGGACTGATGGAAATGCTCAAAATGCACCTACTAAAGTGATATACACTGCCCGCCACTCGCGATGGAATAAACCATGTTTACGGTAAAACATACTAGGGGGCAGAATGGCGTTAAAATTCCTCCAGATTACTGATCAGGACTACCAACTTACTACAAATACACGTTTTTCCTGAAAAACTTTCAGTCCTGAAAAATCCGAATTTGTCTCACTTCTCATGGAAACACACCCGTATCTTCCGTAATAATAGAGGTAGAATGATGAAACTCTCAGAACTGATGAAAATGCTAAAAAGTACCTACCAAAGTGATATACACTGCCCGCCACTCGCAATGGAACAAACAATTTTTACGGTAAAACATACTAGCGAAATATTTCGCTTCCAATACCTGCACCCCTTCCTTCTACCTGGAGAGTACTCTTAGGTATCAAAGATGCAGACATTTTCACGGATTCGTTTGGCTGTGAAATCCTATCATTCAGCACCACATTCTAAATTTATCGAGATAGTGTGGAGAAGTGTATGAAAAATTATCGATGTCGGCATCTAATATGGAAGACCATTCGTAAAATTGATTCTGGATGCCGAACATCCAAATTCTATCACAACCAGAAGTGAGAGCTCTCCGAACAAATACCCCAAAAAATGATAAAAATGTATTTCAAAGGTTCACATCTCGAAAACTGTCCATTTTTGAGCTTGGCTGAGGACACTTTCAATTAGCACATCAAGAATTACAACCTATCAAAATTTCGGAATTTATTTTTTCGATCAAAATCTAAACGGACTACTATTCGTTGATTTTCTCTAAAATGCATTTTGGATGTGTTGGAAGAACAACCTTTAGATGTGAGACACAACATGATTTTTCAATTAAATGGTTCACCAATTCACAATAATGGCTTAACAAGGTTTTGGTTGAATAGGAAACTACCTTTGAAATGGATAGGACCCAATAGCCCTCTCGTAGAATGGCCACCACGATCCCCAGATGTAACTCCACTGGATTTTCATTCATAGGGAACGTGAAAAAATAGAATGTATGAGGATAGGCCAACAAATAGAAAAGATCTCTGTGCAAGAATTATACGAGCGTGTAGAGAAATCACTCCTAGAGGACTGAGAAGAGTTGGAGAAAATAATAGAAGGCGCAAAAAAAAATGTGTTTGCTTGGAGGGGAGTTTGATAGAAGGCACAAAAATATAAAATTGTCAACAATCAAGTCAATTTAAATTGCTTGTTTTCCAATTGTAAACGTGCTTTCTAAAGTACTAATTCGAAAGAGTTTTGAACAACATAAAATTTTTCGCCATAAAAAACACTTGTTTTCTCTGAAAATATTGGGAAGATGAGAATCTGAATTAACCAGATCCTAAAACCATCCTAAAACCTCACTGATATCATGTTTCCATTTCACTTACAAAATCAACATTTCCTCTGTTATTGACTTGGCAAGAAGGAATAACTTTCCTAACTCCAAAATAAAAAATAAATTATGTATGTGAAAACAAAAGTCAAGATACTCTGAAACAATTTATTTTTCATGTAAAATTCTGATTTTCTAAGACGGGTTCGTGTTTTGATATCATCACTTAGAGAAATGTACTTCAATTATTACGGAAGATACGGGATGTTTCCATGAGAAGTGAGACAAATTCGGATTTTTCAGGACTGAATGTTTTTCCGTGAAAATGGGTTATTTCATCGCGAGTGGCGGGTGGTGTATATCACTTTGGCCAACTCCATTCAGGTGGTAGGTGCATTTTGAGCATTTCCATCAGACCTGAGAGTTTCATCATTCTACATCGATCATTATGAAAGATACGGGAGTGTTTCCATGAGAAGTGAGACACACTGTATACTCAACTACTCTTCAACCAATTCTGGTGAATAAAAATGTCATTACAAAATATAGTCCAAATTACTTTTTTATATTTGTTTTGAGGTAGTTGATGTTTTATGGTAAATTTCATTAGTTGGACTTCCATTGTCTAATATGATATAAAATGGTTTGAAATCCCTGAAAGAATCAATGAAATTGAAATGAATAGCTGAAAATAACAAATATATTGAAAAGAAAAAACCTCGAAATGAAATTACAATGAAATGAAATACAAGCAACAACTGAAAATTGATCAATCCCAAAGATAAAAATTAATAGATTTCAAGTTACTTCACAACCTTTCGATTGGTAGTATACACAGTCGTCTTCGGGTGATGACTGGAGTTATTCCTCTGAGAGATGACTATTTATAGGTCTCTTGAGTGCTTTCACCTATCCCTTCTTCCCTCTCTCCGCTCCATCGGTTCAGCTGGAACTGATCCTATGGCGTTTTCCACTTGATTATGGTTTTTCATATGTTGCGGATCTCTACGCTAGCTTGACTAAATGCATTGTTGGACATATATGCGGCTTATTTGAAATCACTTTCGAACCAGTGTTCCTCCCTGTGGATGACTTCTGCTTGGGACCACTTGATGTTATGTTGATGAGTCCAAATATGCTCTGCTATTCCCGATTTACTGGTTTCTCCTTGATGCATGTGTTTCTAGTGAAGTAACTTGGCTTGTAATCTTTTAATTTTTATTTCTTTTTCATTGTTCAAATCTCAATTGTTGGTTGTTTTATTGTAATTTCATTTCAGGGTTTTTTTTTTGCTAAATATATTTAATTGTTATTTTCAACTACTCATTTTAATTTTATTGATTATTTCAGGGATTTCAAATCATTTTATATCATATTAGACAATGAAAGTTCGAACTGATGAAAGTCACTATTTACCATTATTTTGTTTGACTAGCATTGCTAATTTTCATTTCTCTGCACCTATATGTACTGACACAGTTTAGGCTCTTTCACTGTAAAAAATGTGTCTACCCACTTTAGTAAATTGAAACATACATATTGAAAAACTATGAAATAGACTCTCAGTTATCAGTTTTTCAAATAGTTCATGAGAACTCATGTTTATTATAAAATATGCCAACCAACTTTGGAAAATTAAAAATTATTGGAGAACTAGAAATATTGCATATTTTATTTCAAGATTTTTTTCAAATAATTTTTTTTTCTTTCACACGTTATTTTTTTTGATGAATGTTCAAAAGCCAGTATAGAGAAAAGAATAATTAGACATAGTTGCTATAGCTGAATGAGTAAAATAATGGTACAAATTATAAACTTTGAATAGTATGTCTTTGCCAATATTAATGTCTATTGTTAAATTTATTGTTGTTAAAATGACATTTCGTGTACTTTATGTATTGATTCTGTAGTTTTTAGTGAGATGCCGCATTTTAACTTTTGTCAATGTGGGATGCAGACAAAAAGATATTGCGAGGAGTTTGCAAATTCATCAATCGACTGTTTCCCGTATTGTGAAGCGATACAATTTGAGAATTCAATCTTCGCAAAATCGCACGCTCACAGATTCGCATCTCAGAAATGAGTTACTGAGCACAATACAAGTTAACATAAGTATCAAAACAGTAATAAGAAGACTCAAAAAAGTTGTTTCAAATCCGAAACGCCCTGGCAGAGTTAACAGGCTTCTCCCACGTCAAAAATGTACACCATAACTCACATCAACTGAATGAACATAATTGGGGCAACATTATTTCCACAGATGAAACAAGAACACAGTTATGGAAACCAGATGGACGTGGTCGAATATACAGAATATCTGAAGAACGTTTCGCAGAATGTTATTTTGGAATGTTAGCTTTGGTGTTGGTTCCATTATGTTGTGAGGTGGCATTAGGTGGAACAGTCACACCAAGCTCATAGAGGTGAATTTAAGAATCAATGCTCACTGGTACACACGCAACATCCTTGAAGAGAATGTTTTACCTTACGGCGGCTTCATTGGTTACGATAATTTCGTGCTAATGCTTGGTAACGCTCCTGAACATGATGCGAGAACAGTCACCCATTGTCTTGAAGTTGTTAGACTTAAGGCAGTGGAGAGGCCACCAAACAGTCCTGACGCAAATCCCATAGAACATATTTGGAACATCCTAAGAAGACATACACGAACACGAAATCCAGATCCTAACTCAATTACAGAATTGAGAATTGTTGCACACGAAGAATGGAATCGATTTCCACAAGAAACCATCAAAGACTGGAGTGTGCTCAGGAGGATGGAGGCTATTGTTAGAGCTAGGGGAGGAAACACTAAGTACTGAATTGTTATTGTGTTGCCTCAAAGAACGTCTATTTTGTCGTCATTGTTGCTTGTTCTTATAATGTAGTATAGTTGGAACACCATGTATATGTTATCTACTATTAGTAGATAATATATACATGGTGCGCGCGCACCGGTGCGCGCGCACCGGAATATCGAGTCGAGGGCGCGCCTCTCATTGTACATGCTTCTGTCACCTCGCAGTTTTGCAAACAAAACGTAGTTTCCATTGAACATTACAGTTCTGATTGAATATTATTACGAAAACTAGTCTATTCCATTCCTTCTTGTATGATATGAAGTTTAAATATCTGGATTATTTGACAATCAATGTACGTTAAATACTTTAGCATATACCATTAAGTAATGGAAACTGCATAAAAATTCAGACAAATAGAAATAAACATGAAATCAAGGCTTAAAATGGAATATGCAATATTTCTATTGTGAGTGTATATTTATAATAATAATTTTGCTCGATTAACATTTAAACTATGATTTCGAACTTCAAGTAGAATTATAAATGAAATTTACTGCTTTAATTCACTGAATTTATAACGTCAAATATCATTTTGTGGAGAAAATCAGAGTTTGTTATCTGTTGTTGAATCTGAAGTTCTCACGGATAGGACTATGCTGAACTGGTTTTTCGGGTATTTGTGATACACACATACACGAATCAAATACCCGAAAAACCATATATATATATATATATATATATATATATATATATATATATATATATATATATATATATATATATATATATATATATATATAAAGGTCTCCATTACATTCTTCATTTTTTCGAATATGGAAGTTGATAATTACCAGAAAAATCCATCGAAAAACTCATGTCTCATATCTGGTGATGGTTCTTCTTAGGGATCCCGCTTCTCAAAATCATTATATTTCAGTATATTTTATCATGTCCATGTCGCTTCCAAATGACCACCCCAAAGTATCGCCAAGAACAATCGTTTCCTCGACAGATAATACCAGCTAATACTGCCTTTGTCCTTTCCCTCGAATCTGGTCCTACAAAGCCCTCATCCTTCCTGATTGTTAACAGAATAAGCGCAAAGACCTCGTAGTCGCTTCGGTCACCAGGGTCCATTATTCGACTCGGAAATAAATAAAATTTACATCAAAATATACGGTGGTCAACCGAAATGAAACTGAAAATAGTCCAGTCTGGCAAGCTCAGGAACAGTGCTTGTAATCAAAAAAATTTGCTCATGCAATTTCATGCAGCAAATAGTCGTAAAATAATAAGATACAATGGAAAAATCTTTCTTGTTTCCTACTTCTCCATCTCTATATAAAACTTTCAAAGAGGAGAAGAAAGATATTCAGTTCAAAATTAAGTCCCGAAAGAGATCATGCATATGAGTTTCTTTCAGATACACACTACTTCCCCATGAACATTAAATTACACGAAAAACACTTTTTTCGTACAATCTGTTCTCCAAATATTCCTCACTGATTCGAAACAGATATCCAGCTTTCATTAGAATATACATAATTTGTGATACAGGTTTAAGTGACAACTTTTCCATTCTATGCTCATACCAAAATGATTTGCCAATAAATCTTCACACTTCACGGTCTATATTTGAAGATTGTACTCCTTTTTCTTTCTTGTTCATCTTCTCTTTCGCTGTCATATTGTTTCAGCTCCCCTTTATTTCTTATTTCCTCTTCATTCTTTTTTTCCTTTGATTTCCCATTGTTTCAGTGGTTTCAGTCACATCTTGTTTTTTCCTTCCCTTTTTCTTTTCTCTCTCTTTCTTGTGGCTTTGATTATTCCAACAATTACAAAATATATCTTGGTTTTTTTATTATCCTTCAGTCTTGTTTCGTCATCGAACTTTCTTCACTGTGAACAGTTTTATAAGAAATTGTGTTCAAAATATTTCCCGAATAGAATCTAACATATCATATATTCGTAAACCAGAGTATAAACTAAACGAATTCATGATTCAACACCAGACAGCGCTGTTTCGACTCGCCGTAGATTTCTTCAGTGGTGCTAAATTGAATGACAAATTCATTAATTCATTACTGGACTCAACTGTCTTCAAAAGAGAAGCCTAAGTTAGTGGGGGCGATGACATCTTCCTCAACGAGGACGCCTCAGAAAGCCTTGTTTACCTGTGATATTTGATGATTATGTTCTCTGTTGATTCCATAGATAACGTCTCCGTAAGATGAGATGTCATCGTCCCCTTCTCACATGGCATTTATTATTTTTATTATTCATGGAGAGAAACGCACTGTACGTTTGTGTTGTCACATAACATACTATATTGACCATTTAAATGTAATCCTTCATTTATTGCGAAAGGGAATAAAGAGAATAAAATCACTAGTCTGAAGAAGTCAGCAGAATAGCCATTATTAAAAAAAAGTTGCTGAATATTTCACAAACAATATTTGGGACTGGTTTTGGTTTATTATATCGATAACATTAATGAACACCGATGTGAAACATCACAGTGGAAAATGCAATTCTCAAAAAATCACGAACCAATCAACTGCGCTCCCGCTTAATTCATTTACCTCGGAAACTTTCATCCATTTATGGGAAACCCCGTGGTACAATATCTGATAATCAATTCCTCTATCGCTTGATCAGTTAAAAAGTCGATCAATTCAGTTTGTTTCGTCAGGGTATATCAATGAGCTATATAAAAATGAAATAGAACTGAAGCGACGGATTTATAAATTGATAAAATGTTAGGAACAAAGAAAATAGTCCTGTTTATATGGACGAAGGGGTTAATAATAGTTATTCAGAAAAAAAGAGACCCAATAAATATTAACAACTATAGAGAGATTATGCTAGTGGATACTGACGACCTCGACCACGATTCTTTATGCCAGATAAGTTCTTGTGTATTCTTGAGCGAGGCTGAAATATGAAATTAGTTGACAAGAACGTTGCTGGAAATAAAGCAGATAAACATGGTTAGTGAACATCACAAAATATGGTTAAACTACTTGAATATAACTTGGAATGATAATAATAATTCTTTATTGGTGTTATGTGTATTATGTGTAACAACATTTTTTGAGTTACATTTTATTTTCTGATAAATCTACTTTTCATAACAAAGCACACAATTTCCATTATTTTGATATGAATCTTCATTTTTTTCGCACTCTAGATCACCAAAATAGATAGTCTGTTGATCGAATTTTATATTGTACAAACCCAAAAAATACAGAGTCTTTGATTCGAAAAAACAAAGTTATCTTTGCCCAAAAAGATTTTGAACATTCTGTGTAATATTGAGAAATGGTTTTCATCGAAATCCATAGCCGAAAACCTCTTTTATGCTTGATCATAATCTGAAGAGATGATTTCCGTACATTTCGATGTTATTAAGTTACCAAGCTTTCGGAAATTTAATGAATTGTTTCCATCGTCAGGGATGCTACAAAATTGTGCGTGTGAGTAATATTAAGATATAAATGGATGGTTAGATTTACAACTTTGTTGAGGACGTTTCATACAATTGTTATGTAAAATATTGGGCACACAATGTTGGATGAACATTGGTACAATACATTTACAAGAATTGGAAAAGGATGTCTAATATTTGATAAAGTACCTAACGGTTTGAAATTATTGAAAGGAGATCTTATCCACGCGTGAAAATTTCCCAAATTTTCTCTATTGGTTAGGACTGACAGACAGTTGCCATGACATATGTCAGTGGCAATAATGGTATACTTCCATATACAGTGTGACCCATTTTTAATGGAAACACCCCCCTAAAATTTGAAGTTGTAAACTGATTTTAATAATTTTTTTTTAATGTCAAGTACTAAAAGGTCTACCTTGGAATAAAATTTGAGATGTTTATTAAAGTTTCAGGGCATACTACGATATTTTTTCTTAGTCGAAATTCGGGATTTTTTATTAGCGATTTTTTTATTGGAAAAATCACTACGCCACTGGATTCAGAGTGCCTCTAAATAGGTGTGACCTACCAAAATTTCATGAAAAAATATTCATCATTAACAAAGTTGTGACAACTCAAAAATTCAAAAACTCACACAGCTAACAGTCACAATATATCATTTTTTTATGATTCCAACAATAAAGTGCCGCCAGATGGAAAAAAAACAAATAGCGTAAATATTTTTAATGAAAATAACGGAATTACATTCACACAATTCAACTAACAATGAAGCAAAACATTTTAATAAACGTAACTAATAACTAATTATTGAAATGTTTCGATTCAGTGCAACAATCAATTCTAACTTATATTCTAGTAGCCTCTACTAATTCACCACGTATTTCGATACATGTGTCGTAGCGCTTACGAATGTTTCTGATTACGTTCCTTAGTTCTTGAGGGCTAATATCTGCGTCGAATTCTTGCACAAAGTTTTCATTTCTATCTCTTGAGCGGTTTTTGTAAACCTTTTGTGTGAGAAGTCCCCAGAGAAAAAAGTCCAAAACTGTGAGGTCTGGAGATCTGGGTGGCCACTCTATAAACGGACTACCACGGCCTATCCATCGGTTTGGAAAATTTTCGTTAATCCATTGCCTCACAGCTCTGGCATAATGAACTGAAAACCCATCTAACTGGACAATTAAATTTGATCGTTCATTGATTGGCAGCTCGTGAATAGCATCCCAAAACTCTGTGTTCAAAAGTTCTAGAAACCTCTGCGCATTAATGTTTTTCTCAAAAAGGAAAGGACCAATAATTCGTTCGTTCAATATCCCACACCAGACGTTGATTTTTTGGGAATACTGGCTTTTACAGTTTATTACCCAGTTAGGATTATCCGCTGCCCAATAGCGACAATTATGTGATGAAACTACTCCATTTGTAGTGAAAGTGGCTTCGTCGGTATATAAATTATTTTTTAAGGAATTTCTATTGTACAAATATTCCCCTTGGGCCCATAAACAATATTCCAGGCGTCTTGCTTCGTCGCCTTCTTGAAGTGTGTATGAAAATTTTGACTTGAAAGGTTTAATATTCTTCGCCTTGAGACATCACCGAATAGTTTCTCGTGGAATATTCAAATCTAAAGTGGCATTCCTTTTACTGGCATTAGGATTATTTCCGAAATAATCTAAAATGATTTGATCATTCCTGTCATTCCTGTTTCGTCTTTGTACAGGATTACTTTTCAACATCATTTTTGGTACTGCACCAGTTTCATTGAATATTTTATTTACCGTACCGCAGCTAATACGAGGACGATCTGAATGTCTCTCATTAAATACTCTACAAACCTCTCTAGCACTTCTAACGTCATCTCCCGAAAGGCGTACAATTTCAATTTTCTCTCTTACGCTCAATCTTGCAGCCATGACACAAAATAATTCGAAGAACTGTAAGGTGAATATTGTTGACAGTAGTACACTTAAATCTTTCACAATCATTTCCATGGCAACTAGTTAATTTGCGTGAAAACTTTAATGCAATTCCATTATTTTCATTAAAAATATTTGCGCTATTTGTTTTTTTTTTTTCATCTGGCAGCACTTTATTGTTGAAATCATAAAAAAAATATTCTCATGGCTATATCTGTTGATATAGGGTGTTTTTGTAACTGTTAACTGTGTGAGTTTTCGAATTTTTGAGTTGTCATAACTTTGTTAATAATGGATATTTTCTCATGAAATTTTGGTCACACCTGTTTAGAGGCACTCTGAATCCAGTGGCGTAGTGATTTTCTCCATTAAAAAGTCGCTAATAAAAAATCCCGATTTTCGACTAAGAAAAAATATCGTAGTATGCCCTGAAACTTCAATAAACATTTCAAATTTTGTCCCAAGGTAGACCTTTTAGTACTTGACATTTCAAAAAAAAATATATTGAAATCGGTTTACAACTTCAAATTTTAGGGGGTGTTTCAATTAAAAATGGGTCACACTGTAGATATGTAACTGGAAGTCTTTATGACCATTATCAAATTGAAAAAAATTTCAAAGAATTCGTTGAGAAATTTTTAGCTGTTGCTAGAATTTTCACAGCAAGGGTAGGATAATAGCATCTGAATTGAATTCATTAAGTACATTATTATATTGATTCAAGATTCGATAGATCCATTAAAACATTGTTATATGGGTTTTTATCCAACGTCTGAAGGTAAGAATATATCTCACTGGGATGATTGATATCTGTGTTTTTATCAATACAATTTTTATTTTCAGCGATGGAGGCCATTTCAAGAAAGGGCCTTTTTGTTGAATGTGGTTCACTAGCTAACATCTTAATGGAATCATTTCGTTCGAGAAGTTAGGGGGGTTTTTTCTTTAACCTCAATCGAAATCAATATGGAAATGATCAGAATATTACTTATATGTGTATGTTTACACATAGACACATTTACGTTAGATCATCTTGAGACCTTGCTACAGTCATTGTACATATACAAAAAAAAAACAAAGAATATTGGTTTAAATTTTCAATTCAGTTTGAAAAAACGTACACAGAACGTGTATTTACCAGAATTTTTACAGTAGGTTCCGTTGAATACCCACCTGAAATACTCTTGCTAATACCACGATGGAGACTGAATTATGTCCAACATACATTAATGCAAGATACCTCACAGGAGTTAGTCTTGCATATGTTTCTCGTTTACAGAAATACATTCTAGTCAATCGAGTGTATCACGTATAAACCAGATTCAAGGTATTACCTCTCATCATCGCAGGACAGATTTGGCCAATACACCAGTTTGCCTGCAACTCGATTCATTTCAACGCGACTCGACTGCGTGTATGAAACCTTCGTCTGAGAGAAACATTTCGAGGACAAAGCCTCAAGCGGGGAAGAAATAATTCATGTATCAATACCCCTATAGTCCCAGGATCACTTCCGTTTGGATTGGATCTTTCCTGCACTGATAAGAGGTATTACCTCGAAACCGATTTGTAAGTGATCTACTCGAATGATTTCAGCATGGTTCTGCTACTGAATGAATAAGAAATATCTGCAAAGTTAACCTCTGCGAAGTATTTTGCATACATGTCTGTCGAATATAATGCAATGTCTATCGTAGTAATTATCAGGGAAAGTAGTTATTTCGGCAGGCATTTATCAGAAACCACTGTGTAGGTACTTTGGAAAAGATGAGAATATCGAAATTCCATTTCGAAATATTTTTTTCTCATACAGTCCTTGATACAGCCTCCAGACCTATTTTTTTCAATTTCATTGGGTTTCTCACATTATACTGCCTTCTCAAATCTCTATGCAAAGTCCTTTTTATAAAGACAACTTGTATATCGTCACGTTCCGAGAATATCATAACCACCACCAAAGTTGCTTTAGCCATCCTCACTACTAACTTTCCCAACGAATCTACCAAAGTGCCACCGGACTACAAGCTTAACGTGAAACATTCACGAAGATATCACGAACCAAATCCTCGAGGATCCGGGGTCAGAGCAGCCATAAAAGAGGGTTAATAAAATTAGAACAGAGGCAAATGTTGAGGTTTGCGCTCACTCAAGACAGACTCAATAAAACATTTACCGTCACGTTTTCGGAGGCTTTAGTTTTGTTTGTTGAATATATTTGACTAAATTAAATTAGGAGAAATTGCATTTGCTTGCACACGTTCCTATCTCATAATTCGGTTGTGCCTGTCGACTGTCTGATGAATATACTCTGACAATAAGCCGAAATTTACTGTGAAAATGGTAAACAACAGGACTTGAGGTAGTTACTTGAACATTATTCTGACTAATATTTCACGGTTGTTATTTGATAGATATGTTTACTTTGGAATAATGAATTCATTTGTTGAATTTATGGCAGACAGGTATTGGTATTCTGAATGACAGTAATAATACCTCATTATAAATTCTATTTTTGAATATTACCCACAATAATTATTTGTGTAACTAGTGCCAAAAGTGGATCTTTGTTGCACGATGCATGAAGTTTGCAGCTCCAAACAAGTCGAGAACTGCACACAAGATTTTTTCCACGGTGGAAAACCTGAACTAACGTTATTTTTGCAAAACTAGTTATTCACTATTTTGAGATGATTTCAAATATAAACATCGCAATCAGAAAAATTTGCCACAGTAATTGATGTATTTATATAAATTGTATTGCATTTCTGAAAATCTCTAAAGCCCATATTATCTTGTATGCCGACGATACCATATTTATTTTACCTGCATACACTTGGGATGGGGTTATTGATGATGCAAATAATGGATTAGAACACAGCATATATACCAATGTACGAAAAAAGCCACACGAAAAGAACCATTTTCTTTTTTGGGCCGAAACTGTATAATCTTATACCTCATGTACTGAAGATAATAACTAATTTTCTCAAGTACAAACAACAAACAAAGTATTTCATTCGGAAAAATCCAAAAGAAATGCACAAAATAATGAATTAGTTGATGTATTCTCGATATTTCCTAATCCTACGTTCCTGAAACTAAATCATTCTTCAATAAGGTCTAACTCTCCCTTCAATTGAATAATATACTGAGTAGTTACACTTTCATTATTCAATGATTTACTTTACAATTACAATGTTTCTGTAGGGTAGCAGACAAGCACGACTCAAGAATACAAAATGCTTAGGTGTAGTCTCATCATTCAACAGAAACTTTATAATCATCATCGATACGTATCTTCATCTGTACACTTAAGTCTGAATAATTCTGAATATGAAATTAATGGACAACCTGTATTTCCAGTCATTTTTTGAATTTTGTTCTCATTTCTGCTTGTGTGTTCTTTGACTAGAAAGTATTTTTTGAATCATGGTAAAATTTCCAGTACTGGTACTGATACTCGCTATTTCAGTTCGTCCTAAAATTGATTCGTCAATGTAGCTTCGTGTACAATTGAATTTGTCCATCTCACATGACGTTTTAATGTATACTTGCCCCGGATCCCATTTTTATTTTCATTTGTTATTTAAGAGATTTTAAATAATATCATATTAGACAACGAAAGTCCGAACTGATGAAATTCACCATGAAACATTGTCAACCACCTTCAAACCAACATTTGAGAGTTATCGTTCATAAGGGATCGACAGCCGGTTAAGAGAAAAACAGATTTTAACAGATTTTCAATAGACCACCCATTTTGATGAAACAATTTTATTATTTGCACGTATTGTTGAATGCTCTATCCGTCCATGGTGAATTGGCAAAAAGAACTGAATAAATGGCAACTGATTTGACAGATGCTAGCTTCAACAAGATGGCCGTTATTAATTGTCACAGTTCGAAAGTCCCTGTTGGAAGACCCTTCATTCATAGTGATGAAAATAATTCCTTGATGATTTTTTTTATTTTGCAGAAGTCGTGTATCAAATGAGAATCTGTATCCGCTGAAAGTGAAGAACTAGGACGATTGTCAATGAGAAAAAGTCAGATGTTGTATGGTTTTAATTCACATCGGCGTGTCATAGACACAAAAATATCAACGAACATGACATTCAGACAAGGCATAATCTGGCACATAATCTGGCAATCTACCCTTCCACACATTACAAAACCCAATTCGAAAGATTGTTTTTTTTTTTCGAATTCTATAAGATCTACATCAGAATGTCCCCTTGGAATGAAACAGTTGAACGAAACTGATTCAAGAAACATTTGAAAAGTTCCTATTTCAATCGTGATAATGATATAGCCTGCCTTACTGAACCAAACAAACCAAGAACCATTTTTCACAAGAAGGTGGGTAATCATTGAGTTCGAAAATCATGTGCCCTTGGTAAACACAGTGAACCAAAAATGACAGCCTTCTGCATTTCTTCGACATAGATTTCTTTTTTACTGTGGCAAGCCAGCATGACTTCGAGACGCGAAAGTATGGAGGATATTATTCCACCAAAGACAACAACAAAAAGAACCATTTTGGATAGAGTATACGTTGCTCGAAGAGAATATCTCGATATTTCATTCATATTGTTTCTTCTTTTTGGACATGTTTGCCTCATACGGGGCTGAAAACTCCACGACGAACATCGTCTTGCTCTGCTGGTCAAGAGGAACTATATCAGGCTCATTAAATTGTCTCTACTGTAGGGAATCAATAGTTTCAATGATTTCGGCACTCCTCATTCCTCACAACGATTGAAATCTTCTGGGGCATAAGGCAACACCGGTTTGTATTATTATCATCGTTATTGATATTTTATATAGAAAATGGAGCAATCAAACAGAATCTAAAGTAGGTGCGGAACATATCACGACCTACACTTAAAGTATTAATCAAAAATCTACCTACCGTATCTACTATTGATTTCGTAAGATTGGCTATATTTTCTTCTTTAAAATTGATAATTTTTAAATTGTAAATAGACTAACCCGTTATTTGATGAAAATGAAAATTAATAGCATCATCCATGATAAGAATCACACAATTCTCACAAACATTTTCAATTCTAGACGCTTTTTGTTAACACCGTAGCTTCCTCGTAGCTTCCTACCGCCTATCGCGTGTCTATAAATGAAAATGTTTGTGAATATTGTGGGATTATTATCATAGATAGTGATTACTTGTGGATGTCGATTTCATTTTTGGAAATTACTTTTTCTCCTCGTAAAAACACCACCAATCAAAAATTAATAAGCGAAAAACTCATATTACGTTAAGATTTTCAACCTTCAACTGTCTGAAAAATGAGTCAACAAAAAACTAACCGAATGTTATGAAAGGTCAAATCAAAATTTTTACCCCGAAAAGTTACTGCATAAAATAAACCTCTGCAAAGTCATTAACCTGTCATATACATAAATTTTGACTGAAATGAAATAAACTAGGAGACCACATTATTTTTCCGTTCTCAAAAACAATGTTATTTGAATTATAAAATAAAAAAATGTTCGAAGTGAAAATTGTTCGAAGAGAATTTCAGTGTATATTCAAATGCTTTCATTCGGGTTTAACAAACGAAATGTGTAAAAATGAAGCAATATAATGAAATTGCTTTGGAAAAAATCACCCAAGTGAAACTTCAATCATCTAATGGGTGCATAGAAAAACTTTAATTTTTTCTCTATCCACCTCTTCATTTATATAGCATAGACCCACCATTTTCATGCTATTAAATCAATTCCAAGAGCTTATACGGAATACTGGAGTAGGCGCCAAAAACACTTGAATAGCGGCGGCATTCAACAAAAAATGGGTTTGCTCTGTCCGGGCTATCGGAATATGGAAAATATCAAGGGAAATGGATGCAGCAAAAACCGTATAATTTTCATATATTAGATCGAATAGAGTTTTATGAGTTCCCACCTAATTGATTACCACCAATAAATTCCATTTTGACAGGGGTTCAGCCATTAATACAGAAGATCCACGTGGAAGACTTGCATATTTAAAAAATGCTTTGCCTGAAAGTGATTGTTGGTATAATAATAAAGAAAAAAATTTAATGGTAGAATCATTTGGCGAACACGAGTGATCACTGCGTTATATATTGCTGATATGTCATTATTAAAAGAAGAGTTTAGGGCCATAGGTCTCAGAAATGACAGAGATGACAAAGATGGATGAAAATTATCCAAACTGGTGGATTTTTTTTTGGTTTCGCTCTTACCTCGTTCGTAATACTTCTCGATGTTCTTATCGAGAGCATCGAGAGGTATTACGAAACCCTCATTCAATTTGGAGCAAACTGGTAGCACCTTCTTGGTGACTCTATACGTAAATTTCGTTTGACCTTGACATCTCAATCTGTTAGAAAGTATAGGAGGGGACATTTTTCACGTCCGTGGTGTCCGCAACAATGTTACATATGTTTACTTCGACATCGAGTTAGGCGATCAAGATTGAATAATTGACGCTGTGGAGCAACTTGAAAAAATCAGAAGGCAATCCACCATATTTCATATGGACCTAGAACAGTTTTCTACCAGTCAGCCTAAATATTGTTTCGGATGAGACACACATATTACCTCAACCATGTGCTAGGTTCAGCTCACTACATCTCGAACTTTACTGTTTGAGAACTCTTTTGGAACTCATTTGGAGAACTGCGTGTACGTGAATTTAACTTCCTGAGAACGTTTTTCCAAATGAATTCAATCTCCAGCGATATATATCCAACTTGAATCGCTACTTTCGCATAGACACCGCTCTTAGAGCGCCTTGTCCTGTCCTTAAAAAAAACAGTGATGATAGTAACATTTATTATCCTGTGACGAACGTTGTACCACAGTACCTACATTGATTTGATTTTGACATCTACGATATGTTCGTAGATGTCAAAAAAAAATTTAATCAGATTGATTTGGTGAATAACAACATTTTTACCAAACATGTTGAAATATCAACTGAGTTACTACACCCAGACCTTACTTCAAAAGTGATGACGGTATGTCGTATCCATGATTTCGAAATAGATGAAAGGATTTGTCAATAAGGTGACCTAGTTGATAATGTTTCCGTAGTTGTGTAAGTTTCAGTGTTGAGTAGTGTAGATTTTCATTGATTCCTACAAATGGAGTTCAAAAAAGTTCTTTTTCACAACGGTATCGACTATGTTCCAAAACCTCGTTCGTTTGATTCTCTCACAAAATCGTTGAGGTGATCCCCTTCAAACTCAGCCATTCAAGTACTGAATGGACAAGTTGAATAATCTCTTCAATATTACTTGTTTCCTTCGTGAAGGAAATAGACGTGGCAGAAAACCGCATCACATTAGGAAAAAAATCACGCGAGTCAGAAGTGCCTCTGATATCTGTACAAAACATTTCGAAAGGTGAGCCTCTTGGATTCAAAACGAATTTTGATTTTTTCATTTCCCATCAGAATACATCTGATGCGTCAATTTGTTGAAACTTAAGAGGAATGCCTGAAGATATATTTGTGGACAGTTGATTCATCTGACGTGGTGTTAATAAAGTGTTCATAGGAAGCGAAACGAAACGATAGAAACAAAAGTTCAAAAAATTCAGAAAAGCACTTTTAGCCTACCGTCCCTTATGTTTCTGTACCATTTTCTTGTACGCTTAATTATTAATAACGATACAGAATATCACAACTCAACAAAACTTCGCGACGCCATCGATGCCACTTCATTAATACCGAACAAGGTCCGACAAGATAGCGACATCAGTAAACATCTCATAACTTAGGAAAATGCCTTTGAGTTTGGTAACTGAAAATTTAATTAAACTAAAATTAATATCTCTATATCAGCAGTCAGTTAACAACTCCCTTGTCAAATCAACCAAAATGATGCAACTTCATTATTATAACCTTCGAACCTTTAGTCTGGGTCACAAGATCATTTTTTGGAACTTCTGTAGAAGGGCACTGAATTATGATCTAGAGCTCATTTGATATTCTGAATGATCTCTGGCAACTTTTTGAAAAATTTCAAGAGGGGATCGAAAAAATTGCAAAAGTTATAACTAATTTAGTATAAAAAGGGGGGTTTGATTTTTTGCAAATATCTCGGAAAATATTGAAGATATCCGAAATTTAAAAAAAGATCCTTGAAACGGAGGATATTTCCTGAAAAAAATTCGCACCTCCCGGAACCCTATCACCAATATTCATAATTTTAATTTATATAGCGCTAAAAGCGGACAATGCGCGTCCAGCACACGCTGACCGATACGGACCTTTGAACGATACAAATTATTTTAACTCAATAAATATCATTATTGAGTAAAAAAATTAAAGACAGTTGAATAAACGAAAATCCATGGAAAGTTATTTCACTAATTTCCACAGTTTCAAATTTACATAAAAACCCTGATAATTTTTAAACTGAAAACTTTTTTTTCACTTCTGGCAGCTTCTCTTGAAAGTCTTAAAAAAAAGATTCCAGTTGGAAAAATGGACAAATTTTCATTTTCCACCCTGTTATCAATAATCAAAATCGTTCAAAAGTGAAAAATGCAATTAAAGCAATGAATCTTTTTATAATATTCTATTCGTTCTATTTGAATTACATAAAAATGATTTTTCATAATTTTCCGCTCCATTTGTTCAAAAAATCGTTATGAACAAATGAATTGTTTATGAGATATCAGAAATTTTTTTAAGTAATTTTTATAAGTGATGAATATTATGATTTTGAAAACAAAATCGTTTCTTGAAAAAAAATTTTCAATGCTTAAAAACGCATTTGTTGATTAATATTTTTTTGGTACTAAATATGAATATCAAAGAACGATTTTTTTCAAATAATAATTTCTATTTCTCTTTGATGTTCTGAAAAAAACTTTTTTTTGTTTAAATTTCCTTTATTTTTTTAATAAACGATTTTTTTCAAACAAATTGATTTTTAAAATACATATTTTGAATAATCCCAAAAAAAACAAAAAAACCATGTATCACCAAACGCAGAAATAGGATAATATAAATTAATTTGTAAAAAATAGACAAAATTTTCATCAAGTACTTTTCTTGGTTATTCACATTTTGTCTTCAATCGAGAACTGCCTGTTAGGTACTGACGATGCCCAACAGGCTGAAACAGCTGTGGCTCTTGAATTGAAATCAATTTGGGAATTATCAAAACAGTACGTCTGTTCTATTTTCATGGAATTATTTTCCAGCAGCTTGACTGCATTAACCTTTCTCGCTTTTTTATCATTTTTAAAAACATGTGGATTCGTTCTCCGATGGCATTCCAGGATAGCTTCCCGAATGTCTGCAATGGACCTACTATTTTGTAGGTACGTGTGGCAGATACCCGACGGAAAGACAACAACTAATGTCGCGCAGACAGCTGAAGTAAAACCATCAGGCACCTGTGCAACGTCTTTCATTTGGAAGATTTGTCGCAACTTACTTCCTGCATATGAGAAGCCGAAATTAATTTCACTTGGTCGGTGCGACCAACTGATGGACCGATTTCAGTATATTGCCTCATCATCAGTACCGGGCAGGTCACCCATCGGAGTGACCCATCTGAGAAGCCCAATCAAACAAAATCAATTCCTGCTAGTCATAAACTATTTCTGTAGTTAATTCAGTAGGATGTCTACTGCGCCACCTGCAGACAAAGCCAGGAAACAACTCTACAAATACATACTTCGGGGTTGAAGTCAACGGTGAGGTGAAAAACATATTACGCTTGCCTCCATTGTGGACCTACGATTTTGTAGGAACGATCTGAATATTAGTATTTGTCATTCTCTGAAATGGAAAATGTCTTCCAAAGGTTTTTAAATCCTTTCCTGAAACAAAATAACACCGGCCGCCGCTGGTCTTCATAAATCAATTGTAAATCTTCGATTGTCATATATGAACGATCCCTACGAACATAGGGGTACAATTTCGTGAACATTGGGGTACAAAGCGATCTAATAAGGCGATAGACATCTAAATAATAGTTGAAGTTTTCGTAAAAGGGTTTGGTTGTATTAACAGTGAAATAAAGTTCATATTGTTTAGTGTACGGTATAGTCTATTATTATTAAACCCATTGAAAAAACATTACTATACTCAGCGTAGTATGAGATATATTCTTATATAGGTACCTAAAAACTGAAAAAAAATTATATTCTCCTCATCAGCTTCGAAATAGTTGTGAAATTGAAAATTATCTACTGAACTATTATCTTTAAATTCACAGAAAATACTTGAACTATATTTTAGTATCTTCACACAAATAGAAATGTATTGTATAATGAATCAAGTGTCGCAGTTTTGTAAACTGGATAGCGAAAATCGCATAATGAAGTGTTATTTGAATACGTTATCATGGATCTTCATCAAATGTTGGCGAGTTTCATCATATTGGCGACATTAAAGTCAATACAAAAATATTGTCACCTTCAAAACGAACTACATATTATAAAATAATATTTGTTATTAACTCACGTTTTAACCAACAAAACAAAATGAATAGTAGATACGAAACAAATTGAAGATCAACAGTTTGCGAGGTCGATGCTAGCAAAACTATCAAGTCATAATTTCATACTTGAAAGATACTTTACCTAAACATTTTGTACTTTCCAATGATTCCGTTTTGTTATTTAATTTTATGTGAATAGGTTTGAAATCATTTCATAATCTTGAATCAATTTCTTTTCGAATTCCATATGAATTTTTCAAATAATTTTTACCTCGAAATTTTTAATTAGCTCATATTGGATGGCATGTTATTAGTCTGATGACTGTATCGAGTAGATATACATACCCGTTCAGAAAAAAATATTTTTAATTGAAATTTGAAATGTTGTCATAGAAGAATGTGAGTTGAGTCAAAAAACACCGATTTTTTCTGGTGTGGGAAGAGAGTTTTCGATAGACGCAGAGTTTTTAGTTGCCATGCATATACACATTTGTCAAATGAAAACTAGATTTGTCAACAATTATCTGAAAGATAGATATGTAAGACTGAAACATTCGTAAAATTCTCACCACCAGTATGGAACTTCGATGATCAAAATTGCCCACAATAAAACATCCCCCGCTTGAGTCGAACCTCTTTATTGTTTCGATTTCCGTCACGTATGAAATGATGAACAATCCCATTGTGTACGGCGCAACAATGGCGACCGCCCGAACTGAAAATTATTTTCACACGAGCAACCATCGTGACTTTTCTTCTTGTTACGTTCGTGCTCTCATTGATAATTTTCCAGGATTAATAAATTTTGTTGTTCATGCCTCTTCAGTGATGTATACTTTTCCGAGAATACCCTCGAACATCTCTTCTTTTAACACGAAACCTTTTCAAATCTCTTGAATTTCATGAGAAGTTTCGTCCAGACGTCGTGTTGAATGTTTTGAAAATTTTGAGAGGAGGGTGGAGAAGATTATTCTAAATACAATAAACCAGAAATGATTTATTGAAAACTTCAATACTTCAATTTATACGCTATTCCTCACAACAAATACCATATATTTATGTAAGTCTTTCGTTTGTTTGAAGGTGGTATAATATGATCTGAAATCCCTGAAAGAACAAATAAAATTGAAAATTAAAATAGGTGAAAATAACAATTATATTTGAATGAAATTACAATAAAATGAAAATCAAGCAAAAAATTGAAAATTGAACAATTAAAATGGAATAAAAATTGAAAGATTACAAGCCAAGTTACTTCACGATTGTTAGTATCCACATTCGTCTTCGGGTGATGTCTGGACTATTAATTAATTAAAATTAAATTAAATCAAAATTAGATATCCGGAAACACAATCCGTAGCAGCCTCACGAAAACCAGTCCATCAAACACAGACTTCGATTTCAACAATTCCATTTACCGAATACCCTGTGAGTGTTGTAAATTCTATATCAATAAAACTAAGAGGTCATTGAAAGTGCACATTATCGAGCACAAGAAACACACACAGAGAGCAGAAACCAGCAAATTGGTAACAGCAGAGCATATTTGGACTCATCAACATGACATCAAGTGGTCCCAAGCTGAGATCATCCACATGGAGGAACACTGGTTCAGGAGGAAATTCAAAGAAGCTGCATATATGTTGTCCATCGACGCTTTCAGTCAAGCTAGCGTACTGATACGCAACATACGGAAACCCATAATAAAGCGGAAATTGGTCAACTCCCGCCAAATGGTCATCTCCCGCTGAACCGAAAAGAGGAAAGAGGTGAAAGCACTCAAATGACCTACCAATAATCATCCCTGGAAGGAATAAACCAGTCAACACAGGAAAATTGAATCTTTCAATTTTTATTTCATTTTGACTGATCAATTTTCAATTTTTCACCTTATTTTTATTTTATACAAGTTTAAATACAGTGTCCTAACACTGTTTCTATCGTATTTGTGATAAATTTGTATCATATCGGTCGGTCGGTAGCCAGGCGGTTCGACGGGGGTACTTTATTCACTTACTCGAATCGACTGCTGTGTTGGTCGGTGGTTCAAACCCTAGGCTGAACGAACGATTTTCACTTGCTATCGTCCAACCAGTGTTAGGAATCACACGTTAAAAGGTAAGACCTCGTTAATCCTCAGCTCGCACAAGTTTTGACTTCTGAGGGTTGTCGTTCGTAGAGGTGCGACAGCTGGTTACCGGAAAAACAGACAGACAGACAGATCTCTTTTTTCTTCAATCGTAAATCGAAAATATGAAATTCATATAGATATGTCAGTTTCATGACATCTTGTCTTGGTTGAATGCGATAATACATTCGTTTTCTAATATCAATAATTATACCAAGAAAAAAATACAACCCCTGTTAAAAATTAATTCCATTTTTACCTGTATAAACCAAAAACTTTATTTGAGAGATTATATAAAATAATCCTTAAATTGTTTTTCTACACAATAAAATGCCATTTTTTATTTTCAAATGAAGCAACGATGGCAACATTACATCCGCTTTCTCTGAACAATTCAGTTTTGACTTCACGAAATATGTCAAAAATGAAATATTGATACTCGTTATCGTTATCGTTAAAGTGATAAATGAAGAATTCTTTACAATGAAGGATTTGATGAATTGAGGCTCCCAGATATGGCCCATTGAAAGCTTCATTAGCAAAGCCCAATTAGCAAACAAAGAACAATAATACAGCGGGTATACAGATATTAAGTTGCTTCAAAAATTTCGTTCATTTCAATGTCATCTATTTTCATAGCTCCATATCTCAATAAATAATTTTTTTACTGTATCATGGGATAAACTGATCGATGAAGAATTTTTTCTCTATATATTGATGCAGTTCATTTTTTCCAAATTTCAGTTTTTTGCCTCTTTTCAGCTTGATACTAAATGATGTCTTTAAGAGATTTTCGACCGATTTTTCTCTACGAATTCAAATTGAATTCAATTACATTCTGTCGTACTATACTGGAGTATTCGGGTAAATAATATATCTTATGTTGACTCTTTCAATTCAGGCTCTTTGAAAATTCATAAAATGCATATATGTTACATCAATATAAATATTCATTAATATATTCTGAATCTATTCGGTGTTATGTGAAATAGGTCAATGAAATTCATTTTTACTCAATTATAGTGAACCAAAGAAAAATTTATGTAAAGCAAAATGATTGGGTGTACCATATAAAGTAATTGCATACCAATTTACGTTAAAACCTGCACGTCGTCTTGATTTCATTCAGGTTGGAGACCAGCTCCCTCACCCTTTTGGCTGATTTTTGTCGAAGGACAAATGAGTTCATGACTGAGGGGATGACGGCATGAAGTCCTCAGATATCAGTGCCGCCTTTTACGGGGTACCCCTACCTGGCTGGGATGAGGTGGATGAAAAATCTGTTCGTCCTTTAACGGGGGACATGAGGGCCTCATTCGACAGAGTGTCGGAGCCTTCTATATCGGGAGGGATCGTCTACAGCATAATCTATAGCTTCCCTAACTAACGGATTTTCATGAGTTTCGACACCTTCGAAAACTCGCCGATTCCTCGTCTGAATGGACTGCCCAATGGAAGGCAGCTTCAAATCTCGTGGATGGCTTCATTCCGCACGAACCAAGGAGCATTCACAATCATCCTCATTAACTTATTTTGCAATACCTCCAGAATGAAGATATTAAATTTCGCCGCTTGTCCCCAGACAGGCTTGAACATCGCATTGTAGATGATGATCTTGTTCTTCAAGCTCATTTTAGATTTTCTGTTGATCAGAGGGTACATACTTGCAATCCGAATCTCGATCTTTGATTTGTCGCACATAATGTGCGGGTTCCAAGTGAGCCTACGGTCTATTAGAAGGCCGCGCTTGCCAGTCAATCTCCCTTCCAGAGAATCTCACTTTTCTGGCCGGAGAAGATAGCAATTTTCCCATGGTTATCGCCTGAATCTTGTTACGTTAAAAAATCAAATTAGATATTCTTATATGAATCTCACTAGCAACTTCCACAATTATCACATATTGACAAAACATAGGATATCACTCACCATTATAATAATAATAATAATATTTATTTACATTACATTAAAAGAAAAGTTACAATAAAAGAAGATATTCAATGGTAAATGAATACATACTACCCAACAAGGCAAGCCTTGGTAGTGGGAGTAAAACTTCACAAAGGTAATATCTATACATTCAATTAGCCTGATAGGGGATCTAGTCAAAGTAGACAAAATACCAAAAGGCGGGCCTTGACTACAGTGAAATTGTCTACGTAGATTCAGAATCTCGAAATCATATCAGGAAAATTAAAAGAAAATATGAAATTGAAATATGAATTATAAAGTGTTTAAAATATAAAATATTGTTGTAAAAATATAATTCAAAATAGTGTTGTGAATATAAAATTTTAAAAATAGTGCTGTAAATATAAAATTAAGGATAATGTTGTATATATAAAATATCATGGAAAGAGTATCGGAAGAGTAGTAAATAGTGCTGTTGATATCAAATTCAAATATGGAGTCTAAACTATATAAAATATGGAAAAAATAGTGTTTTATATATATATAAAATGTAAAAATGGTGTTGCAAATATAGAATTAAAAGTAATGTATATATAAAATATCATGGAAGAAGTTTTGAATGAAGATAGAATAATGTTTTATATATTAAATAAGAATACCGAAGAAACAGTAACGAATGAATACTTATGATGAAAGAATACTTATAGAGCAATGATTTCTATGTATATTTTTTTATAACAAGTTGTAATATATGTTTTTTATATCAATATATTGATGGATGGAAAGGCGTGACTGGGCGCATATCCATTCCTCAATTTTTGCTTTAAATAAATGATGGGAATTATATTCTTTCATTTCATGAAGGATCAAGCTATATAATTTGGGTCCCAAGTAGACATAACTTCTTTGTAGGGTGTTTTTTTTTGGTCTTGGTATAACAGAAGAATTGATTTTGTGACGTGTACTGTAGTTATGGTTTATGGCTATCAGTGTTTTCTGTGAATATGCTGTCGCATTACTGCTGATAGAAAATATAGTTTTCGAAGATCAAATAACTTCGTTTCGCGGTATAAATCATTAGTGGGGTAAGTGTATGGTTTTTTAAATATTATTTTGATGATCCACTTTTGTATTTTTTCCAGTTGTTTGGTATAATTATTTGTTGTCGCTCTCCGGGCTAATATTCCATAATTTAAGTGTAGTTCAACTAGGGCATAATATAATATCCGAAGTTGATTAATTTTCAAAATATTCAATAGATATTTGAACTTTGACAATGTACTTCGTAGTTTTTTCAAGACGAAGGCGATATGGATGTCCCATTTCAAATTACAGTCTATGAATACTCCCACATATTCAATATGTTGGACCATCGATATTGTTTGGTTGCCATCTATTTGAAGGGTGTCATATTCTGGTAAGTTCTTCACATATGAGGTGAAAGGTATGAAATGTGTTTTCTCGATGTTCATTGCTAAAAGCCGATTTTCAAACCACTCTTGGATTATTTTTAAGTCTCTTTCAACTTTTTTTTTAAGATTTACATACATTTTCAAACTTGATGTTATCAAGTGAGTTTCTACTCTGAAATGGAAAATGTTTTCAGTTCTTCGAGAATTATGCCATTCTCAAAAATTTTAAAGTTCGACTCATACCGGGTGTCCAAAAAGTTTCAGTACGGTCTAATATCCGTAGTCAGTGAAGATAAGAAAACGAAATTTTGGCAATTACAAAAAAGTCAACTTCTTGAAACCTAACTCATATCGATATGTAGCTCATTTTAAAAGTCCTGAAGGAACAAATATTTCTGCTCAAATTAGATTTCAACTAATCCAAATGTAGACAAAGTTGAAATGAGGTCACAAGGTTTTTCAATGATATTTTTCTAGATAGACCACTTTCTCTTAGTTACGTAAGAAGTGTTGTACAAAATTTCACTACGAATTCAAGGATGAAACACCTGGTCGCCTATCTGTTGAAATCAAAGAATTTCAAATTCAAGTTTTGAGTATTATTGTTGTTCAATCCAAGTAATCAGTGCGTACAGTAGCTGTCGCTTTAGGTACTGGCAAATCAACAGTGCATAGAATTTCGAAACAACATAAATTCAATCCTTCTAAAGTCCATCTTATACAAATAATAAATAAAGATGATCCATATTAAAGACTGCAGTTTGATAAAAACACGTAACCTCTTTAAAATATGTGATGTAAGTGATGTTGCACAATGGTGAAGATACATCTACTGATTCTGAAGTGATCACAATTCTCCACGGAATAAAAAAGCCTATACACAAAATCCTAAAAATTCAAACGCATAGGCATAGGGTAACACGGTAATCTGTCCTTCTTCATCGACGGAAATCTTACTGGACCCTCATACTTGCAACTTTTATTAGAAGAAGCTATCACATGCGTTATAATTACTGCTATGAAACATTTTCGCAACATTTGATAGCTACTACTGAACAATTTCCTTGTGTTATATCGACGCGTCATCCAAAATCTACTCGATCAAAGTGTGCGTCGACGTTTCCATTCACTTTAATTTTCAGAAGTCACTTTCATTAAAACCAATCCGTGGCTCATCGACTATTCACTTTTCCTCATAAATTTTCACTCACTTTCAGTAAATTGTCTTATCTCTGTGCCTGTATGCCTCCTGTATGCCTCCTGTTGTATAATATATATTGATTCACCCTCATAGCAGGGTTAATTGTTGGAAATTTGCAATCCTGAAGCGTGCTGCGGTTTACTGGCTGGACCTTCGAAAGTAATGAAGCGAAATGATTCCGTTGAGCTAATTGATTTTTACACTTTCATTGAGGGAAATGGGATAATCAGGCAATCTGCTGATTTGAGTAGTCAAGCGGTGATAATGTGATTTCATTCGAAAGAATCGGGGAAGGAAAAATTCATTTGATTCAAAGCAGGTTACACGAGGGATACTTGAATCATTTGATGTTTCAAGTATTTCAACTAATTTGGAAGAGAGTTCCGTTCAATCTTTCCAGGGATGCCATTTTCTGAAGATCCACTCTAGATCTTGGTGAGTGACTTATATGGCATGTTCTGAACGAAAGTATTCATGCGGTTTGCTCAAACACACATTTTGGCTTCACTTCAAAAATCCTATAAATAACATCAATAATTCTCCTATCGTTGCTTTACGAAGTACTTCCTTGTTTTTTGTTAAAAAGGGAAAATCTTTGACTATAGGTGCCTTTCTTTCAACCACACCTCTCTTTGGGACCACATGAGCGTATCTTAAATTGAACAACGAAGGTAGGGTAGGTCAAAAGTGACTAGGTTTATTCGATTGTCAATAGCAATCCGCAAGAAGTTTATGTTTGAATGACCTTTCAGCCCAGCTGACAAGAGTGAGACTCTGTCGTACATGGAGTTTATGCCTGCCTTGTGGAGAAAATCCACTTCAAGGTTGACAGGTTATGGTTCATTTACCTTTATCCAATTGAAACTTAATCGGTGATCAGTCTACACCAACCTTCGTGAAGAAAACAAGCAACGCAGGTATTCTATGGTGCATTTCAGAAAGGTACCATCTTGATCTTCAAAGGTAACCTCTAGTCACTTAGGCCAGAATCTGCAGCTTTAAGATAATAGACGTGAACCATCTTTTGGAATATTCTCTAGGGTATAATCCACTTCAAAATTGGCAGGCCCTAGTTTATTTTCCTTGGTCTAGTGATAGCCTATTCGCTGGATCAATCTGCACTTACCTTCGTGAGGTAGGTGAGCAACACAGGTTGTGAAGTAGGTCTTCTACAATGCATTTCAGAAATATGCCCTCTCGATCTTCACGGATAATATGATGTCACTTCAGCCAGAACCTGTGGATCATCGTCTCCTGCAAACACTTGCAGTAACATTTCCATATGAGGATTTTTGTGAGTCATTTACACCTCATAAAACATCAAACATAGCCATGTTGGACGTTTTTCCCTCTAGATTGAGTGAATCGACGTTCTAGTGAGGTACTCTGCTCTTGAGGAAGCGACTAAGTTACTTCATAGCTGCCCTATGTAGCCTCGTGGGTATGTAAACAAATGTTACAGGGAGGTCATTTGGGATTATATAGTAGGCTCAGAGTTGAATTCCTTGGTTATTTTAGAGACGATAAATATTCCACCAGTAGTTAGTGAAAGGACCCCAACATCATCTTGACAAGGCTTCATATAAAGTCTGTCGAACTTTACTCCACCTATGGTAATGTTCCCGTATTTATCAAAGCTGATCTTTAGATGTATATTCAGACAATTCATTAAATGTTGCTTCTCTCGAACGTAACTGGTGTTTGGAATATTCACTATGCCATATTCATACTTCTGGTAATGTCTCAAAAAAAATGTCATTCACTATATCTAACGTAACAGTATTTACAAAAAATTCACTTGTAGAGAGTGTTAAATCGGATGTTTCCGCAGCATCAGGTGAAGTACTTACCTTAGAGAAAAAAAATCACGCATAATTCTTGTATTTTTTTGTATCAATATGGGAGACAAATTGATCAGCAACTATTTGTTGTTGGTCGACTATCTGATATGGTTGTTTCGTTTAAGTATGTACTTGGTAGTAAATGTTTCGATATGTATTTATAAATATAAGCAAAATGTTATGTATTTGCTTTCGGAAACAGTTATTTAGCTTGAACGAAGTTCAAGCTAGGAGTGTAGATTGAGAGTTTGGGTATGAACTAAATTTCCATCCAGTTCAGATATTGTATCAACATAGCTATATAGCGAGATTTTGAAAATTTCTGTTGGAGAATGAACACTTTCATCATTACAACTCGAATTAGATCCAACCAATATTATGTTTGAGGTTTCGTCTCACAAAAAAACCCTATAAACGTTCAAATGAATTACTCATATCGAAAGAGTCGTGTTAAATATTCCTAACTTCAATTATAACATTTCCGAAAGTTTTCCCATCATTTTCAAAAAGATACTGTTTCTACATTATCAGTCTTCAATACTACAGGCTATTGAAACGCCCTATAGTAGGTGGCATTCTCTGCTGGGTGACGTCTCCTTTGGAGGTGATAATCCTTTCAAATGACGCCTAAAATATATGTATTAGTGCCGGTAGGATGTATGATCTGAGTAATGCGAGGTTCTGTCGTGATGAACTTCCCCTCCCTAACTACTCGTAGAACTCTTTATGCACTATGAAATAACCAAAAAAACCGAATCTGACTCCAAGTGTCCTTCCACGGCCGAAGAATCAGGAGAAAAAGTTTTTGAGTTCTTCAGTTTTTGAGCTGAATTAGCGAAGGAAATTGATCGAACGAACTAAACTCTCCTTTCTGTAAGATCGAGTCGAGAACAGGAGCGTTTCAGTTCTTGAAGAAACCTGAGAGACTGGGTGGTGCAGACATCAAATAACTTGTTTTGGTTGGTTGATATGTCAAGAAGAGTATTTCGACCACGCCATTGAAGATGACTGCCGCAGTTGCAGTTGAAACTTTTGGATGTTGTAACCAAAGAAGACTACGGCAAAACCCAAAAACCATCCAAAATATTGATGTCAGCCGTGAAATGATTTATCGCCTGATCAAGTGCAGGATATCTCATGAATCCGTCTTGCATCAAATTCTTAAGAAACAGAAATGGGGTCTGCATCACAAGAAGAAATAATTTCACCCTGAGAAGGTCTCTTAATTGCTCTTGGTCAAAGATGTTGTACCCAAACTAGATGCGAAAATTTCCTCTATTATTGAATCTATTGTACCGTTAGGTATAGTTGAAGTGCAGATGCCCTTATATGAAAAAATTGCTGCAATCATCAACGTGGGCGTACTGGACTTTGAAAGTTCGAAAACTCCACAAATATACCATTCCGGAGCTGTATATTCTGTCTTGGTTGCCTATCGAGTACCTAAGACGATCCGTGGATTATCTATTGGCTGATGTGTACCGTGAGTACCCTATTACTATTGCTCAACTGACCGTCGTCAGTTGTCGTAGACTATATTAAGGAAAATGTATATACCATATTCTTTCAATCTTGGAGGAAAATTATTCTTCACTAGGAAATTCGGGATCTGGTAGCAGAGCTGTGCCTTTCTTACCGCTGACCAGAGGTTTCCAGCTTTTGGCAGAGTATTACTCTCGTTAACTGACATAAAAGTTCGCTGTTTGTAGTGGAGGGTCATCTTACTTCAGACCTACATATATTTCTATCTGAAAAATGTATTCAATCAGTGATTGTATATCTCCACATCAAATTTTGTCGTGAGTAACAAAAAATCAAGGCAGCTCAGATAACTGCATCAGAGAAAGGAAATATGAAGTAAGTTAATACACTAATTGGAATTCAAAATGTCCACCTCTTGTAATGAACGTATAAAGCAGAATTTTGAAATTATTCGTTGAAAAATTGATATTAGCTAAAGTTAAATCATACTAATACAACATTTGAGTTTTCTATCTCCTGAGAATAGCTGTTGGAATAAATCAAATAGAGTAGTAATGACGAACTATGTTTACTTTTTATTCACTGATGCAGTCATGTCAAATATACATAACTTCACTTGCAACATTTTCGAAAGTTCTCCCGTCATTTTCGAATATAGAATAATTTTATATTTTAAATGTCTTCACTGCCACAGGATATTTGCGACTAAATGATGTTGATGGAAATTTCTTATTTGCAGAGCCATCACAAATATTCATCTACTCGTATATTCACATCTCCATTGCAAAGAGTCCCTATATGGAAAAGTTATATTTTTTCAAATCGAGCACCCTCAAGCTCCACATCATATTCAGCTTTGTTTATACAACCATTTATAAGAGATGAAGTATCTCTCAATTTTGATCAACCTATAATTTTCGTAGATCGTTTTTCTCTGCCACCGTCTCATGACCACATTTCAATTTCCCGAATGAATTCATCAAGTTGTGTATGATTTTTTTGAACTCCCCGTTTTCATGTAACAAACTCCTTTATCGCGATCGACGCAGACAAATTAATTTGTACCCTTCGGCGGTCCAATTTATCACAGCCTATTTACAAATAACCAATTAAGTTATCGGTGAAAAGGAGCGGAAATGGCAAATATCCTGAACGGATGTTTTCAGATTAGGTATGCGCAGTCACGCCATGTTTTCCTTATTTATGAGAATTTGATTGGAGGAATTTTTCGACGAAAAAACCTGTGAAACTGTTAGGAAAGGTATAATTCTGATATTGAATGATGTGAGGCGATTCGGGACCCAAGCAAGATAAATACAGGTATGTCGACATGAAAATAATTGTCACTTGTAATACCACTAGTCTTCGAATCACTTCTCAAAATTATTACGAGCCGAAGATAAGTACAATTTTCTCAGAATATTCATGATGGAAAAAATTCCGAAGTGAATTTGAGTACGCGTGGTATTCCATAAAACATTTCAAACCATATTGAACTTCAACGAATTATTTGTAAATTTTCGTTTTAGCCGTTTAAAGTAGGTAAAGATGGGCTTTGGATGACATTACTGATTTGATAATTCAATTGAAATGATCTATAGTCCGTTCATAATTTGTCGATAGCACAAAATGAGGGCCCAAGTTATAAAACGGTCGTAAAACTCGTAAAATCATAGGCGGAGGTTCCTGAGGTGTTTATTCATTAAATATAAAGCTTCAGTTTATATTCGAAACTTGCCTTGAAAGGGTGAAGTTGTTACGAACGAAAATAATTTTTGGTTTAGTACATTTTTTAATCGCATTTAATTTACGGCTCGTTGGTGTTTCGGCGTCTACGGCAGTAATTAACGTCTCTAATATTTATTTTGCGAATTTTATGCAGTGCGTGAGTAACTTTTTTCCATATTCCTACAAACATATACGTACCTTTCGTTCCTGCTTGTTTTGTTTGATTGCTTGCGATGGCTTCGTCATCATCATCAACATCATCAAGTTTTACACCGGTACTGTTGCGTACAGTCAGTAAGTCTGTCTAATCACCAAGAGAGAAGACTATTGTTTTGAACGTTCACGATGCTCTGGTTTCTCAGAATCCCACAAACACTGTTCAGAACATAATCAAGAGTTGTGCCAACATGACGGGCGTAGGGGTGTCAACAATATATAGGTTCCTATCAGAAAGAAAAAAAAAGGTATAGCAAACCCAAATACAAACGAATACTTAAAGAGGGGGAGAAAACCTATTGAAATTGATGAATTTGCCAAAAATGGTATTCAAAGGAAAATTCACGAATTTTTTTACAAAAAAGAAATACCCAACTTAAACAAAATTCTACAAGAAGTTAGAGACGACCCGGATTTGCCTCATGTCGGACGAACCAAATTGTGGCAAGTTTTAAAAGAATTAAATTCCCGGTGGGAGAAATCAGACCGAAAATCACTTTTGATTGACCGGGAAGAGAAAATATGTTGGAGAAGAAAGTATCTAAGATCTATACGAAAATTTCGGGCTGAAGGAAGGCCAATTTACTATCAGGACGAAACGTGGGTAAACGCAGGTCATACTCTCACAAAAATTTGGACAGATAAAAATATATCAAGCTCCAGGCAAGCCTTTATGGAAGGTTGGTCTACCGGTATTTCCCCACCCTCTGGTAAAGGCAGTAGATTAATAGTTTCTCACATTGGCAGTGAAAAAGGATTTGCTAAGCATGGTTTGTTAGAATTTGAATCCAAAAGCACAGAAGACTATCACGAGGAGATGACAGCTGATGTTTTCGAAGAGTATTTTGAGCAGATGATTGAACATATACCACCAAACTCAATTATAGTATTAGATAATGCACCTTATCATTCACGACTAGTTGAAAGACTTCCAACGACTGCGTGGAAGAAACAGGATATCACTGACTGGCTGCGGAATAAGTCCCTGCCTTACGAAGATGGAATGGTTGAAGCAGAACTTTTAAAAATTGCCCGGCAACACAAATCTAATTTCAAGAAATACGTAGTTGACAAAATGGCCGAAAAAACGAAACATCACAGTCCTTAGACTTCCACCCTACCACTGCGAATTAAATCCAATTGAACTCATTTGGGCACAAATGAAAAGCTATCTGGCTAGAAAAAATACGTCATATAAAATACAAGCTGTACGTGAATTGTTATATGAGTCTTTACAACATATTACAGAACAAAATTGGCGAGATGCAGTAAGATATGCAATAGAAGAAGAACAAAAAATGTGGGATCTTGAAAATATAATTGATGCGACTGTAGAAACACAACCGCTAATTATTAACCTGCAAGACGACTCAGATTCCGAAGATGATCCTGTTTATTTTGAATTTGAATAGTTTTGTAAGTAATCGTAGTTTATATCATTTAAAAATAGGTATTAATTAAATAAATGTATCTTTTACAAATTGCAAGTAACTTATTATTTTTGAATAAAATAAAGAAATTTTTTAAAAATAAAAATACAGTTTACAGTACCTACAGTTTAAGAATATTAATATATTTATTTATTTAAAGTAACTAATGTTTTAATCATATACTCTACGACACTGGTCACTCATTTCCACTCAAAATACCTACATAATCGGATTAAAAGTTTTATAGCTGTATTGTATTTCTTCAGATACAAGGTGGGTTAGTCGAAAACATCTTAAACTGCCAGTTTTAGTTTGGTTTTTGTTATTATATCATATTAGCTGTCATCTCTGCACTTGCAGTGAGCTATCAACAAATTATGAACGGACTATAGCTTTGAGATGCTTCACTGAGTTCATTGTGTAACTGTGAGAAAAATGACTGAATTTCGTTAATAAAATACTAAAATTATTCGTACTATTCATTTGACCACATACGGGGTGTTTCAAAGTCGATCCTCACCATTGAGATCTCGGAAACTATTGTCGCAACTCAGTTCTCGCTTGGCTATTAACGAGAGGATTTTTATTTGCTGTTTCACCCATTCATTCATCCATCCAAATAATGAAAGAACTATTTGAAAATTTAATTGAATATTTATTGTAATGAAACGGAAAAAATAAACTCACATTCAAATGTTAATAAAAATAAATACATTGAAACACCAAAAACTTACATTATACTGCCTCCCAGCACGATCGAAGAGAAGGAGGTGTGCTGCATTGCTGATGATCAATCGATACTCAAATGAATATCTGATTACTGTCTCTTGTCTGTTCATGATCCTGACCTCCCTCAATATTTATAAAGAATTATACGCTGACATTGCGACTTTGATCCGGTCACTGTACTGAGGTAAAATGCACAGCATGCAATCTGTGCCAAGTTTGCGTATTTGGAGATTTTTTTATATTCTATATCCTGTGATCGGATCAATTTCGATGTCTATGAACTTGAAATATTAAAAGATGGAATTCTGATTCTGAGCGTTCTTGTGTTAAAATATTGAAGTGAGGTTGGAATATCTTTCAATTCATGTATTTACTTAAATGAATCTGAATTATTCCATGATTATTTTCTATATTTGACACTATGAGAGATACGCAGATGGCTAAATTGAAGCAAAGTTGCGCATTTACCTAACAAGCAATATGCCGTTGAGAAAGTTCTGAAATACTGATTATATACCGAAATATCCGGAAAAAATAAAAATTAATAAAAATGGATCCTATTTTCTTCTGGCTTTATTTTTTGGAGGATTCCGAGATCCGGAATTTCAGGACTTTCCGGAAAAAACAGAAATTTTGAAAAAGGGTTTTTATTTTTTTCTGGCTTTATTTTTTGAAGTATTCGAAAATAAATTTTCCTTCCACGTTGCCACTTTTTTCCTGCTATATAATGGTGTTTTTAGATTTGCTATCCGACGTTTCGTCTTCCGGCCACCATCATCAACTTTATTTTTTCTTATGGGCGCTACATTGGATTCTTTCAGTTTTGAATTGACCCAGATTCTACCTTTTCAATTATGTTATCATTCTTTTTCGAAAAATTGTAAATATTGAAAAAAAAACAATTCTTAACATAATAGGCCTGGACTTTGATGTTTCTAAATTTGACTTTCAATTTGTTACACTCAATGACATTTTGTCATTATACAAGTCATTGAATTTATATCGAGAAATGGCTTTCACGAATGAAGAAAAAAAGAGATATGATACACATTTATTACAAATACGATAGAAACAGTGTTCGGATATCGGAAATGTATGTAAACTTGTATCCAGGAAGACGACAACCACATCGAACTATGTTCAAGTTGATGGATCAAAATCTCACCGAGTTTGGTTTATTTGAAAAGCCGAGGAAAAAATACGGAGACAGAATGAACCAGGAAACTGAAGAAAATTTGATAAATGAGGTATGTATGTATGTATGTATGTATGTATGAGGTAAGTTAGACATTGTGACAGATTAACAGAAACCCGGGTGAATCTACACGTCAAATTTCCTCCGAAATGAATATTTATCATACAAGTGCTTGGAGACATCTCAGAAAAGCGGTTTAATATGTTACAAAATACACATATCTTAAAAATTGCATCCAGGTGATCCCGAATGGCGATTAGAATTTTTTTAGTTGGCTAATAAGAAGACCTGATTTTCCTGTTTTTCTGGAAAATGTAATTTGGACAGACGAAAGCACATTTACGAATTGTGGGATATTCAACCAAAATAACGAACATATTTGAAACATAAACAATCCCAGGCAGTTCCTAGAAATTCGACCCCAAATGCGATTTATTATTAACGTGTTTGCAGGAATTTAAGAAGATAAAATTTTGGGTTCTCATTTATTTGATGGAATTCTGAATCGAGAAACCTATCACCAGTTTTCAATGTCGATTTTCGAAGACTATTTAGATGATCTACCTTTGGCTAACTATAACAATAACTGGTTTCAACATGATGGGGCGCCATCCACTGCACACTATCAGACAAGTATCTAATTATCTGACTGAGAAGTTTGGTGATAAATGGATAGGGAATAATGTGCCGGTGAGGTAGCTATCAAGGTCTCCAGATTTAAGTGTTATGGATATATTCTTATGAGGTACACTGAAAAATTGAGTTTATAGTCAGAGGAAAAATCAAAATTTTGAGGACCTTTCAACACAGCATTGTTGGAGAGTTCGGAAGATTGAGGAAGGAAATTAATCGTGCAGTGAACCAAACTCGCTGAGATTTTGATCTAATAACTTGAAAATAGTTCGACGTGGTTGTTGTCTTTCGGGATACAAGTTTAAATATATTTCTGATGTCCTAACACTATTTTCATCGTATTTGTAATAGATTTGTATCATATCTCTTTTTTCTTCATTCGTGAAAACCATTTTTCGCCAAAAATTCAATGACTTGTGCAATAACAGAATGTCATTGAGTGTAATGAATTGAAAGTCAAATGTAGAAACATCAAAGTCAAAGCCTATGATGATAAGAATTAATGTTTTCCAATATCTCCAAATTTTCAAAAAAGAATTATAACTTATGATTCATCATTGAAAAGTTGAAATCTGGTTGTATTCAAAATAGAAAGAATCTAATGTAGCGCCAACAAGAAAAAATAAAGTTGATGATGGTAGCCAGAAGACGAAACGTCGGTTATAGGATCTGAAACCATCATTATATAGCAGAGAAAAAGTGGCATTATGGAAGTACAATTTATTTTCAAATTCTTCAAAAACCAAAGCCAGAAAAAAATAAAAACCATTTTTCGAAATTTCTGTTTTTTCCGGATATCTCCGAATATACTTTGATTTTCAGAACTTTCTCAACGGCATGTTGTTAGTTACGTAAATGCGCAAATTTGCCTCAATTTAGCCATCTCCGTATCTCTCATACTTTACGAGATCCCAATGGTGAGGATCGAATTTGAAACACCCTGAATATTTTCCTACAATGTGTGTGAATATGTCAAAATATTATACTCTTTTCATGTTGAAAAGCTTTCACTTGAATACGAGACGAAAAGTTTCGATCAATTTATGGGTCACTACAACAAACACATTTAATTTCTATTGTTACATTCAGAATTATTTTCATAATGAGGTGATTGATATCAATAGGTACAGTCCAGAATTACTGATGATATAAAATAATTTCACGAAAATATCAATAGGTATAATGTTTATTGGTAACGCACTGTTTGGAACCTTTGGTGTAGTAATGAATATTACTGAATATTCCAGTAATATTGTTTATTAACAACCTGAAACAAACATTGGTGTATAAATGGAATTATTATTACTGACTTCACTAAAACATATATCATTTCACAACATGTGTATGTAATACCATTGAATTATCACATATCATTTCATTATTATTCTATGAGTCATCAGCAAAATCAAGTGACTAAAGGAAAATTTTAGGTGTATGTTTGTCGATGCATTTCTCAGAAGCTAATTGCCAGACTGTGGCCATTCTAAATTTTGTAGTTCACTTTTATTCTTCTGATTGATTCGGCCGTCCATGGTAACTTCATAAACTCCACTAACTTGGTGGAGATCAAATCGTGAGGTGTAGTTTATGAAAAGTTCACTTTCACTTCGCCTTAGGGCACAGTGTAAGTTTCATCCAAATCAATTCAGAATTTTTCAAGATATAAACTTGAATACATCTGTAGATATCCAGTCGGTTCAACGTGGGTGCTTTGTTCACTCACTCAAACCAACCGCCGTGTTAGTCGGTGGTTCAAGCCGCAGGCAGAACGATCGATTTTCACTTGCTATCGTCCAACCCGTGTTAGGAATCACATGTTAAAATGTAATACCTCGTTAGTTCTTAGCTCGTACAAGTTAAGATTTCTAAGGGTTGCCGTTCGTAGAGGTGCGACAGCTGGTTAACAGAAAAACATATTTTAGGCATATTTTGAACATTAAACATGTGAGTTTGACGATCTGGCTTATTGTTACAAGTTACCGATACAGTGTAAAAGGGCTGACTCAAATGTGTTGAATAATATTTTTATATACAGTGCGGACTTAAATACCCCCATGTCTCTTGATTTTCAAACGGACTAAAACACTTTTGCTAACCAGGTTAGTATCATCGGGATATGACTTTAAATTACAATCTGATTTTATATAAATCTGAATGTACCTTTATCTTGGGAGATGAGATCAAAAGAGTCATTAATAATGAGTTCTTGAAAGGAGTTATATGTTTTTCTTTCATCATAATTTATATTGTAATGATTATATTTTAAGTTCTGTAATTTTTTTTTAACAAAATCACACTGATGATCTAAGTCTAAACTAAACCATTTTAAATGTGAAATGCGCAATTTTTCTTGTGTTAGATTTGTATTTGATATTCATAAAAATTCATAAGGAACATCTAAAATTTCAGTGAAAAAATAATAAATGTGAAGTAATCGTATGTTTCTTGAGAGTAAAGCATCAGTATCACTAAAAATCATTGAGAACCAACTTTGGAAACATTCCTTCACCATTTAATATAATTGCCCCTTCGTCATATTCAATAAGAAATTTGTGAACCAAATTTTATCCCAGTTCATCCACCAACTGAAGTAGTGGCGCCTTCATTATTTAATACTATCAACTATGGACTGTAAAAAAATTAGATTTAATCATGAAAAAAGCAAACTATTATGGTTTCGCGAATTTCCACATTTCTGTAAACATACTCAGTGAAATTTTTTGATGATTCATAGCAAATGCTTTTTTTATGTAATTTGAAATCAGAAAACTTTCAAAGCAGGGACAAAATTATTCATCGTGTGCAAACACTACATTTATTTCTGACCGGGATATTATAAGCTTATATCGTCATAGTTACGCTATCAATAAAGAGGGTCATAACTCCCTTGGGACATTATAGATTTTATAATTCCCTCTACCTTTCACAAGTAAAAATAAATAGAAATGAAAACTGAAACATATTTTATTTATTCACGTCATTACAAATAATAAATGTACAATTTTGAAATGTTCCCTGAAAATTACTTCCGCCACTGGAAACAATTTCTTCTTTTGTATGGCTGGAGCTTCTGTTCACTACAGTCTAGGTACCTGCCTCTTCTGATGACAAAGTAGACAACATACGCGACGTTTTATTTCTCAATTCGATGCTATCCTCCAAATACCCCTCCGCCACTGTGGAACTTTTCCAACCTCCGTGTCTTTTTAAGTTAGTCATAGTTGCTCCTGCATTGGCTAGAGCAGTAGCAGAAGTGCGACGAAGGCAATGTCCCGTATAGGAAGATGAGTTTGGCAATCCTAAATACATTGCGATTTTGCTGGGGATTTTCCCAAACATGTTTTTTCCAATTGGCCGAGATGTACATTTATTTTGTCGGAAGCTCAAAAAAAATCGTTCAATACCTTTAAGACGCAAAGACATATAAAGTCTTAATAAAGGCAGAGCGGAGAACTCTTTTTCATCCACAACTGTAAATTTCTTCGATACACCAGTTTTACTTTCCGGTACGTTCACTACCATAACGGAATCCCGGTCCTCTATATCCGATCTCTTCATATTCAAAAGTTCCTGACTTCTGCATCCTCCAAAATAACCCATAATCAAAACAACCTATAACAAAAAAAGGAAATAAATACACACAAAAAGGAAAATAAGAAAAAAATTACCTTATGCAATAAATGAATATCATTAGGGGCGTCCTTTAGGAATCTGATAACATCTTTAGGAGATAAAACAGCAGACTTTTTCGGCTTATAACTCTTACTCTTCCGTTTCAAAAAAGCCTGTAGTTCATTGAACTTGGTGATATCTCGTTTCTCATGTATAGTCACCATCGATTTTAGCATTGACCATTTAGTCCATAAAGAATTCGGACTATACGTTTCTGACTGAAACGAATAAACACAATTACTACCAAATCTTCCGAAAAACATAGAAAATTCCTTACAAGTTCTTGAAAATATGCCAGAAATACAGTTTCAGTGACATCTTTTGGCATAACATTTTTCCGTGTCAGCCAGTCCAGATATATCTTGTATTCTTTTTGGTATACGGCTTCACTTTTCGATGGAATTAATGATTCTTTTGCTTGTTCAGCTTTTTTCAAAATATCCTCCATTATATTTGGGGTAGAAAACACGTTTTCACCGCAAACACAGCTTGATAACAAAGTTCTGTTTATAAACAAGTAACATAGCAACAACCTAGCAACAAGAAAACTCTACTATAATCAACGGTACCTGATTCAAATATACCGGGAAGGTAATGAATTGGTACATTTTTCCGTTTCAAAAATGAACAAAATTTTATTGAAATCGGTCAGAAATAAAATTATCTATGTATCACGGGAATTAATGAGCCTTAATAACCTCAGGCAATTGCTGTCCCTCGGGCCAGAGGCCCTCGGGACGCAAACTTTGCCATCGGTAATTAAGGCCCTCCTAATTCAAGTGGCAGAAATTTTCTGCCAGTTGAATTGTGAAAGTTGAAAATGAAAATAGGTTCACAAGTTTTCTGTGCGAAAAAACCATGTTAATTCATGGTTTTGTACCTACCAAAAAAATGGATTACAACGAATTCATTCATGTTAATAGATATTGTCGAATTTGTTAATGATTATTGATTCATTCTCAGGATATAATATTCATCAGCTTTTAATATTGAAAAGGAAAATGATTTATTTAAAATTTTCAATTGATGATTTTCTGAAAGTTATGTAGATCAGCTGAAACTTCGATGGTTGAAACATCAAGTGAAGGGATACTTTTTGAAACTCATAAATACAGTTTATTGTATGATTATGACTATAAAAGGTTTTACAGAAACCGCGACATTTTTTTCGCTATACAATAACTTTCTCAAGCGTGAAATGAAGAGTTAATGCTAAATTACAAATGTTTTGTACTCTAACATAGTACCCACTTCCATGCCAAATTTCTAATAAATTAATCTACCTGAAAAGGTCATAAATTCATTAACTATATGAATACATTGAATTTCCATAAGTACCGTAATGAAACTTGACTTTTCTCACCTGGAAATAAACAGATTCAATAATGAATTATCCAGTTCAGTTTGATCGTTCATTAAATATTAAAAGTTTTTGAATATGTTTATTTCCATAGTCTGCGGCAGGTTGAGTTTTAAACTTTTCTTCTGGAAATGGAGGGGCTTGTATTCATCGTTGAACTCATGTCCTTCTGTGATTGAATGAGTGGCATATGATAAATTTATTTTTTCAATCTGGAAACTATTCATGTGTTCCTTTATGCAGGCTTCAAACGTTCTTTCAGTTTGACCTATATAAAATATCGGACATGATTCACATGATAATTTGTACACTCCCGATTTTTCTGAAACTGAACTTTTATCTTTGTTATTTTTAATATGCATGTCTAAGTTGTGGTTGGTTTCAAAAGCAACATGTACACCATTGTTCTGCAGAAAATCTAAAATATTTGTAGTGAGTTGGCCTAAGTAGGTTAAGGTTTTATAACTTTTATCTTTTTCATTCGAATTGGGTAAACTTTCTTCAAAGCTTGGCTATATAACTTATAACATAATAATAATAATAAAGAACGTATTGATCTGCTATTGTTATCTTTGTTGACGGCTATTTGTTTCATTATGTTCAGTTCTTTATTGAAATTCGCATCCAATAATTTAGCATTCATCAGTCTGCGGATCATACTGTTGAATGCTACTACTTTGGCTGATGCCGGTGGGTAGGTGAATTCTGAATGATAATATCTGTGTGTGCTGGTAAACGATAAATAGAAAAATCATGTTTATTGTTAACTTTCGTTTCTGTCAAGTCTAAAAAATTTATAGAGTCGTCCTTTTCCATCTCCATAGTTGATGTGTTAGAAGAGTGGAGAAAATTTATTAAATCCAGTAATTTATTCAATTACAATAGTCTGTTAGTTTCTATGAAACATGCCAGGATATGATTTACATATATATATATATATATATACCAATACACGAAACTTCTTACCAGTGGGTTTCTGTGTAATTTTTTCTCCAAATCGTTCATAAAAATTTCTTCCAGAATGGGACTAAGTATGTTTCCCATTGTGAGACCTTTGCAAGATGAGATTGCAGATGAATTGAATGTGATTCTGTGACAAACAAACCGTAAGCAAGACTAATATTTTCTGTTCCACTACAGGATCGACGTCCAATAGATTATCTGCAAAAGTAATCGTTCCATTCGGAGAAATACTGGGAATCAGATTCTTTACATCGAATGAAATCAATTTGGCATTATCCGGGAGTGTAATATCTTGAATTTCATTGAAAAAACAGTATGAATTTTTCAAACTGAATTTTGATTCGAATTTAATGTGGTTTTGAATATTTCCAATGAGTGTTTCGGATATGAAGGAGCTGTGACAAAGAAACTATCGGTCTAATCGGGTAGTTATCTTTGTGTAATTCAGTCAAAGAATAAATTTCAGGTAGTTGTGAGTTCATGACTAACGATCCGGATTTTTCTGTTTCATCCATGACCAAAGTTTCCTTGACCTCTTTCTGACATAAATGGGTGGAGTCGTTTCTGAGACTATCGCACATGCGTCCCTTTTCCTGTACTGTATTTTTTTTTTTCATATTTTTATCCATTCGATATTTCCATGTCTACTTCCTTCAGATGCAGCATGCGTGGCTTATGTTATATTGGTCTTCAATTGGATAAATTTCAGGAACACTTTTTATTCCAAATATTGGTTGAAAAACCAAATGTTTCGGTTACTTAAGAAGTAACTTGAAATTCCACAAGGCCAAAAAGCCGATATTGGCTTGCTTCATTGATTGAATAGAACTAGCCGATACTTGATGCATCTGAAAGAAGTAGGCATGGATAAATCAGATGAAGAAAAATAAAAAGAAAAATACAGTACAGCAAAAGGGACATTATAAACATGTATCTCACAGTGATACATACACAACTTATTTGTAAATTCCACTACATTGAATTTCAAATCCTGGACTGGGATTGAAGTTGATGGTATTATACATGAAAAGTGTTCAACGCAGAGAAAAAAATTAGGGGTTTTAATTTGGAACACACCACCAAAGAAAAAGGAAGTGACCAACGACACTGAACTATTTTCGCAACATAAGTGCTTTGACAAATTTGTCAATCTTACGAACACTAGTGTCACAGAACATGAAACTCGTCTATTGAGAAAATTTCTCAATCACAATATTAAACCCAACATAAATTCGACAAATTCAGAAGTTTTGAGAAGTGATACAGATATTGCATTGATGGGGACATGTTACGCCAATAAACATATTGCTGCAGAAGTTTTAAAATCTGAAAAGATACATAAAGGTAGTTTCCATCCGGAATTGAAACTACTTGAATCCATGAAATAGAAATCAGCAGCAAAAAACATTGTTTTCACGCGAGCTGATAAAAGCAAAACGGTCATAGCCATGAACAAAGACTATAGACTTTCTAAATTCTGGCATGTACGATAGTTTCCCCACCCATTTATATCAGAAAAAAATCAAGGAAACTTTGAAAAATATTCATTGTATCATGGATGAAACAGAAAATCAGATCGTTAGACATGAACCCACAACCACCTAAACTTTATTCGTTGATCAAATTACACAAAGATAACTACCCGATTAGACCGGTAGTTTCTTTTGTCTTTTGAAGGAAATTTACCCATTTCGATAAGATGAGGATAGAAGGTAAAGAACCTTAACCTACTCAGGCCAACCCTTTACGAATATTTCAAATTTTCTGCACAACAAAGGTGTAAATATTGTTTGCAAAACCAACAACAACTTAAGCATGCGCATTAAGAATAACAAAAATAAAAGTTCAGTTTCAGAAAAATCAAGAGTGTATAAATTATCATGTGGGTCATGTCTGATATTTTATATAGGTCAAACTGGAAGAACGTTTGAAGCCCGCATAAAAGAACAGAGAAATAGTTCACAGAAAGGAAAAACAAGTTTCACATATGGCACTCATACAATAACAGAAGGATATGAGTTCAACCATTTCCAGAAGAAAGGTTTAAAACTTAACCTGTTGGAGAGTATGGAAATGAATAAATTTAAAAACTCTAAATATCTTATGGACGATCAAACGGAACTGTGTAATTCTCCATTATTGAATCTGTTTATTTCCAGGTGGAAAAAATCAAGTATATTTACGGTACTTTCAGAAATTTAATTTATTCATATACTTAATGAATTAATATCTGACCTTTTCAGATAGATTCATTCATTAGAAAGTAGGCATACAAGTAGGTAACATGTTAGAGTATAAAATAGTTATAATTTTTTTTACGTTTGAGGAGGCTGTTGTATAGCGAAACACGTGTCGCGGTTTTTGTGAAACCTTTTATAGAAAAAATCATATAATTAAGTGTATTAATGAATTTTGATGATTTTCATCAATTATACGCCAGTTCTATTCAATTATCGGATACTTTTTGATTGATGTATATTAATTGTAATCTCAAAATGTATTGAGTCAAAACTGCCAACAAATTGAAAGAACTGATACAAACATTTCATAGGATAAGTTTCAAAGAATAACACTAGAAACTGATTTTATCACTCAATTCTCATTGAAGCAAATATCTAGTAACAAAATTGAAACAAACATCTTTGTAGAAGGAGATGAACAAAGAAGAATGAAATATTGATTGCGGGCGGAAAATGAATGTGAAACGAATCATGGTAATTTCAAGCAAAACATTTTAACTGTTATCTCGAAATAAGTATGTTTGAAGGTCGAATGAAAGTTAAATCAGTACACTTTTACTAGGAAGTAGGAAATTGGAAAAACAGGTATCTCTTAATGGAAAATGGAATTATAATTTCCCCCCAGCGCGAAACTGTTTCTCTTTCAAAATTCAAATACACAATTACCAATCAAGAAGTTCCATTTTACATATCAATGACATACCTACGATGTTTTATACAATAAGTAAGAAATGAAGTCATTTCAAAAAATTTAGTACAATTTTTGAAAAGTATAAGCAGTTCAAATATTTGCAGTTGGATATATTTTATATTGACTTTTCCTCAACCCTGAAACTTCAATATGTTGAATTGACTTTGAATGGTGCGATTATATTTTCTCAACTTTATAGAATTGTATTATTTTTGTAGTTATTTTCTAATTTCATTGGGTAACTTCCAAGGAACAACATTATTATCAATTAGTTTTATGGATAATCAAGTAGAGTAGTACACAAATTTGCAATGAAAATCAGATATTTACGTTTCAAAAGTTAGTGGTTGTAGAAAAAATATATGACTATTGAAACACAAATATGAACATCTTGTTCTTTGTTGAATGTTTTAAAATGATTTCGGAACATGAATGAATATTGGAAAATAATTGATTGTCAACAAAAAATGACTTTCTAAGATGAAAAACATCTTACTATGATAAACGAATTCATGTTAATGTACGAAACGTCAAGTAAGAATTGAATTCAATTTCAATTTTCAAATTGAGATTTCTGATTGGTCTAGAATTATATTTCAAAGTTTGTCGTCGGCAGTTCCATTACGGTATATAGCACCTGGCGGTCGGTATATAGCACCTGGATCAACACTATTGAGCCGGTAATACTCCCATCAGTCCATGATAATCACGGAAGTTACGGAAAAAGTGAGACAAATTTAAATTTTCCGGGGCTTAAAAATGTACATGAATGACGGCTCATTTGGAGATGTTCAGAAGATTCAGATTTTTTTGAATATATCAAAACATTCGTGCAGTGAAAATTCCTCAGACCATAGTGGCTTCCACATTTCCATATTTGAATATGTTCATTTGACAAGACTTTCACAAACGCTCCTGAAATCATCTACGAAAAAACTCTGCATGTCTGGACTTCAGGTATTATGCACAGTGTATGATGTACAGATGGGCTGGACTACAGCGGAAAATTCACTTGAAAATTCCACACCTGTAATTTTGAACCAATCAAAATACATTATTTTGACAAATCACCATGGCAAAGGAGGTATTTTAGTGGAAATTTTTTCGTCGTGGAATACCCAACAGTGACGTTTACATCAGACCATTTTTGACAGATTGGCTCTCATTTGTTCACATAATATTTTGTTTTGATACAATTTAATTACAAAGCTGTTTTCTATATTCTTTGGACACCTCCTCTCTTCTTGATGGCGAAAATGCAGGACTTTGAATGTTTCCAAAAAAGTATCTATGTCTAATAAAATACATATGATATTTAGACACTGACACTAATTTATTCACCTTTTTCCCATTCAGTATTTTCAATTTTGTGTAGTTTAGATGCAAATATTCGTGGACAATTCGGAACGATTTTTTTTTCTTCAAGTTGGAGACATAATCCTCTATTAATGCGAGAAAATAAGTCATGGTACAATGATTATTACATCAGACGATTTCACGCATATTTTGCATATAGTATGATATTAAAATCGATTCATTTTTTATACAAAGAATTCTGATGGTTTTACTGGCTGTGCAATATTCGTTATTGCAACCAAAACACGAGTGTGTTTGATGTTTTTAAATGTCAAAATCAAATGATCACAGCCTCCTATGATTGATGATCCATATTAAAAAACTAATCAATATAGTTCATTGTATCTATAAAAGGATTTTGCAAAAAACCGCGACACGTGTTTCGCTATACAATAGCTTCCTCAAGCATAAACTGAGAGTTACTTCTAAATTACAACCATTTTATACTCTAACCTAGTACCTAATCGTCTACCTAAATAATGAATCTACCTAAAAACGTCAGGTGTGTATATAGGTAAATATACCTAACTATTTTTACCTACAGACGAAGAGATTCAATAATTCATTATTGAATCGATAAAACTGAATTATTCAATTCAGTTTTATCGTTCATAAAATGTTGAGTTTTTGAATTTGTTAATTTCCATACTCTCTAACAGGTTAAGGTTCAAACCTTTCTTCTGTTTAAAACCTTTAGCTACTGCATAGCGAAACACGTGTCGCGGTTTTTGTAAAACCCTTTCATATTGAAAATCATACAATAAAATATATTGATTGATTTTTTAATATGGCTTTTCATCAAGTATCGGCCAGTTCTATTCAATAACCTATATTAATGAAAACGCAAAAAAAAACAATGTTCTACCACTTGCAGTGCAAAATTGGAGAATATACTATTTTCTATCTTCAAATGGTATTCCTATGCAATTACAATGAGTAGAAATTACCAATTTGAAGGCCTAAATAATTGCTGTCGAAGCTATGACGCGCTGTGAATCTGTTTATGCGACTTCCCGAAAAACCTCTGAAATTATAATTTTCTACCACTTTTAGTGAGCTGAAATGAATATAGATTGAAAGAATATTATATTTTTCATCCCTAAATGGCACTTTTAAGCTACTACAGTCTGTAGGAATCAACAGTTTATAGACTAAGAGTCCATTGGTGTGAAGACAAACTGAATACTATTTTGTAGTCTGTAATCTGTTCCTGTATGTATGTATCTATAAAACTACCATTTTTTCATTCTCCACCACTTGTAATATCCCGAAGTGAATAAAAAATCAAAAAATGTAATGTATTTCATTATAAAACTGCATTACCGTATAATTACAATGAGTAGAAAACATATCTGGAAGGGCAGGCTGACAACTGCACATTAAATTTGATAAAATTATATCTTTCTACCTCTTGTAATAATCCAAAATTGATATAAAATAGAAATATATAATATATTACGCTTCAGATTGCCATTTTCATGCAACTACAATGAATAACAATTTTAGAATTATCGCAGGTTTGTAACCCATACCTAGATAATGATATCGAAACTTCGACGCAATGTAAATTTGTTATATTTGGCTAGCTAGGTTTCCAGTTGTTGAAGAATAACATGAAAAAGTGAATGCGTTTTCAGTTTTTTATTTTATATGAATGGTTAAAAGTGATAATAAATTTAATCATTTACATTATTTTGACGATTGCAATTATTGTTTATATGGAAAACGCAATCATTATAAACTATGACAGGTTGATTGGAAGTAGTTGCTTGTTCTTGATCTAGAGATTCTTGAATTGTCTTTGCTGAAATTAAAACAGACCTCATCGCGTCAATTATTTCCTGATGATGGCCCGAGTCTATTTGCAGATATGATTTCATTGAGTGGCTGCTACCACGAACGATTATTTTGATCAATTGCTGTCCTTCAATTCCCGTTTTGGCTAAAGTTGAAACAGCAGTGGCCCTTACAGAATGATTTGTTATTTTGGTTTTTTTAACATCAATTCCAATCAATGATGCAGCAGATTTGAACAAAGAAGATATTGTATTCCGTCCAACTGGACTGTTTTTGTACCAGCCTTTGGAACTGGGATTCTTCCAGTCTGGATTTGACATCAAAAATAAACGCTTCGTTTTGATGGGGCCCCGCTTGCTTGTTAGTTTTTTGAACAGTCTCACTGGGCATATTCGGTACTAGCCATTTACTGTCAGCCATTTTCTTTAAATCATCTTGTGTGGTCTTGGAAAAAACCGGGTTATACTCATTGCGGCCTGTTGGTTTCCCTCTATTTCAATTTCCTCCACAAAATATTCGAGTTGCGCTGCCACTCCTTCATTTCCTCTCCAGACCAATTCATGACCAGCAACGTGGAAAAACTTTTACTGCAGTCCTTCCGGATTGTTTTCGTCCCAAAGCTCAATAATTTTTCTCAGCTCGTCTGCTGATAGTGCAGATGAACTTTCCTTCCTCTTGGTTTGGATCCATTTGTAGCTTCCGGCGCTTAGCATTTTTTGCAGCTCCTGCATTCAAAAATTCTATATCAGAGAATGGATTTTTGGGATTATACTTTTCAAAAAAATATTCCTGCAACTGCTTGGCTATGGAATTCCATAAAACTTTGATAACACTCTCCTTGTAGTCTTCGGAGTTCTTTTTTTGCAAGTTAAACCCATAGTCTTCGAGAATAAGTGCCAGTTCTTCCACAGGTTTATCCATTCTATCGAAATTATACGATTTTTCTGCGCAAAAGTTTGTAAACTGCCTCCTTATGCTTGACTTCGATTTCCTGGGATTCGCGGGTGTCGACTGCTCAATCTACTTACGAATATTTTCTTTACTTTCTTGACCGAAGCGAAACATTTTTTTACGTCGTTCCGCTTGACAGCTTCAAAACTGAAATAATGATTCAGAGGTTAGGGTCTCACTTAGTTACCATGGCAACTCAACAATCAAGTCGACCACACATTTTATGTTTCGCTGGTGACTTGATGAAGAAAATAATTTGCATTGTTGAGAGTGGAAAAATAAATTTTAAAAATATTTGATTTTACACTACAATTCGGTGTGGAATTTTCTTACCGAATACCACACAAGGTCAAATTGATAGGTATTCGGAAATTTTTTTCTCTCATAAATATATTTAAAATATTTCCCTCCTCTGTGACTCGCGAAATTTTCAAAATATTCATGAGCTCGAAAACATTTCCGGAAATAATTTGACCTCTAGTGGTATTACTAGTGAAAATACTGCTGGGTCGTGGACTTTGCAGACCGACCTAAGAATATGTATGTTCGTCTATAGCAGTAGGAATAATGGAGTAATCAGTGTATGCTGTTTGCTTTTGCTTCTGTTTTAAATTTTAGGAGGATTTTATAAAATTCTATGGAACTAAGCCAAGTCTTTGGCAGTTGAGAAATACACTATTATCATGACATGTGTTTACATAATTTGCCTGATTGTGTATTATGACACCATTTTGATAATGATGAACTGATAACATCGAAGGAGTGTGCACGTTGAAGGATAAATTGAGGGCAGTTCCGTAAAACCGGAAGGCCACATCTACAGTCTTTCCTCAGATGGTTTCCGGGCCACTTCAACAAAAAAAACCCACATCAACCTATAAAAAACGGCTGATTGTTTTAACAATTTCGAGGACCTTTCACGACAATGACGCTATCTTTTAAAAAAATATTCAACTCCATATTCTACCTATACCATCAGTGAACCTACCTCATTTTGTCACAAATGATGAACAAAAAAACTTACCACGTATTCACGTAACAATTTATTATGGGATTTTCACTAAAATGTTTACAAAACCGCAACAAGTGTTTCACTCGACTCCATAATGACAAAATTCTACCTAATTAGTACTTTATATAATATAACAGTTTTGGATCATATACTTTTCTACCTACTCAATGACTATTAATCTTACCTGACTGACCTACCTTACGAACTAATTGAAATTAAAATATTACATATCCATTAAATCAATGAATGGATATGTAATAAACTACTTACCGATTTTCATATTAGAAAACAAATTCAAAGAAGAATAAGAATCTCATCCTATTTGAACATTCAGTGAATTTTCAGAATTTTTCATTCTGATAACTTCCAAGCATTCCAAAGGATTGAATTCCAAATTGTTTTTTCAAATATAATACGTTATACTGGTAGTTTAACTCATGGTCTCCTCTCAAGAGATAGTTTGTGGGATTGGTCTTCACATTCAAGAAACTACTCCTATGTTCTTTCATTCTTTGGGTAAAGTTTCTCCTCGTTTGACCAATATGAAGTTTTGACCACAAGTCAACTCATATACTTCCCTTCTATCCGAAAATGAATTTTTAGTTTTTGATTATGTGTTCTGTAAGCCACCCCCAAAATTTGTTGTATGTCGACATCTTATGACACTTGCAACGAAACTCTTCAATATCAGGTTCTCAGTCGATAGAGCATGATACTCCTAATCCCAAGGTCGTGGGTTCGAGCCTCACGTTGGGCGCCAATTATGCAAGGAAACTCTTTATTCTTACGATTCAATAAATCATCACTAATGACTGGTTTATTGAGAACTTTTACAAAATAGCCTTCGGCTTTACGACGAACAAAATTATCATAAAATGAACTAGTTACATAAAACTGTGCGCAGTTCGGGCCGTTCTCCCCTCGAAATACCCAGTAACCCAGTATTCCCGCTACTTCTCACACTGTTACACGTTGCCACTTCAAACAGTTTTCCATTACACTGAGGAACCTTCACACGCTTTTTATCGTTTTTCGAAGTGGGATGACTTCTAACTGCGTGAAGCTCACTGCTGAATGCTATTACTTTATGCTGACAGGCATGTATCGATAAATTAGGTATGGCAATCTCCGTATAAGATGATCAGTCTGTGAACAAACGTTTTCATTTATTGCCGGTAAAAGTCATCAACATTCTAGTATCCGTAACAGCTGTGGAATATCTGTGTATTTTTCAATATAGTTTTTGGGATTTAATGTTTCAGATGTACTCGTCCTCATTCCAACAATATCGATATCCCCATTGAAATTATCATTCTGCCGTTTAGCCCTATTGCAAAATTGCAATTTCGACCCGATATTTCAACAAAATATAACGGTCCATTGAAACATCAAATAATCGCTTTTTGATTCACGTTCTGTTACAATGAAAAAATATTCAATAACGTGTATTTTGCATTTTTCGCGGTGCATTGTTAACAGACATTGCATAAAATTGAGCAGTTGCCGCAGAAATGACAGGTTTGCAATTAGTGAAAGTTTTGTTTTTCACTTGTTAGATATCAAATGAAATAGATTCCGCCGAACCAGTTATTCCGTGTTCCGTTCGATTGACCGATTACACTGCTGCTGAAATCGTATTTCCGATTGATCTCACTCATGGAACGTCTGATAAACAAGCAGTTCCCAACAGAAATCCTCGGGGTGGATTGGAAATATCCTCCTGGAAATAACCGCAAATTGTTTTTTCCTCATTGGAATCAGAAATTGGCGCTAAATTGAGGGAAAATAAATGTAAGTTATAAAAAAGTAGGAAAATGTAGTAATCAGTGCTGAATTGAAAGTTGACAAGAATATACGATAACATATTTAGTAACACTCTCTAAACTGTGAGACTTTCACTAAATAGTTTACAAAAGCGAAACACGTGTTTCACTATAAAAATGCTCCCTCAGGCGTATTGAGTTTCAACTGTTAGAGAAAGATTTCTTAATCAGGTATTACTCAAATACGATTTTTGTGTGTCTACAAATTTCCACAAATAGTTTCCATACGCACTTTACCGACCTTATCACGATCGAGGTGATCACCACTCATTCTGGAATGATTTGTTGAGAAGCGAACCGTCTGAAAAAATTCAAAATGGATGAGTATCAAAAAATTATAAATCAATAACCGTCTCGCATTGGTGTGTTGGGATGAAAAGTTCATAGGCTAACATAGGAAAAAAATTTCGTTGAAATTTAATTTTATTGTTGATGCCTTTGAGGACATTACAATGATTTTAGAGGTCGTACAATACCATTTTTATAGTACGATTTGTTTTTAGCCTCATAATAGGCATCAATTTCGACGATTACCTCCTCACCAGCGATAAAATTTCACCATTGTTTTCATTGATTTGTGACAGGGTGCATTGTCAAATGGGTCAGTTTTTCCGCGATTTCGTCTTTGAAACGCTCCAATAATACTATGACATAGTCGCTCTTGAAGGGTTTTTCTTTTTCAAGATAGTCGATGAATATAATACCATGCTTATTCCAAAATATTGATTCCTTCACTTTGCCTGCCAACTGATGCGTCTTTGCACGCTTTGAAGTCGGTTTATCACAAGCAGTCCACTCATATGACGATCGTTTTGATTCTGGTGTGAAATGCTGGTTTTTGGGTAGGTAACCTTTCACAATTTAAAGACAAAACGTATGGATCCGACAATTTACTGAATAATTGGAATCATCAGTGGTTTATATCACCCAGTAACTTTTCATGTTGGATTTTTCCCTTTGCCCTTCAATACACTTCAGCAAATCCTTTATTGAGTTAGCCTGGATTATTTTTCAAATTGAGGAGGGTTATATACCAAAAAATATCAAGAAATATTCAGTCCTCCACAAATAAAGTATTTCAAAAAATAATTGTAATTATCAATTTCAATATTTTTCACCGCAGTTAACCACTGATTGTCTATTTACACGAGATGACGAAAATTATTATTATTAGAAGTGGGAACTTTCGTCAGATTAACAAGATCTTATCTTTCGAGGTGCGATCAAGGAAATTTTGTAGAAAGATGTCGTGAGAACCTTACCCTTCCAATTTTTGCATCATCCAATGTCAGTTGACTAACAACAGAATCAAATATTTTGATACCGTTTGATGAATGAGTTCTTCAGCATTCATTACGCTTCAGGTCCGATATTGTTTGAATTCAGTAGATTTTTCGCTATATATTCAATATGAATTTTTCAACTGTCATGGTAAAATAAAAATAATATTCCAATTATCGATGCAAAGTAATGAGAATTGAGAAAAGGAACTGCATTGAAAAGTTAAGCCCGTATGGAAAATATACATTATATACATTGACATTACAAATATACTTTCAGACAGATGTGTGAATTGAAATAACTGAAAACTGATATTCAAGGTCCGCGTGAAATATTTGTCGGAAATGTTTCCGTTGAAATTTTACTATCACGAATAAACAGTTACGGTACACAATCAGTTGTGACAAAATTAATCAAAAATGAATCTTATGTCATTAAATTCAGGAGTGAACTAGTGGGATTCTTGTTTGATTCTTGTATTCTTATTCTCAATCTAGATTAGATTATACTATACATTTCTTAAAACTCAAAAGAAAAGAACGGAAGAAATAACTGCCATAAAAACAATCTGAAAAATAAGTAATGATGCACGAAAATTCAACTTCGAATGGTTGATCCAGCTCTGCATATGATACAAATTTACATTCTTGCTGAAACAAATTTCACTCTAGAATCAAATTTTACTAGTAAACATCAGTACATTGAAACAAATATATATTTGGCAAGCTGTTGCCATTTGATCAACGCATTTTCCATTTCAAACTTGTCACAGAACGTCTTTTCCAGATTCATTTATTTTTCACTTCCTGTCCAACAAAATACGACTTGCCATTGGACTGGCAGGATAGAAACTTTTGAGGGTAAGGAGGTCCTCGCGGACACTGATTGATAGAAAGCTTTTTCTTTTTACACCATTTCAGAGGAAAACATGTACGCTAACACTTGAGAACGTGTTCAATTCCATCCATGAAAGTTAAATTTAGAAATTCGCAATGAATGTCAATTAGGTGAGAAGATGAACAAGTTTTTTGATCGATAAATCATTCCAGGGTTATATTTTCACTGTTGCAATTATGAATTCATAAAGTTGATGTAAAAAGGTGGTATGGTCGTCTCTTTCAAATTGAAGCAAGTATTATCGAAAAGATTCAATTACTGTTCTTTTCGTAATTGTTCCTGCTTCAGTGTTTCAAGCAGAAAAGTTTCACTCAGGAAGGTAAAAAAATCAGTAATCATTGTGAAATGGAGACATAAAATATCATGAAATAATATATACATAGAGACTAGCTATATTTTCCAAAACATTACTAATCTTTCAATTGAACCACCTCGTATTATTAGTCAACACACCATTCTTCAAAAAATTATTTTTACGTCAATTTGATGTTTTCATTCGTTCAATTAATTTTTTGAACAGAAGGGCTTCACCTATTTTGGTGTGAGTATATTATTGAAATTCTGAATTTCAATGAATTACGCCAAAAAATAATAAAAGCTTCACTTGATGAAATATTCACAAGAATATTATACTAGCAATGTGGCTATTTTTATAATACTTTCTGTTACCGCATTTGCAGTGAGTCAATAGAGTGTTTAACTAAAATGAATGATGGATGAGCAAAACTATCATAAAAAAAATTTCGTTGTTATTTCGGGGAAAATTGGGTATTTAATGAGCATTGCACAAGTTTGAATTCGAAAAAAAATTTTTTTCTAATAGTTATAGGTTGCAAACTGGAAGTACCTAATCGAGTCCCATGTCGGATATTCCTGCAAATTAATGAATTCCAATTGAAAAATTGTTAGTGAAATGAGTAGTACTATCTTCAAAAACAAACAAATATAGAATAAAAGTGCAATAGTCTTGATGGTCATATTGATAGAAATATGTGTGTTTTTTCAAATATAAGTATATATTTTACTGAGTTTTCAATACTGAGCAAGATTCAACATCTTGATTATTATTATTGGACGGTATATCTCGAATTTTCTGTTCTGAGTTTCAAGTATATATTTTACAATTTCAAAGCTATAATGAATTTTGAAAAGAATTATTTTGTTTCAGACAACTCATCGCACCAAATATTGCTCAAAAACACTACCTGGCTAATGGAGCCGAATATGAATCAAAAAGGGTAAGTATTGTCTCATCATCAACATCTAGAATGGATACGAGTATTTCATATCTTTTGTTGAAACACATTTCTCAATCAATACACCTGAAAATATCACACTTCAATCCTTAATCGCCAAGCTTTTGTCTTTGAATAAATACTTCGTTAAGACTAAGAAAATAGACAATACTTACAAGTAATCTGAGTTTTACAATCGATAATCAATTAATTAATAATTCATTCCCAATTGTAAAACTCAAATCACTTGTAAGTAGTGTCCATTCTTTCTTTTGTGTTCAATTTTAGCGCCCTGAAGAAGTCTCTATTCAGAGACGAAAGCTTGGCGATTTGTAAAATAGCTCTTTTTCATCGTATTCAATCACACCTTCAGTCATTCTTGCAAAATAGCTGCCAACATTCCTCTTTACTCAAAACCATTTATTATCGATATATTCAATTATGTTTTCATTCACCAGGAGTATTAATTTTTTATCTTACAATGTTAATGATGAATTATAGAATCAAAAAAATCTATTAATTCGAAAAATGAAAGTAATTGTGCCCTTCCTCAAAGAATCTGAACAACGTTTCGAATATTTTAATCATTAATAATGTTCAAATGTTCTTAGAGATCTCAATACAAATTGATTGAATTCTTTCAGTAGATTGCTTAAAACACAATTCAGCTAGCTCACATTGAAATTATTCCTTTGAAATTGAGTATTCCCTGATTGAATGTGATGTCTCTCTTTTCCTGTCTTTTACTTTCTCTCAATTACGCCTACCCAACCATTCAAAATTTATAGATGTTTCCGCATGAATCGCAGATGAAAAGAGATTCGGTTTATGATAAAGTAAAGTCAGTTGAGAATCCTAAATTGTTAGTGATACGCGTTCTACAGAATTATCAGGAAACCGTTTAGAAAACCATTGGCGTACATCACCTTATACAAAGTAATTCTAAGGTGGAACTTCATAAGTGGAAATATCAACAGAACAGAAATAATTAATTGATCTATCCAAACTCAAATATCAATTACGAAATTTTCAATCGAAATAAAAAAGTACATTTGCCTTCAATTTTCCAAAAATATACCTAACACAACTGAGACAAACCATTGCTTCAAATCCACTGTTTTTATGGTTCATAAAATTTATAAGGCAATATCTCACGAAAAATCAGGAATCGATATCACATTGTACCAATTCTAACACTAAATGTTAATTTTCAAGAAGAGAAAAAACATAAATAAAATGATAATCTTGAGAACATTGAACCATCGAAAAGCATTATTTGTGATGTAGAAAGCCTTTCGATCGATGGAGATTTCACATACAACAAACCCCAAAGAAAAATTGAATATATCCAGTTGCCGTAATCATGGAAGGATACTTACAAATATTGCTTTTTTTTCCACTCAAGACTTCTGAAAAAGTCGCCAATCATAACAGTAAATATTAAATAAAATGGTTTTTCTACACCCGTACTCCAACAATACACTTATATGACCATAATCCGTTTCATAATGATATCCATTATGATACAGATTTTTCATAACGATACAGAATATCAACCAATAGAAACCCATAAGTTTTCAATCAAGAATCCTGTTCCTTTGTTTGTCCTAGATTCTAACCTAAGTAACTAATTGCTTTATTTGTCAAAATCAGTTTTCATATTATTATCAAAATGTCTGAAAACAGCGATATAGAAGGAATACCATCGACTCCAATATTTTTAAAAGATCAGATTAATTACAGTTGTTATATTCAATATGAATATAATTAGAATCTTCATAGTTTTCATATATCCATGATAATACCATTAAGTTTGTGTTTTTTTAAAAAAATATGAGTTAATTACTGTAAATGTGTTCACTACAAACATAATATTTATAGTTTTTCATTATTTATCGGGTTTAGAAAAAATAGCGTATGTAACTCTCATGTAATGGTTATTAATACACTCGCATATACCATACAAAACTCGCCTTCGGCTCGTTTCGTATCCCGGTTAATGCTCGTGTCTTAATAACCATTATTACATGATCGATGCATAATATACTATTATGACAAAGAACGTCATTTGGGTTCAAAGATCTTTATGCTGTTTTCACAGCAACCCAAAATCATTGATAAATAGTGAGTTGAAATTTAATGAACATGTCAGACAAATTCAGAGTAAGATATTCTCCGGATGTTATGCGATGACAATGGGGCTGAATTTCAGTATTGTTAAAACTGCCTATTGTACATAAATTTATTCTCAGCTTCCATATGGAGTACAATTTTGGGAAGCATGCAGTCTAAATCTTTTGCCTTCTTTAATGATGAAACAGACATAGTCCTAGAGAAAGGATGACTCTGTAACGTTAAACCCAGAAAATCATGCATAAAACTCTTTCCTACTAATTCAATTTCAATTCTTATATCACTGTTAATTTTGGAAACAATTTGTTTTGCGAAGAAACAAAATAAAATCTAATTTGGTCAGCACTCCTTATTCAAATGAACCTTTTTCCGGAAGTACGAAAAATCACTCACTAGCAGCGCTAGTAGTTCGGTAGGAACAAACACTGCCTAATCCTCATATAAACATATGGTAATGTACAATTGAAAAAGAATGTTTTTAACAGAAGATGTTCCTGGAGCAAAACTAAAATTTGCAACTGTAAAGGATAACAATGTTGTAACATTAAAACGTTGGCTTGCATGCCGTAATTTGGAAGTAACTGAAAAAAAGTGGATTAATAGACTGGTTAGTATACAGTAAAAGAGTAGCGGTAGATTCAAACTGTAATAAAAGGAATTTAAAATAATTATGATTTTCAGATTCATTTCCGAGTGAAATATGAATCAAATATAGATTAAAATATATAGATATAAATATATAGATTTATAAATATATAGATTTAAATATAATAAATGAATATAATTTAATAAACGATTGAGGTTATATCTCATTCTAATGAATGGTAATTAACTATGAAAAATGTACTATTCATTTCATGTTTAGAGCATACATATGAATATTTATTTATTTTTTGCACTGTTAAATCTATTCTCTTCGAAGCATGTATCCATTTCTTACATCTAACCTCATTGATATGATGTTTTATAAATGGTATAAAAAACACGTTTTCTTCCGGATATCAATTATCCGACGTACAATTTGCAAAACAGCAATGCTTTTTTGGCATTGTACCAGCACAAAATAATTTGTAAATGTATAAATCTATAAAGAAATATGTGTTTTCAAATAATAAATTAATATTACGTAAATAATACTGTTTTACATGTGAATAGTTTATGTTTGTCCCTACTACTAGTGCTGCCTCTCGTGACACGTGCACTGTACTATTCTCAGGAAAAAGGCTCATTCGGAACAGTGAGTTTAGTCAAGACTCTTCTCACCTCAAAAATTGATTATTTCCCAATAGGCTGGTGCTGCCTGTTGACATTAGGGTCTGCTATCCTGACTAACTTAACATTTTATGATTAGGGGTCAGTCTTTCTACGTAGACAACCAGACCATAGCTGGGAGCTATAGACCAAGTGTTTACCTTTTTGGTCATTAAAAAAGGACCTTTATATCTTCTTTGTAGTTCGAAAGAAATTTCTGTTATCTTCTGGAGTCTATTTCTGCCGCGACTATTTCGGACTAAATGATTCAGTAGTTACAGAAGTGAAGTTACATAAGTTGGATACATCAAAGCAAATACCGATTTTTCGTTTTTATATTCATTTCGGATCGATTCTACACATATTTCTTTCTGAAAATTTTCTACTCGTACGCCCTTGTTTCTAACGAACTTTCAATGAGATGTCTCATGATGGGTCTGCTAATCAGAATTATCCAACTAAGGTGGACAAAACAGGTGAAGGGAGTATGAGAGCCGAGCAGAGTTAAACTCTCTCTTTTATAGCTCGTAAAAACAGTGCCATATTTGAATAGCATCATTAGTACATTGGCCCGTGAATGAAACTGTGATTTTCTGAAGGCTTATCTAGGAGAGTTTCATTCATTGATGTAAAATTATTGTCATTTCATGCAAGCATTTTTTATGCAATCAAATAGTATAGTATTTCGTTTATGAAAACACCCATCTCTATGAATATCAATGAACTACTTCTGAATATCTTTACATCGTCTCGTGTTTCAGGAAAATACGGGTGGTGTTGATTCTTGATGCCAGTAAGAGCCTTATAGAGCATTTAATTCGTTCGATAAGAATAATTCGGTCTATTGTTAGGTACTTGTTCTTCATATATGAAAACCAATGATTTACCAATTTTTGCTACTCGAAAGACAACTGACTTGTCTATTTCCAAGTTTTCTGAAAATACCTAACATGAAAGGCCATTTTGTGAAAGCTTTTCTAAGTGTATTGCTCCAGTATTCTGGATATTTCTCATCAACCGTTCCGTGATCTGATCCCACATCAATGATATGTATATAGCATACTAATCAGCGTTTCTATCGTCTGTGGATCCTGAGGGTCTCGGTTTCCAATTCATATATTTTCTGCAATTCTTCACCGTATTTCCAGAACAATCTCCATGTCACTTTTCAGTTCATCAGTGCCTTGATTTGAACCTTCTATAATAATATTTACAGGTTTTTTTTTCATTCAGGCCTAAAATTATTGTTTCTACAGTATATTTGAGTTCCCTTCTCATTTTCAACCCGTCTGTATATGTTTCTGTAGGGAACATTTTCATGATGGTCGATTATTCACGACTTTCAACTAAAACCATGAAAAAGATATTTAGGGTCATGTTTTTGCGAATTTGTTCGATCTCCACATATTCTGATTGTTATTTCGCCAGCTCCTATGTAGTAAGGATGAATTTTTCAGCCTGAATTGACTCATTGTTGCCTTTCTTTTCATCACAAGATATGGAGGAAGTGGCATAAGGCAAATTTGTCTTTCCAATCCTGTATGAATTCAACTATCAATGACTTTTTTCCTGAACTATCTGTCAAAATAATATTTCTCCTCAGTGCAAGACAATTCCAACCAAGACAACGATATGACCCAGGATCTGTTTCAACCACAATTCTTCCCAAGCAGAGAAAAAGCGTCGTATCTATCAAATTTCAATAGAGAGATACGATACGATTGAAAAAATTATTATTTTTAATTGAAATTCGAAATATTCACCCCCCCATAATAAATTGATTTCGATGTATATACTCACTTACTAGTTCCAGACACTTGAGATCTAATTAATTTTCATGAAGACGTTTTGAATTATGGTAACATCAGCCTAAACACCTTGGGTTCTCTTTTGTTGATGATATACATTTCATTAATAATAACAGACTATCCACTATTCACTCAAGTGTGGGAATATTTTCCTTACTTATTTTGAAATCAGTTAAAAATTTCAATCACTTTCTCAAATCTAATATATAAAAATGAATGTTTGTTGGTTGGTTAGTTGGTTGGTTGGTTGGTTGGTAATTGATACACTTCTACATCGCTCTACCGATCGTGATGAAACTTGACATGTATAAGTAATTTTTCATAGAGAAGGTTTTTAGGTTATCAATTTTTCTGTAACTCGCCACTAGATGGCGCTGATCACTGTTCTATAACGCTGCGCACGCCTAAGTTCGTTGATTCTGATTCTGTCAAAACATTGGAACAGCAGTGATACAGCAACATAGTACTAGTCTAATATATAAAAATGGATGTTTGTTGGTTGGTTGGTTGGTAAGTGATGAACTTCTACATCGCTGAACCGATCGTGATGAAACTTGATATGTATAAGTAATTTTTCATAGAGAAGGTTTTTAGGCTATCAGTTTTTCTGTAACTCGCCAGTAGATGGCGCTGATCACTGTTCTATAACGCTGCGCACGCCTTAGTTCGTTGATTCTGATTCTGTCAAAACATTGGAACAGCAGTGATACAGCAACATAGTACTAGTCTAATATATAAAAATGGATGTTTGTTGGTTGGTTGGTTGGTAAGTGATAAACTTCTACATCGCTGAACCGATCGTGATAAAACTTGACATGTATAAGTAATTTTTCATAGAGAAGGTTTTTGGGTTATCAATTTTTCTGTTACTCGCCAGTAGATGGCGCTGATCACTGTTCTATAACGCTGCGCACGCCTAAGTTCGTTGATTCTGATTCTGTCAAAACATTGAAACAGCAGCGATACAGCAACATAGTACTAATTAGGACTACAACTATCAAATTCTACGCGAGCGAAGCCGCGGCAACAACTAGTAGTTCATAAAGCTATCACTGCAGAAATTCAGTCCAGGCTATCTTTACATTCATTAACTTTCATTATATCTGAATATCTTGATAACAATATTCTTTGTAACTATGACAAAATCATTTTTTATATATAAATACAAAAAAAGAACCAACAAACAATATTTGATGCGATGGAAACGTTTCTTCAAGTGGAACTTCAATCATCTCCTAACCTTCGTAGTTTACTTAGGTGTATTAACTTGAACGTCCCAACCCCAAACAGTCTATACTCAAATGCAATTTTATTTCAGGATATCGAGCATTGTTATTATCACGGGACAGTCCAGGACTATCCAGGTGCCACGGCAGCTTTCCACACTTGTAATGGAGTCAGCGGGGTTATCCATGTAGGCAACGAAACTTTCGTCATTCATCCATTCTACGGAGGTGATCTTTCGGTCAGTAAATCTCAATACTTTTCCATTTCAACGCCAATCCATAAAAAAAATCATTTTTGATGCCTTGACATCAAAAGTGTCATTTCTTCAGTCGATGAATATCACAAGAATTGACGTTCGATACCAATCGAAGAAAAAATATTTTATTGCAATCATTCAAAAACATTGTGAACAGCCTCTTGTACCAAGATATCAACCAAATGCACAAAACCTTAATGATTTTTAAAAGACAACAAACATCAGAACTTATTTCACGTATTAACTACGAATATAAAACGATCAATTTTCCTGAACACTAGAAATGCAATACTATTGTCAACGCGCGTTTTACCAACCAAGTTGGCGTCTTCAGGACTCCATCAAAGAAATGTACAACCTTAGTTTTTCATCATAACAATTGCATGATAACACAACACAACAAAGTTTTTGTTTCGGGGTTGAAATTAGATGATTTTAATGTATTTCCACGTGTTAAAACCGAAAGTGACCATGAAAATTATATATTAGCTCTTGTTTTCAAGATATAGTATCATTATATTATATATATGTATATTGAGTTTTCAACAAATGAAATATTTCATCACCAACAGTTGGTACACATGTTTGTTTACATAACACCCCTCTCGTCAGCTGTTCTTAAGTAGTAAACATAACCTATGTGAGTTTGTCAATTGTACGCACGTGGTTGCTATTGAAATTATCGTGTGAAGTTGATTTTTAAATTAATTCAAGTGCTGATCTGAAATGCCTCGAAAGTGTGTGAATTCTGTCGATAGCTTTTGCTATATATGTGGTAAAATAACATTTAAGGCTCAGAAACGTAAAATGACACCTATCGTTAAGACAGCCTATGAACATTATTTTGGTGTGAAAGTTGGGGACCAAGATAAATCATAGGCTCCTCATATATGTTGTAATTCTTGTTCCGTCATATTGCGAGAGTGGCTGAAAAATAAAAACCGGGCAATGGCTTTTGCAGTACCTATGGTTTGGCGTGAGCCTACCAATCATACAGACGACTGTTATTTCTGCTTAACTCCTCCCATTAAGCAAGGTTTATCTATGAAGAAAAGAGGAACGGTTAAATACCCTAATCTCCCATCTGCTCTTCGACCTGTACCACACTCAGACAATTTGCCAGTCCCTTCTCCACCCCAAAACTATGAAATTTTAGAGGAAGGTGATGAAGACTTTTTAGAAGGAGCAACCCCTGATTTTGAGGTAAGCGATAGGTCTAGTGATCCGCACAGAATTAGTCAAGCAGAGTTGAGTGACCTTATAAGAGATCTTCGCTTGTCTAAGGAAAAGGCTGAGCTGTTAGGGTCAAGACTACAACAGTGGAATCTTCTGAAACATGATGTGAAAATATCTCAGTACAGACAGCGTCAAAAAGATTTGCTTCCTTTTTTTGAGAAAAAAGAAAACCTCGTAGTTTGTTCTGATGTTAATGGTTTGATGGACTGCTTGAATTTGGATCACACTCCATCTGAATGGAGACTGTTCATAGACTCTTCAAAGCTAAGCTTAAAAGCTGTACTTCTGCATAATGGAAATCAGCTACCCTCTATTCCTATAGGTCATGCAGTTCACATGAAGGAAACGTATATAAATATGAAAACACTTCTCCAATCAATCAAATATGAACAACACAAGTGGCACATCTGTGGTGATCTGAAAGTCATTGCTATACTCCTAGGAATGCAATTAGGGTTCACCAAGTACTGTTGTTTTTTGTGTCTGTGGGACAGTCGGGATAGAAAATCTCACTATAAAAAATGAACTGGCCTACACGAGACCTAAACCCTAATGAGAAAAATGTAGTTTACGAGCCTCTTGTAGATCCTAAGGATGTTCTCCTTCCCCCATTACATATTAAGTTGGGACTAATGAAAAACTTTGTGAAGGCCATGGACCAGGAAGGACAAGCTTTTAAGTACTTGAGAGCAAAGTTTCCCAGGTTGAGTGATGCTAAAGTCAAGGAAGGCATCTTTATTGGGCCTCAAATCCGTGAAATCGTAAATGATCCTGCTTTTGACATGATTTCAACAGGAAATGAAAAAAGAGCCTGGGAAGCCTTTAAGGGGGTTGTACATGGGTTTTTAGGTAACAAAAGAGATGATAACTTCACAGCATGGGTTAAAGAGCTTCTTCAAGCTTACCACCAACTTGGATGCAACATGTCCTTAAAAATTCATTTTCTTCACTCTCATCCTAATTTCTTCCCACAAAACTGTGGAGCTGTGAGTGACGAACATGGAGAAAGATTCCATCAAGACATTGCCTTAATGGAACAGAGACATCAGGGCCGTTGGAATGAAGAAATTCTTGCAGACTACTGCTGGTCTGTGTGTAGGGATGCTCCAGAAGTGTTTTATAAAAGACAAGCTAAACGACAGCGATCTTACAATGAATCGGATGGACTTAATTGAAATTTGGTGGTACAAACTTCTTTTATTTGTCAAAACACTAAGAATAATGTTTTTTTTATTAATTTTGTACTTAAAAGAAACATAACAATATTGTTTTATGTACTTTCACTTTTCACGTATAGTATAACTACTCTTTAAGATTAAGTACTGTGTATCTCAAAAACCA